>NC_139344.1:426491796-427182296 GCF_055883805.1 Amblyomma maculatum
TGGTGGATGGGCGTGTAGATGGTGTCTCCTAGGCGCACCAGCGGCTCGCGAACCACCGCGTCTTCCTGGATGCCCAAAAGCAGGGCCACGATGAGCGCGATCTCGAGCACCGTGGTCGGGTAGTGGCGGGAGATGCGCTTCACGTAGATGTTCTTCCAGAGAATGATGTACAGCTGCCGGGCCCACAGAAGGGTGGTGGAGCGCACCACTCGTCCGGCGCGTGCGAGATCTTCCACTGCGCTTGCATGGGTATTGTTAAGATTGGAAAGGAAGCTCCGATTTCTTCGACTTTCACTTTTTTCTTTTAATATTTTACTGTAGATTACATTAGCAGAGGGCTGTTTCGCTATTAATATGAAAACATCGCACTCTGATGTTGACGGTTAAATGTTATTGGATGTGTCCAGGTTATTTCATTATGTGACCGAAGCTTTTATTTAGATGTTTTTTAAATGATACAGCGGAGTTCCACGTCCTGTTCAATTTTATACGAATTGCACATCCTTTATCGCGGAGTCGCTTATATGCTGAAAGCATCTAATCACTGAAACCTCAAAAAAGGCAACAATTCCGCGCTTGCACTGAGCCGCAGCGGCAAGGTTCTTACCAGCAGTGCCTACACATTAGCCATATTGAAGAAAGCCGAGAAGAAAGCACCTTTAATTTAATAGTGGCTCTAGGCGGCGAATCTAGCCCACGCACCCATAGTCGTATAGGGGAAATTATCGCTGCATTGCTGCTACATTTAGGCAGAACACCCACAGCTATGCAAATCATTATAGGTCACCCAGTTTTTTTTTATGTATTTTTAGGAGGATGGGGGTCCTGGGACGCTCATTATAAAGCTGCGTCAGCAGCCGGCCGCCAGCCATATTGGCCGGTTCGTTAATATACCCAGCATCCCCAGTATTTCTCTGAGTGGGTTGTTTTGTCTTTTCCCTGCCTACGTTGAGTCGATGCACGTGTACATCAAGCTCATGAGCCAGCTAGGCTTCGTAAAGGTCCTACCTAAGTAAATCAGTCAAGACTCAGAAGTTGTGCCCGCCTGGGCCGCCAGCCAAGTTGCATTCATCGATGTTTCAGCTGCACTCCTCACTGCCTTGCAAAGCTTTATCCATGCTTGTCAATAGAGCATAGAGAACGCTTATGTGCCAAATATTGCTATGGCAAGCATGCGCTGCTTAGCCGATTCAGGGCCGATATCCCGCTCACGACCCATAGGTGTGTCCCTGAAGGCCGTCTAGTAGTCACTTCGCTAAGGGGTCTTCACTGGCTGTAATGGCTTACCGCTGCACTTTTGCTCTGGGAGAAACTGATCCATTTTGAAAATTTTGCTCGTAGTGTCTCTTGTATACAAAATAGAGTAACTGAGTGGGAAACAAATTTATTTTTTTCTTGAAGGGGGTAGGGGACCTGGAGATCAAACGCACGACTTCCGGTGCGAGACGGGTGTTGGCCATACGCCACGGAGGCTCGACGACTCAAACTGAATAAAGGTGGACCCAGTGAATGCGCGACGCGAACAAGGGCTCTAAAACGTGATCTCGTCCTACTCTTAAATAAAAAACTCACTTAAGCGCGCCCAATATTTCTCCTTGGAATGCACAGCTGTTTAAATAACTGCTTCGGAATCAGTCACTTCAGCTTAGAAGGTTATGCCGATGACACTTTTTACCGTGCACAATAGGAAATAGATGAAACGTGATAAAGCAAACGCTTATAACCTTCAGTAAATTTTACGCTTCATGCAACTCAAGGGCTTCGGTACCCCCCGAATAATATTTACTGGAATGACTGGTAAAGGGCTGCAGCCATCAGGTTTCTCTTACTGCATTTCTGTTTTAGTATTATGCGTAAGGTATAGTCTTTGTCAAACGTGTAGAGCCCAGGGGGTGTACTCATGTGCCGTGTAGTGACGTTGATTTACCATTATTGGATGCTCTTCCCATTGCAGAGGGCTGCACAAAAAATCTTACCATCAAGAGATTAGGAACACTGAAAATGCATTTCAGGCTGCACGAAGTGGGTGAAAGCAGGCCCTTTGGGCTCTACACTTTTAACAAAGACTGTACTTCTGAATAGGTATGCCTGCTTCAGAACCGCCTACATTCAGATTGCATTTCTTCAGCCACGCTCAGTTTCGGTTTCAGGTTACCGAACGATGATTCCGACGACACAAACTATTATGAGATCCCATGAAGCATACAAAAGATACAATATGTTCGCTCCTTTGTACTTTTGATTAATTCAAGCTCTACGCCAAGCTGTTCCAGAAGCCGCAATCCCAGTGACTCTACAAAGAGCATTAAATTCTTTTTCTAGGCTTCACGTGATCTCATTCTAGCTTGTGACGTCGGAACGACCGTTCTGCAACATGGAACCGAAACTAAAATTTTGTGGTAGAAAAAAATAGCTACCCAGCACCTCCGCCAATAATGTAACGGAGAGAAATATATTTACAAAAGAGGAGTAAATATATATGCAGTGATACAGCCAAGGAGCCATGCAATGAGGGCTCAGCATTTCACGCACTTTCTCTTCATCTTCCACGCATGAGTGCGCCACTTCGTCCTCATCATTCTCCACCAGTGACAATATCATTTAATTTACCTAGCCAACTTTCATGCGGTGGCGCGTATTTACCAATGTCTTACGCATATATCTAAAGCAGAAATGCAGCAAAACAAATTTGATGTGTGTACGCCTTTAAAAAGTACCTTACACTCTGTTAAATGCCCATGCCCAGTCTTGTAGCGCTGTTTTTTGTTAACTATGCCCCCTTCATGGCCATCAGCTTTATATTTACTTTCCGCTCAAGACATTAAACCCCAAGCGCCACAAACATTTACAGCACTGCATAAAACAAGTGAACTACAACACGTTTACGGCCTACCTAACAATATCGTTTATTTGTACTGAAATTGCAATAGCAGCTAACATGTGAGAATTTATTAATACGCGTCGATATTGTTATATATACTGCGTACAGAAAGATAACAGAGTAACCGCTTCTCTAACACGAAGTGAACTAGAACAGTACGCTCGGTTTGGACTTTTCTGCCGAGCTGGAACAAGTAAACACGATATCCCACGCATTTTTAAGCGTCTGAACATTTACATAAAATAAAAAAACGTTTCCGGAAGCGGACCCCAAGTTTTTATCACAGTGTATTGGCAAAGAGTGCTATTTTTGTGACAATGCAAATATCAGTGCAAAAGGAATTCATGACGCGATGTCTGAGCCGGAGCATATCGCGAGCAGCCGACACTGTCGACTCGATTCCTGGATGCACAGGGTCGCCCACTCTTACTGTGAACACGCACGCGCTTAGCAACTCTTTGGGTCGCCAGTGCGTCGAGACAGCGCTTCAAAGTGGCTGGCCATTCGAAGCACACCTCCAGTTCCACTGAGCATGCGCAATTATGCTTCGATGTGCGACTATGTCGGGTGCAGCGGCGTGCAACAGCCTACCCTCCTAACAGTGGACTACCCTGAACTTATCAAATCCGCCACCAGCGATGCAGCTGTCACTTTAACTCTATAGCGTTAAAGACCCCGTTCACCACAATATCCGGCCCCGACGTTGGGAGCAAAAGCTCACGGGCATGGCGCTGGCAGGTGGTAGCTGGCAGCTGACATGGCCGAGCACTGGGTGCACATAGGGTTCTCGGACGTTACTTTAGACAGGGGCTGCCAACTACGGCACCTCCTTTTATATAGAAAGGTGATATACAAACCAGTCTTTCCTTGCATTCACATTATCTCTAGGCCACGCATGCACGTTTGAAGCGGGGATTTATGTGTGGGCTGCTTGCCTACGCTATCGCATCCATACCTTAAGAAGCAGAGATAATTGTGCTTAGTGGACACGCGTTTGCTTGTCAGTGGCTTCCCAACTGCTAAAATGTGCGGCTATTTTTTGAGGGCCACTCCCGGGACCGTCTCAAACATAGCATGAATCTCTTCAGGTGCTCCTAATGTGCCCTGAATACAGCCCGATAGAGGCGAGGACTGTTATTGGAAGCGACCTCAGTCAACATACTTTCTGGCGAAGCGTTTGAACACAATCCGAAGACCAAAAACGTTCTAAAGGCACTACGGTTATCGAAAGCTGTGCCGCTAACGGACAGCAATAACAGGTTCCTAGGTGGCACCGCAACTTGTCGATAAGCCTAATGACACGAACTCAACGACGACTTGCACTGAGACGTATCATGCCGCTGTGTCAGCTACTCGCCCCGAGAGCTGCAGTAAGGCGTCGTGGAAATAGCCACTCACGTCGTTGCATGTCCGAGCTTTTGTGGATTGTGGACTGGAAGAAGACCCAACAGAAGATAAGTCCGCCACTAGAAGCGAAGAACGTTCTTGAAGACGGTGGCGCGTGCTGCTTCTTTTCCTGCTCTCGTGGCTGTTGTTGTCGTCCTCTACATACACACACAGGGAGATCGGCCAAGAATTGGGGTGCAGACATGTTTATTTTTGAGATGTATAAGTACATCGCCAAGAAATTAATTTATTGCTAGGAATAGAGAGGAAAAGTAAAATACAAAACACCGAAATAAAGAGGACGAAGCATAATGCAAGCAGGAGGTGAACACTGAGATTTGTAGCTACTGATCAAAAAATTGAAAGCATATTAGCAAGGCAGACGTTTATATTATATTAAAATGTTTTGAATGGCGGTAAAAACAGCCCAGTGGCTGTACTCAAGTATGGTGGCATCGAATGACATAAAATCTGGCTGCCCAAATTAAGTCCCAACTGTTGCGACGGCCTCTCCAAGTACCTCTTCTCATCATGGTGAAACGGCGGCAAAAAAGCAAGAAATGTTCTTGTGATTTCGGCTCCCACAGAATGCGCAGACGGGAGTAAGCGCCAAACCAGACCTGTGCATATAGAAATTTAGAGGCGAGATACGACAGAAATTGTTAGGGAGACCTCAATTTCCCGTGATTGACAGGGTTGCCTGCTGCAGGAATACTTAAAATGCAGGTAGTCATGCGATGTTAAAATACATCCAGCCTGCGTGTTTAATAAGGAACGCCGACGAAATTGCGCTGCTGTTATGTACGCTGTATCCGGGGGGATAGGCAACACTGGGCCATTGAGAGACTGTTCGTAGAGGCCAATGCTTCGTCATCTCCGTGCCTCGGAATACATGACACATAGAGCTCCCTTTATGAAATGCGGTTCTCACTAAGCAACTCATTGTTGCACTGACTACCGGAAAACGAAAGGCAGTGCTCATTATTATATTTTAATTCTTTCTAGTGCGAAATGAGCAATCGTCTGAATACTGAAAGCGGCAGCAGCACCAGATGATTGCATAGCATATTGCTTGTGTGCAATCACATTGTACAATTCTTTTACTGGAGACAGTTTAAGAACCTACGGCGTTTATTTCGAGGCAATGGGAGTTGAAAAATGCTGCCTTGTGTATCGCAGTCTCTATCAGGTTAGGTTAAGACCAAAAGGATAAAATATCACCTTTAAAAAGAGCAACCCTCTAATAGCCTGCCTGTAATCGATTATAACAACACGCTGACACCAACAAATACTATTGGGAGGAAACTGGAATCAATGCAGAAAGGGTCTGTAATGAACAAATATAAGAATGCAACTGCATTAAATAAATTCAGAAGCGGTCTGCAATGAAAAAATATAAGTATGCAGCTGCATGGTCCGGGGTGGTGCAGTGGTAAGACGCCCGATGAACGGAGGTGGTGAAGGGTGTCAGTTCCTGGCCCTACGAGGCTGGGACGGTAGGTCAACACCGCTTGCAGCGGTGGCTAGCCAGCCACCGAATTTTATCTGTTGTAGACCGTCATTGCCCCCGCCACTGCTTCGGTGGGGGACGAAGGCTGTTGTTGCGGCGCGCGTCTTTCTCTCCCTTTTCTTTTTCCTTCTCTATTTTCTCTTCTGTCCGCACGAGGCAGTGGAGTTGGCTCAGCTACAGAGCCAGTAGCAGGCCCGTGCATTTTCTTTTTCTTCTTCCTACAGCCGCAACAACAATGGAATACCCGGGTTTGAACCCGACCGCGGTGGCTGCGTTTTTATGGAGGCGAAACGAAGAGGGTGGTGGTGAAAACGTTTATTTCATATTGAGAGGTTTGACGCGGAGCCTTAAGGGCTTCGGCCTTATAATACTGGGTGGAGACCCTAGTCAGGGACCCCATTGGCGGTTGCCGCCGCCCGCGCACGCTTCGTTAAGGCCCCTTGGGCCTGTGGGTCGCAGGAGCCGAGCAAGGTCGCCTCCCAGTCCTCCCGGTAAGGGTTAGGGATGGGGGAAGGGATGGGTTTTGTTGGCAGGCCCATACCATGTGGTAGGTGTCAGCCACCTCCCCACAGTACTGGCACTGTCCAGTGAGTTGGGAGTCAAAATGTTCAAGTATTGCCGGGCACAGCATTGTGTTAGTGAAGAGGCTCAGGAGCAGCCTCTCGTTCGCTTTTCCTAACCCTTTGCAGGGGTTAGGGTATTTGCGATACGAGTTTTGATTAAAAATTACAATATCTTTGAATGTGTTATACAGAATCATACGTTCCCCTGCATGCCCAAATTACCCAGAACACTACGCAAACTTGGAGCACTGCATCTTTTCATGCCCTGTCGCCCTCCAATCTCCTCACTTTCCACACCCTCCTTCCCCAACGTGGCGGGCTTGGTTAGCCTCTGACCAGCTGCAAGATCAGTTGGCCTTGGTGACCCTGGCCCAGGACATTCTTAACGCTTAATGCAATGCGTTAAATAAAGTTGTTTCCTCCTCCTCCTCCTTTGAATGTGTAGGCCGGATTGGAATCGATGTCCTCAGCCGATTCGAGTCCCGAGGAAACTGCCCGGAGAGAAAGCGCGCGGGCGGCTGCGTCAGCTGCCTCGTTCCCTGCAAGACCCTGGTGGCTAGGAGCCCAGACGAGATATCGGCACGCGGGGTCTGTGTCCCGACAGCAATTTTGAAATATTCTATAGGCTGAAGGGGGGGGTCCACCCTTGGGCGGCGTTCGGGCAAGCCCCTCGTGAGTCGGTGATGATATATTTAGAAGTGTGGTCTGAGGCGGCGAGTGCAATGGCTACCTCTTCAGCGTGTGTTATATAGATTTGGCCTTGAATGCAAGGCCATCGACTGTGTTCCCGTTGCGAACAACTGTGGCCGTGTACCAGCCCCCCGGATGGGGGCCCGAGGCATCCACGTAGAACACACCTGATTTGTTGCCATAATGGCGGGCCTAGGCCTCCGCCCGCGCCAGGCGCCGCCCATTATGGTCTTCTCGTGACATGTTGGCAGGGAGAGGCCGCACTCTGAGGGCGCGTCTCCAGACTTCTGGGATGCGGGGCCTCTCCTCTGTGAACTGTTTATGTTGAATGTTCAGCCGGGCAAGAAGGCGGCGACCCGACACTGTCTGTGTGAGGCGGGTATATTGGTTCATCAAATGGGCTTCCCGAAGCTCCCTGAAAGTGTTCACCACCCCTAAGGCCATGCGCCGACTGTTGGAGGTGGAGATTGGGAGGTCGAGGGCACGTTTCATGATTTTTCGGAGGACCACCTCGAGGGTATCCTCCTCGTGCTTCCGCAAGTGGAGGTAAGGAGTCGAATACAGGATTCGACTGGTTACGAAGGCGTTTGCCAGCCGCAAGGCATCCTTACTTCGCAACCCCCCGCGTTTGTTAGACACCCGGCGGACCATACGGCCCACCTGGTCCCCCACCTGGCGGAGCTTGGCTAGTGTTGTGTCAGGGCGTCTTTGGTGATGGATGAAGAGACCGAGTACATTGACCTCTTTTGATTCATGAATTGGACCGATCGCAAGCGACAGCGAGATTTGTGTACTGCATCTCCGAGAGGGGCGGAGATGCACAAACTGTGATTTCTGGGGGGAACATTGAAGACCACAGCGCCGGGCATAGCGGTCCACTATGCTCGCCGCTGTTTGCAGGCAGGTTTCAAGGCCGCCCACACTGCCCTGTGTTGCCCATAGGGTGATGTCGGCGTAGAGCGCGTGCTGCACGCCTTCGACCCCCAGCCAGCTGGACCGGCAGACGCATCATGGCAATGTTAAAAAGCAGCGGGGAGAGAACTGCGCCCTGAGGTGTGCCCCGTGTGCCGAGCATAAATGGTCCATGCTCCTTGTCTTGTATTTTGATGTATGATTGTCGGTCTGTAAGGAATTGTCTTATATAATTGAACGTATTGCTGCCACGCGGCGTCCGTGTGCTGTGCGATGTCAGCGCACGTTAAAGATCCCATGGTGGTCGGATTGCTCCGTAACCCTCCACTTTGGCTCTTCTTTCTCTCTTTCCACTTTAAATCCTACCTTCCTCCCTTCCCTTACGGCGCGGTTCAGGTGCCCACAGAAACAAATGTGACAGATACTGCGCCTTTATTTTCCTGTGAACCAATTAATAATTATAATAATAATAACTGCATGGTCGTATTCACTTTGTGCACGTGTGGTGGTGATACAACAACCACCCCCATCCGCATATTAGACCTCCCCTGAGCCGTAATTCTCTGCTCCGCAGCATGTATCACTCAACAGCTATATCTTCTAATGCAGTGCACCCTTGTCAGTTCCGGGGGGGGGGGGGGGGGGGGGGGGGGCGCACTGGTAGCACTTGGTTGAATAGGGAAAACTGAAACAAAATTTTGTCTGGCCTGGTCCGTGTCAGAGGCAGGGGCGAAATTAAATGAAACAAAAAGGAGCAACAAGCGTCTTGCTGAGAAGTTAGAACGCGGGACTGCAAGCGATCGTAAAAAGGCAAGCAAAAATAAGGCTCGGCCGCTAGTAAGGCCGTGATCAAATATCGCCTAAAGGTAATGTCATATTTTCGGCACTGACATTGTCAACGAATCCGTGGATGCTGTAAAGTTTTTTCATGAGCGTGTTCTAAAACTTCAGCGCCGACTTTAACAAGACGACCAAAGAACTTGCGCCTAGTCTATAGCGAATGCAGACATAATCCAAAAATTTTCAAAGAAAATTTAAATGAAGCACAATCGGTGACACGATTCTAAACTTAGGATAGTGAAAATTGAAAAACATACGGCGGCAGTTTTGGATGTTGCTTGTCTAAGCACTGATCTACAAGCAGCAGAACAGTTTACCATTCTTTTAGATAAGTTTTACTTCGTTTAGCGTTGCTTTGGCACATCTTGCCGTCTTAACTGGGTACTCATCGGGTGCAATACAGCGAATTAGGCATTAATAATGCGTTTTGTTCAAGATTGTAAGGAGGAGCAGACGGTGATGAAGACGACATCTGAAGCATCACTTTGAAGTACTGACAGCTTAGCACGCGAAGAATCCGGCTTCTGAAATACTGGAGTCATGCACGAAACGGGTCGTATTTGTTTTCGAGAGTGTATGAATTAGTTTGTCAAGGTCCAAAAAAAGTCTTGGAAGAACTTGAAACTCCCAAAGAGCAATTATTCGAAATTCTTTGTGGCTATAGTTAACTGTAGTGTTTGAGAGAACGGCTTTTTGTACAGACTTTGAGACAATTTATTAGCTCGTCTAGCCGTTGTCAGATAGGAACAGGACTTGGCCTTCAAATGTACCACGTCCCAAGGGCACACACAACCGATCAACCTATCATCATCCATCCGAAAACCCCCACAAGGCCCTCTCCTCCTCCAAAGTGGAAGGGGAGAACTTTTGTATTCGGGGAGAAAGTCCTACCCGGATAAGAGCCGCGACGCGCTATGAAGTTGGTCAC
Organism: Amblyomma maculatum; assembly: GCF_055883805.1. Taxonomy (NCBI): domain Eukaryota; kingdom Metazoa; phylum Arthropoda; class Arachnida; order Ixodida; family Ixodidae; genus Amblyomma; species Amblyomma maculatum. The sequence goes on from NC_139344.1 coordinate 426,501,507, forward strand.
GGTCAAGGGGTTGCTGCCCCTCTTCGGACTTGGACTCAGTTCGCGGCAATCGCACCGGTTGGGCGAGGCACCCGCAGATGCAGGAGGGCAGGAGTGGCTTCTTCGGTGCCGCTGATGATGATGATGCTCATTCCAGGCGAGCAGCTCCACTCAGCGGCGATGACGTGCGCTCATTGCGCCGCTTGCTCTCGCTGCCTGCAGATGGAGTGAGGCGGTAGTCGATGCGGTGGAGACGGTGGAAGCGAGTAAGAGGCGACTTGAGGATTGGTAGGAAAAGTCGAGAGCCCTTCTGGACTTTGAAGAGCAAATGATCGGTTACTTAAAGATATTGAGCATTCAACGTAATGAGAGCTAGGTGACCCTTTTCACCACGCCGTTAAAAAGGGGATACCATAATTATCTAACTAGAGTGTCTCGATATAGTACGCTACATCTAGGCGATTTCGATTCGTAATGCATTGTACTAAAACATCATATTGGTCAAGCAGGACCGTTAACTTATCACAGATGTAACCCGTCAGCAACCGACGCCATATTCAAAAGGAACTCTTTGTTTATGACATTACGCGTGTGAATCGGGTGTAAAACGTTTGATTTAGGTGCAATTTATGATGGATCATATTGAATTAAGAGCCGAATGCATTGGAATGGGGTATTTTATTAGGTTAAGGGGAATCAAATTCTGGAGAACTACTTAATATGATTAAACATAAAAATTCCTTGTATACCAAATTTGTAAAATATAACAATTTAGAATTATTTGTTGAATTTAGGCCTGACGGAACAGGCTTACTTCTAGAATAAATATGCAGCAAGATATGCATATTTTGCAAACATGCCTTCTCGTGACAGCGCTAAATGCCCTGAAGTGCTTTGGTGAACGTTGAACTCCTTATAGCGTCTTGGCACTCAAAAGAGTAAGCCTAATACATTTATACGTGAAGGAGAGGAACTTAATGGTAGCCCGTTGACAGCACCTTAAATATGTTTTTTTGTGCGAAAGGCCGACCACTGCGACGGTTCTGGAAGTGATAGTGTATATGACACGGACGCGTACCAATCTCAGTTTGTGGGCAGCCAATCTCTTTTTCTTCTTCCTACTGTTGTGCTGAAGCGTCGCTTTATATCAAAGCCATCACAAACAGTAAAACTGAGGATGCATATGTGTTGTGCAGCTCATTCCCGTGAAGCACGCACTTGATTTAATTTGTCCCATTGTCACTTTTATTTATAATTTAATTTTGTCTGCAGGTGTTTCCTAGGGCAACGCAGATTGCCCGAGGAGTTCCAGTACATGAATCTGGAGACCGAAACGTGTTCTCCAACTACCGTCCAATCTGGGTGCTGCCGGTATTTTATAAGTGCATCGAAAAAATATTGCACATTAGAGTTACATCATATTGTTCTCAACAAAACTTTCTCGTGGACTATCTGTATGGTTTTAGGAAGCGTCAATCAACATGAACAGCGTGTTTAACGGAAAGAGAAATCATCATAGAAGCATTTAGTAAGAAACATATAGTACTGGAGCTGTACATAGAGTTTTGAAAAGCATTTGACCTAGTAAATCATAATATCCTTCTTCCAAAATTATATATATATACGGTGTCCGCTGAACATCACACGCGCTACTTAAGTATTATTTTATGAATAGAATGCAGTACGTAGAAATAAATAACATTACATCTTTACAAACTGCTCACACCGGAGTTCCGCAGGGAAGCATACTCGGGCTGCTTTTATTTCTTATTTATATTATTGATATGCCCTATTGTACACCGGGCATAATTTTTAGCTCCAATGCTGATGACACAGCTATCTTCTTATCCGAGATCACAGAAACCGGCATTGAAGAACGAGCAAATGGCGCGTTAATGACTCGGATATTTGGGTCAAAGCCAATTGCTCGAAAATTAATACGAGCAAAACAAACGCTGTGTGTTACTCACCGAAAGGGAAACAATTATCAGGTAACATAAACATACGACTAGGAACCGAACAAACTGAACTTATAGATTCTCTCAAAGTACTTCTAATAGTATTTTCGAGGCACCTGACTTAGAATAAACACGTTCATTATGTTCAATCGAAAGTGTCATCAGTTGTTGGCGTTATCGCTCGAATAAGACATCTCCTACCTCCTAAATTCAAGCTGATATTATATAATTATCTCATGTTATCCCTTTTGTAGTACTGTAGCCTAGTTTAGTGTACAACAGGAGTAAGCAATTTATCAAAACTGCATGTATTACAAAATAGAGCCGTCAGGTATATCGCTAGTGTAACCTATTTCAACACCACCAAGGAGATTTTTTGGAAGTATGATCTTCTTCGTTGTTCCAGGTATTTGATTACACACAAATAATGACTTGTAAATCTGATAAAATCAAATAGCAGTGTTATTATTTCACTTGTTGACTTAAAAGGAAATCCTGGAAGGAGACAAACATAACATAAAGAAAACTACCTTGTTCCAGTATCTCGCACATACTCATATACATGGTCACTGCATTATAACGTACCCTAACTGTTGCAAAAGTTACATTATGCCGGATTCAATCCAGTTTGCGCATCGAACCACGAAATGAGCCTCTATTGTCGAGATGTGTTACGAGTTTGTATTTTTGGTGCATCTTTGTGCACTATTGCTTCATACATCAGTAGTGCTTTCCTACTTCTTTCCTTGTATATTCGTGCAGTTTCTTATAACGTTCCTTTGTTTTTACAGAAGGAATAGTACATAGTTTCAGCCATTTTTCTTTTTTATAAACGTGTTTAGCTATAAACGTGTGGATGATTTTTTTCCTGTCTGCTGCTCTGTCGACATTGTAAGGAGGCCAGGACCTCGTCAAGCTGTTTTTACAGATTTTAGTCCTGGCCCCTCTTTTTCTTGCTAAAAGGAAATAAACTTCAACTTAAACTAAACTTGAACTAGAATAACGTCGGAGTGAATGGTGGATTCTGGTGTACTGGGATGGAGTGATGGTGAAATAAATTGGATTAAGGAGAATTTCGGTGAATTATAAGTCGTGACTGCTTTATCGTTCACAGCACGTAAGTAGTTTTCAGTGAGTTCCGTAACTTGTTTCCTACCTGAAGATACTACCGCTGATTCTTGCTAATCTACTGAATTTTGGATCAATTGCTTGCAAATTGAGTGTGCTGTCATTTAATCATTCGAGTGATTTATTCTGCCCCTGCGTCTCGAAACCAAGAAAGTAGAAATGTCGGTCCTCGTAAAAAACAAGAAGCACGTTCTGTTAGGCCTTGTTTTGTGCGATAGTTTGTAGTGGTTGTTTGTGTTAACACAGTCGTTTCCCTCAAGGCAGTATTATTCTTATTTTTCTGACCAAAAAAAGCTCAAAAAGCAAATTAGAAAGAAAGAAAGAAAGAAAGAAAGAAAGAAAGAAAGAAAGAAAGAAAGAAAGAAAGAAAGAAAGAAAGAAAGAAAGAAAGAAAGAAAGAAAGAAAGAAAGAAAGAAAGAAAGAAAGAAAGAAAGAAAGAAAGAAAGAAAGAAAGAAAGAAAGGCATTGTCGAGCTTAAAGCCAAAGAACATAAGTGAAACTATTAGCTGGTGGTTTAACTTTGGTTACCCCTGGACGGACGCGAAAGCTTCATGCACATGGCTACGCTCATTGCTAAGCTTGGATTAAACACAATGTGCGTTTCTCCGCACGCAAACCCCATTCTCCAAGCAATCCCGTAATGGTGGCTAGTTGCTTCAGGTAGGCGCGCTATACTTTGGCACAAGGACGAATTACAAAATCTAAGACAAGACTGGTACGAGCACGAAACACTGGTACGTGCGGTATCGCACACGTACCGGTCTTGTCTTGTTTGTCTTTTTTGTAATCCTTCCTTGTGCCAAAATATACGGGCCTACCTAGTTCTTCATCGGTCTCTTCAGCCCCCCGCATTTTCAGGGAGTCATTACGATGTGCCTTCTCGCTCCCATGCGCTACTGTAGCGGTGTGTTCATCCTCCTCCACCTTGCTCAGTGTTGTAACCTAGACATTGGTCACGGGCTACCTGATAGCCTACGTGACTGCATGTGCCCCAAAGTCACATGGCGAACACGAGGCTTAAACACAGAAGTTTGACATCTAAATCTCCCTCAAGGTGAGAACCGTGCATACCACACGGCTTGAACTACCTAATACTACCACTATAGTGAAGCTTTCGCTTCAAAAAATAACAAAAATCGCACTCTAACAAAGAAGAGCTTGAGAGGGGAAGTGAGTTGCAACATATTTCGTTAATGATTTCCTTCTATCACAACAGGAACCATCACTAAGGTGGTTGAGGCATTGGACTGGGTGCGTCCCCAAGTAATTTCCAAGTTGACTGACGACCGTTAGACAGCCTCTGCTATTTACGAAAACTTAGCCGCTGCCTGAAAAAGAAGCATTGCTGCGGCGCTGAGTAGACTCACGAGGCCTCGTTTGCCTTCCCTTCAGAACTCCATCAGAGCCTCAAGTGTTTAAATGGCTGTTTGATTGATATCATTGTCCTTTTGCGAGAACAAGCGTGCATATGCATGTCGAACTGGTCCGAGGCAAGTCGAATGAACAACATAAGCAGCAGTTACTGCTGTACTAACCTCATCACAAAGCAATGTTTTCAGTTTGAATAGCACAAAATGCATCTTTGCGTTATAGGAAAGCTTAGATTCGTGAGGGACCATAGAGTGGAACCCACTTATGAGCCTGTGGTCCCGCGCGGGTAGCGTTCATCGTATCCAAACTCTTTAATAAGTGGGTTTGACCTACTACAGCCGAAAAAATCAAAATACAAGCAAACCTGGAGTTCTTTTATTAAAGGCCGCTATGCGAACCTGTAACTACTCGCCTTCTAGCTATCCGGTGTGGTGATGCAATAATGACCAACATATTTCCTGCGGACGAGGCAGTTTAGGAAACCGTTTATACTAATAGCGATAAAAAGATAAAGTACACGCGCAGAACGTATGGTACTAATAAAGCAAGGCATAGGGTTCTATATAAGCTGAAGCATCATCGCTGCTATTACGTTCTTTAAACAAGCTTTACGAAGTTGACTCGCACTGACTCTCGGAGCTGGTAAGAACAAGCACTTTCTCCGAGAAAATTCGGCTGCTATATCATTTCAGTTCTCATTGATTGGCGCCCTACTCTACCACTTCTAATAGCTTCCTTTCAAAGTTGCCGCCTTCGACGCATCGCCCTTCGGCCTCTCCGCTGACAGAAAAGGCTGTGGCAACAGGTTCACGACAGCTCCTCATTCATTGCAATCTAGCGGTATGGCCATGAGTTTTCCTTTTATCTGAGGCACTGTGTCATAGCCTCATGTATATTTTGACGGCTATTCCATCACCTTTAGAAATAATCAAGTGTTGGTTATACCCGCAGCAGTTTTAAGAGGACTCCACTGTATGAGCTCGAAATCCGTCCAGATCAGGTGCACAGCCGCCTCTCTTGGTGTAAGTCTTCTCACTCTATCAGATATAGGTTTACTTGCGCTATAGAGCTCCTTATTCAAGAAACCTAAACATCGAGATCTCATACGCATTGAGGAGCTCAACAAAATCAAACATATCAGTGCCGTCCTCTTCATACGTTTACCATCAGGCATAGAGCAAATACGGTTTCTGAGCAGACCAAAATTGTCCAAAGAACACGATCTTTTTGTTCGCAGCTGTCAAAGAAATATCCGGACGTAGTTATTCTGCTGTATTAATGTTATGCATGACTTTATTAGTATCCAACGTAATGTGCTACTTAACATCAGATTAGTCCATAAGAAAACATATTCATTACTACTAAGTCGTAGTCAATCTCTTTTCTATTTTTCTCTCCAGAAAAAAAATGACATATTTGACTTTCTAATCAGTAGCTGGGGAAGAGAGGCCATGATTCATAAGGTATGATGAAGTGCTTGCAACAAAATGTGCCTTTTAATTTCTATCGCGGTAACGTTCACCAGCCTTCTTTAACACAAATCAAATTTAGATTCAGGGACATAATACATTATCAACTATCCCAACTCCACCCGGCAGATGCGATTTTCGCTTCTCAAACTAAAAACTAAGTTAGTTTTAGATCAAGGACGAGAAGACGAATCATACTGTCGTACTTCCGAAATGTGAAATCCATGCAATTTCAGTCTAATTGATAAAATCACCGGCACGTTTAACCCATGAGTTATCGTTAGCCGAATGCGTATTCTTGCTGGCACAACACTGAGTAAAGGTATGAATAATTTCCAATGCTTAAATCAGGTTCGCGCTCTTTTTCATATTAAGAATAGCGCTCAGCATTTTTTGCATTTGTGAAAAATTTATTGGTGAACGAAACACTTCTGACACCGAAGCACGCGAAATAGTTCAGTGTCTTTGCACGTTTTGCAGGCATCTAGCTGCAGAGTAGGTTCCTCATTATGTATTCTTTGTATGTTGCAGGGTCGCACAGTTTCCTGTATTCAGGCGTACATCGTTCGAGTGGACGATCGATTTGTCCTCTTGTGTGCAGTTCACATTGTCTGCAACCTAAAGAAGTTGAGGGCACATGATTATAGACAGCTTCATTTGAGCCAAAATAAGAGTTATCGGAAAGAAAATTAACCATAAGGTTGAGCTTGGCATGCCTCAGAAGCCCGTTTTGCAAGATGCCGAAGACATCCACGTCAGGCGCCAAGCTCCGCCATGCAACGCCAGGGTTATCTTTAGCTAACCTTTGTTTATACATGAAAACAAAGTTCGTAAGCTGAATAAAATTATTTAAAGTAGCGCCATAATTATTATGCTTCGCTACAAGGTTTTAGGCGAGAAGGTCGGGCGCTGTACTTCTATAGGTTATGAGACACATTGAGTGCCCATTATATGAGCAAGCATAACCTGTATCCCGTTATAGTTTGTTTTGATATATTCCCTCTCTTGCGTCTTTGTTCACAGTAACTTAACGTACTGCATATCATCTTGGAGAACTACATATCTCGCTCTTATGTCAAGCATCTGTCATTTACAAAAACCCTGCAGTACGGATGCTTACCTTTTGTCCACTGCATCAGCTGCCCCTCTATATCGAAATCTTAATATCATCCCTTTATTGGGTCTGCCTCAACCTAAGATTAGCCACACTTATGTACGCTGTTCGTAATGGTGACATTGCCATTACTGCCCTTCCGTCATCTTTCGTCATAAACAGTGATCTGACTAGATTTTCCCAAAACGACAATTTGTTACTTCCCAAACAAAACTAATAATAGTAAGCAAAAAAAATTTTGTTTCCAGCTATAACTTTATGAAATTCATTCAGTTCAGTTCAGTCGTGTCCGACTCTTCGTGACCCTATGGACGATATCACGCCACGCTTTCCGGTCTCTCACTATCTTCCTAGCATCACATAACTTGATCTGCAGCGCCTCGAGGATGCCATTTAACCATCGCGTTCTCTGCCTACCCCTTCTCCGGTGACCCTCAACCTTTCCCAAATCAAAGCTTTCTCCAGCGACTCCTCTCTTCTCATCAGATGACCAAAGTAGCTGAGCTTTAACTTTAGAATTTGACCGTCCAATGAGCAGTCAGGGTTTATGGTCGACAATATCGACTGATTTGATCTTCTAGCAGTCCAAAGAACTCTCAAGAGTCTCCGCCAGCACCACAATTATAACGCGTCAATTCATCGGCGGTCAGCCTTTTTCACAGTCCAACTCTCGCATCCATACATCACAACTGAAAAGACCAGTTATACGGATCTTGGTTGGCAGTCTAACGTCTCTGCTTTTTACTAGGCGGTCAAGGCTAGCAATGGCTCTCTTTCCCAGAAGCAGGCGTCTCCTAATTTCATGGCTGCAGTCTCCTTCTGGGGTAATCTCGGGAGCCCAAGAAGAGAAAATCTGTCACAGCTTCCACTTCTTGTCCCTTGATGCTCCAGGACTTGATAGGGCAAGACGCCATGATCTTTGTCTTTTTAATGTTCAGTTTAAGCGCAAACTTCTCACTCTTTTCTTGTACGCGCATCAGAAGTCTCTTGAGTTCCACTTCCCTTTCTGCCATTAAAGTGGTATCAATCGCATATCTAAGGTTGTTGATGCGTTTTCCAGCAATCTTCACTTCAGCTGAAGACTCGTCCAGACCGGCCTTCCCCATGATGCACTCAGCATATAGGTTAAATAGGCAGGGCGACAGTATGCAGCCTTGTCTCACTGCTTTCTCAATCGGGAACCAATCAGTAAGACCATGCCCAGTTCTGACGGTGGCCTCTTGCCTTCATACAGGTTCCTGAGGAGACAGATGAGGTGAATTGGAACTCCCATCTCTTGGAGAGCTTGCCACAATCTGTTGTGATCTACGCGGTCAAACGCTTTCTCATAATCAATAAAGCAGAGGTAGATGAGTTTCTGAAACTCTCTTGCTTAATTTTTCCATGATCCAGCGAAGGTTGGCAATCTGGTCTCTAGTTCCTTTCCCTTGCGAAACCTAGCTTGTACGTCCGGAAGCTCCCGATCCACATACTGCTGCAGCCTACCTTGGAGAATTTTCAACATCACCTTGCTAGCATGCGAAGTAAGCGCGATCGTGCGGTAGTTGGAACAACTTCCCCTTCAGGATGCCCGGCTCGAGATCAGTTATCACAACCGTCTTATGTTGGGTTTGCACATCCGGGTCCTTGTACAGTTCTTCTGTGTATTCCCATCACCTCTTCTTTATCGCTGAAATTGACTACCCTCATATGTTCTAACAGTTCGGTCGTACAGGCCAGTTGAGTTTCCCCTTCAGGTGGCCAGGTTAGGAAACACTTGAAGATATCGATGTTCTTTTTAATTTGAATATTCCAAATCGCAACAGTCATGATACTTCATGGCACGACACAAAAAATAACTATTTATTTACACATAAATAAAACAGGAAGACACAAGCAAGCGAAAACTATTTACATGACTGACCCGTTGGTCGGACGAAATCAGCCCTAGTTTAATCCAGGGCGCTTACTTTTAAGCCATCTGTCTCCGCCCTTGGCGGGGACAGCCACTATTCTCACCAGTCAAGGACTGGGGAAAGTATATTAACTAACCAACACTTGGGAAAGGAGAGGTCCCAAGCAAACATACGAACGGCACTGACGTCACTGCATTCCGAACCTCTGCTTTCCCTTGTTTTCTTTTTCGAACACGTGCATGCGGGACCAGCGTATGTCGCGTTAACAACAGCTGAAGTTCTTTATAAAAAAAACAGACAGCTGTCACTGAGGGCTCAAACGCTACGTGGAAACTCCAACTTGACCAAGTCCTTCTCTTGAGCACCTGCAGCTCAATGACCCATTGCACTTCATCGCGCACTGGTCAGCCACCACATACCTGTTACCCCACAAAGTCTGTATACACATGAGCAGAGGGAAAGACGCGCACGTAGCAATACGAAAATGCATACAAAAGAAAACGTCCACTGGTCCCCGATATGACATTCAAAACGGTACACTGCACAAAGCTGCGCCCTGGAGTGACAGCTATGGTAGGAAGGCAAGACGAGAAGGGAATGAGTACTCTGCAGCGGCAGATGACGCCGGCAACAATATAGCTGCCATCGCGTCTCCGTCGTGCGTCCGCGGTTCAACCAAATTGGTAGTCGCCGTGACCGAGGACAGGTGCACATCTCAAAGTACCTACCTCGGTTCGTAGGCTCTGTACGGGAAACCGAATGGCGCGAATGTTCAGCGAACTTCACACCTCCTAACCAAGAATGTCACACAGACACTTGCTGTCAGTGTGAGATTTCAGTTCAGCCACAATATTTCTAGCATCACTGCGCGCACGCAGAGAATTGGTTCATTTCGCGCGCACAAGGTTAGAACACCAGTCAGCATATTCCAGAACCCGCCATGTCCGTTCTCTGTATGCCAACTGTCAAGCTAGCCCCAAACCTTCACTCTCCACAGTAATTGCTGCAGAGAACTAGTCAGGCACTACCGCACACCCAATCACAGCCAATACACATACTGATGAAAAAAAAAATGTAACCTCACATAACTCGCTTGCAGCTGCCAACAGAGCAAATGCTCCAACAAACAAAAACAATCTCCTAGGGTGGCTGTTCGTCTCATTCCCGACAAGCGAGATGCACAACCTCTAGGTCACCCTTCTGCCATACAAGCAACCAACGCATCAACTGCACACTAATGGGCACTGAACGGGTCAGGTAACTGAACGGCTTGTGGTCTGTCGCGACCTTCACTTTAGCCCCTAATTGTCCCGTATCGAATTTTCCAGGTGCCCCCTTGACTGCAAAACCTCCCTCTGTGTTTGGAGACACTTCAGTTTGAGCTGGCATGAATTCCCTGCTGGACAATGCGATCGGATTCAGTTCTTTACCTGACTGAGACAAGCTTGCTCCTACCGCTACCCTCGAGGCTTCTTTTGTGAGCGGAAGCACCTCTTTACAAGACGTGCCCATCTCCGACAACGTCAGTACACTTCTCTCCTCACAAAACTCTTCCGCAGCCTTGTCATGGTCAGGCTCTTCTTGCTTTGGGTTGGGAAGCAGCGCTATTTCCTGGCGATTAGCTTCACAGTACTCAAAGAAAGCCTCGGATGTACCACTCATGCCCTCACAAAGCTCGAGCTTTTGTTGCTGTGTTAACAATTCATCAAAGCTCTGAAGCTTTAAAGGTCGGTGCTGCATTCGCGTGATGGGGTCTTATAGGTCTGAAGAAGATAGGGTTGCATCCTGTTCGCGTACACTTCACAACTTAGCGATTCTGGCAGCACTAGCTGTTCGTACAACCTGCCATCAACATTTCCTTCATGAAAATGTAGCTCGTCATCTGCAAGACTTCCACGACTACCTTCTCTCGCCTATTTCCCCCCTTGTAACGAGACATCGCCTCGCTGCTCAATCTTAAAATACCCTGTCCTTAACGTAGTTTCTGAGACTACTTTTTCAGCAAGAGCTGGGGCCCCTACTGGCTACGCATTCTCATTTCCCTCAAACGCAAGTTCAGGCTCTGCTTTAACTTCACCTAACAAGCCTGCATCCGCAACCTGTCTAAACGCACGTCTCAGTTTTACTTTATCTGAGCATTCACCTCGACAAGATGCAGATACTGTATCTGCCCTCAGCACTGTAATCTCAGCCCCTGAGTCTATACAAGCGTTTTCGACGTTATCCCCGATTTTCAGCCTTACCAAGGTAAGGGGGTCAGACTTAAGCAACTGATCGGGCTTACCCTCAGTCTCAGCTCCGAGGTCTAGCTTATCAGGGACGAGCGTTGAAGTTCGGGCTACAAGTTTGCTCGCGTTCGGCTTAGAATCTGTTGCGTCTTGTCTTTGCTGTGAATTCGGGCAGTGAATGGAGATGTGCCCATATTTCTCGCAGTGAAAGCATTTCACCCCTGCACGTCTATCTTTGCTTCCAGCAATGGGACTTTGGACTAACGTCCGCCTTTCTCGTTCCTCCCCTCCTCGCTGAGGTGGTTTGGAACATTCGAAAGCATGAATTTGCATCTGCGCCAGTTTGACCTTTTCTAGTTCAATCTGGAGCTTCAGTTTCTCAGTTTCAAATAGTTGAGCCTTATGCTTCTTTTCTGCCAGCAACGCCCGCGTCGTATTTCCTGGTGCCTGCTCTGTCGCTGACACTGGCTCTGTTGACGCAGGTTGCACGATAGGCTCTAGACCATTCCCTGCGGCATTCAACCCTGCTTTAGTCACTGTAGCTACCTATAGCGTATGATCACTACACAGACATGGCAAATTCGGAGAAAGCAAAAAGGTGTCCTACATTTTCCGATGCTCCGTCCACCGCACTACTGTCGCACTCAGCGTGATTACAGCGGGCTCCCGGGAAGGTAGATGCCCACGAGCTGCTCCTGGTACCTCAGCAGATCACCGCCCTGGACCTTGCTCGACTTGGTCGTCTGTTTCTTGTTATGAACCTTTCGATGTGGACGCCTGGTTCCTTTCAGCAGCTTGCTGTCTCGAACCCTCTATGGCTTGTTGCCCGGCTCCTTCAGCTCCTCGCTGACCTAGTCTGAGCCTCTGACGTCCTCTCGAACTCGGCCGGTGTCTTGAAGTTTCTCGACGTCAGTTTCTCGACGCAGCTTCGCGTTTTCACCTTTAAGACGAACTACCCTGTAGCTTGTCCACCGACTTGTTCTTCTCACCTTCCGTCAAATGCCTCGAGTAGAAAGACGTTGCGATCCTGTCACGACTGCGCCAGTAGAGCTTCTCCTTCAGGCGGCCAGGTGAGGAAATACTTGAAGATATCGACGTTCTTGTTAATTTGAAGATTAAGACTCGCAAAAATCACGCTGCTATATGGCACGCCAGAGAGATTAACTATTTATTCACACATAAATAAAACAAGAAGACACAAGCAAGAGAAAACTATTTACATGACTGACCCGTTGGTGGGACGAAATCAGCCCTAGTTTAATCCAGAGCGCTTACTTTTAAGCCATCTGTCTTCGTCCTTGGCGGGGACAGCAGCCAATAAGCAATAAGGCAACGTTTCTCGCCAATCAACGACTGGGGAAAAGATATTAACTAAACAACACTTGGGAAATGAGAGGTCTCAAGCAAACATACGAACGGCACTGACGTCACTGCATTTGGAACCTCTGCTTTCCCCTGTTTTCTTTTTCGAACACGTGCATGCGGGACCAGCGTATGTCGCGTTAACAACAGCTGAAGTTCTTTATAAAAATACAGACAGCTGTGGACTCAAACGCTACGTGGAAACTCCAACTTGACCAAGCCCTTCTCTTGAGCACCTGCAGCTCAATGACCCATTGCACTTCATCGCGCACTGGTCAGCCACCACATACCTGTTACCCCACAAAGTCTGTATACACATGAGCAGAGGGAAAGACGCGCACGTAGCAATACGAAAATGCATACAAAAGAAAACGTCCACTGGTCCCCGATATGACATTCAAAACGGTACACTGCACAAAGCTGCGCCCTGGAGTGACAGCTATGGTAGGAAGGCAAGACGAGAAGGGAATGAGTACTCTGCAGCGGCAGATGACGCCGGCAACAATATAGCTGCCATCGCGTCTCCGTCGTGCGTCCGCGGTTCAACCAAATTGGTAGTCGCCGTGACCGAGGACAGGTGCACATCTCAAAGTACCTACCTCGGTTCGTAGGCTCTGTACGGGAAACCGAATGGCGCGAATGTTCAGCGAACTTCACACCTCCTAACCAAGAATGTCACACAGACACTTGCTGTCAGTGTGAGATTTCAGTTCAGCCACAATATTTCTAGCATCACTGCGCGCACGCAGAGAATTGGTTCATTTCGCGCGCACAAGGTTAGAACACCAGTCAGCATATTCCAGAACCCGCCATGTCCGTTCTCTGTATGCCAACTGTCAAGCTAGCCCCAAACCTTCACTCTCCACAGTAATTGCTGCAGAGAACTAGTCAGGCACTACCGCACACCCAATCACAGCCAATACACATACTGATGAAAAAAAAAAATGTAACCTCACATAACTCGCTTGCAGCTGCCAACAGAGCAAATGCTCCAACAAACAAAAACAATCTCCTAGGGTGGCTGTTCGTCTCATTCCCGACAAGCGAGATGCACAACCTCTAGGTCACCCTTCTGCCATACAAGCAACCAACGCATCAACTGCACACTAATGGGCACTGAACGGGTCAGGTAACTGAACGGCTTGTGGTCTGTCGCGACCTTCACTTTAGCCCCTAATTGTCCCGTATCGAATTTTCCAGGTGCCCCCTTGACTGCAAAACCTCCCTCTGTGTTTGGAGACACTTCAGTTTGAGCTGGCATGAATTCCCTGCTGGACAATGCGATCGGATTCAGTTCTTTACCTGACTGAGACAAGCTTGCTCCTACCGCTACCCTCGAGGCTTCTTTTGTGAGCGGAAGCACCTCTTTACAAGACGTGCCCATCTCCGACAACGTCAGTACACTTCTCTCCTCACAAAACTCTTCCGCAGCCTTGTCATGGTCAGGCTCTTCTTGCTTTGGGTTGGGAAGCAGCGCTATTTCCTGGCGATTAGCTTCACAGTACTCAAAGAAAGCCTCGGATGTACCACTCATGCCCTCACAAAGCTCGAGCTTTTGTTGCTGTGTTAACAATTCATCAAAGCTCTGAAGCTTTAAAGGTCGGTGCTGCATTCGCGTGATGGGGTCTTATAGGTCTGAAGAAGATAGGGTTGCATCCTGTTCGCGTACACTTCACAACTTAGCGATTCTGGCAGCACTAGCTGTTCGTACAACCTGCCATCAACATTTCCTTCATGAAAATGTAGCTCGTCATCTGCAAGACTTCCACGACTACCTTCTCTCGCCTATTTCCCCCCTTGTAACGAGACATCGCCTCGCTGCTCAATCTTAAAATACCCTGTCCTTAACGTAGTTTCTGAGACTACTTTTTCAGCAAGAGCTGGGGCCCCTACTGGCTACGCATTCTCATTTCCCTCAAACGCAAGTTCAGGCTCTGCTTTAACTTCACCTAACAAGCCTGCATCCGCAACCTGTCTAAACGCACGTCTCAGTTTTACTTTATCTGAGCATTCACCTCGACAAGATGCAGATACTGTATCTACCCTCAGCACTGTAATCTCAGCCCCTGAGTCTATACAAGCGTTTTCGACGTTATCCCCGATTTTCAGCCTTACCAAGGTAAGGGGGTCAGACTTAAGCAACTGATCGGGCTTACCCTCAGTCTCAGCTCCGAGGTCTAGCTTATCAGGGACGAGCGTTGAAGTTCGGGCTACAAGTTTGCTCGCGTTCGGCTTAGAATCTGTTGCGTCTTGTCTTTGCTGTGAATTCGGGCAGTGAATGGAGATGTGCCCATATTTCTCGCAGTGAAAGCATTTCACCCCTGCACGTCTATCTTTGCTTCCAGCAATGGGACTTTGGACTAACGTCCGCCTTTCTCGTTCCTCCCCTCCTCGCTGAGGTGGTTTGGAACATTCGAAAGCATGAATTTGCATCTGCGCCAGTTTGACCTTTTCTAGTTCAATCTGGAGCTTCAGTTTCTCAGTTTCAAATAGTTGAGCCTTATGCTTCTTTTCTGCCAGCAACGCCCGCGTCGTATTTCCTGGTGCCTGCTCTGTCGCTGACACTGGCTCTGTTGACGCAGGTTGCACGATAGGCTCTAGACCATTCCCTGCGGCATTCAACCCTGCTTTAGTCACTGTAGCTACCTATAGCGTATGATCACTACACAGACATGGCAAATTCGGAGAAAGCAAAAAGGTGTCCTACATTTTCCGATGCTCCGTCCACCGCACTACTGTCGCACTCAGCGTGATTACAGCGGGCTCCCGGGAAGGTAGATGCCCACGAGCTGCTCCTGGTACCTCAGCAGATCACCGCCCTGGACCTTGCTCGACTTGGTCGTCTGTTTCTTGTTATGAACCTTTCGATGTGGACGCCTGGTTCCTTTCAGCAGCTTGCTGTCTCGAACCCTCTATGGCTTGTTGCCCGGCTCCTTCAGCTCCTCGCTGACCTAGTCTGAGCCTCTGACGTCCTCTCGAACTCGGCCGGTGTCTTGAAGTTTCTCGACGTCAGTTTCTCGACGCAGCTTCGCGTTTTCACCTTTAAGACGAACTACCCTGTAGCTTGTCCACCGACTTGTTCTTCTCACCTTCCGTCAAATGCCTCGAGTAGAAAGACGTTGCGATCCTGTCACGACTGCGCCAGTAGAGCTTCTCCTTCAGGCGGCCAGGTGAGGAAATACTTGAAGATATCGACGTTCTTGTTAATTTGAAGATTAAGACTCGCAAAAATCACGCTGCTATATGGCACGCCAGAGAGATTAACTATTTATTCACACATAAATAAAACAAGAAGACACAAGCAAGAGAAAACTATTTACATGACTGACCCGTTGGTGGGACGAAATCAGCCCTAGTTTAATCCAGAGCGCTTACTTTTAAGCCATCTGTCTTCGTCCTTGGCGGGGACAGCAGCCAATAAGCAATAAGGCAACGTTTCTCGCCAATCAACGACTGGGGAAAAGATATTAACTAAACAACACTTGGGAAATGAGAGGTCTCAAGCAAACATACGAACGGCACTGACGTCACTGCATTTGGAACCTCTGCTTTCCCCTGTTTTCTTTTTCGAACACGTGCATGCGGGACCAGCGTATGTCGCGTTAACAACAGCTGAAGTTCTTTATAAAAAAAACAGACAGCTGTCACTGAGGGCTCAAACGCTACGTGGAAACTCCAACTTGACCAAGTCCTTCTCTTGAGCACCTGCAGCTCAATGACCCATTGCGCTTCATCGCGCACTGGTCAGCCACCACGCACGTGCTACCCCACAAAGGCTGTATACACATGAGCAGAGGGAAAGACGCGCACGTAGCAATACGAAAATGCATACAAAAGAAAACGTCCACTACCACTGTACACTGCGCAAAGCTGCGCGCTGGAGTGACAGCTATGGTAGGAAGGAAAATGTAAAGCACACTGCGCGCGCTATACGGTAACCGAGAACAATCTCTCGCCTACGATCGGCCAGGGTACTCGAAATCTTGAGTTTATCGCACCAGGCTGTCAAGTACGATGGCGAACTAACCCAGACAAGATGGTGGCGTCCAGGTCGGCCATTTAAGTGTACATTTGTCTTCGTTAGCGTGTTTTTGGGAGCGCTCATGCCTATAAATGATACACACATACTTTCGTTTTGCGTTATGTAACCGTCAGTACAAACATTAGTGATTTATACGTTGTTGTTGATTTTTTTTTCATTTTTCTCGGCGGCTGAGCAGTTCCTAAGCCTGACAATTGGCATTGTTGTGTTGGCATGGCAACGCAATGCAGTGGATCGCCTTGGCTTGACTTCATACACGCTTGTTTCCGTGAACAGAAGATGTGAGCGGTAAGCACTATAATGACAATAAAAGACAACATAAAGTGAAATTAGTAGTTTATAATGTGCAATCTTGGCTCACTGTTCAGCACAGAAGCAAAATAACTGGCTAAAGTTTCGGCACGACTTGGCTAGCTTTAACGTCCGAGTAAAAAAAGGATGAAAGTGTCTTCTTGTTTGAACACTATATGTCGCCATTACAACTTACGTTCGTGTTTTCGTACGGTCGCGAAAAGAGCCGATGCGAGACACGGAGTAACATCCCGTAATTTGCTGGCGTTTATCGTACGAAAGAGTTCATGCGCTATACTAAAAGTCTCTAGTTGCGAGGATTGCATTGCGTTTTAAGAGACCTGCGGTGAGCTTCTCATAGCGCCGCCATTTGACAGCTTGCAAATATACTGGGGGTGGACCGATCGTCCCGGAGAGCCGCGCAAAGGGTCAATTCAACACTGCAGAACCGTAGGCACATGAAGAGGGAAGGTATCGCGAAGAAAATCGTGATATTATAAGAAAGGTCCGGGGTACTTTATCGAAGGTGTCTTGATCGCAGCGGAGTGCAGTTCGACCCGTTGATCATACAACAACTATACCGCGGTGATCTTTTGCACTGGGTTCATGGAAGCTCGCGGTCATGTCTTAGGGCTCAAGAAAACGAAGATTCAGTTGCTGCAGGAATATTACTGGCTTAGGTATATTCAGGAGGTGGGAAATTTGTAAAGACCTGCGACACGTGTCAACGGCGGGAAAAGCCGGAAGGTAAGATGAGAGCCCCAATAATGCTAGTGCTTGTGATCATGGAGCCCTTTAGAAGACTCGCGATCGACACTTTTGGCCCCCTTCCGAGGACTACGACTAGCCCCAATAATGCTAGTGCTTGTGATCATGGAGCCCTTTAGAAGACTCGCGATCGACACTTTTGGCCCCCTTCCGAGGACTACGACTGGTTACAGTCACATTTTGGCAGTAATCTGTCCCCCACAAAGTTTACTGAGGCGGTGGCCCTGAAACAGTTAAACTCAGTGAAAATTGTGAACGCACTCATGTTCATTTTCGCACGGGTTGGGTTTCCCGCTGAAATACAGTCAGATCAGCGGACTATTTTTACCAGCGCACTGAATACGGCTTTCCTGGAGAGATGTGGAGTTAAATTATTCTATGGCTGAGAGTACCAGCCGCAGTTCAACCGGGTAGAAAAGATGCACTCGGTAATGAACCGCGTACTGAAGGTCCTGTGTTTTGATCGCAATGCCATTTTGTATGCCTGTTTGCCCGCAACAATGTTTGCGTCGAGAACCGTGCCTCATGAGGCCACGCAGTTCCTGCCAGCCGGAATGGTCAACGGCCGTTCCCTGCGATCGCTACTCCGCTTTCTTCGAGAATCATGTGAAGGCCGGGGAGAGGACCCTACGGTGGTCGAATACGTGCTTGCGCTCCTTGAAAAGCTGCACAAGGGGCAGGAGCTCACTGAATGCGAAATGAGTAAAGAGCAGATGAGGGTACTATAACCGAACAGCGAGATCACGGGGTTTTGAAGTGGGGGACGCGGTAATGGTTCTGCGACCTTCCCAGAAAAATAAATTGGAAGTTCAGTGGAAAGGCCCTGCGGAAGTCCTTCCGATACTGTCTGACACGAAACATACAATCAGGGTAAACTGAACGGCAATGCCGATGGCTCAACTCGGTGTTTTTGGTGCTATTGATAGCATCGGTGAGTCTGGCTTTGTATATTTTTTTCCTGACATAGGTTGGCAATATCGCCAATTTTATCTTAATTTTAAACTTTTGTTGGTGTGAATGAACAATGTTCTGTTTGTTTAAAGTGCTGCAATAGTTATAAAAAAAATTAAAAATTTCGGTTTGAAAGTCTTGTAGATATCGTGGGGAAGGTCCTGACGCTTGCCGTCTTTGCGGCTGTGATTTTCGGGTTGTTCAAACTGATGCTGTCTTCCTTGTGTATGCGCTGACCTGCAGAGAGCAAAAGGCCCTCCACAGTCTTGACAAGAAGCAACGAAAGACTGCAGAGACAACCGGAGGAAACGGAGTATCACCAACAGTGAATCCAACCAGAACGACATCATGTATTCTCCGGACAACGGCGGCTGACCATTATGCACCAGGATCTCCAACCGCCACCGGAGAAGCGGTTAAGTTTCGAAGTTCCCGAGTAACGAGACGGTGGTGTCGAGACAGGCGTTCGTTTTTCTAAGAAGACTCCACGCAACCACCTCAGAGTTCATTTCTCTAGACCTGAAGTAACTTCTCCAAAATCCGTAGAAAATGTCCCAGAGTTTCTAAATGTTCAATCATGCTGCAACGGAATTCACCTCACTCTCAAGAAAGCATGCCACGGGGCCTAGCGATCAATATTTATTCTAAGCCTAGCACATCTCATCTCCGGATAAACAACGTCCTTTGAACCGAACAAACTGTAGTCCAGTGTTTCATTAGCAGGCTCCACGTTGGGCTGCCAGATATGGGGCTATAATGTAGACGGATGAATGCGTTTCCTCGCTTAATCGTGGCAGAGTGGCCGAAACGCCGACCTCACTCAGTATTGAGCGCACTAGAGAGCGCACCCCAGGCCCCCAGACCGAGCTCTTGGGAAAAAAACACGTGCTAACGACAAACCGGCACCTATTGTTGCAATTACAACGGCACCCGTTAGCAATTAAAGACGGTAATGTGTCCAGTTTGCTCGACTAACCAACAAGGTTATAAGCGATTGTTCACTACGCCAGGACAGTGGATAACTCCGAGGCTGAACGAGACGAGCACGCGGGATAAGTCTCCACGGCCCATCTTCGATACTTGAACGGCTGGAGAAGAAAACATCACGTCGTGCCCTCTTCTGCGTTCGGGAGGCTTCTTAAGAAAGGGATGTGCACTGATATCCCGCGTTCCTGCTTAGCCAGCGGCTAACACGATGAAGTCCCGAGAGGGGGCGCCCGCTCCGGGAGTGAGAGGGAAAAGGCACTTACGCATTTTTCGTGACATCACGTCCCCACGCTGACGTACCTGCCACCACATCACACGCTCACTCAAATCGACAGCACGTACTCTAGACAACTGCAGACACATTCGTTCCCATCGCCTCCATTTTCCCACATCTTTCCCCCCACGGACTTCCTACCATACTGCAACACCACCCCACCCACTCTCTATCATTACCTATGGGAACGTCCACATCTCATCCACGTACCACACATCCAAAATTCCACCCCCTACTTCTGGGAGGCCGCCCTTCTGGCCACGCAACCCGCAGATCAGCTACAACTGGTCGAGCGGGCCAAGCTAGAGAGAGCAGCCAGAGGGCTCCTGAACTAAGGGCTCCTGGGAATGTCTATCTTACTTTGAATTAAATAAAATTCTTCTTCATCCTACTCCCCACGCTGGTAGTTTATAGAAAGGTGCATTCCAAACTAGAGGAGAAACTAATTGCTACTCTTTGTTAAACCCGAGAGCAATTGATTACTGTTCGTGCAATTCTGAGAGGGATAAAGCCAAGCGAAGGCTAACAAAAAGGGCTCTACTCAAGCTGAGGACAAGGTAGAGAGATATTAAACAGAAAATGGTCGGTGTAACTTAAAGAGATAAGGAGCGTGACGAGTATGTCAGACATATGACTCGAGTTATGATATTCTAACGAAATCGAGGAGAATAAATGGGCATTGGCAGGAGGGTATGTAGTGCAAAGAGAGGACAATCGGTGGTCAAAAAGGGTAATAAATCAGATACTAATTAAGGGACGCAGAGCACATCAGGGGGCGGCAGAAAGTCCCAGGGTCGGTGGAGTCAAAGGGTCAAGTGGATGCAGAAGGACCGTGTTAAAACAGGAATATGGGAGAGGCCTTTACTCTGCAGTTGGTATTGTCTTGCTGATGATGATGACGACCGTGTCTAAATAGCCTGGGAGTACCATTCCTGATTCGGAGTTCAAAGAGTCCCCAAGTTGTCAAATCCTGCCAATTCGGCCGTGACATATGGTTGAACCTGTCATATTGTCGACACTCACTTACCAACTGCCCCCTTCAAAAGGCATGTTCGTGATGAAGACTGGACGGACGCACAAGAAAGGCAGTGACTTCTCGGCGGAATGAAAGCCCCATAGTAGAATGTACACCTCGGAGTTCGCACCTTAAAAGACCAACCAGCTTCGTGCCTTCTTTTTCATCTCTGTGACAATCGTTGCTGCCGAGTTCATGCGCATATTGTGTAGCCGCCGAATATCTGCTGCTTTTGTTTTAATCTATCAGTATCCTCCAATTTTTTTCATTTGAGGTTTAAATGCCGTTTTCTTCAAAACATTTTTAGTGCCACTATAAGCCCGCAAATGGAAGAACCGAAAATGGACATGGAAACGGAAGAAACGGAAATGGGCATGGAAAAGTCCTAACGGCGAGACTAAAAATGAAGTTGACTTCATAATGTGTTCAACCCCCGCCATTATGCAAGATGTAGAGGTAATCGGGAAAGTGTGATGCAGTGACCACAGGATGGTGAGGTCCCGAATTAGCCTAAATCTGAAGAAGGAACGCAACAGACTAGTAAGAAAGAAACCCATCAACGAATTAGCAGTGAGGGGGAGGACAGAAGAATTCAGGATCTCGCTACAGAATAGATATTCAGCTCTAACCGAGGATGGCGACATTACCCTAGAAGCAATAAACAATAATTTCAGAGACATCATTACTGAGTGCGCGGTAGAAGTAGGCGGTAGGATAGTAAGAGAGGATACCGGTAAGCTGTCTAAGGAGACGAAAGATTTGATTAAGAAACGCCAGAGTATGAAAGCTTCCAATCCAACAGACCAGATCGAAATGGCCGAGATATCAAAGCTAATCAATAAGCGAAAGGGGGCCGATATAAGGAAGCATAACATGGCGAAAATTGAGCATGCTGTAAAGAAGAAATTAAAAATTGGAATTAAAAAAACACGAATATAATTACAAGCCGGCAAGGTTCGCTCCACGGTTACACATCCGTAATTTTCTTCAGTTTCCAATCTCACCGCATGTTAAATAGCGGTCGCTTAATTAGTCGTAAAAAACGGGGGAAGCCTAAAAGCGGTAAAGAAGAAATTGGGCATCGGCAAAAACCAGATGTATGCGATAAGGGACAAGGCAAGCAACGTCATCACGAATATGGACAAGATAGTCAAAGTAGCCGAGGAATTCTACGCATTGCCTGGTGTCATCGACGGCGGAACTATGGAGGAATGCAACCATTATCCTCATTCATAAGAAAGGGGGCCCTAAAGACCTTAAAAATTACAGACCAATCAGCTTACTCTCTGTTACGTATACGGTATTTACTAAGGTAATCGCTAATAGAATCAGGACAACCTTAGACTGCAATCAAGCAAAGGATCAAGCAGGGTTTCGGAAACGGTACTCTACTATCGATCATATCCATACCATCAATCAGGCGATATAAAAATGCTCGGAATATAACCAGCCCTTATACATAGCATTCATTGATTACGAAAAAGCATTTGACTCAGTTGAAACCTCGGCGGTGATGCACCCATTGCGAAATCAGAGGGTAGACGAGCCGTACATGAAAGTGCTGGAAGATATATATAGTGGCTGCACAGCAACCATAGTTCTGCATAAAGAAAGTAACAAAATTCCCATAAAGAAAGGTGTTAGGCAAGGAGACACAATCTCCCCAGTACTATTCACAGCTTGTTTAGAGGAAGTATTCAGAGACTTGGAATGGGAGCAGTTAGGGATAAGGGTAGATGGAGAATACCTTAGTAATCTGCGATTTGCGGATGACATTGCCTTGCTAAGCAACTCGGGGGATGAACTGCAGATAATGATTGATGACCTAGACAGAAAAAGTATAGAGGTAGGCTTGAAAATCAATATGCAGAAGAATAAGGTAAGGTTCAACAGCCTCGGGAAGGAACAACAGTTTACATTAGGTAGCGAAGTACTGGAAGTAGTAGGCGAATATGTCTACTAAGGACAGGTAGTAACCGCAGATCCGGACCATGAAAAGGAAATAACAAGAAGAATAAGATTGGGATGGAGCGCATTTGGCAAGCACTCACACTTTATGACTAGCAGCTTACCGGTATCGCCCAAGAGGAAAGTATACAACAGTTGCATCTTGCCTGTACTCACCTATGGGGCTGAAACGTGGAGGCTAACCAAGAGAGTTCTACTTAAGTTGAGGACAACCTAGAAGGCTATGGAACGAAAAATGGTAGGGGTAACATTAAGAGATAGGAAGCGTGCAGAGTGGGTCAGAGAAATAACTCAAGTTACCGACATTCTAGTGGAAATTAAGAAGAAGAAATGGACATGGGCAGGACATGTAGTGCGAAGAGAGGATAACCGATGGTCGCTTAGGGTAACAAACTGGGTTCCAAGGGAAGGAAAGCGTAGCAGGGGGCGGCAGAAAGTTAGATGGGCGGATGAGGTTAAGAAGTTCGGGGGTCAAGTGGATGCAGCTAGCACAGAACCGGGTTAAGCGGGAAAATATGGGAGAGGCCTTCGCCCTGCAGTGGGTATAATCAGCATGATGATGATGATGATGATGATGATGATGATGATGATGATGATGATGATGATGATGATGATGATGATGATGATGATGATGATAAGCCCGCGCGGGTGGAATTACCATGAAGTTATGCACATTACTTAGCGGGCAACCTCGTTATGCCAATGAATGCGCTTTGAACAGCGAATCACAATAATTAAAAAAATGGCATCGTTGCACCAGTTTTGTACCTGTCTCATCACTTTGTTTTCCATTTTACCTGCATCACTGAGACGTACTATAGCGACAGTTATGGTTGTAGTTCTTTTATACGGGCTCAAAACAGAGCTTAAGACTTATTTCCGCGTTGCCGTATATCTCGCTAGAAACACCGGCGGCGACAAGAGCACTCACCTTGAAGGCTGAAGCCTAGTTCTTTCTATATGGAAGAAACAAAAATTTCCGATTTCCTACATAAATTTTGTTCTCTCTGCAGTGAACAACTTACACTGGGCAAAGTGCTTGGAGGGTTCCATGCGCCATTTTTATTCTGGATGAACGCAGGTAACTGATGCACGCCAAGCCGTACTAGTATTTTGTTTTGAAGGTCTAGCATGACTGTTCTGCGTAACCTTAGTACTGTTCAACACCAAGGAAGGCTTAAACGCCAATGGCACCGCACATTTCATGGTTAAAAGGATAGTAGGCGGCCACGACATTTATTGACTTGGCTCACACAGGGAAGAGCACTGGGTTTAGCCTTATACAGAAAGCAAGCCGACTACTGTGAAGCGGTATACGTTGCAATAGCAGAAAATTATTTGCGCGAGTTCCTCCCAATTCGTTAAAATGTCGCTGCGCAATTTAGGGTATGCCCCCACCCCCCCATGCGATAGATAGATAGATAGATGGACTTATTGAAAGGAAAAGGCAGAGAGGTTGGCCCGAATAATTCAAATCTGGCCTGCTACTCTGCACTGGGGAAGGGGAAGGAGAGAAGAAAGAAGGTCATGATGGGTGACGATGTGGGAGAAGGCATATGAAATATATATACAGACGCAGCAGCTTGCAAACCCCCAATGCGAGAATACAAAACACTTTATACGCCTTGTATGCTTCGCTCTGTAAGCGAGCCCTGAAGAGAGCACGCAAGTAGAAAAATATTCCTCGTCGTGTAACTGCCGCATTCCTAACTAATCTCGTGGCGCCGTCATACGGCCGGACTGCATTACCGGGCGTTTTATCTGGCCTTAGTTATACTAGTGATCCCGGTGGTTATTTGTCTTTCTCCCTCGTGCTCCAGGCTGCCTTGCCCGCGTCCCATTTCGCTACTATAGCTTCTTCCTGGGGAAATCTACTTCGGCTGCTCTGGATGTTTGACGGTGACAATATACTCTGATTGGCGTCCTCGTGTTATTCAAGATATATGCCCTGTAATCCCAATGTAAGGAGGAGGAAAGCTTCTAAGGTTTCTGATTTCCTTTAAAGCGTTAGCACTACTCCGCTTTACAACTTCCTAGGTCATGTGGCGCCGCAAATATGTCCTTGTGTGGGAGGCGCCATAGCGAAGGGCTCTGGAAATTTCGACCACTTGGGTTAAGGTTATTCAACTGCGCATTTCACCTTGAGCCTGAAAACAACGCAGTACAGGGCTCTGGAAATTTCGACCACTTGGGTTAAGGTTATTCAACTGCGCATTTCACCTTGAGCCTGAAAACAACGCAGTACAGGGCTCTGGAAATTTCGACCACTTGGGTTAAGGTTATTCAACTGCGCATTTCACCTTGAGCCTGAAAACAACGCAGTACAGGGCTCCGGAAATTTCGAACACCAGAGATTATTTAGCTTGTACTTCTACTTACCCTTGTACTTGTAATGACCTTATGAGCCTCAAAGGCAAAATGCCATCAGAGTAGTTGTTATTTGTGCTGATTAAAAATGGTAAGATTTGACGTATAGCTAAACCGAGGATCAGGTGCAAGAGTTTTTGCGCACAGGTGGAAATTGATGGCGACGACGATGTGCAATGCACAGCGCAAAAGGGTGCCACAGTCTGAAGGCCCGATCGCTCTTGCGAATCACTGAGGTCGTGCGACCGTTTTGGTCGAAAAGCGACAGTCGCAAATGGTCGCATTCTACCAAAAGCGACAGTCGCAGGCCGTTCGAACACTGCTCGATTTTCCAGCTTTGCGTCTGCTGGTTGCAGACTGAACGGCTCAGCAGAAGTTAATGGAAGCCGGCTTTACTCTATATGGTCAACAGTCAAGATAAGTCTGGAAAAGCGACCCGCGGGCAGCATTTGCAAGTTAAACATTGGTCCCGACACCCGGTTGCACTTATACCAGAGTCGCGCACTTACCAGAGTTTTTATCTTCAAATGTAACAACCATACATAAATCAGTGTCGTCCCAGTATTGAAGCGTATATGTGACATTATTGCCTCCTCCTGGAAAAGAACCAATTTAACGAACACAATTGAAACTAAGAAAACCATAAGCGAAATAACGGTCTTGGGGCGTTCACTTAGGCACCTCAGTGTATGCAAAAAAAAAAAAAAAAGTCAGAGGGGTATATGGCTGCTACCATCGTAACCATGTAAGACATTGTACCTTCAGTGCTCGAAAGACACACGATCTGGGTGCACAAGGCCAGATGATTAGGATTGCAGTGTCACTTCCTAACAAAGTCGAACTGCCACTCGAGAAGTTCTTAGCCAGTGGTAGAAAAAGAAAGCTGCGCCTTAGCGCCACCAAGCACCACTGAATAATCATCGTTGTCGGCCTATACCACGTTCGTTGCTGCTTTTCAGTTATCCCTGTCGTGTGCCTCCTGGAATCCCCTTGCTCCCAGAAGCTTTCTAATCTCCTCCGCCCACCTCATCTTTCACTACAATAACGCAGTAGAACGTTGAGCTAATTGGTCTTCAGGCATCATTAACACGCAGCTGAATAGACGACAATGCACAGAAGACGCACAATATAGACAAGTACGATGCGGGTATAGATCATTAGCTGTCAGTGCAGCATCGCCTTTGTCTCTCTCTTGTGTGTGTGTGTGTGTGTGCGTGCGTGCGTGTGTGTGTGTGTGTGTGTGTGTGCGCGTGCGTGTGCGCGTGCGTGCGTGCGTGCGTGCGTGTGTGTGTGTGTGTGTGTGTGTGTGTGTGTGTGTGTGTGTGTGTGTGTGTGTGTGTGTGTGTGTGTGTGTGTGTGTGTGTGTGTGTGTGTGTGTGTGTGTGTGTGTGTGTGTGTGTGTGTGTGTGTGTGTGTGTGTGTGTGTGTGTGTGTGTGTGTGTGTGTGTGTGTGTGTGTGTGTGTGTGTGTGTGTGTGTGTGTGTGTGTGTGTGTGTGTGTGTGTGTGTGTGTGTGTGTGTGTGTGTGTGTGTGTGTGTGTGTGTGTGTGTGTGTGTGTGTGTGTGTGTGTGTGTGTGTGTGTGTGTGTGTGTGTGTGTGTGTGTGTGTGTGTGTGTGTGTGTGTGTGTGTGTGTGTGTGTGTGTGTGTGTGTGTGTGTGTGTGTGTGTGTGTGTGTGTGTGTGTGTGTGTGTGTGTGTGTGTGTGTGTGTGTGTGTGTGTGTGTGTGTGTGTGTGTGTGTGTGTGTGTGTGTGTGTGTGTGTGTGTGTGTGTGTGTGTGTGTGTGTGTGTGTGTGTGTGTGTGTGTGTGTGTGTGTGTGTGTGTGTGTGTGTGTGTGTGTGTACGGCCAGCGCACGGCATAGTCTTTCCGCACTGTATATGGAGCGCTCACAAAGAATGTAGCCTATAGTCTCGTCACACCCGCTAGTTGCACATGCAGAGCTAGATGTGTTTTAGGTGCCACATTTTTTCGGCCATTGACAAGATCCCTGTTTCGAGACTCAGTAGGGTAATGATTGACGAAAGCTAGCCATCCCCAAGTGCCTACCGCACCACACGGCACAAATGGCCGTCTATATTGGTGCGCAGAGGAAGTGGGTCCCCTTTACAAGGCTGGAGGTGGAAATCTGTAGTGCGGGAAGGCTTTCTGTGGCACGGTGACATTTCAGGCGCCACGGAATGCATGGGCGGGACACTGACCACCATAGTCGCCCTGCAGGGCCCTAAAAAGGCTGAATTCAAACGATGTGCTATACTATCAACAACATTGTCGTGAACATTCATTCGTGTGTCCAGCTTGCGTGGCTTTCCTTGACGAATGGGGTAGCTCGGCAGCAGCTCTTCACACCATGCGCGTTTGCAAATATCTGGCACTGAGGTACGGATTATCGTAACCAATTTGCAACGGTCGGGTTCGGTGCACAGCGCATTCGTCTGGAGACACTCGTAGCTTCTTTTGGGTCAACAGGTCATTGAAGATGGCAAGTTTCCCTGGAGTAAGAGGGTTGAAATTCGAGACGCATACACTCATTTAATTCTGCATTGCATGCACATCATATCTGTTCTCTGCTTCATGATGGACCTCATATCGCACTCAATTCAGGCTACACAAATGTACAGATACCTCGTTCATGCTGTAGAAACGAAGCTCGCACAGCAATATGCACGCTGCATTTCCTGAATTATCTCAGCATCACTGCTCATAGCCTAAACAGTCGGAGATTAAAACGTGCTTTAATACCACTCTGTTCGACAAGTAACGCAATTAAGAAAAGCTAAAAGTTGTGCCTCGGGAATGCCGTTTCAACAGGTCATGTATTATTTTTATGGTGCTCTGTTTAGTTACATTAATATAATCGCACAGTCTTGTTACGATATGGCTCCTTAATCAAGTAGCGGCGCATCTATTATGCGCAGTATGGGAAAAAGGGGGGAGGGGGATTATACAGCACTGCCCATGCCTCTACCCGGTCCATAGTAGACCGATGCATCAACATGCTAAAGAGACGGGTCCGCTTCCTACACCGCTGCGGGCTCTACAACTGCAAGTAGGTACGGGCAGCCAAATCTATGGGGCGTGTGCAGCGTTAGAGTTCTAAAATGTGCGACACCTTACGGACACTCAACCTCCCTAAAGGACCCTATAATTCCCTACTTAATCTCCACATCCTGAGAAAACCGGAAAGTCGAACTAAAACCCTCAGCATGTCGTTTCCGCATAGCACATAGTTTGGCCTAAGAAGATAAAAGTGACCTTCAGTTTGGCTGGTTTCCGTTAGCGACGCAATGGTTTTCCTCGCCACCCTTTTAAACGTGTCAGCTGCATACAGCAGTGCGGTTGTGGTTAGATGCTTTTGTCGTCCAGTAGCTCTAGCTCAGCCACTGGCCGGGCTCAGCGTGTACAGCTTGTCTCGCTGGAAAACAAAATACTCATGAATGCTGTATAGGTAGTGCACCCGACCGGCAACAGAGAGAAGAGCTCTTCGATTTCTGCTCGAGTGCTTTTTATTTACGCAATAGTGTTTATGTATCTCAGGAGGTGGACACTTCGAAACAGTGTTGGAATGACGTTAAAACATTCGACGGGAGATCTGGGTTGACCATTTAGAGAAATTCATTGCCCCCAACAGAACCTTCAGGTGTGGTCTGTCATGTCATGAGCAATGTCATGAGTGCATGGGGGCAAAATTTTGGACTTTTATTCCTTGAAGAGCAAAATCTTTGGCGAAATTCTAAAACTTCTCGTCAGTTAGGTCGCATGTTGCACGATGCGCGAGGCATGAGTCTTACTCTACACGGGAATCGTATAGTGTGCAGAGCATAGTGTAGATAATGAATTTCCAAAATTTATGTCTTGGGCCTTGCCTGCCTGGGAGAAGTAACGTTCTGATAAATAGTCGGAATTAAGAAGAATAAATGGGCATAGACAAGTCATGTAATTTTAGTGCAAGATAGACAATGGTCTCTAAGGGGTAGCAGACTGAATTTCAAGGGAAGGAATTCGTACCAGGGGGCGGCAGAACGTTGGGTGGATGAATGAGATTAAAAGGTTTTCACGAGTCCAGTAGATGCTGCTAGCAAACAACCACGTCATTTGGAGAGATATGAGAGAGGCCTTAGCCTTGCAGGGGGTATCGACCAGCTGGTGAAGATGAGGGGGAGTGGAACTGTGGCGCATATCATGCATATGCTAAACGGCTCCCAATCGACTCACTCAGCTGCAATACCCCAGTTGACATGATGCACACGTGCCTCGGGGTGCTCTAGCAGCAAAAACAAACTTGAGGTTGTTAAAGAGGCGCAAGCGCCGAAAATGCAAGACGGGGTCTTAAAATGCAGTTACGCATTATAAACTAAAGAAGCATAAAGCTTGCTGTGCCAGTTCATGAATGGTTACAGGAAAAACTAGCGGAAAAAACTCGTTCTCAGGGAGGAGGAGGCTGACGACCACGTAAACATAACTGAAGTTTATTCAATCAATTGACAAAACCAGAGCTGGACACACATGCTTGTAAGCAACCACAAAGCCAACAGAAAAATTTGAAAAACTTTGTGCAGGAGATAAGTGAAAACTATGTATCCAGACAATAGCAGCGCGAAAAACGAAAGGGCGAAGACGAGCGCCCGTCCTTGTCATCTCGTCCTTGTCCCTACCTTTTTTTTTTTTTTGGCACTGCTATTTTTTGAGAACTATGTACCAACACGCCCAACTTTCCACATTAAACTATTTCCCGTTTGTGAAGTCGCTCTCATTCGCTGTGAACTTGACAGAGTTGTCGCTGACAAATTCAGTGCCTAGCTTTTGATTAAAAGGAAGGGAAAAGGAGGGCGAATGGCAGGGATGTTAACCAGAAATAATTCCGGTTTGCTTTTGGTTTGCTTCCTATTAAGAATTTGTTTCGAACGTAAGTTTCGGCATGCAAATTTTGCTGTTGTCAGCCAACTTTCACAGCTGTAATGAGTTGTAATTAAGGTGGAAGTCAGACTTACTGCAGCGCCAACCTCTGGGCATTCTAAATGAATGGAATAGCTCAAACATACACACCTTTTGTTTCGATGACGTCCATTGCAGATTTCCTAGCACCACCTTGTTCTGTATACATATGCAGCTTCCCATGAGAAGTAATGACGGTTCTGGAAGAAAATGCGAAGACAGATCAGCAGCCCCATTTCTGTCCTCAGACGCCAGCGATTTGATGTAGAACGTTGTCTTAGTCACATGACTTTCCTATATAAGTGTTCTTAAGCAGTGCTTATTATTGCTACCAACTGTTCCAGCATCTTAGGATATTTATTGTGCAGCGGAAGCGGCTTGCACATAGCTGTGAGAAGGTAATGCTAAGTAAAATTCGGCGAGAGCCACCTCCAGTATAAAAAATTACGAGCGACTTTAACCACTAAAGTAGTGAAAGGCGAAAGCCTGAGTGCCGTATTCTGCTGCGCAACTGGCAGGAATTAGTAAATAATAATTATTTAGGCATTAATCAAATAATTGATTAGTTAATAATTAGGTAGGTAATTGATTATTTACCTTATTGATTAGTCGGGGACAATTTAATTATTGAACTACATAATTTGATAATAGTTACTAATATAAGTGTTAAAATATTAATCATTTATTAGTAACTGATTATTGATTGGCGTATGGCCATATAAGGCACGCATTCGCGCATACTGTGGTGGTGCTCTGCGATCGATCGAGACCTCTATGACGTCATCCCGCCTCGGCCAATCATAGCCGCCGCAAAAGCGGGTTATATTTTGTCCACGACAGCATGAGCCGTTAAAAGCTTTCACCTTAAAATCTACAGCGGACGTACCTACTTGCGAAGCGCTGGCGCTTTTTACACTCTCATTGATATGTGGCCTTAAAACTATTAGCCTCGTATGAGATATCAGTTGACATTTCGCTCTATTCGACGAAGAAGTCATAGTCTCTCTCTCTCTCTCTCTCTCTCTCTCTCTCCGTATTTGATTTAGTTGTGTTAGCATCCCAAAGCGAATCAAGCTGTTAAGGACGTCATAGTGAGAGCTCCGGATAATTCAGACTGCATGGAGATATTTAATGGGCATTAATATCACTCAGTACACGGGGCACTTCCGGCTCTCGGGCCCTTGTCTCCCTACTCATTAATCCAGCGTCGTAACCTCTGGTCCGCATTGGGTATAATATGCGTGCGTACACATGCGCACGTGCTCCAGGCAACTTCCGAGATTTCAGAGAGAGAAAGAGAAAATATAATAGAAAGACAGGGAAGTTAAACAGGCGATGCCCTGTAGACTACCCTACACGTAGGGAGGGGAACAAAGCGAGCCAAAGGAAAGAAAAAACACCAAGAAAAGGAGTCTGTCACATGTCCAGAGATCTACAGTAAAATGGGGTAGAGAGCGTAAAGTTAGTCTATAAATCAACCCCAAGTTTTTCATCCTGATGCAGGCGTTGTCCAAGAGCCCAGAATCTTAGCTTCAGCAGAGTCCTGGCTTCAGTAAGAAAGAGAGAGTCCAAGCGGCGGATTGTAGCCGCGAGGGAAGGCACGCTCAAGCTCAAAGGGAGGGCAGTCACAAAGTATGTGCGCAATAGTTTCAACACACCCGCACTACTCACACGTTGAAGAGTCTCCCATTCCGGTAGTATGCAAATGGGCATTTGTAAATGTAATTCCTAGCCACGGGGGACACAACGGTGTAGCCTCATAGCGGGGGAGGCCGAATGGCACCTGCAGTTGAAGTAACTGGCCAAAGTGGTGCGAGCTGGACGTCAAGCCTCCAGGTGTAGACCATGATTGTCTATAGTCGCGTTTCGGGCCATCACTCGAAGGTGCCTTGATGCGTCGGCTCTTGTCAATGTAATTTGACAATGTTCGTTGTATTGTGATCCGATCTAGTAGCCTCGTCAGCTAAGTTGTGGTCAATGCTACTATGTCCCGGTATCTACTGGTATATTATTGCGCGACCCTCTTTAATGCCCGGTGGTACAGATGTCGAACCTCCGCTACAAGTTGTCCATGGTCGCCATGGCTCAAGACCAATTGAAGACACTTTAGGGCAGGTTTGGGATCACAGAACAAAGCCCATATTTGAGGAGCTTGTTCAGAGATATACTTTACGGTTGTACGAAATGCAGCGAGTTCTGCTCCAGTAGCGGTAGTCTTATGCGAAATCAGATGGTAAATGTTTGCTTGTCTCGCAGAAACGACGAGGGCGTATGCAGATCTAGTAGGGGTTACCGAGCCATCCGTATAGACGTGAATACGGTCCCAATAGTCATTGTGTAGCATGAACAGTGTCAGTTGCTGAAGAACTGGCGTTGATAAGTTCGATTTATTCGATATTCCCGAAATAGCAAGGCGCACACATGGGAGCTGTAGACACCAGAGTGGCGACGGATGTCATGATGAGGTAACTCGCTAAAGAAAGGGCCCGCTTGTACTAAGCATTTGCTTTAACTTCTATTTCCGAGCTCCCTCCGTTATAGAAAGGTGCCCGCGTCTGCTTCCAGCGGACGACGCTCAAAGCAGGCACCCACGTTCCGGAGATGGAGACATTGGAGCCCCTTCCGGTGCGTGCAGCTGCAGGCCCCCGTCAAATTCTAACGACCATGAATTTACGACGGGTCAAGACAAGTTGGCTTAACTGCGTTCGTTATGAAAAATACCCGCAGCATCAAGAAAAATTTGTTCATCCGTCGGTGCCTAAAAACACATGGCCAAAATAGTCCGGAAATATATATAAATGAAGTGTGAGCAATTTGAATCTCAATAACTGATATAAAATATATGTGTTTAGTTTATTATTCTAAGTAGCGCGAATATATTTTCCGATTTTTCATCGTAACTCCAGAAGTCACCAAAATATTCGCTATAAGAGCTCTTTAAAAACTTGAATTTGATGGTTTTAGAATTGATTTTAGATAAATAGAAAATAAATTTAACATCAAAGTTTATTACATATTATTTCTACGCTTGTTTGAAGGGAAAGCAACCAGGCAAAGCGTTTCGCCAAACAAAAATGTCCCTTTAAAGAGAATTCGCGGCAAACTGATTTTTTTTTTCTATAAGATAATTCAAACGCGTGGAACTTTTCAGGCAAATTCGAAACCGCTGAGCGCGTCACATGCGACGTTTGTTATAATTCACATTATACGCCGTTTCTGCCACAAAACATGGCTCACGGCGGCTTCGCGTTTTGGGCGCCACTTCTACTTCAGCGAATTTTTTTTATAACCTGCTTCGTAGATTCGCATAAAACGCCTCGTTATCAAAGTGACATCTTGCCGTGCTACGCGACAAAGAAGCTTGAGCATGCAGCACATAGTTTTGTTTTCAATATTCTTTGAAAATGAGTGTCCCTCATAGCGTGTCGGTTTAAGGGTGCCACCAACTAATTGATATGACACAGTTTTTCCCTTCCCCAAATAAAATTACCTTGTTCCGCTTACATACACTAAAAAGCATTTCGGTACTCAGTACTTACTTTTGGCCACCAGATAGATAATTCAGGGTGAAAATGTAGTCTTTCTGGTTTAGTAGCAGTTTCTCAGTGTACACGCATTTATCTCTCTCACTCGAGTAACTTTTTCGCTGGATCCAGAATTTGTCTCCCGTGTTCATTCTCTATATCAAAGAACAAAAATTGCTTACAAGGCGTAAAAATAAATGATTGGCCTATGGTCTTGCAGCTTCTTTCAGCATTACTGCAACCAGAACGCATTGTGGTTATTCGTGGCTGTTTAAGCCGTTCAAATGCCCAGAAAGGTTCCTAAAGGTGGAATGTAACCTTGACATATTTACTGCACTAGGACTTCACTAGGTCGTTCAGATAACCATGAACATGCCCCAAGGTGTAGTCCAGCGACAGTAAAAATTTCGTACTATAAAATGGGTGTTAATATTAATTTCTTTCTCGAAGACTACTTTATTTTAACTTTTGTTTTCGTTACACTGAAAATGTCGTCATGGCGCTCCTGCCCATTCTTCGACACCTTCACCAAGCCTCAAACCACTCTACATCTCCTTATATAATGCAATTCATTGTCATTGCTGTCAAAAGAGTATCCGTCGCCATCTAGCAGACTAACAAACACTTATTTGTGCTACAAATTGCAGCGCCTTTCCTTTCGTAGACTGCGTTCTTTGTTAGCCTGTAGCAATTTAGGTTCACCCCTTTACTACGTTTTTTTGTATTTGTGATTGCTACTGCAGTCACCACCTAAGTTTTTTTCTGCCTCGTTTTTCATTTCATGCACAATATTTCACTTCATTTAAGCGAAGGGTTCAAAAGCCAGGAAACTGCGGCTGGGTAAAACCGATGAGACAATATTTCTGCTCCACGGAAACTTTTTTACTTTCCACAAAATTACGTAATTAACTAAAGAAATTAGTGAAAAACATTTATTATTGAATTTACGGTTCAATACGTCGAATTCACTTCTTTGTTTTTTTTCTATTAGCGTACCCCTACGTGGCCCTTATTTCCGGCTATTATGGAAGCCTGCGAAATATCAAAGAACGCCCTTAGTTCCGGCTATTATGGAAAGCCTTCGAAATATCAAATAACAATGTGGAACAGTAAGGCTTCTCAACTACTGTGATAGTATTAATTATTCCCGTTTGCCGACTCGATTCTTGTTCACGTACGTCCCATTTTGCTCCTCGCTCAGTCATTACTTCATTAGTTTGTTAAATAACACGCATTCGTAAGCTACCACATTATGTGGAAGAGCACTCGGCGGAGATATGAAGCCTTGCTTCAACCAAGCAGTGTAAAAGTGTCTGCGTAACCTATCATATCATGGATGTGTCAGAGGTTGTCGATGTGACCAGTGAGTTAAGTCGTGATTCCCAAATTGATGGGGACCAGAAGCCCCCTGCACCTCACATCAATACAAAAGAATCTGCAGTGACTGCCCATCAAGAACCAGCGTCTCCAGAGCCAGAACCGCCGGACCCGGGCCCGCCTGTGAGTGCCACTCAGAGTGCTGTGCTTGCTGCACGAGAACCACCTGTCACTGAAGGACGTCTGGATATGCCTCTTGTGGAGCCAGTTGAGAAGATACTACCAGTGGATGCTCGCCTATCTTCCTTCGTCGTTGGAGGGTAACAGTAAGCCGTGTGTGGCGCCGATCTCTGGCGCGTCCGGTTATCTGTCGGCTGTCAGTGTGACAGCGAGCGATGTGCTCCATTCAGGTTCGTGGGCCGAAGCCTTGAGTGTTTCAGAGGAGGACATGGACAACAAAGTGGCTTTGAAGCGTCCCGCAAAAGATGAGATGTCTGTCGATGGTGCTGGCCAGAAGGCACACTGTGTAGAGGCCACGGGAAGGGTGACGTTAAAGAGGAGGGCGATGTCTGCCCGAAAGGCGTGCCAATTTGCAGGCGGGTCACCCCATTCCAGGGGATGATGTTTAAAAGGACTGATATTAAAAATCGCTAGCGTCGCAGCATATCAAGTCGCTACCATTAACGTCAGGGATATGCGTAATCGTCGGAGGCAGCAGCAGTTAAGGCATCTGTTAGGAAATGGAGTGTGCCTGTAGCAGCAAATAAGGAAACGAAGTTGTCCTCCGATGCAGAGACGAAAGCTGCTCTCTAACCGTTTTTGCCTGAATATAACATTATTGTTAGCCACGCTAGACGCTTGTCCGGAGGGTGTATGCTATTCCTGACCAAAACGCTAGAGATGACAGCCATGTCTTATTGCATAGATGACGAGGGGTGACTTATATGCTGTGACCTCACAATCTCAGGTGTGCAGTGGCGAATTATTTGTTTACGTCCCCGTAAAACACCGAGGTAGAAGGCTTTTTTTCTGTCATTAGTTAACCATTTATGCACAGATCGCAAAACTATATTGTTAAGTTAAATTGGTTCACAGGAAGGGAAAGGCGCAGTAACTGTCACACTTGCTCTGTGGACACCCGAACCGCGCCGTAAGGGAAGGGAGGAAGGTGGGAATGAAAGTGGAAAGAGAGAAAGAAGAGCCGTAGTGGAGGGCTACGGAGTAATTTCGACCACCCTGGGGATATTTAACGTGCGCTGACATCGCACAGCACACGGACGCCACTTCGTTTCGCCTCCATCGAAACGCAGCCGCCGCGGTCGGGTTCGAACCCGGGAACTCCGGCACAGTAGTCGGGCCCACTGCACCACCCCGGCGGGGCCTATATTGTTGGGAGATTTTAATTTTGGTTGGTTGGTTGGTTTGTGGGGTTTAACGTCCCAAAGCAACTCAGGCTATGAGAGACGCCGTAGTGGAGGACTCCGGAAATTTCGACCACCTGGGGTTCTTAACGTGCACTGACATCGCACAGCACACGGGCGCCTTGCTTTTCGCCTCCATCGAAAAGATGCCGCCGAGGCCGGGATTCGATCCCGCGTCCTTGGGAACAGTAGTCGAGCGCCGTAACCACTGCGCCACCCCGGCGGGGTGATTTTAATTTTGATTATAGAGATGAGGACCGATCAGTATTATGTAAGAGATATGACCCTAGTGCTGCATTACTTAACGATTTGGCTTGTGAATGCAATCTCGTGGATGTAGGGCAGGAAAAAGGCGACACTATTCATTCACTCATTTTCAGTTCTCCTCTAATGCCCGCCTTGACAGAATTTATGTTTCTGCAGACACGTCAGCAAACGTGTTTGGTTACTGGGTGCGGCCCATCTTCTTCAGTGTCTGTTCAGGTAGGGAGGTACAGTCGGCACATATTTCACCCTCGATGAGAGCTGTGGGAGATGAATAACTGTCTGCTCTCAGATGAAATCTTTAAGCGTGCTGTAACTACTTGTTTGAAAGACATATGGTCACGTCATGATGTCAATTTTTAAAAAATTGGACTTGTTTAAGTAGGAGACCAAAACTTTGGCAGTTGAAGCCTCTGCAAGAATCGCATTCAGGAAGGGACACCACCTTCGTGATCTTGGACTCACTCTAATTGAGCTACATGAG
Source organism: Amblyomma maculatum (assembly GCF_055883805.1). Classification (NCBI taxonomy): domain Eukaryota; kingdom Metazoa; phylum Arthropoda; class Arachnida; order Ixodida; family Ixodidae; genus Amblyomma; species Amblyomma maculatum. The sequence continues at coordinate 426,538,618 of NC_139344.1, forward strand.
CTAGAGAGGGCTAACCCGGGTGCCTATGTTGAAGAAATTATTAACGTAAAAGCAGAGCTTCAACAATTTGCGACGGAAAGATACAAGGGGGCCCTGATAAGATCTTGGACTCGAAGGTTTCTTGACGAGCAACCTTCATGTCGGGCCCTGAGTGATAAAAGAGAGAATGCTCTTACGAAGGAAATATTGGAAATTCAGTATGGGGATTGCACATACAGGGATGCTCCTAGTATTCTTGCTGCTTTTTATGGTTATTACCGAAAGTTGTTCGGCAGTTGTAAAGATCCAAATCAGGGTTCCGATTTTATTTCCTTACTTGAGAAATTTTCTCGACTAGACGATGAGAAGTGTGCTGTAGTAGAGGGACCCATCACTTTAGACGAAATTAAATCAGCCATTTCAGACCTTCAGAGCCAAAAATCTCCTGACCCAGACGGTATTACTAGCGAATTCTATAAAACATTTTCGCCTTGCCTAATGCCTGCTTTTATGGACGTTCTCCAAGCATCTTAGGAAATGGGTTTCCTGCCTCCCACTTTCTATTCAGGCCGCACAATATCAATTCCCAAAAACCAAAGATACTAATCGGTTGAAAACTGTTGAAGGATATCGTCCAAATTCTCTCTGTAATGTTGATTACGAAATTTTTGCCAAGGTCCTTTGCAGTCGTCTGCAGCTGGTCATTATGAACTTGATAGATTCGCATCAGGTATGAGGTATCAGAGGGCGCAATAATCAAACACACGTCCATATTGCGCGTTCAGTAATCGAGACAGTATCAGATGAGACAGGCCAAGTAGCTCTGATTCAAATTGACCTGGCGAAGGCGTTTGATAAAATTTGGCACGGTTTCTTGTTCGCGGTCTTGGAGCATGCAAATATTGGTGACGTTTTGCTCAAAGGCATAAGGATGTGCTATATGAACTCGTATACAAGACTAATTGTGAATCAGGAGCTAACGAAATCAATACCACCGGAATCATCCGTTCGTCAAGGATGTCCACTGTCTCCACTGTTGTTTGCCTTATATCTGTAACCCCTCTGTCTCAGTATAATTAGCAGTGCAGTCTTCCGTGGTTTCTCTCTGGCTTAATGGCCTACGCGGACGATATCACCCGCTTTTGTTTTGACAAAAAGAGTGTACTTGAGGCTTTACACTTGACTGAACAGTTCTGCGATGTATCAGGCGCGGCTCTTAATTTAGATACATCCAAAGGCTTTTGGTTGGGCTAATGGGGCACTAGACCAAGCCAGTTTGGAGGAATATGCTGGAACTGCAGTCCTCTTCAGTACCTAGGGGTTCCGTTGCATGGATGGATGGATGGATGGAATATAGGAGTGTCCCCTTTGAAACGGGGTGGTAGCAGTAGCTACCATGCTCATTTTTCTCCCTATATCATAATTATTGATTTAGAATCGTTAACTAAACCACCATTCTATTTATTAAATTTTGTTCCTACATTACTAACATTATGTCACTTCTCTGCTTTTAAGCCACCAATCTTCCAGTCGTCTTTTGCTAGTTTCCACCGCCGGTTTATTCACCCGACCACTGTTATCTCTAAAGCCCAGAGCTTCAGGAATAGTGATTGCACCAAGTTCGCAACAGCGCAGCCTACCGGGATTCACAAATCGTACCTATGCGGCGACAAACACAGGCTTGCATGGGTAGGGAACTCTCAGTGTTTGCTAGGGCACAGGTCTGTAACATATTTTTGTTTGCAAAGCTTGCGTATGGCCTTCAAGTCCTGCATTGTGCGAGGAAGCAGGTACAAGTTATACACAGAATATTTGCAACATTTGGTGGCGCTCTCAATGGGAACCTATACGGCGTGACAACTTGTTCCTTCCCTTAGAGTCTGGTGGGGTGGGCCTTGTCCTTTTGTTTGTGCATCAACTTGTTTCCTTTTTTTTTTCTTTTTCAAATCAGTAAACCATTCGTTTCTTGTAACTATGCTCATTAGGCGTCTTAGTCCCCATTTGTATTACTTATTCGCACCTACTGAGCAGGGGCGTGAGGGGCCTTTATGGGAATTCCTTCAGGAGGTTGCTGGCACTTTCAATTTTCTCACTGAGCGTTTCCCTGTAGATTACCTGTATAGCCTCTCAAGAAAGCAGATGACCCAGGCTCTCACAGAGTCTTTGTTCCCTACACCGTTGTATCGGCAGCCTTATCTGGGGTTTTTGCACACCACTGTTCTAAAGCGTGTTAGGGCAAATGTGCATTCAGCCAGCTGCAAAAACGTTCTTTTTCGAATTAAACACCGCGACGTTGCCTTCTGCGACGTTGCAGTGTGCATTTCTTCATGATAAGCAGATGTTTGTGCGCTGGTCGATGAATTGTCGTCTCTGTAACGTGCCTGAGACTATTGATCATTGTTTTATTCTGTGCCGTGATGCTGTGTTCTTTTGGGACATACTACAAAGAACTCTTAAAAAGGATTACATCATACACAATTACAAAAACTGACAAAAACTGACAAAAACTCTGTCGTGCCTTACGATCTATTTGTGTTGATGGCACTGTTCAGTCTGGAAAAGCCGCATGATGGACAGGCATGCCTTACGATCTATTTGTGTTGATGGCACTGCTCAGTCTTTGGAAAAGCCGCATGATGGACAGGCATGCAGAGCCACCAAGATCGTCCAAATCCGTGTTTCGGGAGCAGTGTGCTTTGGTTAGGAGTGTGTATGCTGCACGTGAAGAATCTCCAAACTGGATGCTGTATCTAGATGCACGTGTTTGCCTCCCGGAATTTTGATGTTTTGATGATGGCACATTGTCGGGTTAGGGATATTGCGCGCCCGTATTAAGCAGCCCAGTAACTTCAGGCATGGACAAGTTTAAGTGAGTAGAGTTTTTCCTTTTTCTTACGGAGGGTTCTCTATGCAATGAAGAAAAAAAGGTGTCTGCGTAGCCTATACGACAGCATATCTGACTCGGGATCCAAGGGTCTCGGTTCCGATCCCCTTCCCTATGCGAACGCCTTTGTCCCTTTCGTTGCCTTTTTCTTCCTTTCTTTTTAGATGGGAATCGAAACCGGGGCCCTTCTGCCATCTCGACAGCCTGTAACCAATATATCCCCAGTCATGTCACCTGCCATCTACTACCTACCTATTGGCACAAGGCGTGCATCCATGGTGACAAAATTTAATTAATGAACCTTAATCACCAAAGCGATGAAGATAATTTGCCGTAAGTTACGTGCGTCTCGACTAAAAGTTTGTACATGAAAATCGTCACTTTAAACTTGGAACTCACTATCAAAGAATTTTAGAAAGATTAGGCTGAAAACGCATTATAAAGCATTGGTTTTATACAATCTGCTCAGTTTTCAAAAACTCGGTAGTGTGAACATGGTCCGTCATCTTTCATAAAAGCCTTTCTTGTCACTTGGCATCAAAGCTATGGTATGGTATGGTATGGTATGGTATGGTATGGTATGGTATGGTATGGTATGGTATGGTATGGTATGGTATGGTATGGTATGGTATGATATGGTATGGTACGGCATGGTATAGTATGGTATGTATGGTAAAGTATGTAGGGTATTGTATGGTATGGTATGGTATGGTATGGTATGGTATGGTATGGTATGGTATGGTATGGTATGGTATGGTACGGCATGGTATAGAATGTATGGTATGGTATGGTATGGTATGGTATGGTATGGTATGGTATGGTATGGTATGGTATGGTACGGCATGATATAGTATGTATGGTATGGTATGGTATGGTATGGTATGGTATGGTATGGTATGGTATGGTATGGTATGGTATGGTATGGTATGGTATGGTACGGCATGGTATAGTATGGTATGGGGTATGGTATGGTATGTGAGGTTTAACATCCCAAAGTTGAATCGGCTATTAGGGACACCGTCATAAAGGGATGTAACAACTTTGATTGCGTGAGGTTGTTTCTTCGTTTGCTGATATCGCACAGTACATTAGTGTCTCGCGTTTCGCCTCCGCCAAAACTAGACCGCTGTGCCGAGATTCAATTCGTTTCCTCGGGCTCGGCAGTTGAGTGCTCTAACCCCTACGTCACTACTGAGGATATAAGAGTGAATATAGGAGTAAGGTCGTCCATATTCAGTTAGCGATCGCCTCAATAAACGCCTTTTAAGCAAAAGACTGCTCATCGTTCTATAACTTCTAAAGTCCTTGGCTTGCCTTTTCCAGCATAATATTAGCCTTATTCCAAAATTTTAGAGCGCTCGAAGTCATGGGGCATTGCGTATACAGGGAGGCCAGCACTTTCTAACTCCATCTCCGACCATGTGTCAACACATTCTCGGCTCGTCATGGTATTTTTCTGTGTTAAGCGCGTATTAGTTCCTGCATTTTTAGTGAAAAAAGACACATATGTCCTCCAATTACTTACCTTAAGACTATCCGAAATAACTGTAAGGCAGGCTTTACTTCAGTTAGTAGAGACCTGGAATTGTTTCCTGCGACATACATTCCTGGCTTAAATCAAACGACCAGGCGCTAGCTAGTGGTATATAGCTGACATCGGACATGGCCGAAAGCAGGCTATTCGATGGTTTGTGCGACTTAACCAGAACACAAAATATGATAAAGCCGGTAGGCGCTCCTACTCAGATCGCTCATTTCAAGATGGAATGAGGATCTTCGACCTAACAGTGTGACGTGCGCGCACGACAAGCTGGCCTATTGTGCTTGCCCAAGGCGACGACCCATCGTCGCCACAGGGAAACAGCGCTACAAACAGCCGGACCTCGGTTAGACGCCACTTCGATACCGGACTACCTAGTTCTGAGAATTAAGACAACGCAGGTGACAACGATCAGAAGTTCTGGAGAAACGCCTCATTTCTCAGGATCGCCGACGACGTGAAGGTGCCAAAAGGCGTAATCGAGGACGGGCCAACAACGAAGTTGGGAAAAGCGGCGCGGCTGCACGCTATTGGGCCAGCGACCTTAAGGCAGGAGCCCCCACGTGAGCCACAGGCCTGACCCAATGTCATGGCTGGGCGTCGAAAGCATTGGCCGCAGTATCATACCATACAGCATTGCACGTCTGAATAAAAACTGCGGGACAGAGGAGGCTGGGGTTATCTGGCTGGATCGGAGAAGTTGAAGACCCGAATTGGAGTGAGCGGAGGGTTAGTGAAGTGGTTCTTTCTAGCCATTTAGGGCGTTTTTCCTACAACCAACGACACCCTGCCTGTGGCGACATAGGAGCCTTAGACCTGCTTCGGGCATTGATGGAGTGAACTCGATTCCGCTTCCATGATGAAGACGACGTCACATCTCCGGCCTGTAGCCTTCCCGATGCCCAGGCACTGAGCCACCGCTCGTCATCACGATAGAGCGTCGAACTACCAGGATGGTGAGCGAACCGTCTATCTCCTCCAGGCAGCCACTTTCGTATAATTAATGCTTTTAATTAAACCGCCAGTGTGGATGTCGATCCGTTCCTTCGTCACCTAAGCATGAACCCGAGTTTGGGAACTTACCCAGTTGCAATTTGTGACCCGATATTAGGGACGTCACAAGTGGTGGCAGCGGTGAGATTCTGCTGAGGTTTTGGTACGAATCCGTCTACCATCGTAGCTGAGGACGAACTATTCAACACGTTGCCACAGCAGTCACCTGACTCTCAGACTGGAGCATTGGGGCCACTGCAATGATGCTAGGAGGAATCATTCCGCCATTCACAAGGGACGGTACGGGTCCTAATATAAAGAAATGTCTCCAAATTGTAGAGCACGTAGGCGCAATGGAAGGATGGCAAGCAAAACAGTTAACTGGTATGGCACGGTGCAAAATGGTCGTGGCTGCTCAGGCATTTGCATAGAGGGAAGAGGATGTCGCTAACGCCGCCACTTTTCAGGCATTCAAGGAGCTGGCACTTAAACGCTTCGACACGGAGCCAGCAAGTGTCAAATTAGAACGGCTCATGAACTCCCGACAAGAGACATAGGAGGATGCGCATGCTTTCGCGACTCGTTTGAGGATGTTGGGCACCGACACGCTGGGAAGTAATACTGCAGAGGACGCAACAAAGAAACCAGTAAAGAGTGAAACCCTAAAGAAACAGCTCCTGTCGTGTTATCTCAATGGCCTGCGCGATCCTGTCCGGCGTTTCGCCTTTTCACGCAACCCGAAGACTTTCGAGGAAGCCGTGTAAGCAGCCACAAAAAAGGAGCAGATCGAAAAGGTCACCCGTCCCCAGGGCATGTCTGTTAAACAGCAGTTGCTCCACCGACCGAGTTATTTACCGCAGGATGACGCCTAATATAACCCCAAAGCTAGGGTATTTGTCGGTGAGGTGAAGGTACAGTCTAGCGCAATTTCAAGCTTATCACGAAAGCCTCGACCAAGAACATGAACAGCACCATTGCCCAGATTCCTCTGCCGTGGCGTGGGAATTATCGGGCCAGCTTCTCTTACTCTCTTTGCTGTTTCTTAAGCAGGCGCCACTCCCTTCTAGGCAAGTAGCTTTGTTATTTTTTCTTTAGCAAGCTGGAAATGATACCTTTTTGATCACTTTTGATCACTTTTCGCCGTGTTATTGTTTCTCCTATGTTGTTTCATGCTGCACTGTACCCTGTACCAATGTATATTTCCCACTCCCCTCTTTAATGCCTTCGGGCCCTGAGGGTATATGAATAAATAAATAAATAAATAAATAAATAGGATTGCTTGCGACGTATTATTATCTGGGACTGAACGCTACGAATATATATCTGGTGCTTGTAACGTCTTTTCAGCTGAAACAGATACTATTGGCCACTATAAGCAGTATTCGAAAGAACAAGATTATGTGATCCAAGCACCAATCTTTCGCACCAATTTTGTCATCGTCCACGAAGATAAAAGGTAACCAAGTCCGCTCTTCACCGCAATGAATGAAAAGCTTATAATAGAGAGAAAGAGTAGAGTATTCGTCGCGGGGGTGATTGTTATATAGCGTGAAACAGCGAAGAGGGAGAGAAACAATGCGAAATCTTGGTTTTTCGGCTTCCAAAACCGGCGGCTAGGCTGGTCCACACTCGCGTGATAACCTTCGAATCGCACTAGACAGTACCACATCTCTGGGCTCCCCACGGTGGTCAGTAGCAACCGAAGTGTTTCGCTTATTGCCAGGCATGCGCGACGCTTCCATTTGGTCGCTTAGCTCTGGACTGCAAGTCAAGTTTAGGCATTTCTTTCCGTTAATAATTGCTGGCGGTGTTGAGAAGCTGAGCCGGAAGTCTCGCCAGGCGGTGAACACTTCTGCTCGTTGTTTTCAAGTCACGTAATGGCGGCATGTGGCAAAATAGACGCTCCTGAGCTTAAGTCTCGTTTCAACAATTTTACCCAGCGAAAGGGCTCCTCCGCCGTGAAAATGCATGGCCGGTCTAGCTTGGTGCAAGGCCGGGTGGCGCACTCTTGGGATGTTGTATGCATGTTTGGCTTGCGGTCATGGATGCCGTGGTATGACGGCGCACATTTCGCCCATTCGCCTACAGGTGGAGTGCGAACCCAGGATAAAGAGCCAGGATAGTGCTCCTCGCAGCTGTCGCGACGCTGAAGTTTGTTTATATTTTCATGTGTTTTTTCATAGCTGTGTTTGTGATGTTTAAATGCCAAGGATGCATTCCACGCGCCAAGGTACAATGGCATATAGCTAACTTTCTGGGGCTTAATTTGAGTCTGTTCGTCTTAATGGTGAAGGGCGAGTGAACGGCGTGCACTGCAATGTCAAAAATGTCGGAAATAATATACTTGTGAGGCGTTTGATAAAGCAACTATAGGGCTGTTGCAAATTTGTTTCGTGCTCTACTTCGAAGTGACATAAAGATATTCAAATTGCCCAGAAGTGTAATCTGCAAGCACATGGCTGTGCAGTTTTCGTCCTGGTTATAAAATATCACCTTTCCACAAATGGTTTTTGTCAGCATTTCTCTAACATAATCTGCATATTGGCTGACACTGTGCAAGTCCATTACTCGCTCTAACTGGATATCAAGCTTTTCTGATGAAACACTGCAATTTATCTTGTTCATAACCACGCACGCACGCACGCACGCACGCACACACACACACACACACACACACACACACACACACACACACACACACACACACACACACACACACACACACACACGCGCACACACACACACACACACACACACACACACACACACAAAATAGTTGCGTAGCAGTGTGTGCGTTTTTATGTGCATATTTCATCTCAAAGCGTAGTCAATACCACGCTACAGCACATTATTTTTGTTATGACTAGAGCTCTGTATTCCATCTTATTGCCTTCTGTGCCATTAAATGTATGTACTATGGCACTGCTTTCTAACCTTCGACAGCTTACAATAGGCTGCAGTATGTTCTAAGACACTCCATTCTGTTTTTGTGTTTTTCGTAATGAGTAAGCACTACGACACATTTGCCTCTTATCATATCTTTCTTTGCCTATAAGGCAATTAGATTGACTTGAACGCCGTTCAATGAAGAGACAATTTGCTATAGCGCTGATCAACACCAAGCGCCGTCCGCAGTAGAGCATACCAGGGTATGCCTACCGACGACTATAGGGTGTTGCGCACGTCGTTCTCCACTCTCGTGGGCGGCACCGTTGCGGCTAGCTTGCGGCACCATATGCGGCTAATTTTTCGTCTGATTTCATGATGTGGCTGGGGTCGGACATTTTTAGACATATCGCTCAACACTACGCAGAGCAAACGATCCTGCGGAGACGGGACGGGGCTGTAGTACGCTGCACCATCAAGCGGTACTGGAAGGTTGTAGAAGAGCGCTGTCGAACGGCACACTAGACGAAAAAATTGTCAAAAAAAAAGGCGCGAACCCCCCCCCCCCCCCCCCCTTTTATCTTCTTTGTCGAACTTTGTCGAACTTTGTCGAGTGGGCACAATGCAGGTGTGTAAAACCTTTCCATTATTTACAAAGAAATGCGACGACCCCTTCCTTTTACTGTTCCCGTGCCCACGGGTGTTCTGTGAAACAATTTGCGAGTGCTTCTCTGTGGCGCTGTTATTGCTCTGCTCCGGGGACATTGAGTCCAACCCTGGTCCCAATACGCGATCCGAATCACTTACGGAAATCGACTCATTGCCGGACGATCCTGCTGAGCAAATGAACACTCTTTTTCGTTTACTGAAAGATGTTCACTCTCGTTCACTGCAAACTTCGAAAAGTCACGTTGAATTGGCGGCTGATATCAAAGCTATCAAGAATAGTCAAAAGAACATGGAAACTAAAATCGCCAGTATTCACAAAAGAATAGACGACCTAGAAGAAAAAACCAAAGTGTTCGAGCAGTACGACGCCGATTTTTCCGCTATTCAGTCTTCTGTACATGAAATATCAACGCAAAATAACCAATTTCAATCCCGGCTCGATGAACTAGAAGACCGATCACGTAGAAATAATCTAATCTTTCATGGCATTTCAGACAGTAAAGAATCTTGGCAGGAAACTGAAGCAAAAATAACATCGCTTCTAAACTCGTCATTAGTCACATTTTCAGCAGACTCAATTGATCGTGCGCATCGCCTAGGTTCCTTTGCGCCTAATAAGTGCCGTCCGATCATTGTTAAGTTCGGCAACTACAAAATAAAAGAAAAGATACTTGCAATGCGTAGTGATTTCAAAGACAAGGACATTGGTGTTAGTGAAGACTTCTCGGCCTCTACCCGTCTTGCCCGTAAAAAATTAATCGAATTTGGCGACAGTCGGGAAGGGTCTCCCAAGTTTAAATTACGTTACAACAAACTGCTTCTAAACCACAAGTGCTACATTTACGATCCCATTTCTTGCAGTGTTAAGGAAACCAAGTCAAGCGATAGCAACGTTAATACCGATGCTACCTCGTTTATTGAAGCCGCAACATAGGAGAGAGTGAGGGGTAGTAGCCATTTAAGAGTAGCTCCCGTTTCTGTTCTTTTTACTAATATTAGAAGCGTGGTTAATAAATTTGATTCCTTATCGTCAACAGTCGACTCTAGTTCTGCAAACATAATCGTTTTGACTGAGACATGGCTTTCTGCACACATACAAGATTTTGAAATTTTCGAAAATGCGCGTGACTTCACAATTTACCGTTGTGATCGAAATGGCCACCGTGGAGGGGGCGTTCTTGTTGCTATTTCAAGCGACATTCCCTCATTGCGCATCCAAATAGACACTAATCTAGAAATAGTCTGGTCACTAGTAACCCTAGGTCACGTGAAAGTGATATTTGGTGCATGTTATCGCTCCCCTTCATATCCCTCTACATTTAATAACGACCTTCATGACGCCATCAACGCGGCTTGTGCATTATATCCTTCGTCCCCCCTATTCTTGCTTGGTGATTTTTATTTTCCAAATATTACTTGGAACGATCCTTTTCCTAGCTTGTTATCCTTTTCAGCCCAAGCCAAAGAATTTCTAGACGTTTGTTCTATTTTTTCCCTAACACAATTGGTATCGCGTCCCACAAGAGTCACCGACCATGTTGCAAACACCCTGGATTTGATTCTAACTAATCGGCCTAACTTAGCTTCTGATATTATATTTCTACCTGGTATAAGTGATCACTCGTTGCTAAACTTCAGTCTCAGCCTGGATTGCCCTAAGCCGAACAAAAAAAGCAAATTGATTCTTGATTACAAAAAAGCCAACTTTGAAGCTATCAATAGAGAATTATCGGCCTTTCTGGACAATTTTTTGACTAACTTTCACGACAGTACTGTTCAGACAAACTGGGATAGTTTTGCAGCCAAGGTAAAAGACTTAACTGAAAGATACGTTCCAAACCGCACCATCATTTCAAATAGTCAGGCCCGTGGTACAACGGTCATATCAGACGCCTTTCTAACCGAAAGAAACGCTTCTATCGTGCAGCTAAAGCATCGCCTACTAATTCACGTTGGACGGCTTATAAACTAGCTTCTTCAGAGTACATCTCCGCCCTAACAAGCGCTAAGCGTCATTTTCTTTCCAATACTTTGCCTTCCATGTTGAAAACTAACGTCCGTAAATTCTGGCGCGTAATTAACCCTTCCTCTGAAAACTTAATTATATTACAGAACTCGTCTGGCCAACAGGTTTCCAACACCCAATGTGCATCTTTCTTAAACGATATATTTGTTAAAAATTTTTCAAGCGCTCCTAGTCCTCACTTTCCTGAATCACAGAACTACAACTACCCGACCATGTTCCCAATTTTGGTAGACGTAGCTGGTGTTGCAAAACTTATTGAAAATCTCGACTATCATGCTTCTCCCGGTTTCGATTCTATCAACGCTAAATTTTTGAAAAACACTTCCACTTATAGTTCCATCATACTAACAAAGATTTTTCAACAGTCTCTTGACACATGTACATTACCTACGCAATGGAAGATTGGGAAGGTGGTTCCTCTTCATAAGTCGGGAAGCAAAAACATTGCCAACAATTATCGTCCCATCTCTCTAACAAGTACATGCTGTAAGTTACTAGAGCACATAATCTTCAAAGCAGTGACAGTATTCCTTGAATCAAACTCGTTCTTTACAATGGCACAACATGGTTTTCGTAAGTCGTACTCATGTGAAACTCAGCTCTTATCTTTCACCCATAAACTGCACCACATTCTGGATCGATCCTCATTCGCTGATTGCATATTTTTAGATTTTTCTAAGGCTTTCGACAAGGTTTGTCATAAACTGCTGCTTCACAAACTTCGTCATCTTAACATTGAACCAAACGTTTTAAAATGGATTGAATGCTTTCTTACTAACCGCTCACAATTCGTATCAGTAAACGGTCATAACTCTTCGCTTTCTGATGTGAACTCCGGTGTACCTCAAGAATCCGTACTAGGACCTTTACTCTTTTTAATTTACATAAACGACCTGCCCTCTGAGATAACTTCTAACATGCACCTCTTTGCCGATGATCGCGTTATTTTCCGTGAAATTAAAAACCCAGATGATATTAACCGTCTTCAAACTGATCTCACTGCGATTGCTACCTGGTGTGAAAAATGGTTAATGCAACTTAATATTAGTAAATGTAAATGCATGCGTGTAACAAGGATTTCTAATGACTCGCATGTTTACTATTTGAATAACGTTCCTTTGGAATCAACAAACTCATATAAGTACCTGGGCATAATTATTTCATCTAACCTCACGTGGACAACCCATATTGAATATGTAATTAACAACGCTAACCGCATGCTTGGTTACTTACGCCGTGCCTTTTCGAGAGCTCCATCGTCATTAAAGTTATTGCTATATAAAACACTACTACGCCCTAAATTAGAGTATGCGTCATCTGTATGGGATCCAGGTTATGAAAAACTAATCACCGCTATAGAACTTGTTCAAAATAACTCCGTCCGTTTCATTTATTCTAATTACAGCCGAACCGAAAGTATTACAGCCATGAAGTCCGACCTTCAACTTCCATCATTAAGATCACGTCGCAAAATATCTCGCTTAGTCCTGTTCCACAAGCTCTATCATCATCCTAGCCTGAGTGACGAATTCTTTCTTCAACCTCACTATGTATCCCATCGCATTGACCATCACCATAAAATCGGCCTCGGTAGATGTAATACACACGCTTTCTTACAGTCATTCATACCCCGAACATCGACTGAATGGAACCACCTTCCCGCAGATATTGTTTCCATCAATGATAACTCAAATTTTCGTGCTGCTTTAGCTAATATTGTATACTGACAGGACTTTTGCACTGCTTCTTATTGTATCTAATTTTTTGTATTTATTGTTGTATTTTAGATATTTTTGAAATTCATACCCTTGTAAACGGTTGGTTGGTTGGTTGGTGGGGTTTAACGTCCCAAAGCAACTCAGGCTATGAGAGACGCCGTAGTGGAGGACTCCGGAAATTTCGACCACCTGGGGTTCTTTAACGTGCACTGACATCGCACAGCACACGGACGCCTTGCTTTTCGCCTCCCCCGAAAAGCTGCCGCCGAGGCCGGGATTCGATCCCGCGTCCTTGGGAACAGTAGTCGAGCGTCGTAACCACTGCGCCACCCCGGCGGGGTATACCCTTGTAAACGATACCGTAAAGGCATTGAAGAGGGGAGTGGGTTAACAACAAAACAAAATAAGCATAACCGTACCCTTGTAAACGATACGGTTATGCTTATTTTGTTTTGTTGTTAACCCACTCCCCTCTTCAATGCCTTTACGGGCCCTGAGGGTGTTGTAAATAAATAAATAAATAAATAAATAAATAAATAAATAAATAAATAAAAATGTTTTCAATTTCCAAAGCAGCATGGCACATGAACGTAACGTGAGTGCTTCTACCTGAAGGAAATAATTCTACATGACTGAAAGGGGTGTGAACTGATCGACCTCAGGCTCGTTAGCAAACAAAGAAGACGCAAAGGCGCAAAAGTCGGCTCTTCCGTCAAGCGTCGTTCGAAGCGAGAAATATCGTGAAGCGAGTCGGCACGCAGGCGTGAACAACATGTTGTAGTTCGGCGGTTATTGTAGGGGCGAGGGAGGGGTGACTAAACCCTGTCGCACGATCTCCGTGACTCGGCACTGTCAGATTGTCAAGGGGCCCCGCCGGGGTGGTGCAGTGGTAAGACGCCCGACTACTGTGCCGGAGTACCCGGGATCGAATCCCGGCCTCGGCGGCTGCGTTTCGATGGAGGCGAAACGAAGTGGCGTCCGTGTGCTGTGCGATGTCAGCGCACGTTAAAGATCCCCAGGTGGTCGAAATTACTCCGTAGCCCTCCACTACGGCCCCCCTTTCTCTCTATCCACTTTCACTCCCACCTTCATCCCTTCCCTTACGGCGCGGTTCAGGTGTCCACAGAGCAAGTGTGACAGATACTGCGCCTTTCCCTTCCTATGAACCAACCAACCAACCAACCAACCAGATTGTCAAGGGCTTTTAAGCAAAACTCAACTTGCATTGCATCTACGCATGCGCCATGTTACAAGACGAAATGGAAGAATGAAAACGAAAGCAGAACTGGAGCTGGAAGGCAAGCGATTGAAAGTGAGGCTAGCGGAAGCGCACAGAGAATTGGCGAAAGCGATAGTGGCCGATGTTGCGAGCACTCAGGCATCCAATCCGCCGAAAATGGAAGACCTATTGTCAGCTTTCACAATGGGTGAAGACATATCTGGCTATGTCTGGTCCATTCTAAGCACATTAATTATTAATAAGTGGTTCATAGGAAGGGAAAGGCGCAGTATCTGTTACACTTGTCTCTGAGGACACCTGAACCGCGCCGTAAGGGAAGGGAGGAAGGTGGGAGTGAAAGTGGATAGAGAGAAAGGGGGGTCGTAGTGGAGGGCTACGGAGTAATTTTGACCACCTGGGGATCTTTAACGTGCGCTGACATCGCACAGCACACGGACGCCTCTTCGTTCCGCCTCCATCGAAACGCAGCCGCCGAGGTCGGGTTCGAACCCGGGAACTCCGGCACAGTAGCCGGGCGTCTTACCACTGCGCCAGTCCGGCGGGGTATTTTTGTGAAGCAAAAACGAAATCGTGAAGCGCCCATCGCCAAGCGAGAAGGAGCGCGAGAACAGCGCTACAGTATGAAACGATGTTGAGGAAGAAAAGGGGGAGAAGGAACGTGCTAAAGCATTTGAGGAGAGGAAACCGGCAGTCTGTTTCAGCTGTAACGAACCCGGGCACATCGCGAGAGGCTGTCGAAGGGGAAAATAGTGAAGCCGTGCACACGCGAAATGACTGTAAATAGGAAACGGTGTCAGGTTCCGCGCAACTCTGCCGCCACAGTAGACAAGGTGCACCCTGTGCCCCGCCGGGGTGGTGCAGTGGTAGGACGCCCGACTACTGTGCCGGAGCACCCGGGTTCGAACCCGACCTCGGCGGCTGCGTTTCGATGGAGGCGAAACGAAGAGGCGTCCGTGTGCTGTGCGATGTCAGCGCACGTTAAAGATCCCCAGGTGGTCGAAATTACTCCGTAGCCCTCCACTACGGCTCCTCTTTCTCTCTATCCACTTTCACTGCCATCTTCCTCCCTTTCCTTACGGCGCGGTTGCGGTGTCCACAGAAATCAAGTGAGACAGTTGCCGCGCCTTTCCCTTCCTATAAATAAATAAATTAGGTGCACCCTGCACTTTTTTCACCTCAAGATTTCACAGGCGAATGCGTGCGGATCAGACAGGTGGCGCGGGAAGACGGAGTTGGTCGATCTACCGGTCACACGCTTCGAAACTGAGGACCCACCCGTTTCGCGCACTGCATACACAGGTGGCTGTGTCGGTGACATTGTCAGAACAGTTGTCTTACCTCTTTTTTAACCGTTGAGAGTCTCAGCAAGATAAAATGGGACAGAACTACGGGTATCACTCTTTGCGCGTACTGACGCGCCTGGGTTCGCCATCGGTTTAAACGCTAGACACGACATACATTGCCTTGCCATCATGACCTTGCTGTCTCGACCTGCCCATTTCACAATTTATTTATTTATTTATTTATTTATTTATTTATTTATTTATTTATTTATTTATTTATTTATTTATTTATTTACTACAGCTCCTGAATGGATGTTATTGTAGGGTGAAACATAAACTGCATACAGGTAGCAAACTGAAACCATAAAAATGCAATAAGCAGAAACAATGAGACATTCAACAACGAATTCAGCGGAAATGTCGATGTAAACGCTTATAAAAGGGAGTTAAACTATCGTACAGCCCATTAATAAAAATATAGTGCTACTACAGCTCTCCAGTATGCAGCTGAAGCACACACAGGTAAAAAGGCTACATGGCGTTTGTAAACAAACTTTTTTCCAATGCATTATCAAAACTAGATGACGGTGCGAACGTTTTTTCAACTTTAGGAGAAAATGAATGCTTTAGTATACTTATCTGGTATTTGCATTCTCGGAATTTAGGGAGCAGTAAACTCGGGCTAACCTATAGGTGGGATCCAGTATGTGTATTTGTTTTCTTTAGACACATAAGCAGTGCCTAATCGCGCAACTAACTATAGGCAGAAATTTCCAGTTTGGGCACTGCTTTCCTAACACCTACCAAATTAAAAACTGCAAGAAATATCTTGCCTGAAAAATGTCACGGAACCTGGGTATCTTCTCTCCATTCGAGGTGGTGATTAACAGAGTGAGAAACAGCACGAAAGCGCGCATGATGATAGTTGCAGGCGTGCCCACTATGTTAAAAGCTATATATACCGCCGCATATGTTTAAAAAAAAAGTATGGCTATCGTCCCGTCCCCAGGAGCCTATGGTTTACTGTCGACTAATGGTCTAGTATTTTTCTGTGACGAGCATTCTGAAAGGCAGGAGCCAGGCAAAAGACAGAATGACTTCATATATTTTCAGAGTTCGCTCTAGTGCTTTTTAGTGAATTTTTTACAGTCAGAAACAGTGTTTCGATATACGCAGTTGCATTCCGATACAATATAAAAGTCAACTCGACCTTATATAATCATGCTTTTTAGACAGAGCCTGCACTGGCCATGCACGAACACGTGTTTCGATCAAAGTGCAATGTCACTGGCACGGGGGTTAGTTGAGAGGAGGGGGGGGGGGGGCGGTTTTAGTTAAAGGATGGTACCTTTTAACTTCAGCCAAAAATGGGAGTGAATGTTGGCAGTACACGTGCAGAAGAGAGATTTGGCGCAGAGTGGTTGGCTGCCTCCGCTGTAATTTATGTTCCGGACTTGTGATAGATGAGGTTAACAAAGACAAACCGCAGCTAGCTGAACCTGGACATGATTCACTGCTCTCTCTTCCTGACCCGTAGAAAATGTATGTAGGCATGTTTAGGTCAAGTAAAATAATTATCCTGATTTACTCTAAAGAGCAAGTGTCCATCTGTTTTATTCTTCAGCTGTCATATTAAATGTCAGAGAGTTGATATCACGCAGCCAATTTTCAGTCAGGTAAAGAAAATTTTAAAGCTCCGTGTATATACGCTAATTTTCTGCGCTTACTCTTATGTGGAAATTTTCTGGTTTATAAGTCAACAAACTGCACTTCAGGGCAGCTGCGGAGCTGTAGGTAAGCAATATTCGCCTTAATCATCGGTATTGTACTGGCAATACTGAACCCAGTTAGCAGTAGTACCTCGGGGAACTCATTGCTTTGTATTGACTTCTAGCATCGGCGATCCAGGCCGCTGGCAGGGGTGAGACGTTCGAGAATGGTGCCGCCCGCTGCCCGGCAAAACATTAGGGCCAGCTTGTTTTCCACGACAAGCATTGTACCAAATTAATGTTTGCGAGGTCCAATACTACCCATGCTGCACAACGTGGTCTATGAAGTGGGGCTCCGGTGTGTCCGATGGGGAGCAACGCGCGTGTGAGCGGAGGTGAGCTCCGTGCAGGTTCTGGGACTGCGGGTTCTCAGTGCGGGTTCTGGACATTGGACATTGGCCTGAAGTTAGCTGCCGATCACACTAATGGGTCCCACTTAAGATCAATAAGGGGCTTCCATGTTGGACTGCCAACCTTTCTCCCCCATTGCTAAATTCCAATCTTGTGAATTTCCTTGATGGTCCGCTTTGGACACAATATGGGCAGCCGCTCTCGATAAAACTTGGTTTTTATATCGGTTAGCCAGTAACATAATAACATTGGACCTATTCGGGTTGTACAGTGGTGAGCCCAATTAGTGATTTTCCAGAATATTAACACAAGAATCCGACGTAGAACTTGATTGGTAGCCGTAACACGAGTTCTCCCACCGAATTGTTTGGCTCAACATCATACAGTTATTAAATATCCGTTTTTTTGTTCAATTTCTAGCCAATTACTTCCACAGTTAATTATTGCTACACATTCATAAAAAAAACAACCCTAATGCTTTCCGTTTGGTTAATCACTGTAGGCTCCTTCTTATATAGCTCCTAACGAAGTTCCTCATCTTCGCTGCATTGTTTGCTTAGTACCTCTTTCTAAACAGTCCACGTAAAATTTCCCAATTTTATATGAGCCATGTCATATCTTTCATGCAGTTAAGGCAGCTATGGTTTGTCTCCTGAACAGTAATATAGCACTCAGAGTTACAGCTTGTCAAGGGAAACCTGTTACGAAGGTACAGTTATACACGCGTGTGTACGGTCCAGTCATTTTTACGTATTTACATGAGCGCGAAACCCTTATCCACGAAATATTTCGAAACAAATAATTATAACTGTTAAACTAACCATCTATGATCGTAATTTAGGACAACGTCTTATGCAAATAAAGCATACAATTGATGAATGTACGATAGTATGCGGACACTGATGTGTTCAGTCCCGCTACGCCAATGTATATAAGACCGACAGCGGCACTGAATCAAAAGCCTCATTAGTGCTTGCACTATTTTATCGTGATGGGAGCCCGTATATAGGTTGCATCAGCCCTCGTGCTCTTAACCATTCCGACGTAGGCGGCATATGCATCAGCCCGTTACCAGTGCGAGCCTCCGCGCTCCAGCGTCAGTACGGACGGCAGCCAGCTGTGGGTTATGTAGATGTCACCCCGTACCGTTGCTACCCAGCCCACAGCCTTCCAGTCACTGTCAATTCTCTCTGACACACTCTGACAGCATCAGTCTACACTTCGACTTCTGTCGAGATCAAGGAGGCAGCTACTTCCCTTGCTATTACGCAAAGCACCATGGAATACATTTTCAATTACTCGTAGCCTGAGATCTACTACTGCGCAGTTGGACGGTTGGCACCCACGGCCATCAGTATCTTGCGTTCCGGCATCATTCCCTCTCGCCCTACTTAAATTATTTGGGTGCCCTCACGAGGCCCAACCAGGCAACGAGACGGTCAGTTCCGTCGCTCGCAATTCGACTGACTAAGCAAGTCCGGCCCCGCCGGGAATGGATACGCGCGACACGTTCCTCATCAAGTACCACGAGATCCCCTTGCACTACCGCCTCTCTCGTATCAACTTCACCCTTTCGCAATTTCGCACACAATCTCTTTCGCAGCACCACCAACACCTATGGCTCACCTTCAAGCCCACATCTTTCTTACTCCAGCGCGTCATCTTGCCCTCCTGTACCCCGGGACGTACTGGCTGGCCTTCCACTTATTTGACAGCTCCAGCTCCGATTACGCTCATGTTATGTACTCCTACTCGGTGCACTTGCCCCCTGCCTCTTGGCACCTTACCAGTCCGCAGCAGTGGTAGGCTGCTTTGTCCAGCACCGAGCCGGGTGTCCAACTTTGGCTGGTGACCTGGGCAAAGGATGTCGCGACTATAAGAACGGCCTGGACGCCACAACTGGCATCCCGAAGGCCACCCACAACGCTACTATATAACTCACAACTTCACATTAATAAAAGATTTTGAAATAAATAAATAATTTATATATTTTTTTTCTCACCGGCACCACCGTCCCGCTAAGGTCGATATGGGACCTGCAGCAGTTATGAATAGGCAGCCCCGATGGATGTTGTTTTTTTTTCGCTTAGAGTACACCTTGCTGTTGCGCGTGCCCTTCTTCCAGCCCCATTGCGACCGATGTGGGACCTAAAGCGGTTTAGCGTAGGCGGCCTCATTTTGGCCTAACGAGTATTTGTCCATATAGAACTCCCAATCAGATTGTACCTGTCCTAAAGTATTCTACATGGACCAATTGGGGCAGCATGCCGGCATGACATTTTTTCGCTACGGACGATGTGGAAACCATGGCACTTTAATGTATCTGGCCTCATTTCGGCTGAACGGAGACTTTCTCACATAAAGTCCACATTTAGGTTGAATCTGCCCTTATAAATATCCGACAAGGGACCCTTGTCGTCGGGAAGAACACCTGATGCATAAAAAAAGGCGAAACTGAGGAGCAGCTACCATGAACAGAAATGCCGTCGTCAAGTAAGGGGACCTCAAATTTAGCAATAACAACGACATAAAGAGGAAATGTAGCTCTCCATCTAACCAAAGTAAGCATCAACTAATCAAACGCATATTCGAACGCTACAAGGTGATGATCAGATCCCAAGTCCCACTCGACAGCCGAATGCCAAACGAGCCCTTTCTATTTTATTTGAAGCCTTGAGCCGAGCTGCCGTACAAATAAGCGAAGATCGTCCCAGCCTAGACTTCAAACTAGCCCCCCTTTGTGAGACAAGGTACGGACTAGTGCGCGGATGGAAAATCAGTACCTTAAAGGTTGAAAATTGGGATACCAACACTGGAAAAATATATCGAAGATTAGGTAGAGGAACTTACTCGGCGCCTTCACAAACACGTAGATTTCACGAAAATTTGAAGACATGGTATTTTAAAGCATAAGCATAGTAAAGCATAACACACCATAAGAAAATTTTACTTCTATGTAGTGATCTTTATTACTCCTGTTTTTGTTTTCTGGAAATGCGGTAATTTCAAGGTACAAAATAGAGAAGGCAGTAAGAGCTTCAAAAACAATAATTCAAAATGTCACGAAATATTTGTCAACACCATAGAATCACTCACATCTTCTTAATCAAGGTTTACACAAGTGTTACCTAGCTCATAGCACAAAATCGCACACTTCCTTGCACCAACTGCTCAAGGTGCGCGTTTCCGTATACAAGCAGCACATACACAGGGCCATGTTGGTTCGTCCTTTTATGTCTTCATCGCTTTACTTCTTGCAAAGGTCCTCTCTATTAATTGTCTTCTACATTTAAGGATAAAAAAAAATCGTAGTGTTCATTACTACTCGAGTCTATTGCATCTCCGCTCCCGCGTTCCGCCATGCTTCTTTGTGTAGTGACAAGTTTTGCTTTCAAGCCAAGCAAAAACAGCAATCCCTTAAGTATTCGTGCCTTCATCACTCGAAAATCCGAAAGAATCCTTTAGAGAATTCCTCGTCATCTTAAATCATATTGTGTGCCAGAAAGTGCAAGACAAGCTGGACCCGTCATGAGTACAAAACGACATTTGGCTTATGACAAGCCACAGTGCAGCCGTACGCTCAATATTATCCCGCAGATATCGGGAAACAGAATACTACACTACATTAGGGGCTCATTTCCCTCTTCCTCTTCAATCTTGCCCTCATCAAGCTATCAAAGAGACTCTTGATCAATGTTTAGTGTTTTATCATGAAGCTCTGTTTCTGGGGCACATTCTTCCGCGGATACCGAAAAGGTGCATTGCAGTCGCTCCTCATATTATAAGATTTATGCCTACAGCGAAAGATTCTCGTGTTTATTGTTATAATTTTTGCTCTAATGTGGCTGTTCAGCCTGTGGAAAAGCAACATCGGGTCGACAAGCAAAGCCCCTTACGTTCATCGAAGTATCTTATCAGAGAGCGTTAGCTTTCGTGCGAATAAGTGCGGAGCAAGATCTAACTACTGGCTGGCTGCCTTTACTTTGTGCATGTGTGTGTCTTCCGGAATTTCGATGTCTGTTTAGAAAGAGAGGCTGGTGTGACTATATATGACACGCCTGCTAAGTTAGGCCGGAAGCCCATCCGTGTTGTACTTCCGAACAACAAGGAAAGCAATAAGTTGCAAGGCACAACTATTTTCTCGTCTGTCTGTCTGTCTGTCTGTCTGTCTGTCTGTCTGTCTGTCTGTCTGTCTGTCTGTCTGTCTGTCTGTCTGTCTGTCTGTCTGTCTGTCTGTCTGTCTGTCTGTCTGTCTGTCTGTCTGTCTGTCTGTCTGTCTGTCTGTCTGTCTGTCTGTCTGTCTGTCTGTCTGTCTGTCTGTCTGTCTGTCTGTCTGTCTGTCTGTCTGTCTGTCTGTCTGTCTGTCTGTCTGTCTGTCTGTCTGTCTGTCTGTCTGTCTGTCTGTCTGGTCTGGTCTGGTCTGGTCTGGTCTGGTCTGGTCTGGTCTGGTCTGGTCTGGTCTGGTCTGGTCTGGTCTGGTCTGGTCTGGTCTGGTCTGGTCTGGTCTGGTCTGGTCTGGTCTGGTCTGGTCTGGTCTGGTCTGGTCTGGTCTGGTCTGGTCTGGTCTGGTCTGGTCTGGTCTGGTCTGGTCTGGTCTGGTCTGGTCTGGTCTGGTCTGGTCTGGTCTGGTCTGGTCTGGTCTGGTCTGGTCTGGTCTGGTCTGGTCTGGTCTGGTCTGGTCTGGTCTGGTCTGGTCTGGTCTGGTCTGGTCTGGTCTGGTCTGGTCTGGTCTGGTCTGGTCTGGTCTGGTCTGGTCTGGTCTGGTCTGGTCTGGTCTGGTCTGGTCTGGTCTGGTCTGGTCTGGTCTGGTCTGGTCTGGTCTGGTCTGGTCTGGTCTGGTCTGGTCTGGTCTGGTCTGGTCTGGTCTGGTCTGGTCTGGTCTGGTCTGGTCTGGTCTGGTCTGGTCTGGTCTGGTCTGGTCTGGTCTGGTCTGGTCTGGTCTGGTCTGGTCTGGTCTGGTCTGGTCTGGTCTGGTCTGGTCTGGTCTGGTCTGGTCTGGTCTGGTCTGGTCTGGTCTGGTCTGGTCTGGTCTGGTCTGGTCTGGTCTGGTCTGGTCTGGTCTGGTCTGGTCTGGTCTGGTCTGGTCTGGTCTGGTCTGTCTGTCTGTCTGTCTGTCTGTCTGTCTGTCTGTCTGTCTGTCTGTCTGTCTGTCTGTCTGTCTGTCTGTCTGTCTGTCTGTCTGTCTGTCTGTCTGTCTGTCTGTCTGTCCGTCCGTCCGTCCGTCCGTCTGTCTGTCTGTCTGTCTGTCTGTCTGTCTGTCTGTCTGTTTGTTTGTTTGTTTGTTTGTTTGTTTGTTTGTTTGTCAGACGGACAAGTCATCCCTTTTTCAGTATCAGTGTCTAGGCCTATTGGACGTCTTAGCAGTCTTAGTTCTCGCTTGTCTTATCTATTCGCACCGACCGGATAGAGCATGAAGGGACTCTATGGGGATTTCTTAAGGGGGTCGCCGACACCTTAAATTTCCTCACTGCGAACTTTTCTTTAAATTACCTGTATAGCTTATCCAGACTGCAGACGACCGAGGTTCTTACGGAGTCTTTGTTACCCATACCTTGGTATCAGCAACCTTCTCAAGAGTTTCTTGGCATTATGTTTTAAAGCATGTTAAGCACATGTGTATTCATTCTGCTGCAAAAACGTTATTTTTTAAACTGCACACATCAACGCTCTCTGTTAAGACATTTCTTCACGCCAAGCAGATGTTCGTGCCATGGCCGGCGAATCGCCACCTGTGTAACACGCCAGAGACCATTGGCCACTGTTTTAATCAGTGCCGTGATGCTGCGTTTTTCTGGGACATCTGCAGCGGACATTAAAGAACACTACACGACGTGGTGGATTCCAACTGGATTCCAAGGGAAGGAAAGCGTAGCAGGGGGCGGCAGAAAGTTAGGTGGGCGGATGAGGTTAAGAAGTTCGCAGGGGTCAAGTGGATGCAGCTAGCACAGAACCGGGTCAAGTGGCGAAATATGGGAGAGGCCTTCGCCCTGCAGTGGGTATAGTGATGATAATGATGATGACACGACGTAGAAATCACGTCGTGTAGTGCTGGGTGTTTTTTTTTTTTGTTTTTTTTTTTTTTTGCCCATTCGGAAGAACAGTGATGTAGCTTATGATTTGTTTATGTTATGGGGCTTATGGGGTTTATGGAAAAGCCTAATGATTGACATTCATGCCGAATCACCACGATTATCGAACTCTTTATTCCGAGAGCAGTGCGCTTTGGTGCAGGGAGTGTATGCTGCCTTGAGAGAGCCGCCTAGTTGGCTAACGTGTCTTGATGCATGTGTGTGTCTCCCTGAATTTTGATATTTGTTATGCAGGGGAATTACTGGGTTATAGCGGGCTTCCATTATGCATCCCGGTGATTTGAGGAAAGAGCTGTTTTAGTTTCTGTTCCTCGGAAGTTTTTCAATGCAATAAGGAGAACAGAACAGTAACAATTGGTACAGCCGACAGCGCATCTGGCTCCGAACTCAGCAGTTGTGGGTTTGATTCCTGCCTCAAATCTAAAATTCTTATATTTTTTTACGCATAACCACTCCCATTACAAGTCTTAACCACTTTAGACATGATACGACTTCAATTCGCAGTACACATAATTTTCTAATCACTTTTACGCAAAGCGTGACGTCACGTTTCACGTGAATGTTGCGGTGTGTTTGAAATTCTGACTCGAGATAATGTGGCTCTGACATCATGAAGAAGTCGACCAATCAGGATTTTCGCATTACAGCAATGACAGGACCGACTCTGGATTTTCTGCTGCTTGGGACCTTTGGGCTATCGAGTAAAAGCAGACATTGTCTGCAGGGCGCATACATATTGTAGCCAACAATTATTCGAGTCATCAAGCTATGATGAAGTTGCTTTGTTCTGATCTACATGAAAACGCGGCAACACGTTTTATTCAGCTGCGATTTCCTCGCTGCCTCATATATAGTTCTAAAGATATTGTTTTCTAAACGAGCAAAATTCTTTGCACTTGTTTTTAATTCTGGTAACATTGCAGCACTTTTCATGTTTCGTTGAAAACGTGCGCATCGCACAGCAAACATGTGACTAGAACAGGTGCTTTCCTGGACCATTTTTCATAAGCTGCATTTTACTTCTTTTTTTCTAATTTTCAATGCGTGAAAGTCAACTCAACGAGCTTTCAGATGCGTATTTTTTAAGTTAAATATATGAAGCCGAATTGTCTATATCTACCATAATAAACATAATCGAGCATATTTAGAAAGTAATGTCATGTTTGATATTGGCTGCCTTCATTTCTGGGTATAATATCACCTCGTAAAATTAGGCCACTTTATTTAAATAATCTTGAAATCATTACGATCTATCACGTGAATTTGTCCATCATGTTGCTCACTGAAGTTTCCTCGGACCGCACCGCCGTCCCTCTTGCAGGTTCTAAAACAAAAGTCTGCATACTCTACAAATATCACTTTGTTTCGTCTCAGGAAAGGGTCTCTTTATTATAATGAGACCACCTTTTTGTCATGGTAATACTAATCCGGATGGGCACCTGAACTCCAACCTAACTGGTCAGATATCACTTGGCGATATCTGACTAGGCCGGACCAGGTGGGAATAACGTTAACTACTTGCCAGTCGAATGAATGTGAATAGTTAACTGTGTAACTATTAGATACGTGCTCATCTTTAAATAAAGATTTCTAGCTCATCATTTATGGCAATACAAGTTTTGGAATTTCGACGAAGCTATTAGCCTTCGTGCTGCGGCTAAAGCAATTGCGGCCATTTCAGACGCAGTCCAAAAGTCGTGGGTCTACAGAGCGCACTGAGTGACGTTGATCAAAACTTGTCTCAACGTGCCGCAACGTGGAACGTGATCTCCGTCGTCTCGCCCCCTCTGCGGTGCTCATTGCTGCTCACAGCTCCAGCCAAGGCCAGATAGTGAACGTCACGTGGCTCGTACGTCACATATAAGCACTTTTTGATTGATATTCGGCGCTCCACATGCACCTGATCTAATTCAGCCATAAATGGTACACATTGCTTAAACCCCAGCGCGAAGGATAATTGCGTGTTTGTAATTTTAAAAGTAAATAAACCTATTCTTATTCAGCAGCCGCAAATCTTTAGTTGCATATAGGCGCGTATCTGCAAAACTTAAAAACCTATTAGAATTCATTTAGAGTAGAGACACCATTTGGTTGTATATTCTTTCTTAAGAATGATACGCAATACATTACAATACATTAAAAGCTGCGTAGAGTGCTAGATAAAAAGAAGTAAAAAAAAATTAGTTGTGGTTTAGCTCTTAATTGTTAACCCTACTTGAATTGCGAAAGCAATGGCGGAAGCTTCTTTTGCCTGCTACGTTACTCTCCTGTCACGCCGTATCAGTGTAAGGTGCTACATTATTGGAGACACTTAAGCTCATCCTTTATGCGAGAGCGTAAGCTACCAGCCCACATATAAAGTCACGCTTCAACCAACCCGTATGGACGTGCCTGCGTTTCGTAGGGGCAACGAGAATGCGAACGGTTCTGGCAGGCTGATTCTGATATCACCCTCCCATATGAAAGGAGAGACCCGAGTTGACAGCTCCTGCCTCACTAATCCACTCATATTTAAAAGTATGAGTTGTGGTTCAACTCTGGTTCACCTTAGTTGAACTGCGATAGCAACGGCGAAAGCCTCTTTTTCCTGCTACATTACTCCCCTATCGCGCTTGCTTCTTCTTTTTCTCCTACTCCTCCTCAAACGTGGCCTCCGCCGGGACTACGCGACGACTCGAAACCTGGCGCAGTATTGCTATCGCAATAAAATAGAAAACAAATAGTAGACATGGAAGAGTTTTGCTCAGATTCTCTAGAAGTTTCTTGTGGCTACAGTGTTCTAGAAAGCTACTTGTGGCGTGCCTCAAGGCAGTATTTTGGGGCCATTTCTTTTATTGCGAAAGCAATACTACGCTAGGTAGAACCGTTCTTCACGGTAGCCCGTGGCCCGTCGCGCCACGCGCTTCTTGACATTGAGCCACCGCTGCGCTTAACAGATGGTGCGCCGACGCCATGGCAACGCCGTTGCCGTAGCAACGCGATGACGTTCGCTCGCTCTGCAGAGCGCTCTTCGCCTCGGTGGAATCAGCCTGCCATGACAATCGGCCTTTTGCGGGACGCGACTGCGCGTGCGCCCAACCCCTAGCGGAGTAGTCGCGAAGCGGACTGGTGGGTTTGTGGCCGCCGCGATCGGCTCCGTCGGTGGGGTAAACAAACCGGCGGCTGCACGCAGCGCCTGCATTTCTGCGATTGTTTTGGTGGTCGTTGTTGGATAGTACGACGCTCCTAACGATGCCGACAACTTGTGTAGCGTTTGGTTGCGATACACAATGTTTAAAGAGAAGCGGCCTCGGCTTTTTTCGCTTCCCAAGCGCTTCACGAGACCGTCTTCGACGCGAAGCTTGAATAAAAGCTATTCTTCGGCAGGGCTACCAAGGGCGCACTTGGGAGCCGTCGAGCGCGTCAAGACTGTGCGGGAACCACTTTGCAACACCTACGAACTAGGTACTGAAGTTAAATATTTGTGCAAGCTGTAATGAAACCTTTTATTAATGAGCAGGAAAGCCTTACATGTCACCGCGGCACCCTGATGTCATCCCGACGATATTCAACTTTTCGAGCAACGACGCCAAGCGAGCGAATGCAATGAGCCGTTTTCAACGTGCGACAAACCGGACATCGAAACAAAAGCAACCAGAGGAGTCAACGACCAGCTACCACCTGCCAGAACAATGCTTGTGGGGACAAACGTGCACAAGTCTAAAAGCTATGGAATGTAGTAAACATTTCACTGAAAACAAAACCATTGAAGAAACTTTTCTGTCATCAACCTGCCTTTATTTGAAGTTTGTTTCTAGGTGTCGAATACTGTTTCCTTCGTGTCTCGTTTTTTTTTTTATGAACTTGATTTGCTGCAAGACCGTTCTCAGTCAGACGCCAGATATTTTTGATGGCTGCCCCCTAGCACCACCAAGTTGGTTGCCTTTGAGAGTGTTCATTGAAATTTCATGTAGCATGGACTATCCACATTAAGTTCGATTACCATTTGCTCGTAATGCAATGAAACGTGATGGGTTACTGGTGTTGCTGCATTATTTGATGGACATTTAGTGTCACATGCTGACTGAGAAGAGCCAGAGACCTTTTTTAGAAACTGCCAGATATGTGGTTGCAGCAGAGTTGCTAAATTTTCTTTTCTCACATATATTGTCGCTGCTTATGCATCAAGAAGTAGTCACAGCAGTGCATCTCAGGGTTATCAAGTCATTGTTTAAGACATTAGCATAATGTACAGAAGCATGGCGTGGTTCAGTCACTTCAACTTGTCATTTTTATTTATTTGTACCTTCTGCAGTCCCGGAGGAACTTTGCAAAAGTGGGATGAAGTGCATATGAAGTCGGATAGAAGTACACAACTATTACAGACTGCACAGTTTATTTCATTTACACTGCTAATTAAAGCACTGCATGGGTCGTAATTATTAGCCTGGGAGGAGCCCAAAGAAATCCATAACTACTTGCCCAGCCCTCAATGTAGGTGGGCCCAGCTGAAGCCCGAAAAAAAATATTAACTAAGCACATTTCACTAATGCAGATGTTCTGGTTACTTCAAATTTCAGTGAAAAAAAGGCCGGAATAGTAGCATGAAACTAACTCCTGGCTCTGGTTTCATTGGTCTTTGTTTTTTTCTTGCCTTACATCTCATTGATACGAATGTTTCGAAACATTACATTTCGTATGTAGCCCTCATCTTTGAAGCGGTGGCCCTTGCTCAACTGGCAATCGCATCGCATGCCGGACGACTGGAGGTACCGCTGAATTTGTTCGTCAGTGGGTTTCGCTGCATTCCTCAGGCATGACACCCAGCCATCACTTATCTCTAGATACCCGCCAGGTATCAGGTGCTGCCCAGGACACGCCATCGTCGACAGAACCAAAGTTATGTGCGCCAAGAAAACGTGCTCAGCAGCGGGGCTCAGCGTGCGGAGGAGCGGTCCGTGCGGTGCAGTATCCCGCCAGTTTGGTTGCGGCGTTGTGCACGAGGTGGCAGCACAGGAAAACGCAAAAGGCCGAATTCGCGTTACTTCTATGCAATGGGCAGGAGCTGCCAACTCGGGTCGCTCCTTTCATATGGGAGGGGGGCATCAGAATCAGCCTGCCAGAACCATTTGCATTCTCGTTACCCCTACGACACGCAGGCACGTCCATACGGTTGAAGCATGACTTTATATGTGGGCTGGTAGCTTACGCTCTCGCGTTATACCCTTAAAGGATAAGCTTAAGTGTCCGCAATATTGTAGCACCTTACACTGATAGGGCGTGATAGGGGAATAGTGTAGAAGCAAAAGAAGCTTCCGCCGTTGCTTTCGTAATTCAACTAGGGTTAACGACAGCTAAACCACCACTAATTTTTTAATCTGTAGGTAAATGATATCATCAGTATAGCTCCAGCAGTGAAATTTGCCATCGACGCAGATGGTACAAGTGTATTTTTGTCGTCAAAAAAAGCCGATCAAGTAATTCTTCATGCTAATAAAATTCAGCTAAGCTATAAAAGTGGACAGAAGAAAACATTTTAAAGATAAATTTACAAAAAACAAAGGCAGTTTTATTTCACGCCAGGCAGAGAAGCATACCAATAAATGAAAGTGTCTTACTAAAATCAACCCCAGTTGAAACCGCACAGAGAACAACTGTCTGGCATTGAAGAAGCCATCGACACTTTCAAAGCCGTAAATTTTCAGAACGAAGTAGGCCTTTCCATTGGTGATTTTCTACGGCTTGTGAACTTTTATCTGAATTCATCCTATTTTACTTCAGGTGATATACGTATATACAGAAACAAGGTGTATGCATAGGCTCTTGCGTAGCACCTATTCTAAGCAAACTCTTTCTTGCTAGATACGATAGGATGTTGAACGACAGGATCTCTGATACGAGCGCGTAGTAAAAATCTTTCGTTACGTGGATGGCTATCTCGTCCTTTCGAATTGCAGCCACGAAGCATATAACCCAATGATATCCGAAATTCTTTCCCTGTTTGGCCAATGTATTCATCTGGCTTTGACGCATGAAACGCCGCATGAACGCTCAATCAGATTTCTGGACTTGCGACTGCATTTCTCCAACGAGCATGCCTGCTGGTCCTATCAGCCCAGGGGTAAGAAACCTCTTCTGCCTTTTATGTCTGCCCATACAAAACTCGTTAAGAGAGGGATAGTAAGGCTTTGTTTTCAAAATGCGCTTCAGAAGTCCTGCGAACATCATTTCCAGGATAGTTTTAGCAACCAGGTCGAGCGCCTGTCAACCGCCGGATATCCCCTGAATGTTCTGGTGTCGATGGCCGGTTCCGTCGCCAAGAAATAAGGGCGGCATGACGCGCAGGCTGCGTCTAACAGGGAGCGCAGAAGAGTGGTCGTAATGCCCTACATCCATGAGGTCAGCCACAGCCTCAAAAACGTCGCGAAACGTTCAGGTGTTGACGTTGTTTTTTCAGCGCCAAACAAGCTTTCCGCCCTCTGCCCGAAGGTAAACAAACCTCAGATCACCCGTGGTTGTGGGCAGACTCATTCGGAACTGCTCGTCCCCTGCAAACCCGGCGTCGTCTACTCTCTGCCCGTATCCTGTGGGAAGAGATGCATTGGCCAGACAGGCAGGTGCCTCAACATTAGACTTCAAGGGCACAGAAACAATGTAAACAGTATTGCAATTTCCGGGCACCTCGCCATGCATGGCAAAACGTGTAAACGTAAGGATGATAATATGGACGAAACCTGTTACCCAGATTTCAATCGCTGCACAATTCTTGGTAGAGGACGGAACAGGATATCCAGGGAAATCAGAGAAGCTTTCGAAATCCACGGCGCAAAGGAGCAATGTGTGAGTACACCCTGCCTGTGCTTGTCTCAAAAAGAAATGGAATTTCTGAGAGGCAGGATAAATGCTTTTTTTTTTTCATGAATGCCCCTCTCTGCCATTTTTGTTAATCACCTTGTGTCGCGATTTTCGCCCCGTGTTTTCGCCGTTATATTTTCACGCTTTTACTTGCCTTTTTTGGCTACGTGATCTCTTTTTATCGGTTTTACTTTTCGTCTTAGCTTCTTACGTGGTTTCATACCGTGGTTTTTATCGCTTTTAGTCGTTTCGGCCTTTCACCTTTTTTATCATTTTACTCTTGGACGTGACTACACTATTTCGGTGATTGTGCAGAATCGCCTTGGCTACACCCCTTTCCTTGCACTTTTATATATGTGTCCTGCATCGAAATAAAATTTCAGTTGTTAGTCAGCGCCCATGTCCGTGTTTCTTTCCCTCCGTGTTTCATCCCGTTCCTTGCGCTGTTTTATTTTGATAACTTTAGTTTTGCTGATTCGGAATGTACACTCTTTCCGACGTATGGTGTGGAATTTTAATACATGTAATTTGTACTTCTTGACCTGTAACGCGGTTTCTGATACGTTGAATGTCATCATTTTGTTTTTCCCTCTCTGTGTTTAAATTAACGAGCACCAATTTCTGTTTAGTTGTGCATTTTGCTTACGACTGCGTGATGTTGCCAGTGTGGGGGCCGGTGGCCTTGTCAAGCTGCCATTATAACAGCTTTTTCAGCAGGCCTCCGTTATCATGTACGCGTGATGTGAATAAAGCTTTATTATTATTGTAAAGGAGAGGTTCCGATTAAGTGGGCAGATCACCGAGAAGGAGGAAGAGAAAGTGATTGTGCGGACCAGGTGACTGCAAGTTAGGCCACCCCTGCTCCGGTCCTGCTCGCTACCAGTGCCCGCTACCAGTGCCTGGATCCTCGCTTAACACTTGGTGGAGGTGCTGGGTAGCGAGCAGGACCGGAGCAGGGGTGGCCTAACTTGCAGTCACCTGGTCCGCACAATCACTTTCTCTTCCTCCTTCTCGGTGATCTGCCCACTTAATCGGAACCTCTTCTTTACAATAATAATAAAGCTTTATTCACATCACGCGTACATGATAACGGAGGCCTGCTGAAAAAGCTGTCATAATGGCAGCTTATTATTATTATTATTATTATTATTATTATTATTATTATTATTATTATTATTATTATTATTATTATTATTATTATTATTATTATTATTATTTATACAGCAGCTACTTTAACATTGTGGTAGACGTAGCCGGTATAACAAGCAAGACTGTTTATTTATACATCAGGTAATGGCGCCCGTTTTCGCTCTCCTTGGCGCGGTCGCCCATGCCGGGGTCTCCCGGCGGTCCGCCTGGTTAGCTTGCCGCTTGGGGCGCTGTCGTCAGTGGCGCCCACAACGCCCCCCTTTCTTGAAAGGTTTGATCTCACAGGTCCAGGCGTTCTGGTCGCTTACAAACACGTACACTTCTTGTAGTGCTCGTGTCCTGCAACGGTTGCAGGTGTCTTGCTGCACGTCTTGCTTGTCATCTGTCGGTTTGTACAACGTAGGACCTTGGTTCTGATGTTGGCTGTGTTACCCCGCCGTGTGATGCAGCTCCAGCGAGGATGCGCACCGCTGAGCCTGGTGGTAAGCGATCTCGGCTCCGTACCTTGTTCCGGGTGTCGTATGATCGTTTTGCACGAGCTCTGTAGGCTTCATTATTTTGTCTGAATTCGCTGTCGTCCCATTTCGGGGCTAGCAGCTTCTAAGTGGTTGGTACTGTGGTGTTCAGACGACGACCCATTAAGAGCTCTCCTGGTGAAAACCCTTCCACGCTGGGTGTGGCCCTGTAGGCAAGCAGCGCTTCGTGTATGTTGAAGACTTCCTCAAAAGCTGCTTTGCTGTCCGCGCAGCCCTCTCAGCCATACCGTTGCTCTGCTGGTAGTAAGGGCTTCAGGTTGTGTGTGAGGCTCCCCAGCGATGCACTAGTTCTTTCAACTCTGTGGAAGTGAACTTCGGTCCGTTGTCTGTGCGTATTGTCCGTGGAACACCGTACCGTGCAAATATTGGTTCCAAGACTAGGGCTATGTTTTTGTAGCTGTCCTCGGCAGCTGTTCTAGCTCAAAAAATCGGGAGTAGTAGTCTACTACTACAACATACTCTTTCCCCTCCAGCGTGAAGAGATCCATGCCGACTGTGTCCCAAGGGTGTGCTGGCAATGGGGCTAGAAGCAGGGGTTCTGTTTCTGGCTTTCTGTGCTCTCTGCAAGTTGAACACTTTTCCACGTAGTCTTCAATGTACTTGCCTATGTCTGACCACAATTATGCATTCTCTTGCCCTCGCTTGGCACCTCGTTGTGCCCAAGTGTCCTGCATGGAGTTTTTCCAGAACCTCTACTCTGATGTCTGGCGGGATGATTATTCTGTCGCCTTTGAATAGCAGACCATCAACGAGCGAAATCTCACTAGCCACCTCGACGTACCTTTTCAGGTCAGGTGACAGCCCATGCACAGTTGGCCATGATGTAGTGCAGAAGGTAGCCACCCTGGAAAGTGTTTCGTCTGACTGGATGCTTGCCCTGATTCTGTCCAGCATTTGGTTTGAAGCAGGGAGCTGTTCAAGTGCTAATTCTTCAAACTCGCGCACTGCACTCTCCATGAGTTCTTTCTTTGTCTGCTTGTTTCCCAGATAGCTTCCGGAACAGAAGGTCAGCTATGTAAAGCTTTTTGCCAGGAGTGTGGGACATGGCGTAGTCGTACTCCAAAAGGCGCATCCTTGAAACGTTGAAGGCGAGGACTCAGCTCATCCATTCGTTTAGTCGTCAGCAGCGGTATTAACGGCTTATGGTGCGTTTCTACGTGAAAGGTTGATCCCAGCAGGTATTTGCGGAAATGTTCGCAAGCCCATGTGATTGCCAGTGCCTCCTTTTCGATTTGGGCATATCTTTGTTCTGCATCCGTAAGGGAGCGTGATGCATATGCCACAGGTAGGAGATTTTCGTGCGACTGCTGTAGAAGTACAGCCCCAAGACCGTATGAGAAAGCATCCACAGACACTGTGTGAGGCGACTGAGTATCGTATTGAGTGTGAATTGGCGTCCTGCTTAAAGCTTGCTTGAGTTTGTCAAAACTCTGCTGCTGAGCTGGGCCCCAGTGCCAGTCGGCGTCTTGGTGGAGCAAGTCTCTGAGAGGCTTCGTAAAGTCTGCTAGCTCTGGAAGAAATTTCGCTAGGTGGTTTGCAGAGCCCAACAAAGGCCGGACCTGACACATCACATGGTAGGTCGAGCTAGACTATGGCCCTGACCTTTTCCGGGTCGGCGCTGACTCCTGTTGAGTTTACGACGTGTCCTAAGAATGCTACTTCTGTTTGTCGAAAGGAGCACTTGTCGATGTTGAGGGTAACACCTGCATCTTCCAGCTTCCTCAGCACCAGCAGTATGTCGGTGTCGCGTTCCTCAGTTGTCTTCCCTGAGGCAATGATGTCATCTTGTAGACAACTCGCACCATCTAGTCCTTCGTGCACACGGAGCATTTCTCGTTGGTAGAACTCTGGCGCTGTGGAGATTCCGAAGGGGAGCCTCAGAAACTGGAACCTGCCAACTGGTGTGATGAAGGTTGTGTAGTCGCGAGAGTCCTTAAACAGTGGCACCTTCCAGTACCCTGCTCGTGCATCTAGGCGGCTGAAAACTGTTGCACCTGCTAATATTGCAAGACACTCGTCCACCGTAGGCATGAGAACACGTTCGCGTATTATTTGTTGGTTGAGTTGACCATAGTCCACGCAGATGCGCAGCTCATTGTTCTTTTTTCGTGCGACAACCATTGAAAAACGCCACTCGGTTGCTCGCTCGATCTTCTGGATGACTCCCAAGTCTTCCAATCTTTCTAGTTCTTTCTTCACAAGTGGAAGCAGTGGAAGAGGCACGCGCCTAGGATAACTAATTGCGTATGGCTCAGCATCCTTTTTGACTTTGATGCGATACTCAGTCTTCATGACTCCAAGCCCGGACGTTAGCTTTGGGGATGACGCCAAGAAGTTGGGGACATCAGTTGATTGTGCGAGGGTTTCGTCTAGTTCAAGAGGGCGCTGTAGAATCATAAGTGATTCTATAGCTGGTCGACTGAGCAGCGGTTCTTTTAATCATTTGATGATGAAGACTGCTTCTTGGACTTCAGTGTTGCGTCAGGTGACTGTTGCATCGATGTAGCCAACAGTGGCTATCGCTGTCTGGCCTGGGCCTATCAACAGCTGTTGCGTTGACTTGATGGGTCCCATCGGTTCTGTCGTACTGGTCGTGTGCGATTGCAGTCACATCCACGCCGGTGTCGACCTTGAAGGTAAAAGGCAAGTTGTTCACGGTAGCAGTAATCATCCACGGCGTGTTCACTCCCACTTTGATTTCGCCTAGATATAGCTCTCCGAGATCTTTTGGTCGTTGTCGGATACTCGAGGTCTCGTCCTTCGGCTTAGACATGCAGACGCGTGCGTAATGGCCTTTTTTCCCATACTGGGTGCACATCTCATCTATCGCGGGACACTGTGTCTTCGTGTGGTCACGCACACCACCACACCACTTGCAGCGTTCGTCTTCCGTCTTGTGTGTACGTTGAGAGCGCGACTTGAAAGGCACCTTCGCTTCCCAAAGCTCGCGCCTAGATATAGCGGAATTGATGGCATTCCAGCTGAGCTGCTCCAAAACCTCAACCATGATGCTGTTAACATTCTGCATACATTATGTCAGAAGATTTGGACAACCCTGCAGTGGCCACAGGATTGGAGGAGGTCAGTTTACATCCCCATTCCAAAGCAAGGCAGTGCCAAAGATTGTTCCAACTACCACACGATCGCGCTTATTTCGCATGCTAGCAAGGTGATGTTGAAAATCCTCCAAGGTAGGCTGCAGCAGTATGTGGATCGGAAGCTTCCGGACGTGCAAGCTGGGTTTCGCAAGGTCAGAGGAACTAGAGACCAAATTGCCAACCTTCGCTGGATCATGGAAAAAGCAAGAGAGTTCCAGAAACCCATCTACTTCTGCTTTATTGATTATGCGAAAGCGTTTGACTGCGTAGATCACAGCAGATTGTGGCAAGCTCTCCAAGAGATGGGAGTTCTAATTCACCTCATCTGTTTCCTAAGGAGCCTGTATGAAGGGCAAGAGGCCACAGTCAGAACTGAACATGGTCTTACTGATTGGTTTCCGATTGAGAAAGGAGTGATGCAAGGCTGCATACTGTCGCCCTGCCTATTTAACCTATATGCAGAGTGCATCATGAGGAAGGCCGGCCTGGACGAGTCTTCAGCTGGAGTGAAGATTGCTGGAAAACGTATCAACAACCTTAGATATGGGGATGATACCACTTTAATGGCAGAAAGTGAAGTGGAACTCAAGAGACTTCTGATGAGCGTACAAAAAGAGAGTGAGAAGTTTGGGCTTAAACTGAACATTAAAAAGACAAAGATCATGGCGTCTTGCCCTATCAAGTCCTGGAGCATCAATGGACAAGAAGTGGAAGCTGTGACAGATTTTCTCTTCTTGGGCTCCAAGATTACCTCGGAAGGAGACTGCAGCCATGAAATTAGGAGACGCCTGCTTCTGGGAAAGAGAGCAATGGTTAGCCTTGACCACCTAGTAAAGAGCAGAGACATTAGTCTGCCAACCAAGATCCGTATAACTCGTGCTATGGTCTTTCCAGTTGTGATGTATGGATGCGAGAGTTGGACTGTGAAAAAGGCTGACAGCCGAAGAATTGACGCGTTTGAATTGTGGTGCTGGCGACGACTCTTGAGAGTTCCTTGGACTGCCAGAAGATCAAATCAGTCGATATTGTCCATCATAAACCCTGACTGCTCATTGGAGGGTCAAATTCTAAAGTTAAAGCTCAGCTACTTTGGTCATCTGATGAGAAGAGAGGAGTCGCTGGAGAAAGATTTGATGTTGGGAAAGGTTGAGGGTCGCCGGAGAAGGGGTAGGCAGCGAACGCGATGGTTAGATGGCATCCTCGAGGCACTGCAGATGAAGTTATCTGATGTTAGGAAGATAGTGAGAGACCGGAAAGCGTGGTGTGACATGGTCCATAGGGTCACGAAGAGTCGGACACGACTAAACGACTGAACTGATAGCTCTCGGAGATCTGTTGGTCGTTGCGGATGCTCGTGGTCTCGTCCTTCGGCTTAGACATGCAGACGCGGGCGTAGTGGCCTTTTTTACCACACTGGTTGCACGTCTTGTCTATCGCGGGACACTGTGTCTTCGTGTGGTCACGCACACCGCTACACCACTTGCAGCGTTCATCTCCCGTCTTTTGTGCACGTTGAGGGCGCGACTTGAAAGGCACCTTCGCTTCGTTCCGGCGAGTTTTGACGTTTGTCTGGCCGCGAACTTCTCCCATGTCGAGAGCTGGCTGTTCGATGGAGCGAATTTCCTTGTGTTGAAGTTTCACGCTCTCTTAATTGCGGGCAGCTGTGATTGCTTTTTCGAGAGTGAGTTCTGCGTCAAGCTGCAGGCTCTCGCTGAGTTTTACGTCTCGCAAGCCGACCACGAGCCTGTCCCGAATCAGTTCGTCTTTGAGAGCTCCGCAATCGTATCTTTCGGCCAGTTTGAACAGTTCAGTCGCAAATGCGTCGAGATTTTCATGCTGCTCCGAAAAGAAGATTTTCATGCTGTTCCGAGAGTTAAATCGCGCTCTCTCATAGATGACATTCTTTCGAGGTAGGAAATGTTTTTAAAAAGCACTCACCACGGCGGAGCATGATGCCATCTGTTCGTCTGTCAGTTTCAAAGCAGCGAGCACGTCCTCCGCTTCTTCGCCCATGGCGTAGAGTAATGTGTTGATTTGCGTCGTCTCGTCCTGATCCTGTCAGACCGGAGATGAGTCGGTAGCGGTCCCACCTGCAGTGCCATCGTGTCCAATCTTCGGGCTTGCGGAAATCGAGCTTTGTCGGCAGTTCCAAAGCGAGCGGGTTGAACGTCATTCTCGGAGTGCCGCTCGCGAGCTCTTCGTTGGCGCCGCGAGTGTCTGGCATGACGCTGCGGCCGCTTACGTTGGGCTCGCTGTCTTTCTGAGTGTAACGCTGCGTTGGTTATCCCGCCACTGCCACCATGTGGTAGACGTAGCCGGTATAACACACAAAACTTTTTATTTATACATCAGGTAATGGCGCCCGTTTTCGCTCTCCTTGGCGCGCCCGCCTATGCCGGGGTCTCCCGGCGGTTCGCCTGGTTAGCTTGCCGCTTGGGGCGCTGTCGTCAGTGGCGCCCACAACAAACATCATCACGGAAAACAGCACTCTGACTTGGCAGCCGTTCTGTAGACATTGCAGCGCGAAGATGGCATGCTGGTCCCGCTAGCTTCAAGTACCCGAGTACGTGAGTATGATTTTCAGATAATTACACTATACCGTGCATCGGTACCGCTCCGTTCATCGAGGAGCGGATTTGCTTTCTTGCCACTCTTTATCTGCGGCACCACCCTTAACTAACCTGAAGACTGTACAAGCCCGAGATTCCGACCCTGATGCCATAACCCGGTCCTTCAGCCCTGATGCCGGGACGCACAACACACTGCGCCATTTCTACCATCTTCTTCTATCTCCCTTGTAGTTGCCTGTGGTTCCGGCAAAGTTGAGACCACAGGTCCTGTACGGCTTGCAAGAAGCCCCGCGGTCGGCCACCTAAGCAGCGATCTCTGGCTGCAAAAAGGTCCTCGTGCAACACGCCGTTCTTAATCCTGAACGTGGGCACAGCACACATGAAAACGAGAGGTACTGCTTATTCGTGGCATTCCACGTGAGCTATCAGCTGATAAAGACAGGTGATCATGTCGATGCCAGATCGTCCATATTTACCGCGTCCAATGGACCAAGAAAGCCGTTCTCGTCAGCGCTCCCTGCATGCGCCACTTCCACGAGGACTTGAGATAACGGTCAGCATCATATGTCTTCCGCCAGATTTGTGCATGGTTTTTTCGTCCTATTCTTGCAGCCGAACGCTCATTTGAGCAGTTAGGCCTGCGAGATGCTCGAAAATGGAACATAGTGAATGGAGGTCAGGTTCCACACAAGGACGCCAGCCATACAAAATTTGGTGATAGCCCAGGTGACGTTCAGGCACCCTTTTCTTTAGTTATATGTTTCATTTTAATCATATGTTTGTTGCCCTTAGCATTGGAAAAAGCTTGGCTAACGTATGCAATACCGAACTCAGCGCCGTACTGAAATTCTGCTACAAAAAGCCCCGAGTTCCTTGCTGCTGGCGTCCGTGTGGAGTTCAGTATTGGCATCTTGACCAAAATAGCCTTGTGTGGGAGGCACTTTGGGGACTTTTTAAGAGCTGTCACATTTGTCCTCGTCTGGATTTGGCCAAAATTTGTGTCTAACCTAATACCCCTGTCACACGAGCAAATTTAATGTCATTCGTATCGAATGACATTAGCATCTAATGTCATTATTCCCATGCTACACGAGAAAATTTAATGTCATTAGGTTCGAATGACATTCTTCATCGAATGAGTTTGGGGAACTCATTCGCATTCCATCGCGAACCGAATGTGTACTCTTGACGCCAGATACGCAGCAGAAACAAGTAACGCAACAACATATTCTGCGCACATTGAAATTTAAAAATTATATTTCTAAAGTTTTGTTTTAAAACCTGTTAATTTAGGTGTTAAATTATTAGCACTGCAGACTCGCGGAACGGCATTACTCTCGGTCACAGCAGTGGTCCAGTAATGGCAGCGACTCACGATCATTTTGGGCTCTGTGTTCCTTGGTAACCGCATCTCCCCGTATGTTTATCTCGGAACTATTTAAAGTTTTGACTGAGCGTCTCACAGTTTTGACGCCAATTGCATGCTCTACGTGTCTCCGTGCGTCTCCGCACTGTGTATCCGCGCTCCGCTGTGCTCAGCCATATTGTTTGTTTACATATTTCGGATTTCTGGGTGACTCGATACTTGGCTTGGATTTTTATGGCTAAAGTGCTACAGCACAGCCAAAAGTAATGTTTTTCGCTTGAATTATCGTACAGAAATGTTTTGATCAGCTTTAAAATGTTACATAGTGATTTCAAACGCCTTTTATGCGCACTGATGCTCCTTAAGTGCAGCATTTTTTGTAGCTGATCGTAATTGCTACCATTTGCGAATGACATTATATTTTACCGTGTAGCACCGAAAGAAACCGAATGACATTCGATGCATCGAATGACATTCGATTCGAATGACATTAAATCTGCTCGTGTGACAGAGGTATAATATTAGTATTCTCATTTGATAGGTGACTTCCAAATTTAGGTGGCGCTCCTAAAACATTTAGCATAGGGTGCCTCGATGCCCGCGCCTCCGCTCAGGGTGAGGACAGCTGCGTCGTCTGCTACGGCGGCCGCCATTCTCGCGCCCGCGGCATACAGGTTTCGTTCTCGTGGGGGGAGGTCTGCTCGCTTCTGTCTTGCCGCGGGCGCTTAAAGTAAGAAAAATAAGGAATATTCTGGTGCGCTTTTGTTTTACATGAGAATATAATACTTAATTTTGTTGGAGAGCCTGCCTTGTGCTTTTAAAAACAGGACAAGCAGCCAACATCAAGGCGTCGACAGTAACAATGAAAGCGGGTATGCAAGATATGCGCCAAATATGTCAGTGAAGCTCTCCTAGAATCTATCGCTAGAGTTCAAAACCTATCTCTTATGCACTGAACCCTTTGGTGCGTGGAAACAGCAACCCGTCCCAACATAAATTTGCGTCGTCAGGTAGCTTACTCGAGTGAAGCGACCATACTCCTAGAGAAGCAGAAGGAAAAAAAATCCTGAAAACGTTTATTTACCGAGGTTTGCGATAGATTCCGATGAAAGGAACCGTTACTAAGCAGAGGATCATGAAATAAAAAGTTTTGAGTCGCTTTTCAGTTAAATCTCGATGACGATTATGACAAGGCGTATTCTGCATACCACCACGGGCATTGGCAGCCCTGTTGGTGTTATCATTCCTGCGCATGTTTAATGTCGAGAACAAAACGCTTGAAAAATGCCACAATCCACTGCGTGGAGGAGGGAGGGGGGGGGGTTGAACATTTATTTTAGATCATATCTCCCTCAATTGAAAGCATTTAATTCTGTTCACTTGTTTTGTAGTTAATTTCAAACTACTAAGTTTATTAGAACTGCTGGAACACATCGGGTGATTTCTGCCCAAGCTTCTTTGGCGTTCTTATTAAATTTGTAGCTATGAATGTCCCAATACAGGTGACTGCAATGGATGGGTAAGAAAACTGAGCAGACGCGGTCAATGACACAGCGTCTTGGTTTCGCACGTTCTGAAAAAAAAACGATTATCAGCAACGGTAATAAAATATAAGCACTCGCCTGTTCGTCTTGGTATACCTGGATGAAAACAAAAACTGTTACCCAAGCAAACATGAAATCGTTTATTCAGTGGTTATGAAAACACACAATAAAGTTGCCAATATTTCTGCTTATGGGAACGCGACCATTATTGCACTTTTTCAAAGTAGACATCTATGTTAAATAGATGACTGTAATTGACGAAACAGTTCTGATTGCATATATACATAGATGCAGAATTCAGGTTTCGAAGCAAAACTTTCGCGGAACTTCATATTCCGGCTTGGTTACGCAAGGCTGACTCCAGCACAAGTTTTGCTTCCGTGGCCACTAGAATGAGGGCTCGGAATTTGGCGAAGATGAATTCGGAGCCTCACTCTGGCATACGCAGCAGTCAACATTTTTCTTATTCGCTCTTTGTGAGCCATGCAAGTCTTCACAAGGGGCTTGTCTATCTGTTCAAGATATGCGATCAAAGAACGAAGTGGCGACTTCATGGTGAAAAATGTGCCGGTACACCATGAATTGACGGCGGTAAAATGCTCTTCATAGTTTTTCAATGTTTTCATTACATCCCTGCTAGGATATACGAGGTTTTGTCCATCCCTGACGTACTCCTTGAGTGCAGTGAGGGAAGCATACTCATCGTCAGGGTTGCCAAGGAGAGCAGCCTTGCACTGCGCACAAGTTATGCATTTTAGAATTCCTTTCAAAATAAAACCGCCAAGGTAAAACAAGATACGGCACTCGGTTGACGTGAGCTCTTCAATGAACAGGATTTCCGAATCATTGATTTCATCGATTTCGTTTTCTGTACCTTCCTTCTTGGCGTGTGCAAGCAGATCGACAAGGTATTCTCGGTCGTCAAGCTCGTAACTTGTCGACCTAGGAGTGTGAAGAAAGTGGCTGACGCTGATGAGTCGAAGTGCGCACTTCAAGTCGTACGCAGTGGACACTGGCTTCATGAGCCGCACCACAGAAAAAAGGTTTTCTAGGCAGTCTTGCAACAGCCTGCTCGTGAGAAGGAATTCATACCCTTCACTGCCAAGAAGCACATCTTGAAGGCGAAGGACAGCCGTTGTTGCAATTAGGACCCCTGCTTGCGATGGCTTCCACTGAGATCCAGTGCCCATTTTGAGTTCTGTGATCGTGTCTATTGCCATACGCAGTGTGTCTAAGGCGGCATGATATTTAGTCATGTTTCTGCGGCTTAGCGCCATGGTGGGATGACGCGCTGACATAAGGGCGTACCACCTAGAAACGAGGTCCATAAACCACGCTGTTGTTTCGGCCTCTGGCTCAATCACTCCTTCTTTTATTAGGAACCGAATAGCTGGCGGGGCTTCGCGGAAGAGCTGGACAGCGACTCCAACTTTCATCTTGGTGAAGTGTCCACCACTAATGTGGTTTTCTGATAAATTTGGTGCTACCTTAAGTTCATTGGCAGCATCATAATCCAAGACGGCCTGTACATGCTCTAGTTTCACCTTCGAGGAAGGCAATCCGTTCTCGCTTACTGTATCATCACTCAGTGTGAAAACTTTAGAGCTTAGAAGCTGTCCTTTCAGGTTCTTAAGGACATGTGCTGGGTCAGAGATGAAAAAAAGTTCCTTCCCATCTAGGGTTGGGTGGGGTATTGAGCACGAAGTTGTTGAATGGCGGTGACTCGAAAAGCCAAATTCTCTCCACATAGCGCGGTGTACTGCACCCATGTCACAGGTGACTACCCGTACTCTTAGAGAAATCTGGCTGCATATCTGAACTATTTCCAGGACATATGTCTTGAGTACAGAGCCGTCCACGTGCCTACCAGTAAATTCATAGGCTATCACTTGCTTCCATCTTTGGTTTACCCCACCTAGCATAAAGACCAAAGCATGGTTGGCTGCCTCTTCAGGCTTCGAGGGCAAGGTCGTTCCTCCCAAAAGCACGTCTTCTCCACGGTCGAGTTCAAATCCGGGTGCTATCTCCATTTCATCTAGAAAGAGAACGCAGTCTTTTTCCACATCCTCCATTCCCTCTGCTTTGGACCTCATTACGTCGATCACTTCATGCAGGATACCTGGCAGAAACTTCAGGATCTCAATTCTTCTTGCTAACGTTCTGCTTGATGGGAGAGGGTAGCCAATCTTTCTGAGCGTTTCATACCCAGTGGACACGCAAATTTAATTTTTAGGCCTTGCTTTACTGTTTGCGCTGACCATGAATTGCCACGATTGTTGTTCCGAGAAAGGGCACGAATTTGGTCTTCATTTAAAAACTTCGTATTTCGTGAGAAATTAGCTGCCTCTTTCTGCAGCTTACGATTCTGCTTCTGTAGTTTTTTTACAGTGTTCTTAGATTCTCTGTGGTGTTGTTTCAGCTTATTATTGGCTGCTGTGAGATCTGCTATCTTCTTCCAAAGCTCTGCTGCCCCAGAATCAAAGGGTTGGGTCGCACGAGCCACTGCAGTTTCTTGAGGCCGTACATCCGTGGTGGTCGAAGTAAATTGCTCACTAGCATTGCTTTTTTCTGTAGCCACCAATGTCCCATTTATCACTCCGTCTGACGATGAATCTGCTGGAGGATCTTCTTGCGTATTTAAGGGAAGGACGTTTGTCACTTCTGGTGAAGAACCTTGTGCGGCAGCGTCATCACTAAATAATGCAGGCATGTGCACACTTCGGTCCCTCGGTGGTCTTCGCTCTTTAGGAAGTTCTGGAAGCATATAAATAAGGAAAAATAGCACATTACATATTTAAAATAGTGGTCTTTTTGCAAAACTCCGAAGTAAGCTTTTCTGCATTGCAAAGGACTCTTCACCATGGCGGCCCATCCTAAACGTCAGGTGCAGCTGTTTTTCACCCTCCTTCAAAAAAAGGAGTGGCTAGGCAAAACTGGTTCTAATCCCTTTATCCCGACAGCGTATCGTGTGAAGGAAAGGAACGCCGCATTGTTCAGACTATATATGTTTGCAGCATTCTACATTTTTCTGACTCCAAAGCTGGTTTGGCGGCCAAGGTGAAGGAATTTTGCTGTGCCAAGAAGCTGACCTCCAAAGTTTTGAAAAGGGTCCATAGAAGACGCGGCAGAAAATTTAACACGTATGCAAATCAACCACTTCATCACGTAAAATTTTCAAATGTAGACGACGAGGCGATAAGCAACATGGTAGCAAACACCAAGGTTAGGAGGTATCTGACCTTTGAATGGGAACACCGTTGGGACAGCATTGGGCTTGAGTTTTTTCCAACCGTCCGCGCGGTTTTGTTCGAAGCTCTTGTCTTCGAAATGAGCCTGCAGATGAATGTGTTATTGGAATTAGCCCCACATTGCCTGCTCGAGAATGAAAACAACAGCACGCAAGACAACAGCGTAGTCCAAATATATCAGTCGAATCAATCGAATGAGCTCCTTAATCTGCACATAACAACATATACTGTTTATCTCATTCACTGAATTAGTGCGGTGTCGTTGGGCGAAGCATAGGGCTAACAGGCAGCGCAAGCTACCCAACGCAGCATACGTGTCAAAAACTCAAAAAATCGTAAGTAAATGAATTCATGTTGGCTCCTAGACGACCCAGATGCAGAGTAATTGCCACAGCTTATGTGCCCTCGCTTGTGGTCGTGCTCTGTGCCTTGATTCGTGCCGGCCGCGGTTCTCTGACAAGCGCCTCGTAAAGGCAATTATTTTTTAATGAACAGAAGCGGCGAAAGCACGTTTGGTACGCATTCACGAGCTTAAACATTGTGTCATGCAATTTCGGATGCAAACAGGCAAGCAGCAGACAATGACCGGTTCGGCGCGGAAGCGTGCCTTTTTATTTACGCCGAGCAAGACGAATAGTGCGAAAATGACATCTGACCAATACAAATCTTGTACTACACTTAGCTGGCTAAACACAAAAGCGGTAAATCGCAA
Source organism: Amblyomma maculatum (assembly GCF_055883805.1). Taxonomy (NCBI): domain Eukaryota; kingdom Metazoa; phylum Arthropoda; class Arachnida; order Ixodida; family Ixodidae; genus Amblyomma; species Amblyomma maculatum. Next base: position 426,583,102 of record NC_139344.1, read on the forward strand.
CAAAAACAGCACTGAACCAACATGCGGCACTTACACTACAGACACATGAGGAGCTCGTCGGTTGCCACTTGTCACGCTTGATCCGGACCAGCCACAGAAGCCTTCTTTTCGGGTCTCTGGGAAAATGAAACATCCTCCAACCATTTCTCGCATGGTTGGAGCATTGAGCAACACAACATCCAGGCATTGCACGGCGATGAAAGCCGCGCGAACGCAGGCACTTAGCAGTGACGCCCGCACGACAGCAGAGCGGCGAGGTCGGCGCGGGCAACACAATGGCGGAGGGAGCGCGCGAAAACAGTTTGAGGCGGCGTCGAGTGGTTCAAAGGGTGACCTCACCCTAAGCGGGGGCGCGCGCATCGAGGCACCCTAATTTAGCATGCTTAAGCATTATCCACGGCTGTGGGGATACGTGCCCTCTATTAGCTTTTCTTATAGCCCCTTTGTTGAATACCCTGTAGTCTGTTCAGAAATGAACCATCCCGTAATTCTTCTTGAAACGTACAACTGGGGCTTTATACGGACTGTCGGACGGCTGGGTAATAATCGGATGCGTTGCACCATTGTTGACAATAATTGCTATCTGTTTCCCTGCTCCATTCCAGGAGCGTCTGAACGGCCCCCTGCCCCATTAGCTGACAGCCGTTACCTGTTTTTGCGCGTTTTTTACTAGCTCTTTCGATTGCTACCTCCTAACCTGCGGTGCCAAACATCAAGGGCGGCGTACATTATCACCCGGTTTTGTTACGGCACGTTTCTAGCATAACGTCTCCTTCGCTATGCCCTGTTGCTGCGCTTTCGAGTGCTGCGCACGTGAAAGCGACGGCAAGCAGCTGTCCAAGACACCATTCGCAAATCGAGATGCAACGAAGAGGACGGTTTGGCTGAATGAATCGACTGGTCCGACTTCAACGGAGCACAATCACAGCGGCTTATATATCACGCTGTTTCTCTTTCACCATTAAACTTTGGTGTGTCGATTCCTAATTAGTTCATCGCACTGCTAAGTGCACCAAGTCTGCGCTGCATTTATTGGCAATTTTCTTGCCAGACCTATGTGTAGCACAGATTTCAAAAATCTCTGCTTCTTATCAACTCGGTAATTCTTTCCAGTGCGTTGTTTTTGGGCTAGATTCAGGCTCACTGCAGCTTTTCAACATATCGCCGTATTTAATGAAGCAGTGACCCTACTTAGGCGAAAAAGGGCACTTATACTTACGGAACAATGGCCTTATCTTACGACTTCACGCCTTAAAAATAACTCGGCCGTTGGTGACGTTCACTGTTCCCATTTCTGAAGGCGCTAAAAAACAACGCATGATGACCTATAACTATATAGAAAATGGTAGAATGATGACTCTTCGGAGAATTCTAGTCGCGCAGGGTCACGCAAACGATTCTTCGTGTCAACGTTAAAGGGCAAAGAGAAAACAGACATGCAAGACTTCGCGGGGATATTAACAAGCGCCATATGTGCTGGGCTAAGTTTTCTGCTTATAGAGCACGGCTTTGCATCAGCATTCCTTTTTTTGTTTTGTTTTCATTTTGCTTTTCAAAAAGGTCAATTAACGACCATTCAACTTGAATCGCTGACTCAGCAAAGCTGCGGCACGAAAAGGATTGAATTTTGAAGCAGGTGAAGCCGCCTCCTAAACGTGAAATTGGGGCACTTTGCGTTTCACCTCCACCGCAGCGCAGCCGTCGCGGCTGGGATCGAACACCACTTACTAGGATTAGTAGTCGAGCGCCTTAACAACCCATGCCACCGCTGGCAAAGCGGATCGTTAACGTGATGACTTGCTACTCAACGTTATATAAATCTCAAAACTTATGTCCAGATCGTGTGTTGCTTGCGAATTTCTTCAGTTCTCTAGTATTCCGAAGCAGAATTCTTCGGTCCAACCACCGCTGTTCGCACTGCAAGGCCGTTGATTTTAGGCTAAATAGTGCCTGATTGGATCTGTGTGTGGCCTAGATAAAGCCGAAGGTTAGGTGATCACTTTGTCTGTCTTCGTTTTGGTAAGAGCAAATGACGGCACCTTCTCCGCTAAGAGTTGCGTTCTTCGGCACCGCCTTTTTGTGGATGCCACACCAGTCTGAGACGGTAGACCAGACGATATCTAGCAACAACAACTGCACTTGAATGAAAATGAACTGAATCTTTTAGAGGAATGTACATATTTACAATCGATGAAACAACAAGCATGATAACATGGAACTAGCTAAACTCTTCGGCATGATCAAAGAGGCCAGGGATTAAGGTCTAGGCCAGAAGCAGTTCCACAGGCCGCGGGCCTGGTTTTACCCCCTTCGGGTCACGGCCCACATCTTTCATCACCCAGTCACAACGATCTCACCCATGATTGGTTTACAAACACTGTGGCACGTACGTCGTACAATTTCTGCAGGATTCATCACCTTCTTTCTAAAACAAACAGTGCAAAAGGGGCAACAAAGTAATTTCATAACAAACAGAATTTAGATAATCGAGCTTGAAATGGTCTGCGCACTAGGCTACATGTCATGCCCCGTGCTTTCACAGTGCAACTCTCTCCCCTTAGAAAGAAAACGTAAAGCACAATAAAACACAAAAACGCGGCCCTTCGTTTCCCAAAGCTCGCGCCCCCGGCGGCTTCTGAGAACAGGGTAATTATCGGCGTACGAGTCGCCATCATTGAAGGCCACATTAGAAGAGCCGAACCGCGTTCTAAAGTTCCGCATATTGTCGGTCACTGTTACCAATGTACGCCGACAAACGGTCAGCGCCACTGTCTCCTAACGAGGAAGCGGCATCCCATGTGACCAGCGGGGTTAAACTCCGTCAGCCCACTTTTCCCACAACTGTGGGCATCCAGGGCCAGAACCATCGCCGAAACACTTTCACTGCGCCTGCACTGGCTAATTGTCACAATTACTGGCATCCCCTCAAGGAGGAAGGCACGACACTATTTCACGTGGCGGCGCGTTTGTTATTCAAACGATCTGCGCTTCCAAAATAGGCATTCGTTACAAGATTGCGCTGCCTCCTGGCGATGGGTACGGTCGGTGTACTACGGTGTCATCGATGTACAGCTCGTAATTCTCTCTTAAAAAAAACGAACCCCCTTTGCGAAGCAGCGGTGGGAACAAACTGCGGGTCCCCGCGTCTTCGAGAGCTACCGCAAAGTCCACGCAAGAGGGGTATGCTTTTCCTCTCTTCCTACGTTTTTGGTTAATCTTGACTCTGCCCTAGCTGTCCCTCCTTGCGATTCTTCCCGACTCCTGCCCGAGGGTAAGTGGGAGGAGGCCGCAGATGAGTGTTTGGCAAGCGAGTCAAAAATAACGAACGGTCCTAACGACGTCGCGCATATGCACGCACCCTACAGTAAGGTGAAGAGTATACTAAGCTTGTCCTCGCACGCGTGAGAGAGAGTGAGAGAGAACTTGTAGCTAGCAGTAAAGAGAGACATCATGCATACATGTCTGCTGTCGTTTCAGACAATCGCAGACAAAAATGTCTGGCGTTGCTTAAGGCGCTCTGACGTGACGCAGACGACGGAGTGGGTACTGCATTGAAGAGCCCTTCCCTGTGGCGGTCTAGATCGCGCTTCCGCAGCATTACCGGTAGCTCACAAACACTGCTGATGGGCGATTCGCTTTCGCAGACTAGTTAAAGGGCTGAACGCCTTTCGCGCAATTTGGCCGGTGGCCAATGAGCGAGTGACGAATGGAGGTGGAACTCGTAGCTGAACTCACGCCGAGGTCGCGCACAGCGCGGGACAGTGTCTGCGGGTTAATAATGGAAGTGCTAGGCGAGAGTTCAGGTAGTGGTAAAGACCTGAGCGATGGTGGGTTAGCTCGTGGACTGTTGGTCTTCAAAGCACTTCATCCCCCTTCTTCTTCACTGCAATCTGGTGCCCGCAGAAAAGAGGAGCCATCCTGGCGACTCAAGGAGACGGAAGGATAGCGGGATCGTAATACGGTTCAAACGGCCGACGTGGACGATGTCAAGCCCACTGCAGCGAAGGTCAGATAGAAGCGGCTATCGGTTCGAATAGGAAATTGACAGAAGTCTGTTGTAGCCCAAGATGGGGTCCGTGTACTTTATGAGCTTGCTGGGCAGACCCGGTGGAGTCGAAGGGACACAGAGTCAGTGGACAGGGTGACTACTATCATTGTAGACTCTTCTGGGCTTGCTCTTTCAAAGTTAACGAAAGAGATATAGCTGGCGGCATTCTTCAGCATACCTGGCAGCTTCTGAAATCGAGGTAGACTCTGATATGTCAGGATGATAAGGAAGGATGGTGTCGAGTGAAGACGAAGGTTAACGGCCGTACAATAAAAAAAAATGTGGTGAGAATCTGGTAGTTTCTTGAACAGCGGTGTTGCAGACATATGTTACAAATGGGAGAATATTATCCCAGTCGGAGTAGCTGGAGGCGATGCACTCCTACATGTCGCACAGTGTTCAATTGAAGCGCTCTGTGAGGCCGTTAGTTTGAGGGCAATAAGCACTGGCTGTTTGATGGGTGGTTTGACATTTGTTCAGGGGCGCTTCAACGACCTCAGATGAGAGATTTTCCTCCACCACTTAAAAGTTCACGGGGCTCAATGCCACAGAAATAAGTGCTGAAGAAAGGACGCAATATTGGGTGCGGTGGCAGCCTTGAAGAGCTGCTGTTTCCGCGTAGCGAGTAAGGTGATCAACGCGATGACTTTCCAATGATTCCTTGCGGGTGCGTACGGCAGAGGTCCATACATATCGATGCCGACACGATAAAATTGTCGGCCTGGGCACGGGAGAGGCTGCAGTAGAGCAGGCGGATGTGGGGGACTAGGCTTGCGACGCTGGCAATCAGTGCACGAACGCACATACCTATACTGACGAAGGTACAGGCGCCCAAATCTTTAACTGGCGTGCGCGAGCGGCGACTTTTCTGTGCGTCAGCGCCATATGACGAAGCGAAGTTGGAAACAGGATGAGGCTAAGCGCATGCTCACAAAGCACGCTCAGCTGGACGCGTCGTCTGCCAGGCTGTTCCTTCTTAAGGACGTCACCCCTCCTTATCGCGTTTCGACGAGCAGCCAGCGTGAGTAGGCGAATGGTTTTGCTCGTATTTTACGTTCCGATGAACAGCGTCGCAGCAGCCAAGAAAGGAAAGAAAAATGGCTGCTCGTCGAAACGCGATAAGGAGGGGTAACGTCCTTAAGAAGGAACAGCCTGGCAGACGACGCGCCCAGCTGAGCGTGCTTTGTGAGCATGCGCTTAGCCTCATCCTGTTTCCAACTTCGCTCCGTCATAGGGCGCTGACGCACAGAAAAGTCGCCGCTCGCGCACGCCAGTTAAAGATTTGGGCGCCTGTACACATACTGCGCCAGTAAAAGCGCTGCCACAACCTGTTCATACGTCTTGAATACACCCAGATGGCCACACTGGGAATAGTTATAGTAAGATGCGCATATATCACTACGGGAGGTGGCGAGGTACGATGAGCAGCCACTTACGGCGATTTGGCTATAGTTGCGTCGATAGACGAAACAGACATGAAGGGCGAAATGTTGCGCTCGACGACGAAGGGTGCGAGGGGCCGACGAGAGTGACGAGTTGATGAGATGATCGATAAGAGATGCTAGCCAAGGGTCCTTGCGCTGTTCCGAAGGCATGTCATCGATGGACAAGACAAGGCGGAGCTGGGTGACTGCAGAACATCAGGCAGCAGCGGCGAGCGAGATAACGCGTCTGCATCTGAGTGCTTGCGCAATGTGCGATGGATGACTTGGATTATACTCTCATAGTCTAAGCGACCAGCGGGCGAGACGGCCGATGGGGTGTTTCAGTGAAGACAACCAGCACAAAGCGTGGTGGCCCGTAACAACATCGAATGGGCACCCGTACAACTATGGCTGAAATTTCTGAAGCGCCCAAACAATGGGCAGAATTCCTTTTCTGTCTCTGAGCAATTGGTCTCGGCCTTGGTAAACTTAGAACTTGCGTACGCCACAACGTATTCATCAAGGCCGGGTTTTCGTTGGGCAAATCAGCGCTGAGGCCGGCGTCGCTGGCATCGGCACCTCGGTAGGCGCAGCCGGCTCAAAATGGCGCAGTAGGAGGGGGGATAGAGAGGGGAATAGAGAAAAGAAAAAGAAAATTTTACACACCAGCCAAGCTGTTCGCCGCTCTGACTAACTGGCTGAAAAAATTATAGGTGCCAAGTATTAGGAACGAACACAAAAAATAACGCATGATCGACTGTTTCAGCTGAGGAACACGAAACTCAAGCCTCGACCGGCGGCGTTTGAGGGCCAAACACTTGTCTCGTGCCCCCTTGTCAGCATATATGTATATTTGCTCTCCTTCAGCGGCACCCACTACGATTTCCACGAAGCACTCAGGTAGCCAGTGACATGTGCAATACACAAATATTAGCCCCATACACGCACAAATGTCGTTGCGACGATGACATGGTGACCAAAGGACCAAAGGCAGCAGGGTAACTGATATCTGAGCAGGCGTCGACTCCAATCCACATTGCAGCAAAGAGATTAAGTTCAAAGACCCAGTTCTTTCCTGCAAAAAATATTCTTTTATTGAAATTTTGGTGCCTTGTTAAACTGCCATCAATACTGGCGTGAACTTCGCTGCGATTACGTACGGGACGACATGTTCAACAGAGTTTGCAGAGAATAAGAACAATTTATGGCTAGCTAAGAGCCTGCTATCAGAGAAACTACACAAAAGAGCCAGGCTACACAAAACATATGTCGTCACTCAATATCGCAACCTCACCTAAAAAGGTATTGCCTATATAATTTCATGCTTGTTGGGGTTAAAAAATTTTCCGTGAGAATTATTTGAACAGGAGCCTCCTATGAAGCACGCAGGCACTGTTGGCTGCCAGATTGTACAGCCATATGCCAAATATAAATGGTTTACACGGTCTTTATGTTTCTAAACACATGCTCTTTGCAGCACATTACTTAGCTGCTTTCATCGACAAATACTTATACTGAGACAAAATACATAAAGTAAAAGCAAACATTCCCACCTGCCACGCACCAGTCTGTCTTTATGTGACTTACTGTCTTCGTGGACAAGTACAGGTAGCAGTGTGAGGCTAATAGGGGAGGCCTCTGCACAGGTCTTCATGGAGAGCCAAAAGGCCTCTCCCATGAGATGAAGAAAGCACACACCACTTCTTGTCGTTGTCAATAAATATATTACAATCTGCCAAAATACAACTCACACAATGTGAACAGCTGCCACTTGGTTACACCCCACAGAACACCATCAACATTACAAAGTCACCTCAGGGGTACTGGAAATAAGATGAGCTTCACATGGCTTGCTTACATCTGTTAAAGTCTTCAGAACACAGAATGTACTCGCTTGACTTATCATCAATTACACTCACATATACCTCATGTGAAGCCACAAAAAATCGGACCACAGTGTTTAATGCGGAATGCTGAAGAAAGGAAAGCTAAAAGTGTTCCAAATCAAAAAAACATGTGAAACTTTAACAGATAACAGAGCAGTAGCTACGGGAAGCAGTCTGCTCACCCAGGAAAATCTCATAAAAGCACAGCCGGACATTGCTTAATTGCCTCACATAACAGCGCTCAGTGGCCCTCTGAAAGTAATAAACTTTCACCACTGTGCACTTATCAATAATGGCTTTGACCCACCTTCATCAATGGAAGCCCTTGAAGTGATCTGAAATAAAACAGCTACCATAGCTTGCAAGTTGGTTCACAGAGCAGGAAGGCAAAAACCCTTTTTTTTCTTCAAGGCTTATGGTCCTTTTGAGGTTACTAGCCTTGAACATACTAATGATGCAAAATGATTACCTGAAGCTGACATTTATAACTTCCAGCTTAATTACTTGTTTTAGAGATACATGTCATCCCCCCTTAGGAAGAAACTGGTGCCAACTACCCATTGTCCTGAAGCCAAAACAATACTTCAAAATATATAGTGGGAAAGATGGCTGAAGCCAGTCCAGTACACCATCTGGCACATGGCAGCCATGGCATAACCACAGTGCTGCTAAATGCTGATCCTATATAACATACCTTACAAGAAAACTACACATGCTGAATGACTCATTATTGTTAGCAGCAAGATAATTGTTCAGCAGATTCCAAAATGCTCTCAAGCCTGGAAAAGGTTACCTTAGAAACCCTCATGCAGACGCATCAGTTTTAACAGTTATATTACAGACATCAGGTAAGTCAGTTACTGCCTGTACTGTTTTTTGCAGCTCCAACTACCAACATCATATCACCAGACACAAAAAAAAAAACAATATTACTTACAGCTTTTTTACATCTATAAAGGTGCTGTTGCTGTCAGATCGCAAATTCAAGTGAGACATTTTAACATCAACATTTCACCTGCATCAACCACCTCCGTTTGTCATCAAAATTTTCTTAATGGGGAAAAGTTGTGATAATAGCTTTCCACCTTCTTTTCATCCTGCCGACACAGACCTGTTGCCAACAGCAAAAGAAAAGCTGCACTTTTCAACGCCTAAATTTTGCAAGGGGAAGCTGACTGCCCCAGCACGCTTTTCATTTTGAAGGCAAAAGAAAGGCATACTCGAAAGGATTTGCAAACTTTTTAGGGGAATATGCAAAACTGAGCTACCCATCGAAGCACATAGCCTGACCAAAACTCTGGGATGTCTTTGGTAACCACTTCCTCAGACGACAAAGCAGAAGGACTGAATTTTAAAAAATGAACAAGTGAAACCACTGCCGTACTTAGATGCTGCCTAGCTATAACTCGAACTCTTTTTCAGGAGATAATGATGTACATTATGTGCACTGCCAGGAGCAAAGATTATGTACAACATGCATTGCTGCTTGCTGCTTTTGCAACACCTCCCAAAATTTTTGCAAAGCAGGAGCACTGATAAAGCATGAAAAAACTGCCATGCCTCTACATATAAATGGCTGCCTTCTCGCCTATCCTTCACAGCAGATACTGTGAGAAAATGGTGTGGATATGAAGTCCAACTGGAGCTTAAACAGAACACACCACTTTAGCCCATGACACTATGCCTACATCAGCTGTATAGACCCAAAACACAAAGTGAATTATTATAGTCATGGTAAGTGTTACAAACAACGGCTTCTTGGAGCTCAAAGTAAAGCCATACAAGAAAGAGTGAGATTCTGCCAGAACAAGATTATGTGCACTTGCTGGCTTCATGAGCAGCAGTCATTGCCGAGCAGCTTCAGCCTCTCCTTCACATGAAAGAAGTGCTCAGTTCAGTCCTCAGTGGTACTAGGTACAATCAATAATAATACAAGCTTTCCCTGCCTTTATGCTTGGCTTCTCTGGAATTGAATGCTTTAAAAATGTACCTTTAGCTTCCCCTTGCATAAAAAGATGGGGGACACAGTGAGCTTTACTGCACAAGGCTAATTTTTGCCCCTCAAAGTTAGATTCTTCATCAAGAGAGATAGGGTTGGCCAGAGGTTTTTCTACAAGCATTGCCTCCCGGAAGAGCTGAGAACCACCAAGCAGTGAAGCCTTGTTACCATTGAGGAATTGGTGGGTATGTGACAGCTCTGAGGATTGAGTCTAACACCTTCCAGATCCAAAGTAGATGCTCGATCACAAACCATCGCTTCTGTTCAGAAAAGGTGTAGGGCATCCCCGCTCCCTTTTCATTTCAGTCAGTACAAAGCATTGCCAGCAAAGCTTTGAGCAAATGAAAAAAAAGAAGAAATATGTAAATATAGATAGATTCTCTGTTATAAACCTAACACTTCATAAATACTAATTTAAAATAGATAGTTCTAACACAACAATGTGCTAACACAGAAGGACAAAAAGCAGGACACTGTTTTCGCAACAAGATACCAGGAACAGTCCTCACAAATACAATTTTGACATTGAAGAAGTATCAGCCAGTAAGAATGCTTCACAAATAGTTCCTGCACATTCTTAGAGCAAGTACAGAATATCTACAAGCATGTACAGGTTCAGAAGCAAGCCGTGTGACCTGAAGACTTTTGACAAAATCTGTACATCGTATCTGTGTACTAGAGCACAGAGATGAGGCAGAAGTGTTCGCTAGTTCATGTACACTCGGATGCCTGCTTTTATATAATCACATTTCCTGCATATGCTGTGCATGCATATTACATAGGCTCGTTTGTCAGCAAGAAAATTGAGCTGCACTTACCGGGAGTTCCTTTCCCAGTTTTAAGTTATCTGGCTGCTTTCAACACTTCCACCATTATTTTATCACTAAACAAATCCCAAGCAATGTTAGGCTGTAATTGGAATAAAGCTGTAACAAACAACAAACAGTAAATGCAAGACTCTGAAATCCAGTGCCCACTGAGATTGCATTTGTCAATATTACATGAACACATATAACGGAAGCATCCATAACAATGAAAGAATATATGCTATGTCACTTGCATGTGAACAAAGAAACACAGAACTGTTAGCTACTTTCAACTAGGAAATATGATGTCCAAGAGGAAAAACTATCAACAACTCACAAAGAACAGTTCAGTTAAACTACCCTGAGCGTACATTAAGTGCAGGTTTCATAAATCACACATACATAGTGTATAGTAAGTACAGTTGCCTCAACAAACCACAATTCATATGTGCAGTACATGAGTACAATTTGTACTGAATATATGTGAATGTATAAATAATCAAATCTATATTGTCCATGTATTGTCGGCCATACCTCGAAAGTGTAGCTTTAAGACCGCCACAGTGCTCAATGCGCACCTAGTATTACAAACGACAGTCACACATGTTACCCTACCGACAGTGCTCGTGTTGCCACCTAATATAAATGGTTAGCTCAAATCATCTGGCCACTTCAACTCCGGTGTAATGCTCAAATTTTCAGCAATAAAATGTAGATGAATGAAACCAAAAGGCCTGAATTCAAGGCCTGACCGCCTTCATCTAGAATGCAAATGTGTTGTTTGTGGCAAACTTTTGCTTGATAGGCATAACTGCTACAAAGGTTGCAGAGTGCAGAAAATCAAAGGTAAAGCTTTCACTTGCCTACCAGAAAGGATCAGCGTAGAACACAAGCCCATTGCTTAATTGTCCCACTCACTGAACAGATAGAGACAAGACAGATACTCCTAACAATGACAGTTATAACGGCCATCGAAATCTTAAAAATTGAGCAGAGCTGGTCTGTGATTTAATGTTTAGTCAGGCCTTCTTTGACAATAATTTTGAGGTTGATCTTTTCTGGCAAGAAAAGAAAACTGATAACCAAGGTTGAACATTTGCGAAAAATAAAGAATGATTTAAAGTCAATTAGACTAATCAAGCTATAATCCCTTTAGAGGCTCGGTTACACATGAGGTACAGACCTCAAGAAGAATGGTGACAAGCAGAGGCACTGCACCCCGTTAATCCCATCTAACTGTGATGTTGTGTACAAACTCTTCAATAGCTGCAAATATCAAGTACAAAGCTATGATTGTAAAGCAAGGTGATACACCCCTGCTCAAAAGGCAGCAGCTCGACCTCATGCAAAATCTTGATCGCCACACATACTTCACATCAAGCACTGCCAACAGCACCAGTAATAGATTCTATATGCTCCATACAACAAATACAGGTTTCCACACAAATTTGCTCCACAAATACATTGATCTGCATTAACGTAAGTGTGCACCACAACTACACTGATCCACATAAATATTACCTAAAGTACCACTTTTCAACTACAGCAGGTGGATGCATATACAAACCAACAAATAAAAGAATTTCTTCTCGTATAAAGACTTCTGAAGCAAACTTTCTGTCAAACAGTGCAGCCAGTATGGAGCACTATGATAACCTTCTTGGCTTACTCCAGTCTAAAATGCTCTGGTATTGTTCCATGCCCTCTTTCGTTGTTTCTGTTACTTGAAATGGCTTAAGACCGGAACAATAAAGACAGCAGTGGATGTCCATGGCTGATGCACTCTGCCCAGCACCCTATTACAAGCAAAGTAAGCAAGACACAGACTAGCGTATAGGGGTCCGCAAGGTACTCTTCTGTTATGCTGATAACTATACATTCTACACTACTGTGATACAAAGTGAGTTCACAAGATAATCTTTGGTCAAATTGAAGGATTGTCATATTTTTTTGGCCTTTAAAGTAAAAAGTAATCTTGTACCACTGCAACGCACTTGTAATCCATCATCATCATCATCATCCTCGGCATACCCAGAGCAGGCAAAAGGCCTCACCATATCCCTCCAAATAACCCAGTCGTGAGTCACCTGCATTCACTTGATCCCTGTAAACTTCCTAATTTCATCTACAATCCATATATGGGTTATAATCCGTAGACTTTCTCAGCATTTGGTATCATGAAGCATGATGATGACCCAAAAACATCTGACTTCGTCCAGTGCCCAGCTGGTGATTAAAAGCACACATGACTCCACAAATTACTGTTCGAATGCAATCACATATTTACAAAAATTTAACAGGTGTTCTACAAACTAAAACAAGCAGCTATATGTATAAAGCTGCAGGTGGACTGAAGGCTGTCTTTTTTACACTGTTCTAAGGTCCATGACTTGAGAAAACATTTGTTCCGCATAAGTACAGTCACATAGTAAGGCCCTGAATAGTTTGCTGACCCAAAGGTTTGATACATACAGTCCATTACATACAGCCACAGGCACCACAAAACAATCTGAAACGTAAATGCTTTGCCACTGACCACCATAAACGGCTGCCGCAAAAGACAGAACAGGCAATCACGCACAAGGTTTAGCTTATGGAACACAGCAGAAATGCAAAAAGAAATGGTAAGAAGGCTAGTGGTCCACCAAGGTCATCTCGTGCATAAGTAAATTCTATTCACTGAATCAGGCAGAACCTGTACAGTGTATTTAAGTAGTATTACAGTGCCAGCAACATTCTATTCAGGCCATGCACAAAATCGCTTGGTTTGAATTTCCGTTGGCTAAGCTGCATCAAAAAGTACCACGCATTAAAATGACTACAAATAGACATAAACACGCTGTTCAGTTAGTGCTACGTAACCATTTTTCAGAAGCCTTAACAACATACAGGCTTGTCATTATGCTATGAACACAAGCTAAAGTAAAAAAATTTGGAGATTCCATTAGATAATCTGGTACAGTTCTTCCATCCATTTTATATGCAGAAAATATGCATAACAAAAAAAATAAACAGGAGATTGTTAACGACACATCTAAGTGGAAGTGTGATACATTAGTGCATTATATTAAACACGCATCTAATTTTTTACCATAATATAGAATGATATATATTATGCCCCGTATATTATGTTTCCATTGCCACAAACAAGAGTAGCAGAGGTTGTAACAACGGAGAGTCACATATAACTGCCACACCCTTCTGAGTATAAAGCCTGCTGCTTTAAATATGTGAGATTCTTATAGAGATAGCCTATGATCATGAGGCAAGGTGAGATTGTGGAGAGCTCAAATACCACGGTTAAGCAGTGACACTGACACGCCAGCCACAGCCAACCCCCTCCCCCACCTCATTCCTTAAGTACCGAAGAACAAACAAAAACATGCCAATTGACACACTGGCTGTGTCTCAGCTTAGCCGTAGCATCTAATGAACTCTCCCCAAGATTAAACGTCGAGCACTTCAACAAGTGCCCTTTGGCAGAGGACCTCGTGGCAAACCACATTTCAGCAGACCCTGAGAGTAAAGATTAAGTGATCAGTTCAAAGATATTCCTCCTTCACATATAATTTCCAATAATGAGGCATCTGGAGCTATTCCAGGTACTGAGAACCTGGTAAAAATCAATGTTAGACATATTCAGGTATTCATGCACTGTCATCTCAACACTGGATTCAGCAGTGTGATACCATGCATCTAACAGCTCTTTGGCGGTACTCTCAATTTCGATGTGGGATTGAGGAAAGGTATCGTTGTTATGGCTCATTTGTACAAACCAGAAAAGCTTTCCCAGCCACGAATGTAGGCTCTCAGAGGATACTCAAACCTTCAGGCAGCAGCAGTGACGCTGCTCGAGGTAGATGGAGGAGACCGGTCACGTGCCCCTGTCCCTGGTGTCCAGTAGGTGCGAAGCGGCCTGGTCGGCGTCCCAGTTGAACGCTCGCAGGGCGGCCTCGCATTCCCCCCTCCCCGCGATGCCGAGCCCCTGCAGCCGCGCCAGCTGCGTCTGTTCCAACGCCAGCTGCGGGCTGCCCCGAGCCAGCGCCAGCGCACGCCGGCACTCAGTCTCCGAGACACCCGGCAGTTTAGAACGGAGAAGGGAGAGCGCAGCCGCCGCTGCCGCGGCCGAGCCACCGGCAGGACCCTGCGATCCGGGAGCACGACAACAAAAAAAATTAGAGGGTCTTTTAGATGTCTCTTGAGAAGAGAATGGCAAAAGCCTACCCTTCCTATCCTATCATTGCTTCTCGTCGCTTGCCTCTTATCGGTGCTTGTTGCAGTGTATATGTAATTATAATTGGTTTACAGAAAAGGAAAAGCACCGGATCAGTCACCTTCTCTGGCAAGTGTGTTTGGACGGTACAGTATCGCTCCCGTCGTGTGGCCTTGGCGCGCTTTCAAGTGCGGGATTACAGATGGCATGAACGCTAGACAGGTACACATCTCACCGAATATGACAGAAGATCTCGCGCACAGATCGCGAGCACACATTTTAAGGCAAAAGCCTTTCTCATACTTACGGTGTCCATCCGTCCGTGCTTTGGAACGGTGCCAGATGTGACTTCTCCCCCTGACATCGGTGCACTCCTCTCTCCCTAGCAACCACATGCGTCGGTGGGGGGTGCAAGCTGTGCATAGCAACCGTGACGTCACATGTCGGTGGGCGGGGCGCGCGCGGGCACGTCGACGGCGGCAGCAGGTGCGGCGACGCTCCTTTGACGTGCAGTCGAGTGAGTGAGACGCATGGCGCTGAGGCTGCCTAGTGACTGCGGCAAGCGGTGCGGAGAAGCGGCAATGGACGCCCGATTCCCTCAACACAAAACGTGAGAAGAATCAGTTTGGTTGCCATTATTTCCAGTTCCGGCATTTCTTCCAATCAGAAACTTGAGGCCAACGAGAGCGACACTTTCGATAACGATGCAAACTCGGAATACGGACCCAGAGGCGGGCGCAAAGCAGGAATCAAAGACGTTTCAAACAAACATTTTCGCCTCATCGCACTTTAGTTGTCCTAAGTTTCATACAAAATTCTGCGCACAACTCCCGCGCAGAGATTTCATTCCATGAGCCTAGAAAGGCTGTCGCCTTTAAAACATTCAGGGGTACTTGATGACCACGGCGGTGGCTCAGTAATTAAGAAGCTCGATCGACGGTGGCGGGTGCAATGATGGCCTACAACAGATTCTGTGGCAGGCCATCGGTAACAGGTCAGCCCCCGCCGCAAGCGGCGCCGACCTACCAGTCCACGCTCTGTAGGGCCAAGAACAACCACCCTTCCTGGGCAAAATGTGTCCCGCTTTTGCCGCATTCCGATTGGTCGAGGCGGGATGACGTCATAGAGGTCTCAACCAATCACAAAGCACCTCCACGTATGCGCAAATGCATGCCTTATATGGCCATATGTCAATCAATGATCAATTATTAATTGTCAATTGATGACAAATTAATTTGTTGATTAACTGATTCATGATAAACAAGTAATTAATTACCTACTTAGTTGCTTAATTACCTAATTAATTACTCATTAGTACCAGCTGCATAGCAGAATACGGCACTCAGGTTTTCGCCTTTCACTACTTTAGTCGCTGTAGTCCCTGCAATTTTTGAAATTATTCTTGGGGCGACTTCATGCATTACCATAGTTACATCATTTTAGATATGCGGCGACCTTTATTTCACATTACACTTCATGTATTTATTACCTTAATTCATCACGTGATATTACGAGCGCAAGCCCAAGAACAATAAACAAACAGCTGTGAATACTGAACAGTGACAACTCTATCGCCTTGAAGCGAGTCTATCATAGCCTTCGGTTGTCCACGCATGCGGCCTCCTCGATACGATCATTCTTGTCTTCGGGCCAGAGACAGGCGGGCCTGGGCTCACATAGCCGCCGCCTTCGTGGCTCAGGTTACGATCTGTGCGCAGATCAACAATATTTTGAATACCGTCGAAAAATGAATCCCACCAGAATTGTCACGCCAGCCGTGGGCCTCGTCCTAATGTCCTAAAGGCCACACGAGGTGACAATCTCCAGCAATCAATCTTAGTCGCCACGACAAACACCAAAAGAACCTACACGTATGCGGCCATCCGAGCCATAAATATTGGATCCAATACGATCAAAACCACATCTTACATCGCCATGCCGGAGGATGGAAGCAAGGGAGTCGTTCACAACCTACCACTAGAATATTCGACCGAAGAATTTAAAGAAATGGTGGATTGCAACGAAACCAACCCACAAATTTCGGGAATAAGAAGAGTCGGATCGGAATCCAAGACCATCCTAGTCCTCTTTGAAGACTGGCACGTGCCGAAATGGTTCAACTTTCAAGGCGTCAACATGAGATGCTACCTCTACAAGTGAAAGTACGAAGTCAGCACAACATGTGGAAGGCTTGGCCACAGGGCCGACGTCTGTTCGGATCCGACCAACATAAAATATCGTGGCTGCGGCATGGAAAACCAAGGGGCAGACCACAGCTGCAAACCAAAGTGCTGATCCAGCGGCAAGGACCACGTCCCGGGCGACAACAGATACAACGAAATCTAAGAATGCCGTACCTCTCCAAAAACAAAATGTGGGAGAAGAAACTAGACCAACAACAGCAGGCCCAAGGCAGTAATGGAGCAGCCTCCACCCCTTCGGAATGAGAATTCCACGGATGGTGCCGTGAAGAACCCGGAACCTGGTCGAGTTCGAGATCCAGAGCGAGCTCCATATCCAAGGAGACTGGCCAAGGACGAGGACCCAGCCTACCACCCAGGGACCGCAAGAACCCGTGGGGCCCATTGAAGAATGCAGAAACTAAGGCGGTAAGCTTTGCTAGCGAAACTTCCCAGGCTGAGAAAAGAGAAAATGAAAAACTTAGAAAGAGCTCAGAGAGATGATTAAAAAGCTGAGTCGCGAAATTCAGAATTTAATAGCCAGAATAGAAGGCAAACCGCAGAACAAAAATTCACCAATTGTTCAGCCCTTACAGAAATTAAGGCCATAACTCTACCATCACCCGAACGAAAACCAGATGAACCGGAATACATGAGTTTGGAAATTATCAGGCCACCCCTCTCAAAAGTGCAAAGGGGAGAAGGCCGATCCCTTAGTAGCACTAGGTAAGTGAATCGAACAACGCTTCGAAGCCAAACTCTAAAATTACGCAAAGACCCAAAGCACGCTCATTCAGCAAATTCTAGGAGCTCAGGGACAGATGCAGGTGCAGATACAAAATCTCCCAAAGCAAATGCAGGAGCAGACGCAGGCCATACTGACCATGGCCGTCACTTTTGCAGAATTTAACAACAAACTCGCAAAAGTAGAAAAAAATTTTGGCAAACATGGACAGAAGCTGTAACCAAAAGACAGTTCTAAAATCTGGCAGTGGAACTGCCGAGGGTACCAGAGAAAGTGAGCGCTATTGCAACACATAGACCAAACTGCAGAGAAACCCATAGCCATCGCGCTAAAGAAGACTGGTAAAAACACAACCAAATTGCCAGGCTATCAGAGTTTTAGCAGCTATCCAGGAGACAACTCTAGAATCACAACATTTATAAAAGGAATATTGCCGCCATAAATCACTAAACCACATCTGGCGACATACAAGCGGTCCTAACAGAAATCATTACCGGGAGGAGGGGCCAAAGGAGCATCTTCCTTTTAAGCATATATAGCACATCGGGGCAAAAACGTTAGATTCCTAACTCTGTTTCGTCAAAACTTTAAGGCTGCTGGCAGCAACCCCTCAGTGATAGCAGGAGATGTCAATGCCACCCACCAGGAGTGCAGCTACAAGAGACAAGACACTAAAGGCAGACAATTGTGGGAAGACACAAACACTAGGACTAACACTGCACACAGACCCAAATGTACCCACACGAACCGGCAATAGTGTTAGCAAAGATACCACCCCCGATCAAACTTTGTGCAAAAACATGGGAGCAACAGACTGGAAGAACACAGAGCAAAATTTAGGAAGTGTGACCACTTCATCATTACATTCACGCTAGGTAAGGGGGCCAAAACCAGACGATTTAAACAGCCCAAGATCACAGAATTGGGCAAATTTAGACAGATTAGCGAGACTGAAGTTATTGGAAACATCACCAACATAGATAAATGGTCAGGACAACTCAAGAAGTATGCGGCCAAAGCATCCATCCCCGTAGAGGATGAGGATGCACCATCAAACATAGACAGCAAACTCTTAAATATGTGGAACAAAATAAGGGGACCTAGAAAACAGGCTCAAAGCCCAGGGATGGAACCTCAACATTAGAAGGGAATTAGCCCGACAAAACAAAGAGATAGAAACATATGTAATAAAATTAAAATAACAAAACAAAATAGTTAGCCAATTAATTGATTGACAATTCAATAATTACCTAATTACTCATTATTGATTAACAATTAAAAATTGCTTAATTACTCATTAATTGATTAACAATTAAAAATTACTTAATGCCTAATTAATTGATTGAATAATGTCTAATTAATTACTTGATTACTAATTAGTACCCATTGCAAAGCCAAATTCGTTACACAGGCTTTTGCCTTTCACTACTTCAGTCGCTAAAGTCCCTCGTAATTTTCTTTTTGTTTTCCTTGGCGCCAAGGGGAATCAAGGCATTGCCATATTATATGATCCAGAGTACCCCTTTCTCCGCAAGTTTCACATTTATCGCCCGCCTTTTCCTCCACTTGCGTGTGGAAAAGCCAGACGGGACTTGGAAAATTTTCAGCTTGCAGGTGCCACAAGCGACAGCCTCCTTGTTATTTAGTGTTCGGTCCGATGGTGGCAGGGACCTTCTGCTCAGTCAGTAGTGTTCTAATATTTCCTTATACACTGGCAGCCTCTTGTCTATCCCAATGCAATTAGGCGGCTCTACGGCTGCCCGGAAGTAGAGAGCTCGGGCTAGCTCGTGCGACGCCTCATTGCTGGGAAAAGATTCGTGCGTGGGGGTCCGAATAATTCGAATTTTTCTTTCAAGTTTTCCTTTCTGTAGAATTTTGGCTGCCTCCTTTGAGACCCTCCCTCTTCCTAAGTTCCAGACAGCCGTTTTGCTGTCACTAATAACTATGCTGGCTTCCGTTCCAACGCAAGCGAGTGCTATCGCAACTTCTTCAGCCGTATCTACATTTCGGCTTCTAACTGACGCGGCGGCGGTGGGTACGCCACGGCTGTTGACGACCGCAGCCACTGCCGTCCCAGACTTCCCACTAGTCGCGTCCACGTAGGCGACCTCCCCCAGCTTCATTTTCCCCGCTTTCTTTGCGAGCGTCCCGGCCCTCTTTTGTCTTCTCTCCTTGTTGCACGTAGGGTGAATGTTTTTAGGGGGCACTATTATATATTCATGACACTTTCGTGGAATGCTGACTTTGTCGCTTGTTCCTCTGACTGCAATCCCACCCAGCCAAGGATGGCTCTGCCCGTGGTCTTTCTGCTCAAAATTTCTAGTTGCGCTATGCGCACAGCCTCCGTTAGTTCCGTCCAATTGTGCACCCCCATTTCGAGGAGGCGTTCAGTCGAAGTCGAGGTGGGTAGCCCCAGAGCCCTCTTTGCGCATCGTCTGATGAATGCATCTATTCTCTGCTTTTCCTCTGATCTGATGTTCAGGAATGGTGTGGCATAACATATACGGCTAGTGATGTAAGCCTGTATTAGTTTCAGGAGGCTTCATTTCTTAAGGCCCTGACCCTTGAGTGTGATTCTCCTGAACAGACCCGTGACTTGTGTGGCGTACGCGTTCAGCTTCTGTACCGTTGTATCGTTGTACCCATCAGCTTGTAGAAACAGCCCCAGGATATTAATTTGTTCGGCTTTCGGCACTGTTATGTCTACTGTTATGTTGATGTTTATCTGACGTTTGCCCCTGAGCACCTTCAGGTTGTAGATAAACAGTTCTGATTTTTGCACACAGCACGAGAGGCCCCTTTTTGCAGCGTATGACGCCACGGTGTACACCGCCGCCTACAAGAGCTCCTCGATGCTCGCGTCACTCCCCTGGGTGGCCCACAGGTTGACGTCGTCCGCGTACATGCTGAATTTCAAGATTTCCTCCTTCCTCAGTTCTGCCAAGAGGTTTCGCTTGGCCACATTAAAGAGGAATGGGGACAGCACCGAACCTTGCAGCGTTCCCCTGCTTTCTAGTCTGACGGTGAAGGATTCAATGTCCTGATTCTTTATCATTCTATCATTCTAGGGGAGTGATGCCAGCGCTCCTCGATGCTCGCATCACTCCCCTGGGTAGCCCACAGGTTGACGTCTGCGTACATGCTGAATTTCCTGTTTTTCACCTTCCTCAGTTCTGCCGGGGAGTTTTGCTTGGCCACATTAAAGAGGAACGGGGACAGCACCAAACCTTGTGGCGTTCCCCTGCTTTATAGTTTGACAGTGGAGGATTCAATGTCCTGAATCTTTATCGTTCTACCCGACA
Organism: Amblyomma maculatum; assembly: GCF_055883805.1. Lineage (NCBI taxonomy): Eukaryota > Metazoa > Arthropoda > Arachnida > Ixodida > Ixodidae > Amblyomma > Amblyomma maculatum. The sequence continues at coordinate 426,603,705 of NC_139344.1, forward strand.
AGAAGTCTTTTAAGTAGTTGTACGTCTTCTTTCCGAAACCAATTCTTGAAGGCCAGAAAGAATCGCCGCGTGTTTTACGTTATCGAAGGCCTTAATCAGGTCTAGACCTAGTAGTACCCTCGCATCCCTGGTTTCACTTTCTATAATGTCGTGTCTCAAGCATCTCTAGCAGAGCATTACGTACTGTGTGCACAGGCCTGGCTGGAACCCAACCATTTCATGCGGCCACAGGTCGTTAAGCTCCATGAAACGCATTAGTCGCATTTGGACTACACGCTCCATCAATTTCCCTGTGCATGTTAGAGCGATGGGTCGTAAGTTCTCTAGTTTCGGGGGGTTTGCCCGGCTTCGGTATCAAAATTTCGGTATCAAAAAGGATCAAGCAGGGTTTCGGAAACGGTACTCTACTATCGATCATATCCATACCATCAATCAGGTGATAGAAAAATGCTCGGAATATAACCAGCCCTTATACATAGCATCCATTGATTACGAAAAAGCATTTGACTCAGTTGAAACCTCGGCGGTGATGCAGGCATTGCGAAATCAGGGGGTAGACAAGCTGTACGTGAAAGTGCTGGAAGATATATATAGTGGCTGCACAGCAACCATAGTTCTGCATAAGGAAAGTAACAAAATTCCCATAAAGAAAGGTGTTAGGCAAGGAGACACAATCTCCCCAGTACTATTCACAGCTTGTTTAGAGGAAGTATTCAGAGACTTAGAATGGGAGCAGTTAGGGATAAGGGTAGATGGAGAATACCTCAGTAATCTGCGATTTGCTGATGACATTGCCTTGCTAAGCAACTCGGGGGATGAACTGCAAATAATGATTGATGACCTAGACAGGAAAAGTAGAAAGGTAGGCTTGAAAATCAATATGCAGAAGACTAAGGTAATGTTCAACAGCCTCGGGAAGGAACAGCAGTTTACATTAGGTAGCGAAAAACTGGAAGTAGCAGGCGAATATGTCTACTTAGGACAGGTAGTAACCGCAGATCCGGACCATGAAAAGGAAATAACAAGAAGCATAAGATTGGGATGGAGCGCATTTGGCAAGCACTCGCAGATTATGACTAGCAGCTTACCGGTATCGCTCAAGAGGAAAGTATACAACAGTTGCATCTTACCTGTACTCACCTATGGGGCTGAAACGTGGAGGCTAACCAAGAGAGTTCTACTTAAGTTGAGGACAACCCAGAGGGCTATGGTACGAAAAATGGTAGGGGTAACATTAAGAGATAGAAAGCGTGCAGAGTGGGTCAGAGAAATAACTCAAGTTACCGACATTCTAGTGGAAATTAAGAAGAAGAAATGGACATGGGCAGGAGATGTAGTGCGAAGAGAGGATAACCGATGGTCGCTGAGGGTAACAAACTGGATTCCAAGGGAAGGAAAGCATAGCAGGGGGCGGCAGAAAGTTAGGTGGGCGGATGAGATTAAGAAGTTTGCAGGGGTCAAGTGGATGCAACTAGCACAGAACCGGGTTAAGTGGAGAAATATAGGAGAGGCTCTTCATTTCAACCAGTGATAATTTCTATTAATACAGCTTCGATGTCATGCGAGTTGACCTCATGCTCGACTGCCGCTATGTTCCATTTCACTAGCGTGGAGACGCGGTATTTTTCTCCCCGGTCACCGTGAAACGCCTGATATCCCGATAACTTGGGTAGATCTTTTCCTGTTTCCTGAAGGGTTATAGCTAAAGGTTTTTCTTCGCTCTGCTCCAAGTGCTGTTGTAAGAGCACGTGCTTTCATTGGAAACCGCGGCAGTTCTCCTGCCAGACCAGAAAGTCTTCCTTTTACGGCACCTGTCCATTTTGTTGCATTTGGGTCATCGTCTTTTATAATGTAGTTAGCCTCTCGGTGAAGGCATTCTGCATCGCAGAGAATTGCATCTGCATTTGATTTACCGCACCCATTAATTGGGTGAGGGAGCCTCAATTCTTTCAAATCTCGTTTCATGTTTTGCCTCCGGTCTCTTTTCTAATGCCATCAGCGGGTCCGTATCGTCCCCTTTACATTTTTGCGTATATACATGAACCGTGATGTCATGACCTGTCACGACGGTACACCATGCTCCCCTTGTCGAACACAACCAGCATAACAAAAGGCGCAGTATCTCTCTCGTGGAATCCCGCTATCATCCTCGCGGTAGACAAAAGGAATTATGAAGAACTTTTCACGATCCAGGGTGTGGCGCAGTTGGTAAAGCGCTGGGCTGGGGATCCAATTCATTTTTAACTCTCACTCTCGAAAGCGTGACAGCTCTGCTGAAAACCTTCTGTCGACAATGATGAGGCATTAAAGATTCAGTTCTTCTTCATACCGTGCAAACCATCTTCTTCCTCTCGTTCTACCTTCGTCATTCCATGTATCGTGAGCTGGGCGTCGCGCCGGCGCGGCTCTTTTCGACGCACGAAAATCGTGAAAAAAAACACCGCATGTAACAGTGGATTCTACCTAGAACGCCGGTGAACTTTGATGTGTTCAACAGAACGCTGGTTGTGTTCGATGCAATGCTCAGTAGCACGCACCGCCCGAGCCGCCTTTAAACAGTGCGAATCACTAGCCTATTAATGATCCTCTGCCAATTCTTTTTAAGCCATAAGCGAGGCAACCGGTGGAAGTCCGTATCCCGCTGCATGCACAGTTACTCCGCCTTGTGTCACGTGCCACCTTCTTTCCTGGTGTAGTGCAGGCCACATATCCATTTAGATCAAGCACTGTTTCTTGAAGAAGGAATGCGTGTGAAAAATAAGAACAGTTGTCTGTAATTGTACATAATGTCTTGCTCAAATTCTTTGCCTCGATCTATTGAAAGCTGATGGGCAGCACTCAAATTTCACACTAAATATAACGTAATCGTCGGCAATTTTTTTTCCCTTCACAGCGCGGCTAAGGGGCCCACCCATATGCTTAGCAGCTGCACAGAGCCCTACTTACCCGCCGCGGTGGCTTACTAGCGATTCAAAGTGATCCACTAGCAAAAGTTTCTTTTTAAGGGGGGGGGGGAGGGGGGGGAGCAGGGGGCTGAAAGAAATGAAGCCCAAATAAGATCCCGGTCATAGTGGTCACCTTTCGAGGCAGACAAAAGCTACAGAAGCCCCTCCAGTGTGGCGGCACTGCTAGGCGCATGCTCAAACCATCAGTACACTTCAGCGGTGCACCATCTTTGTTGTATATCCTAAAATAGCGAAAGTTTCATCTACCAATGTTTGGCTGAAACAATTAATGAAATATGTTTCAGTACTATCTCGGTGTGGGTACTCCCATAACCGAATTAGGTTCAGAGGACCTCGCTCAGGAGCCAAAAACCCAGGATAGGAGGCACTTAGGAATACAAACACGAACAATGAGGACCGCCCCAGCTGAGCATTCATTGCAGTGGCGACTGCACTGACCTGGCTCTCCCGCAGAGACGGCAGCAGCACGGGCTCCAGTATGGTCTCCTCCTTGTCCAGTCGCCGACTGCTGTTCCCGGCAGGTGGCGCAGCCGGACTTACCAGGAAAGGGCGCACCTGGGCCCAGTCATAGCGAGCCCACGTTACAAATATGAATCCACGTGAAGGACCAGACAGCTTTCTCATGCATGCATCATGTGACTCAGCAAACAAGATCATTGCGCAGCCTGCAGTTCGTCCATGGCAGCATGTAGATGAGGCTGTACTGGGAAGTGATACGACTAAAACAGTGATTTGATTTTTCATACAGTGGCTTGAGTGTAAGCAGCAAAACAGATACTCTGATCTATGTTTACTTGTTCCTTTCCTTTTTAATGTCATCGATGCAACACCGATATGGAAGCTTTGAGTAATTGATAGCCTCATTCAGCAAGTTAAGCATAGTACATATTGGATAGAAATCCAGCCATCGATCAGCCTTGGTTCTGCAGTGATCTAGTAGTCTTTAAATGGTAACACATTAAAATGAGGTATGATCATGGAAGACAGTTGGGTTAGTTGGTGTGTATTCGTTAATGACTGCGACATTGCAACTAGCGTGGAAAAACACAAAGGACAGCGACAAAAGGTGCCGACGGGACAGCACGCTAGTGTCCCGTCGGTACTTTTTGTCGCTGTCCTTTGTGTTTTTCCATGCTAGCTGCAAGGTCGCAGTAATTAACGAATTAAAATGAGGGCGACTAACTAAACAACTTAAAAGTGCACTTAGGTCATATTCTATTCATACCAGTGATGTGGGAGACAAGCAGCAGATAAGAACTACTGAGGTGCCTAATGATGTGTATGTGAGTACAGAGTTTGCAACTTGCAAACCTGAATGGCTGGCACACAGCAGTGCCAGCCATTCAGGTTTGTCACGGGTTTAGGTCACAGTTACACCAGCCAGGAATTTGGACATGTGCTACCTGCCCTGAACAGGTACAAGCCTTATCATTCAGGAGAGTAGAGTCTATTCTTCAAAGCCAGCCAACATGTTCCTAGCAAAACTGTAACTCTATCTGCTATAGGAGACAGCCGTTGGCTCCTGCTACTGAGGTGGCACCCCACTCGGAAGATACAACAGGACATATAGCATGCTTGAAAGCTGAGAGCAGGAATTAAGACTCTTTCTCTGCACTGCACAAAGCTCTACAATGTGCAAGTCAACAAAGAGCATGCATTTCTCCCGACAGTTACATGCCTCTTGCATGGAGAGAAACTATGATGTCATGTCATTGCCCCTACGAGGCCTTGTGGTGTCATTAGGTGTTTCAATGAGGTCTCAATTCCTGATCCACAACAGAACTAATAAGTGCGCAAAGATCAGTAAAGCAGGTGTTATTCAATGTGAAAGAAAGCATCACATCAGCTTGGTTTGTCCAACCAGGTTAGTTGGTGTCTTGGTTGAAAACCTACTTGCCAAAAAAATAAAAATCATAAAGAAGAGGTTTGAAACATTACGTTCAAAGTCGGTACTAGTCCCTAGTGCAAAATGGGGGTGGACTGAATGGACCACTTCTTTTATGAGCACTTGACAATGCAGTCAGTGAGTAAGCATAAGTGCCAAAGAGATTGGTTTTTGTCCTGTTCATAGCATTTTTGGTTGTTTGGATGTGGAAAGATTCCAAAAGCAGCCATGCCTATAATGATTCCAGTGTGTCTCCAAATTTGTGATCCTCAAAAAGAATGGGTATTTACGGCAACTGCTGTAAAACGAAGAACACCGCTTTCTGCGACCTGTACAGTGCTGTTCTTATTGGCAATAGGAGTCTGCGACAATGCCTTGCACCCTGTGTGCAAGTGAGGCTATAGGGCGAATCTTTGCAAAATATTGTGCACATGCTGTCTAGCAAGGCGAGACAACAACTTTGTCATGCAAAAAATTGTCTAATAAAATGTCCATGTTACCCCAAGGTTGTGTGCAAGATCCTCTGTGAACACTGTGCTGCTTGATACAATGCTGAATCAAGAGACTGTAACAGACAACTAAGACATAATACGAGAATGACATCAGTCAAGTCCATCATGTCAAGTACGTACTCTTGCAGAGCATGCTTAAATGATGCAGCGTACCACTGACTGGGAAATCACAACAATCTTGGGCACAAAAAAAAATCATGTTATTAACAGGACAAAGGGGCAACCTCCCCAGTAACTATGCCCACACACTGCGCTGTCAGATATGTGAATAAGAAGCGGCCTATTTTGACCACCCTCATTGTGAACAAGGAGCCATACTGGTGCCGAAACGTCCTTTTCCTGCTCCCTCTTTTCTTCCTGCACGTTTTCTTCAACCACTATGCTTCCGAATCATTAGACAGGGTTCTTTATAAAATACTTATCTATGTAGTATTCTATCTTTGCTTTATTGCAAAAGGAACTGATTTTTTTTCAGATATGAGCACAGTTAGTAGCCAGAAGTTACAGTCAGTTCTTGTTCCCGGCTGTCTTGACTTTTAACCGTTTCAGTTAGCTCCTGATACACAGGTTGTCCCACCTGCATGTTACCAAGCTTTTAAGGAACACAGAGAGTCCTAGCCCAGTGAAACCAACTGGGAGCTGTTCAGTCACCTGGCCTTGTCTGCAGTATATTTTTTTTTTTCCACGAAAGCTAACTAGCAAAGGCCAATTACCAAACATTTTATTTACTGGCTTGAGGAATGAAGTGTCCATACAGAAATTCTGGATTGTCTCGAAAAGCAGCTAACTGCAATACATGCATCGACATATGATACATGTAGCTTTATTCATTGGCCTTCAAAGACCACTATCATGTATTCAGACATCTATCACCCAATGTGCCCACAAAGCTTCATTGGAGAGAAGATTTCAGAGGAAAGCCAGAGATGCATCTAAGGATATTAAAGTGTAAGTGCTCTCACATAGAAGCTTTTTTATTCACAAGTCCTCATTTGATGCTGGTAAAGAAATCTACCCTACACAAATGGTAGCTTGGTGCAAACATTTAAGTCAACTGTTTTCGAAGAATCTAAGTTTGTACACTGAGACTTTGTTCCTCAAGGGAATAATTAAAGATTTAGCTAATAAGTATTTATTAATAAAGCTTGGAGAATGAAAAATACTGCATTTCACGACATGCGGCTCTTAACAGTCTTCAGCTGGTTTCACTGGCCGTCAGGACAGAATGTTCTTAATATCACGGTTACATTTAGCTGGGGCACCCGACATATGCCATGCTCATGCATAAACAAATTTTCATTGGGATAAGCTCCTGTTTATGCCAGTGATAGATGTTCTGTTCGTATCGCATCACCTGTGTTAGAAAAAAATGTGCCTTAGGCTGTCAGAAGCTTCACAACATGGGCACCCTGTGCAAGACACCGAAGCCAATCCACAGCATTAACAAAGATATCCTTAACAAAAATGACAACTCCAGCTAAAGTTTGTTCATATCCAAATCAATTCTGTGGCTCTTTCTGGGTGTGCTAAAGTTTGCAGAAAATCAGACTTGAAAATATTCCGGCCACACACCAAAGTTAGCTTTCCTAATCCATTGGCAATGGCTACACCTATTAATTTCATTTTCTGGTCTTTCCTCACATATAAGAGCTCAGTGAATCTAATATACCTTTGTCTTTAGAATGTAGAAATTGATCAATACAAGCCAAATTCAAATTGATTGCCTTTAGACACACCTAATTTTCACGGAGACATCAAGTTTGAACAGGCAAGCAATACTCATTAACATGCATCTATTTTGACTCAGACGCCCCCATTGAATGGAACCTCGAATGGTCTGCACATACAGCAGTAGTGAGCTCATTCAAGTATGCCATGCAGAAGGAGACTCCTCACTGAGTGCCTTTCAAAAGCCAAAAGCTGTGAAAACAGAATGTTCACCAGAGGCAGTAAGTTGTATGTATACTGATTTAACCTTGAAACCATCTGACCAGCAATGGGACAGGTAATAGCGAGAGAGTAAGTACTAATATACCTGAGAATCACACTAAATGAGATAAGAAGCACAAACAATGGCAACAGTCCAGTGTTGCCACATCCTAATATTATAGCTTAAATGCTTGTATATTTCATTTAAACAGGATGTTTGCCATTCTTCTGCTACAGCAAGTGAATGCGTATGAACGAAAAGGCAATCCAGACATTGTTTCATCCTGGACAATTGTATTACAGTCGAACCCGGATATTTCGAACTCGAATGGGATCGTGAAATAGTTAAATACATTGTTAATTCGATATACAAAATTCGGCCTGAGACACCTATTGCGATTGTGAAAAATGATACCGCATTTGTTGCGTAATTACCCACTTGCATAATAAACCCACACTGCACTTTTGCTGCTGAGAATTTAAAAAAAAAAAAAACAACAACATTAGTCGGTGGCACATACCTCCGTTTCGGCCATCGCATCCAAAGCTCATTTATTGGCAGCGCACCAAGATGCTGCACAGTGATAATGTCACGGTGTGTTTATCTTTTGACTCTACTTTTGATGTTAGGTCCTGCGGTGGCGGGAAGCGAACTTGGCAGAGTGCCCGTGATAGCTTGATTGCACAAGCCTGGTTCGATTTATCACGCCGCGCTTGGGGCAGGCGGACCCCACTGCCACAAAATCATTGGAAAGCGCGATAGCTGCAAACGCCGTTTGAAGCGAACAATGCTAAAAGCCGGTGTCATGATTGCAGCTGACTGCATGCTTTCATTGATTCATAAATGAAAGAATGGACGACTCTCACAAAAAAAAGCTCTGGTTAACCCTAGTTGAATTGCGATAGCAACAGCAGAAGCTTCTTTAGCCTGCTACATTATTCCCCTATCACGCCCTGTCAGTGTAAGGTGGTACATTATTGGGGACACTTAAGCTCATCCTTTAAGGGTATGAAGAGAGAGCGTAAGTTACCAGTCTTCTTCTTCTTCTTTTGCTCCTCTTCCACGGCTGTTCAAAGTAAAGCGTGGCCTCCGCCGGGACCACGCGACGGTTTCAAACCTGGCACAGTATTGCTATCGCAATAAAAAATCTCTAGCTTCTTAACGTCAGCCGCCGTAGCTTTCTACGCCACACATTCAGCACGACGACACAAGACGCACATTGCATGTCACCCGCCGCGCACAGAGGACTAACAACACACAGAGGAGAAAGCGTCCAACGTTATGTCTGCCACGGGCCGAGCTGACTTGTCAGCGCATGCGTAGTGCGTGCAGCTGCGAACGAAGACCGGAAAAGAGAGAGGAAGGAGAGAGATAAAGCTTGGCAGAAGAATGGGCACTGCCTTGTGTTCGCTCTATCGTGTTGTTTCCCCTCTCCTGAACACCACGGCTGCATTGTCTGTGTCTTCTCCGTACCAGCCGTTGCCAAGCCGGTTCCCTCTTGTTCCTTCATGCACATAGCTTGCAAATGTCCCGTACTGGTGTGCAGCCCACGATCACCACAGATGCGTGCACCTTTAGGGAAAGGGCGCGGCGCTGATCTAGAACAGCCGTCGCCGAACTGTTCTCTCTCATTGCTTCCGTGCATGGCTTGAACACATCACGCAGCAAACAGTCGAGGGTGATGCGATCGCCTTTGGGGAAGGCGCACCTGCCAGCGCGTGGTGTGGAGTTCGATATATAGAACGACCGGTGAAATTGGAGTTCGATATACAACGCAGCTTTCCTATCCTTTTACATAGGATATTCAAAGGGATATTCCACGAGTTCGATACAACCAAAATTTAAATTATCCGGGTTCGACTGTACACGAAACCCAGCATTTCCTACACTGAGCTACACATAAACTTTGTAGGAAGCCAATGCTTGAACAAACAGCATCACTTCTTTTTGCATGCCAGAATGAAAATATCAAGTTCACTAAAGTGTTTTAGGGCACCAGTAAGCTTATCGACGTCAAATAATTTTATGCAATAACTGCTACCGGCTGACAAGTACAACCGTGTCCACTGACTACTGTTCTTCATCAAGAGCCAAACAGAGGCTTAATTGTTGCAAACCATAATTTCTCAAACTAAAGTAGCTATTTTTGGCACCGTTCCGGAAGAGCACAATAAATAACCTAGGAATGAAATCTTGAAAAAGCTAGTAAGTACCAGTCCTGCATGGTGTAATAAACCTTGCTGCAACAATGCCACACTAAGAAACAAATTAGGAAAGCAGCCAGTCCAAAGATGTCTGTTTCACCAAACATTTTTTTTCTGCTAGTGAAACGACAGCTCAGTGTGTGGACAACTCCATACTATTATCACGTGTTACTATGTGCCGGTGTCTGCAGAGGAAACAAACGAAAAGTTGAAATGGCCGAACTGACAGGGCCACAAGAAACGTGAAAAAAAAAGGAAAATGATAACTCAAGAAAGAAGAACAGGTGACTTATTGTATTGAAAACAATTAAATTTATTCTGATGGCCAACACATACAAAATAAAAATGGAAGTCAACATGCTCGCTGCACAATGAGAAAGGAAGAATGACTGAGTCTTGAAACTATATCAGGTTGGTATGCATTAACAAAAAATTGCAAGTGATGTAAAACAATACATAGGGTCTACGATAAAACAGAAAGGAGTTGTGAAATACAATAATGTGCAGAGTCAGCTATCCAGTGTCACTGAGACAAAACTATCACTGCCACTGTAAAATGTCTCAACGCTGCACTTACAACAAATCAACAGCAGCAGATGATGAGTGGTGATGTAGAACAACAGTGAAAATAACTTCATCAAGAAAAAGCAGTACTCAAGCTGTGACCTGCAATAAAATTGACTGTTTAATTAAATGCCCTCCTCACAATGCTTCCATGACATCACTGGCATGAATTCTTGAATAAATGGAAAGCATGCAATAAAGCATGCTAAAAGTTTTAAACCATAATTTAACTATCCAATGTTTCACACGCTTACTTCTTGTATAAAGTACTGGTTCAAGAATCGTGACCGAGAGATATCCAAAAACCCTGACATCGATGTCACCGATGTCCCAGGCGTTCACCAATACGTACCACTCAAAACCCACTGTGTACATTTCAAAGTATGCCTAAAAAATTGACATAGTGACCTTAACTTTGATAAATGACAAATTAGAAAATCTGCACTGTTTAAAAGCACTTGAATACCTCATACCTCTGGCCACTCAGTACTTTAAGATATAGGCCCACAAAGCGGTACACAACAATACTTCCTGCAGTTACTGATGTCTCGAAAGTGTACAGAATATAAAAGCCTTGCATAACAACAACATGCAAGGAACTTTGGTAGAAAGTAAATACTACAAAAATGGGCATCAAGATGACAAAAATGTCACTGGCGACATCTGTCTTCGCAGTAACTACAATCAGGCAAGAACAAAGCCTGCTCTTTAGAGGCTGCCCACAACAATAACCAACCAATGTGTGAATCAACTGAAAACCATGAGAGACAATTATGGGCCCATGTGTAGAGCAGTAAACCAGAAAAATGCGTGCCCATGCTTACACAGCTCACTGGGCTGCACCAATGTACACACGTGCTCCAAAAATGAAAACAGAAAAGAATTGCAGCTATTGCAAACTTCTGCATATATTGGTTCCCCGTAAAAATGACCTGCCTTATCTTTTAAACAAGTGGGAACGTACGCTCTGCTTTGAGCACAATGGCATGAGACAGCAAGAGATGAAACAAAGTTAGGGAGGAAAAAAAAAAAAAAAAACATGTACAGCACCCTATTTGTTGCTCCTCAATAGACATCCCACAAGCAGAAACAAACTATGAAGGTTTATAAATAACAAATGTCAACACCACAAAACTCAAAGTTGTGAACAAGATCTACCAGTCAAACAAGGCTCTACACTTAAAGAGGTGCACAGGATGAAATTGACACCTCTTTTAAAGAAGTGTAAATTGCATCCAATCATTGTGCTGCACCCAATTCATCTGACTCTTGTGCGCTATGTTATCCTCAGTCTTGTCGAATATCGTGTACACAGCACAGAAGGACAGGATTCCCGTAGACTTAACTGCAGCTTTTTCATTCTGCATAGTAACTGACACCGCCGGCAAGCCCTGTCTAGCCATTTATCTTAAGGCAGTGAAGGTCGCTTCAGAAAAAAAATACAACAGGCACGACTTATGCTATCCTTACATCTTTTGGCAATGAGACAACACTCAAAGACAAAACGGCATGCACTCATGCCCATCCTAAACTAAAAGCATACCGTAAGTGTAAGGGCACTTCACATTACACTCCGAGTCACAGCTGTCCCACAAAGTATCACAACATCCCTTGGTTATAAAACCAATTGTTATAAGACACTGGTATTACTGTCGTATTACCACACGTCAGCCCATTCCAGATATTATGTCTGCTGTACAAGCCTTTTTATAAAATGCATCTGGGTAGTATTCAGGCAGCTAAATACTACATGCCAGGCAGTGATCGTTCTCTGCATGCAGAAAATCACATCACACCTCGCAGACAATAGGAATGCGTAAGCTGAGTAGATGATAAGCTGAGTGCTGCTCACCGGTAGTTAGTGATAGATAAACAGATCTTTGTCAAACGCCCCATACAGCCTCGGTATAAAGTCTTCAAGCCACACGGTTTTGTTCTGAGGCCTCAGGTAGCACCCCTAAAGACCAAGATGCCTGAAAACACTCTGAAAGCCCCATAAAACCTTAGCCATTCTTCAGGAGACCCATCACTATCAGCATGTCCTTTCATTCTCACAAACCGTAAAATAAATCTAAAAAAATAAAGAACAGGCTGTTCAACGGCACCACCAAAGTTGTCCATTAGTAGCATCCAAATACCAAGGGTGGGTGTGCAGCCTGAGCAGTTCTGATACGCACAGTTCAGGGTTCAGCGCAACCACCCTTTTGCACAGTGTGAGTTATCAAGAAGAACCCCCCTTCTTCCGTCATTAGCACAACTACTTGTTATAAGCTGCATCTGAGCAAGCCTGCTACAAACTCCGTGTGCAGTGCCTGTTAATGAATAAGTTAACAAGTAACTAAGAACAAAACACCTAACAGAACCTTGTGTAACTTACACAGACACCATTCTAAGAACAACTGGAGCAGCTTAAATCACACCTGGGTAGGCCCGAAGTCTACCTCAAACGTCTCACCTTCTCACGAAATCAAAATCTAATGCTGAAATACTGTTATCCCTGCAGCTTTTTCTTCCTTCCTCCATGCCACTTGAGAGAGAGTCTACGCCTAAAATCTCTGAAAATGAGTATATCTCCTCTCCCGCAAGAAAAGATTCCATCACACCTAGTTTTCGAGTCCTGCGTAGCACCTCACACTATGAAGGTGCTCGGAGAAAAGTGGAAGTGATCCAAGACAAGTGTTATCTTGAAATGTGCGACTAGCATTACATTCAGTCAGCCTCAAGAAAAGGCAGCAGATCTCTTGGGCATTCACAGAGGGCGCCAAGCGAAATCGCTAGGACCGCTTCAAAGAAGCCCCGATTTGCGCTGAGAAATGCTCAGTGACAAAAGAATCCCCACATTGACATTCAAGCCCACTCTACACTGATACACAAACTTTATAAGTCAGCATATTGAAACAGATTTAGGAGAAGATATGCCCCTTTTAAGGTTGGGGTTATCCACCAAGTGCCTTTGTCGTGTGGTTGCTACTATATCAGCCAGAATGGCCATTGCGTTAATGTGCGGCTAAGAGAGCATTTTTTGTCGCTGGGTGACATTGCTGGCATGCATCTGTCAGCACACTTTCACCACACGTGCACAAAGCAAGGGTGTAAGACTAAGAAGAAAAAGAAGTCACTGTGTAAGCTGCTTTTCCGTCAAGCTCAAATCCTGTTTTGTAACCCCAATCTGTTGACTCGGGAGGTGTCTGAAGCCTTTCATATATGGCAAGATGGGGCAGATTACGCCAGCCGTCCCTCTGTGCAGATGTGTGGTAGGGAGTCTGCTTTTCTGGCTTGGCATTATTAGTGATCCCAGGTTCCTTTCGTGGGTATTTTTTAACTTACGCCTCCCTTGCCACACGCGCATATCTCGTGATTATAAGTGTGCTACTTTCCTGAACTAATCATTTAAGTTGTGAGACAGCCCCGTGTTTTGTCCATTTCTTCACTGTTTGTGTTTCTGATGAAAGTTATTCCAAATATGTCCATCTGTAAACATCGTGCATAGGCAATAAAGTGAAAAATAAGTTTCTTTGTCACACCAGAAGACCTGTCCACCTTCGTTGCTCCGATAACAAGTCGCCAGTGTGAATTCGACCCCAATTCACCTTTCTCCTCTCGCCATTCCACTTTTCTCAGTCAAGACTAGCATATTTCATCAAGATGGCTGTTAAGAATGGTCTTTAGTACCAGATCGACAAATATCTTCCTTCTCAGAGCTAGCATCAGACAAAGAGAAGACACACGGGGTACCATCATTAGCCTGGTCACTGCAGATGTCAAATGCCAGGGGGTGACACCAACTTCTTCTTAATAAAGACCATCCTTAATGTGCCTCGGGCATTAAATAAGGACTCACGTTGTGGGAAACATGCTAAACAGTCAGCTTTCCAAATGCTTCACCAAACTCAAACCAACGTTGTGCCAAGAAGCCATTCATACATATCCCCACATGGCAGCGAATACAGAGCTTTCAAAACTACCAAGTCTGTGAGCAGGTCCTCTAAATCTGCCATCAGCCTTGACTGCTAGTATCACAGAACATTAGTCCAAGTCAAATCAGATAAAGACGCAGTGAGGGTGCTGTATCTATTGACACACACCCAAGCTGTCTAGTCGTCTTCTTGAGCAGAGAAAAAAAAGAAATAACAGTGCATTCACTGCAGATGAGACATCACGAGGGTTAGAGGGCCACGCACTAGCTCAGCTCAACTATCTATACACTTCCACAAGAGAAGAAAGAGAAAGAAGACCAGCTGTTCATCACAAGAAACAAAGAATGCTGGAACTAGCTAACCCCACTCGTTAATGCACAAAGGTGCATGTACGAGTATCACCTGGCAGCGCCCAGTTTTGCAGTTGCACACAGCAATGGTAAAAATTGAATGACAAAATACTAACTGGCTGCCAGTACACCTATCACACTGCTGAACCTTGCCGAAAAACACCTCAGAATCAAGTGGTCATGGATCAAGGGGTCAAAGTGTCACACAACCTCGACCCCACCATTCCCTTTAGAGTATCCAGGCTAAAGGCGGCAATATTTGCCGGCAACTATCACGGTATGAAACAAGAATGTGCAGAGGAGGGGGCCCTGCATAGAGCATGCGGCGACTGCAGCACGCACGATGAAGCGTAAGGTAATATTGGATAGACACTGTCGCTCGTGTGGAAAGTAGAGCACAAAACTGCTCCTCCTGTCAGATCGACAACATTGCCTGCACCATGATCGAGTAAGAGTAGACACTGCTGTAATTCGTGTCAGGGAAAACTCAAATGGCATGTAGAAGCTTGCACCATATTTCAAGATATGTGGAAAGCGCATATACTACAGAACAGGGTTGCCGATGTCCTTTAAGGCACACCATTGGCAGGCACTGGAGTGTTAAAGATAACATTCATACGGCGGTGCCTGATCACATACTAGCCTACTTTATAAACCAAGAACAAAAAACACTCCCATTTCAAAATTTCTTGGTTATTCACAAGACATTGTTGTCTACAACAGGTAATTTTTGATCATGAAAATGAAGCAATGCATAATGTCCCTAGGGAAAATAATGGGAGATTTCTGCAGTGCTACCGACAGTATATAGCAAGAAACTTTAATGGATTTAGAAACAAGGTCAGAAGCAATTACCAGTACTGACTACTTTATTGATCATGTGATCAACAGGCTATATACAGTTGAACCTGGATGTAACGAGCCTCTATGTAACGAATTCCTGAATTTAACAAAGTTTTTATATTCCCCAATGCTGCACACATTGAAGCCAATGTATTTTCGACCTCTATGTAACGAAGGCGTTGCGGAGGTCAACCTTAATGTAACGAACTCGCGAAGCTAATCAGTCATTATTTTTCGAGCTTTTGCTGAAAATGTGGCCGAAGAAATGCTTTAATTTAGTGAATATTAGAACATCTACGCAGCCAGCAGCTACGTGAACGCCTGTACACACAAATAAAGCAAAATTGGCAATGATGATGATAGTATTACCTTCTAGAGCCGCTCCGTGGCTAACGCAGCAGCCTCCTCAGGCGTTGGTAGTGTAGTGCAACACCAAGTGGCATTAGTGGATGCAGTTGATTTCTTTGTAGGTACTGTAGGTGCATGTGGCACATGCAATTTTTGCGCACATTGTGCATTCGCTATCTTGTCTGTTGTTCTGCGTCTGTGCACGTCTCGTGTGTCTGCGGATTTACGGTGTGGTTCGCCCGACGTGTTTCGGAAGTGCTAGGCCAGCCTTTCTGCCTGTATTCGTGGGGCTCCGCTTGTATCTGCGGCGTCAGTTCGTCGCGATGAGTTCAACGGCCAGAAAAAGAAAAGTTTTGTCATTTCAAGACAGACTTGCAATGTTAAATGCGGTCTCCACGGGCGAGAACAAGAAGGATGTCGCTGCTCGTTTCAACATCCCAGCGAGCACCCTGTCAACAATTCCGCAAGCCAGGAATGTGCCTATAAGCGGAGCAATATTACAACAGAAGACGAAGGATTTTGCATGCATCTTGGGCCATGATGACTTCAAGGCAAGCAGCGGGTGGCTACAAGGTTTCAAGAGCCGACACAATGTCATCGGGAAAGTTATCTGCGGCAAATCTGCCTCAGCAGACAGTGATGCCGCTGCTTCGTGGGTGGCTGACAACCTTCCTGGAATACTGAATTGCTTCGAAGTGGCTGAAATCTATAATGCCGACGAGACAGCTCTCTTTTATCAGATGCTTCCGGGCCGTTCGCTAGCACTTAAAGGAGATGACTTCTGCGGCGGAAAGCAGAGCAAACTCCGCGTAACAGTTTTACTGTGCACCAACCTTGACAGCACTGACAAGCGAGTCTCGCTAGTTGTGGGAAAAAGTGCCCGTCCCAGGTGCTTTAAGGGGACGAAGCGTATGCCTGTGAAATACGCGGCGAACACTAAAGCGTGAATGACTCGGGCAATATTTTCTGAATGGCTGAAAGACTTCAACCAGGATGTCAAGCGGCAAGGCCGTCAAGTTTGCCTACTTCTAGACAATTGCGCTGCGCACCAGGTTGAAAGCCTGCAGCTGTTTCACATCGAACTGCACTACTTCCCGGCTAATTGCACATCACTAATACAGCCGCTGGACAAAGGAATAATTAACAGTTTTAGATGCTGTTACCAGCGCGACTGATACAGAAGCTTCTTCTGAACATCCGTCTGGAACGGGAGCTGAAGACCAATATTTATCAGTCAGTTGAAATGCTTGCTGCCTCCTGGCAAGAAGTCAGGGCAGAAGTTATTAAGAAGTGCTTTATGAAGGCAGGGATTACAAAAACGCACAGGCTGGTGTCGACGATGAGGAAGAAGAGACTTCAGCTTCATCTGATGTGGCCGAAGCGTGGGATGAGCTACGCAGCAAAGGTGCTATCCCTGACGACGTCGACCTGAGCGACTTTTTGTTTGCCAACAACGCCACCGTCGCTACGGAAGGAATGAATAATGAGGCACTTGTTGAAAGCGTGCAAAATCCCAATGTCTGTGATGATGGTTCCTGTGAGCCAGATTCGTGTGACGTGCCCACCGCGAAGCAGGTGATGAACGCAATCGACGTATTGCACCGTTTTGTCGGTTTGCGCGACGACGAAGGAGCATTACATGATTTAGCTTCATTGGAGCGCCGTGTTGTGCCTTCGCTCGCGTGGAAACAAGCAGAGATTAAGCAGTTTTTTACTGTAAAAAAAATGTCTGAAGGGCGAGTTCAACTTCACTGATATCTGAAGCCTTTCGGTTTCGTTTCTGCATTATTCGTGCGAGCCTTCATACAAAACCTGCATGTAACGAAAAATTGCGAACTTTTGTCAACTTCGTTATATCCAGGTTCAACTGTATAGTTAGTTTAACATTGCTTTTTGAAGCAACTTGTAATAAACCCAAGAGACACGTGCAGGAAAGAAGAAATGCATGTATTTAAATGCCTGAATGACCTCTTCCTCCATGTATCTTAAATGCCAGACCTATAACGAGATAAAGATCAATTGAAAAACTCGCATAGGAGACGTCCTAGCTTCAACAGAGCCAGTGACACTACATTTGCATCAGGAGAGCTGGCATCATACAGCCAAAAATATGAATGCGCAAATGGTGACCTTTCATAACCTGCTAGAACTACAGCGCTGTTTGCACAAAACAGGATATGCCAGAGATAATTTGTAACCTAAAACTATCCAACTTAACCGCACCAAGTGTGGCATATGTATTCAGCGTAGCACAATTTTTGCTGGGCTCTTTAAGGCCTTTCAGCATATTCCAAAGTAGAAGCAATGGTATACAATGGAAGAGCGACAGTGTATGGGACTAGGGATGACACAATTACAATGAGGGTGAGAAACGAATAAGGCCAATTCGGGTTGCGGGCAGTTGCAAAGTGATGGGGAGGCCTTTTTTCTACAAACTTGGTGGCAACATTTAGAAAGCCAGCACTGACAACAGGACGCATTTCCTCTATCCCTGGCAAGCTGATGAAGCAGAAGGGACGACGTCTGGTTGAATGCTGGTGCCACATTTCAACTTATGCCTAGTGACCATCCACAAAGTAACAACAGTGAAGCAACACTGAAGTCAGACGACATGTCTCATGACGCTCACTGCAATGAAACATAGGGTAAAGCCAGAGGCAAGATAGGGCAGGTAGATAACACTGCTTTGCTGACCCTGAATTATGCTGATATTGGTAAGAGTGTTGCCACTCGTCAGTGGATTAATCTAATCCCCCGAAACAAAATGCAGTTGATGTAAAGCCGATCGGGGCGGAAGAAGAGGGGAGGAGTCAGCTCCCAGTTCCTCCCACCTGTGCAAGGGGCGCTGGAAGTGGGGGCGTCGGAGGAGGCGGCAGCTGCTGCAGCAGGTCCACGCCCGTCACTTGAATGTCGTTGGGGAACAGCCGGCTGCCGCTGCTCAGCCGTTTGTCATGTGAGGGGGGCGGCCGCAGTAGAGGCACCCCACACACCGTGGCACTCTTCGTTGTCGGCACCAGGTTGGGCAGCCGGCCGGACATCATGCGCTTCGGAGATGGCTGCACCATGCAAGAGGCACAAGGTGTCAAACTGCTTGTTCCCTCAGCACCACAGTCACAGTGAATGAAGTGTGTAGTCATCAAGTTAAGTGCCCGGGTTCAATCCCCAGATCAAGACGAATTTTTCTTTAACTACAAAGTTTTAGAGAAGGCTGCATATCTTTCCTTTGTAGCCGTATAGCTGCGCTTGGGTGGATGTCAATGAGTAATTACTCCGTTATTACAAATCTACTCCACCTTGGGAATTCCCCTGTATATCCAACCAGACCAAGTTCAGTTGGCTAGCGCCAAATAAATAGCCACACAGACTCAACACATTACACGTATGGGCAATTGCATGTATAGTAGGCACAGTGAACCAGGAATACATTTTGTGCGAGGTACTATTCTGGGGTGGCGGCTATTCCGTATGGATTAGACCAGTGCAAAACAAGGAAAAGGGAACCAGAAATACATTTAGACGAGGTGCGATTCTGGGGTAGCCGGTGTTCCATATGGGTTTGACCAGTGCAAAACAAGGAAAGCACATGAACTAACACACATATATGCTCACTTCACCAGTCAGGATGTGGGGATTAGCATCCCAAAGCTACAGGCTACGAGCTATGAGACACTGTAGTGAAGGACACCAGGTCCTTCATGGTTGCCCGGTGATCCTTAATGCACACTGACATTGTGTAACAAATGGGCACTGTTGCTCTCTTTTTCTGCATTTCATCCCCACCAATATATGGCTAGGGTTCAATCCTGCCCCGTTAGGCTCAACAGCCTTAGTGACGCTGCCACAGACAAAGTTTGGCCATACAGCTTCTCAACAAGAATCATTAAGGCCCAATCATCCCTCCAATATGAACATTTAACGGTCACAGACGTCCAGAAGACATAAAAAGATCCTGAAAGTCCCACCAGCAGTATATTTGCTTTCCACAAATTTTCACGCTTCTATTCCAGGGCAGAATAATGTTAGCCTTCTAACCACTAGTCATTCTTCTCTGACCACTAAGGGGCCCTTTATTACAGACATCACCCTCTGCTCACTCGCATCTTCAATGCACCAGTCATAAACTGCACCTTTCTACTGAACCAGAAAAGCGAACATAGTAATCAGCAGTGTATGTAGCAGTATTAGGACTACTAAAGGTCAAGAAATAGGCTTCTACACAATATTTGCGTGCGTGTGTGCGCATGTGCATGCGCACACGCGCGCACGCATTTGTGTGTAATCATTAACCAACATTCAGAGCTTATCCAGCTGTACTGTAGCTACACAAGACTGGTGCCGTGAGTGCTTTGAACTCTAATACTGAGCTCGCGCAAACAGAATTTGTGCATGTGTGTAACCAGCAAGTAATGCATGCTACTAAGCAGGGATCCCCACCTAATGCCAGTCCAATGTAATTAAAGCCCAGCCACAATGCCAGATCAACTTCAGCTTCAATGCCTCCGCTCAGTGACAACAAATGTCAGCAATTTCCGTACTGGCCAACATTGCAGTCCTCTCAGTGAATCCTTAGATGGATTCACAGAGAGGACTGCAATGTTGGCCAGTACGGAAATTGCTGACCTTATACCTCTGTCATACGGTCACTTTCGATCCTCATTGAACTCGATCTGCATTGAGGTTTTCAAGAACGATTGAAGCATCCCGTGCTACACGGGCGTTTTCAATGAGCATTGAGAAAATTTCCTTGTGTGCGCTTTAGAGCTCACTGATGACGAGGGTGTCGACGACCGATTTCGAGTGTGCTTGAAACCTTAAGAGCATTTGAGCAAGCAGCTTGAAGTCAAGCAGGATCGAACTCGAATGCACGTGAAAGTTGCCGTGTGACAACCTCGATCTGCATTGAGTTGAATGCAGATCGAGTTCAATGAGGACCGAAACTGTCCTTGTGACAGGGGTATAACTCTAGAAGCCGAAATGCAAGCTGGTCATATCTTGGTCGCAGAACCGGAAACAGTATGTAGTTCATCACTAAATACTTTGACATAATCTTAAAAGTTCTCATGCAGGCAAGCATCACTAGAGACAGGGCATGAAAATCTTGCGATCATGCAACAAGCATAAATTGAGCCTGCCGCTCGCACACAGTGGCTACAACTGAAGAAGTAGTACATGTGCTGAACGAGCAGCCAGTCATTCCATCATGAATCTTCGAAGTAGTGCTCCAGTGGCAGGGGCATGAACTGAGATGAGACGACAAGCGATAGGAAAGAGCCTATTTTCACACTGGCAAAGTTAGTGCATGCCGGATGTCACTGGCATCTGTTGTTGATTACACTCGTTGTGTCATACTATAAGTATGCAGACCCCAGTTACTCCCCAACGTAGCGTCACAAAGTGCAATATGTGGAGTAAGAAGACTTTTTTTTCAACTGAGAATTTCCCCAAGAAAGCTGTGATGTTTCCTTTTGTAGCTGTGACACTGTGCTCAGGTGGATGGTGACGGTAATAACTACTCTTTCAGCCATGGCATGGCATGGCAGTCCAAATGTATTACCGTTTTGTGCTGCATTTTTGATGTGACAAACATTCCACAAACATTAATATACCCATTCCTCTGTTCACCAAGAATACCTTGAAGACTGAGTTGGGTCATTCCGGGCATTTTATGAAAGGGTCTCTATGATTTTGCTGATTATATGGTGTCGTAACATCGCAAAACTAACCAACTAGTCAGTATGTGGCAATGTAGCCTGCTAACTAGCCCCTGCCAGAGCCATGCCTGTGATTCTTCATTCACAACGCTGACAAAATCGAATTTTCTAACATAATGAGGCAACACACCTGATAAAAACATATATGTAAAGTACAGTCGCAGATTACTCCTGCTGGGCTGAACTACCGAGTTGAAGTACCCAGATTTGAATATGACCACAGCAGCAGTGTTTCAATGCAAAAGAAACATGTTTGCTAAGTAATATCAGTGCACATTAAAGATGACCAGGTGGTCGAAATTGCTCTAAAGCCCTCCAACGTGACACCTCTCTCTCTCCATCTCCTTCCTCTTCCACTTTCATCCCCTCCATCCCAGTACAACTGAGAATGTCCACTAAAGATTGAGGCAGTTACAGTGCCTTCCATTTCCTCACGATAACGTCTTCTTACTCCTTGGACATAGTAACTGCTCTTCAAGAACTTCTTTCCAAGTCCTTGACATTCACATAAGAAACTTTGAGATGTGGAAGAGGAAGATGTGCTTGAGGTGCCTGACCAATCTATGTATGTTTTTTAAAAGCTCATGGCAACAGTGAGAGCAAAAAAGAAGAGGACCTATACTGTCACATGTGAAGGCATTGTATTCGGTTTACACTATGTGGTGCAATGCCACGGCGCACTGTCAAGGCACATACCACCCACCTGGTGATTGCCGCAGTTAGTACTCTGCAGTTACGTCAACTACTACTACTACAGTCGAACCCGGTTATATCGAACCCGGATATATCGAATTTTGGTTATATCGAACTCACGAAATATCCCCTTGAAAATCCCATGTAAAAGTATAGGAAAGCCGCGTCATATATCGTACTCAGTTTCACCGGTCGTTCGATATATCGAACTCTGCATCACGCACTGGAAAGTGTGCCGTCCCCAAAGACGATCGCATCACCCTTGGCCGTTTGCCGCGTGACGTTTTCAAGCCACGCGCGGAAGAAATGAGAGGGGACAGTTCGGCGACAGCTGGTCTGGGCAGCGCCGCGCCCATTCCCCAAAGGCGCGCATCTACAGTTGTCGTTTCCCGCGCGCCAACACATGACGTTTGCAAGCCACGTGCGTGGGTGTGCCCATTCTTTTGCTGAGCTATCTCTCCTTCAGCACGTGCAACGCATGCGCCAAGCCAGCTCAGCCCGTTTTCAGACAGACGTGGGACGCTTTCTCCAGCGTGTGTTGCGAACCCTCTGCGTGCGGCGGCGCGGCGGCGGACGTGGCTATGGCGCCTGCAATTGTTAAAGCGCCAGCTCTTTTTTCTTTTTTTGCGAGTCATCCTTTCTGCGGCAGGGATTTTTTTTTTTTTCGGGGATGTTTATTTTATTCATTTTTTTTATCGTTTATCCTTGCATGTATGAATCAGCGAAAGCACGCAGTCAGCTGCTGCGATCATGACGGCCGCTCCAAGCGCGGCGCGATAAATCGAACCAGGCTTGTGCTATCAAGCCATCACGGGCACTCTGCCAAGTTCACTCCCCGCCACCGCAGGAGCTATAAAAAGATAAACGCGCCCTGACGTTATCGCTGCGCAGCATCTTGGCACGCTGCCAATGAGCTGTGGATGAGACGACCGAAATGGACTGACGGGCGCCATCGACATGCAAGCGAAAGTGCTCGCCGCGGCGACACAGAAACCTTGCCTTTAGCTACCGCGGTGGCTCGAGCGGCAAGAGGGACGCAGTTCCAACAAGTTTGAAAATTTTCGCTCTGTCGCTCCGCTCGTCGCTGAGATCGCTCAGTCGCTTGCATGTGAGCGAGCTAGCCTTAACGCATTATTTTTTTTTTTCAAATTCTCGGGTGCAAAAGTGGAGGGTGAGTTCATTATGAGAGTGGGTTGATTACGCGACAAATACGGTATCGTTTTTCGCATCGTAAGTGCAGTCACAAGCCGATTTCTGTATATCGAATTATCGATATATCGAACTATTTCGCGATCCCCTTCGAGTTCGATATATCTGGGTTCGACTGTGCTACTATCACGCCAAACCCAGCAAATGGGCGTTCAGCAGCCACTGCAGTAACAGGGGTCCGCCTGTGTATTTGGCACAAAACAATAATAAAATCATGGCACAATGAAGGAGTCCAGATAAATTTTAACCAGCTGGGCTTCCTAAACATGAATAAAATAGCATGTTTTTGCGTTTCACCTCCATCGGAGTAACTGCTGTGGCCATGTTTCAACCAACGACCTGATTCTCAGTAATTGGAACGTTGCAGCCCCTGAACTGCCACAGCAGGTACTAGTTTACACAAAACCTCCACCACAAGCATCTGCCAGTTAGCCCCGGAAGAGTTGCTTTCATACCTGAGCCTTGCGTGCAGCCTCCATCTTGGCATCGAGCCAGTCGAAGGCATCCGGCTGTGCAGGCATCAGCTGTGGAGGAGCAGGAGGTGGAGGAGGCGTCGTCTGCAACGCAGCAGCAGTCCTGCCGCTGCTGCTGTTCGGCGTCGACAGCAAGTCGTCAACGCTCAGTGAAGGACAGCTGCTGACGCGCGACAACGGACCAGCTCCCTCGCCCGCAACGCACGAATAGTATCGGTCAGACCCGTCCAAGTTGGAGTATGCAGGCCTAGAGGCATCGAGTGTTCCGACGTTGTAATAGCGACGGTCTGCGTTGGACGAAACATTGTAATAAGTCGCGATGGACTCGCCAACGTTGGGAAAGGTGAGCCCTCCTCCGGGGGATGCAGACTTGCGAACTGGCTGTGGTGCGACCTGAAGGGTGGTGTCGATTTCGCTGCACAAATCGATGAGGACGCCTTCTTTCACTGGACTCGGTTTAGACGTGGGCACTGGGGTTGTTTCGGATGAGCCATCAGCGCCTGTGGGAAACATACATTTCATTCAAGTTTGCTTGGCTTTTGCTATCATATCCCCGCACTGTACTTTGAGACACACTATTGAGCAATGTCAAACACTAGCATGGAATCAAATAACCTCTCCTCCCAACTCCCTCTCCAGTCCACATGGCATCCTCTACATCATATCCATCAAAAAAAATCAATGGTACACCGATCTGACAATTACTGCGGAAAAGATCTAAACTGTTTATTGCCAGCGCTTGAAAATCAAAAAACATGCCCTCACCATTCTGAGGCATCTGGTTATGCCAGAGACGCTGCTCTCGCACTGCAGCCTATGCAACTAGGTGTTTTATGTAGGCTGCCCAAATGTTTTCTGTTAAATCCAGGCATGTGTACAAAAACATTCCTGTAAAGAACCAGCCATTGGGCTAGTTGGTTGCAGCTTATCTTGGCATGGAGCCAAACACATAGAATGATTACAGGGATGAAGCACATCCTGTTGCCTTAGACAAGCCACTCAATCCCTAGGGAAAGAAACTAGTTTGTCCCCCCATCTTTCACAATGTTTTGTTTCGCAGTGGCATTATCTAAGCAGGGTCGTATCGGCCCCTTTTCTAGAGTAAACGCTGTTCTGTTCTTTCCTTCTTTTTACAGCAAAGCCATTTCGGAATGTATTGAATGCACGTGCTACTGGAGACCACATGCACAACTAAGCATGGACAAGGTACTAAAATCTCAAAATATTTCTCATCACATGATACTCCACTATGACCACAACTCACACCAGGCGCCTTCTTACTCTGGAAGTGAGGGCACCAATGGCAGGCAGTGCAGCCTCTTGTAAAGGTCTCCTTTCATTTTTCCTAAACACCTACCACTCACTCATGGCAAATAAGAGGAAATGAAGTTAACTATGTAAATGACACATAACAGCCATGAAGCAAATTTCTAGAACCACAGAGAGAACTCCTGGCTAAATTCCAGTCTTCAAAAGAGATAATCTCATCAAAGCAATAGTCATTTTAACAAGGCACAAAGCAACACAGGTGCTTGTGATCGCTTTCTCATCCTTACTATGTCTTATTCCAATTAATCAAGTGCAGATTAAATTCTGCTCACTGCACCGATGACACAAAACGCACCTGGTGCTCCCATCAGGCGCACGGGGGACGAAGACGACGATGATGGTGACACTCGTGTATCCCCTGCGCCACCCAGGAGGGACTCGCCAGGGTCGGGCTGCTCGTTGACAAAGCGGTTGTATCCGTACTGGCGCATCTGGGTGGTGCGCTTGGCAATGGGGTTGTTTTGGGATGAGCGGCGCGCCAGCTCCTGAAGCCGGGCAGCCAGTGGGGCTGGCGGCTCATCCTCCTCGTCCCCGGGCGGCAGCCCCAGCAGGTCGGGGGGATCCATGGGGTTCCGCAGGTACAGCTCGTCAATTGAGCCCGGGTTGCCCCAAGTACGACCACTCACGTCCATATGACCAGTGTGGATGAAGCTGCAAGCCAATGAGAGAGAGAGATTGGGGCCAAGGTTGCTTGAACAGTGCAACCCAAGTTGGCGAATCAGCTCATTGGGCAAGCAGCTCGATGGTTGTGGCTTACACCGGTGTGGTGGGCGATGTTAATGCATGTTAAAGAAACCAAAGTGGCGAATATTGATTTACGGTTCTCTACTTAGCCACTCTTTCCCTCATTTCATCCCTTCCTTCAACCCTCGTGACCAATTGGGCGCTCCATCACTGCGCCTTCCTTCTCCTCCTAACATTTTTTTTTTTTTCACAATATGGTGGCTAAGCAGCTCTGCAGTTTGTCCAAAGTTTAGGGATTTCTTTCAGTGCAGGCAAAATTAACTACCCAGCTGCTCAAGATTAGCCTAAAGCACTTCTCTACAGCAGGTCTCACAGTCAACGTTTAGGTTTGGTACTACCACGTCCTAATAATGTCCAAGAGACTACACTCATTGAAAATACATCATATAAACCGTATTATAGATCGAGTGGGAATATAAGTGGACCCCTCACTGTGAAGCGAGAAAAAAAAAAGAAGAAAAAAAGTGGAGACGCGCAGATTTAATCGGCTGTGTTCTTGCATCACTGGAGCCACGATCTCACTCCAAACTTCAGCAGTGTCGTAGCAAGACAACGTAGCAAGACAAGTGTGTTGCTTACGCAGCACTTCTTGAAAGGTTGCACGTGAACAGCTGAACTTGTCCATAGCCCCGCATGCTCTTTTCTGAACCGCTGAACTGTCTCCTAGAGGACGGCCATGTTGCCGTTCACTTCAGCAAACATCACTTTTTCTGAAAACCCACTGTAAACTGCCTCTACATGTTGTTATTTATTGCTAAAGAGGTATTTTATACTCTCATAGGTCGAACAAAAGAGCGCATGCGAAGGTAGATGCGCTTGAAATGAAAAAATAAATGCCAGCAACTGCAGGATGTCGATACGGTTTTGGCTGCCTGTTCACGAGCAGGCACGCCACTTGTTGCCAGACTGTGCCTCAAATTCTGCTAAAGACCGCTATATAAGACGAGGGGCGACGTTACCTTGCTTGTGAAAATCTCGACCTATATTCCGGTTTATATAGTACCTTTAGAAGGTAGAGAAAAAAGAACAATGAAACAAAATACTACCGCCAACTACTTTCACAAGCAAACTGCAAAGATGTTCATACAGTTGACTCCTGTAAAGATGAACTCAGTTAAGATGAATTTTCGGATAAGACTGAAAATGCAACACCATTTGGATGGTTTATTCATTCGACTCGATGTAAAAAATAACCACTTCAAAAAAGCTGTTTGTATCGTCCTTTGGATAAGATCAACTTCTGCAGCAACCACTGCAGAAGACAGTGCTGCCTCTTACCAACACGCGTGCTCGCTGATTTGATTTACTGACGTGGCATCACAACATGGGTTATTGCAGCGTAGAGATGCCCAGATATCGGCACTAAGCGAAAAAAATAAAGAAAAAATATTGACCACTGTGGGGTACAGTGAGAAAGAGGAGCCAGTAAAATAACGAAATCTACAGCAATGTTACTCTCAAGTAGAATTACATGAGCTGGCTTCATACTCTGCCTTCAGGTCGCTTCATGCAGAGTGCAATAAATGTTCTGTCTGCAACCATTGCCTCTCTGGAAGACTTCTTTACTGACTGTTTTCATGTAACATGCATTTGGACACACCTAGCATGCTTACATATATCTAAGGGGTGGAGATAAGATAGCGGCATGACATGACACAAGGTGACTATTCGGCTGCATCATGTCACCCTTTTGCACACAGACTGAACTCACCAGCAGCAACGACTGGTCTCTCTGGGGGAACAATAATGTTAACACATGCTCTGCCATATCAATTGCACTGATAATCCGCAAACCTTTTTAGCGAAAAAGCACAAGTCCAGAGGTTTAGATCCTATCAAAATTGTCTAGCATTTGCAAGTCAGCACGTAGCACTTTCCCACAAAAACAATAATCGGAGCAAAACGGATTCGAACTGGTCAAATTCGAACCTGTGTACTCTGGTTCAGTAGCTGAGCATCTTAACCACCGAGCTACCGCGGCAGGTGCTTTTGCTTATCACAAACAGGTTCAAGTAGGATTAAACCTCGGCCACTTTTTTTTTATCAGCAATTCTGCGGCTAGACCCCACTCCCAGAGATCACGGAGTTCATAACAATCTCAATGTTACCGTCAGTGTCCAAACATCTAATCAAGCAACGGGTGTTCCATTATCAGCTCAAAATTTCTTTGCAATGATCATGCTTCACTACTGAACAGACATCACCAGGACCACAAGAATCAAAACAACCGAATTTCCCTCAGAACAAAAATTAGATGCAGCTATCCTCAATGTCCCTTTTAGACAATTCCATCCAGTTATTTTCTCAATAAATAGTGGCTCTGTTACTCATTCAGACTGTGCTAATGTTTGTGCAGCAGCGAAGTGTCCATGGCCGTGAAAAATTGGACTCAAAAATCTTCCTGCCAGTCAATTCAGGATCTTAACCTCTTTACCGCGCCCCACATTAAAGTGAATGTCAGTTGGAATGGACAGTTTAATTAAGTAATCAGGTAGTGATGGTAAACTTTGCACCTTGCGTTTTGCTCTTCTCTAGCTTACAAGAGCAGCATTCTCTGTGGGAGTAATCTATTTATTGCCAGAATGTGATTACCTATTGATACAAAAAAAGCGTTCTATTTGTCCTCAACATTCCTTTAAACCCTACACGCCTACTAAGATGACAAGTTCTATGAAAAGATCCAGTATATTCTGTTACACAAACTAGAGAAATGACAAAACATGAAATGAGCTGCAGACAAGCCGATCACAATGCTCACTACAGCTGAGGCACCTATTGCTGCAACACTTGAGGGAGGGAGGTTAAGGAAGGTAAAAAGGTGAAATGCATTGGAGTTAACTAAACGAAATAAGTGACCTGATTTTTTCTACATAATTTTCAACAAACACTGATGAACAATTGATTGGTGATATTAACACCAGGTAGAATGGCCATTGCTAAATGCACGACTGACTTATCCATGCCAACCAGAGAGAAAAAAAAAAAAAAAGACAACCCATTCTGCAGGAGAGAGAGTAAAAACGGCAGTTTCAAGAGACATGCTTCAAGTAATCTTCAAGCACAAGGCTCAATCATAAACTAGTCAGGAATTTAAATTTAAGACAAAAACCATGACCCCTTATCTAACCTGGACTCCATGCATAGTCCCATGACATAAGTAAATTCTTGACTGTAAAAGTCATTCAGTAGTCAACAAGTTATCACAAATATGTAGCTGCGCCCCGCCATGATGGTGCAGTGGTTAGGTGGCTTAACTACTGTGCCCAAAGATGCGGGCCCGGCCGCGGTGGCTGCTTTTCGATGGAGGCGAAAAGAAAGGTGCCGGCGTGCTGTGCGATGTCAGTGCACATTAAAGAAGCCCAGGTGGTTGAGATTTCCCAAGCCCTCCACTACGGAATCTCTCATAGCCTGAGTCGCTTTGGGATGATAAACCCCACAAACCAAACCAAACCAAACAAATAGCTGCCCAACTGGCTCGATTTCGTTACCTGTCAAACAATATACATACATGTTTCGAGATAAGCTGTACTTGATTTTGGCATGCTGAGAGAAGTAAATAAGCCAAAAATGAGTTTACATCACGAAACAATCCTCAATGCTTTTTCAAATGGTATTGAAAACTTACGAAGTGAAACTCAAGACATAGGTACAGAAAAACTGAATAAAGTGAAAACCGAATCCACTTGTTGCAAGCATGACTCTTTGGTTAAAATAATTTAATATTAAAAACTGTGTCTAGACTGTAGTAACTATAGGCCTTATGCAAATATGCTGGCATCTATTGGAAGAAATCTGGAACGTGCAAGCGGCGCCAAATTGAGGGATTGTGGTCATGAGATTTTTGTCTGGTGCGGGACACGTGAGCAGCTTTCTCGGTTTGGTGATCCTTTTATTGTTTTAAGGTTTAAGGAAGAAATAACGAGCAATGAGTTATCCGTCGACCTTGCTGTGATGCCCAAGCACCCAACAGCGACTTTGCAGATATACAAATTATGTGTTGAAAACACAGCAAGAGAGCCGCCGGCAGCACAAAAATTCACAACGGTTGTCAGTTTGCCGAAGTAAACCAAGAAGTGCACTATAGACAAGATTTCTTTTCAGTCTGAAACGTCAAGCTCAAGCTGTTGTTCACTGTGGGCTCTGTTCCTCTGTTTTCTTACTGCCTCGACGCTCATATACAGTCGAACCCGGTTATATCGAGCTCGGTTATATCGAACCCAGTTATATAGAATTTTGGTTATAACGAACTCACGGAATATCCCCTTGAATATCCCATGTAAAAGTATAGACAAGCGTCATGTTTGTAAACAAAGGTGGCGCTGCGATCGGCAGCGACATGGGGTGTAGGCAAAAGGGCGGCGTGCCTACACTGCGCAAAGCGACGCTGCCTTCGAAACCAGTTCGCGCGTGCGAATATATTGAAACGTAAGCTTCGCTTATACGTAGAAATAGATTGGTTTATGCCTGGAAAGTATTTCCGCACATTATCAGCCGATTACAGCTAGAATTACTTGGCGAAGAGCGCTGCATTGGCTTCCTTCTCCGTGGCCTCAACAGCGCGCGGCTGCGGTACGTAGGCGACGGCCGTGAGTGATTAAGTTAAATAAAAACGAGAAAGCGCAATGTATAAGAAAGACTAATAGTCAACCCTGTTCAACTCCCAGGCCTATTCCTAGCGCATGCAAGGAGGACGACAATATGAATGACTGGAAGTGTGTTTTTCATATGACGAATCTATTGACTGCCAAATTTCTGTTGCTTCAAGCACTCACTCTAAAGAACAATATTATCGGCAACTATATAAAGTAAACTAGAAATCACATTTCTAGCTCACTTTACCGGCAACTTAAGTCATAGAATTTCGTATCTAAAAAGAAGAACTCAATCTTTTAGATCTTTTTAACATGTTGGCAAAGTGCACTGCCAACTTGTTTTCGCCTGCCCGATAAAAAAGACGTTGATGTCTATCTCATCTTACAGATGTAGCAAGGTCATTCACAGGTTAATATGTACATGAATGCCAGTACGAAAGCTCTCATTTTGTTCTCTTTGCTCTATAGGAGAGACGCATGAGTGCAGATGAAACATTCTTCACGATCGCTTGCAGAGTTTGCGTGATCTGCTGAGCTTTTTTTTAATGTACATGGAAATTTTTTATTCAAATGCGCATCATCTTATTCTGCTTATTATATTGCACCCCTCATAGTCGATTCCTCTTTGGGACATTAAACTTCATGTACCATATATACTTAAATATCCTGCTCGATCAGAGCTAGATTGTACGTGGATATTTAATTCGTTCGTCAGGATCTTATAATGACCTCCAAAGATAAAATTTAGAAATGAGAAATAATGCTGCGGGACTGCCCGGATCATAACAATGTATACTATAGAACCGGTGATGAAGAGACTGGTTGAAACTCGTGAAAGTACAAACAGAGAAAAGCTATACTTTACAGGTCCGGGCCTGTTATAGCCAGCAATATCGTACTGGAGTGACCGCGCTTAAAGTAATTGCAATTACCTTCACAGCAGCGTTTGTGTCCTTTCTGTGTGAACATATGCACGGGCAGCACTGCAAGTGAATAGAACTCACAGTGCAGCTTCCCTGCGGGATCATACGCACACGGAATATATCGCGTCTGAACTTCTTACAACTTAATAGCATATCAAAATGGGCACGAGCTGCAGGCGTTTGTTCTTGCGCTATTCGTCGTGCTGCCGAAAAGCAATCATGATAATTAAGGGTTGCAAACGAACTGATCTAGTTTCGGTGAAGAACTGCAACGCATATATATGTTAGCCGCGAAGGCAATCCGTCACCGAAGAGTCTACTTGTCGCGCTCAATGCCGCTGCCCTTCACTCTCATCTTTATTCTACCGCAAGAAACATGTTAAAACAAGTGCCACTTTGCTTTTTGTGCCTCGTGGCGCAATCAACCGCACCACAGCTCGTAGAAATATTGGGAATTATGCCCGAAAACACAGCAATCGCCGCGCATCCATTGCAGACGGCCCGCGCTTTTGCCTACACCACGAAAGTCACTGCTGTCGCCAGCGCCACCGCATCTCCGCTGACGTCACGGGCTGACGCTTGTCTATAGGAAAGCCGAGTCATATATCGAACTCAATTTCACCGGTCGTTCAATATATCGAACTCCGCAACACGCACTGGAAAGTGTGCCTTCCCCGCGACACTAACATATTAGACCTGATACTCACAACGGCACCAGATACGATAAAAGAAATAACACATTATAATGGTTTCAGCGATCACCATTTACTTCAATTAAGTATTGACATTCCAGTTCCGTTTATGGGCTATGTGACTAAAAAGATTCACGATTATAATAAAGCAAATTTCACAGCTATCAACACAGAACTTGAAATATTTTTCTATAATACATTTCTACCATACATCAACAGCCACTGTGTTGAAGAAAACTGGGTACTCTTTAGAGATAAGGTTTCATCTCTGGTTGGCTAGTTTGTTCCTGTATTCAAAATAACTAAAGATAAATCCAATCCTTGGTTTACCAGGAGGCTTAAGCAACTGCGAAATAAGAAAAAGCAGTTATATCAGACTGCTAAGCGTGCGTGCACCAGTTCTGCTTGGAATAAGTACAGTGACACACTAAAAACATATTGCTCCGCCTTATCCTCCGCGAAAGATAAGTACTTTTCACACGACCTTCCTTCCCTTATAAAAACTAATCCCAAAAAGTTTTGGAAACATATGTCCAGATCGGGGTGGAGGTTCCATATCTCTACAATGTAACAACATTCCAGTTTCAGATATTAAATGTCCAGCAATATTCAACACATACTTTTCATCTGTATTCTCTTCCGAAGACAGCTCTAACCTACCGGAGGTACCCGACATTAATTGCCGCTACATAACACCCATTGAAATAACTGAGGAAGGTATCATCTCTCTCATAAATAACCTTAAGGTATCTACTTCAGCTGGTGTTGACGGCATTAATTCTAAAATCTTAAAGAACACCATTTCAATCTCTAGTAAAATTTTATTTCATATTTTTCATCAATCTTTAACTAGTGGATTGCTGCCCGCAGATTGGAAGATAGCCAAAATAATACCGATTTTTAAAGCAGGAAACAAAACTTCAGCTGAAAATTATCGTCCAATATCTCTCACATGCATCTGTTGTAAAATGCTTGAACACATAATTTCACCTCACGTTTTGAGTCATCTTGAGCAGAACAACTTTTTCTGGATTTAGGAAGGGTCATTCCTGCGAAACACAGTTGTTCGAACTAACAACTGACTTGCATTTCCATATGAATGAAAGCCTTCAAACTGATTGTATATTCCTTGACTTCGCCAAAGCTTTCGACCGGGTAGCTCACTGCCGCCTGATTTCAAAATTATCATCACTCCGTCTAGACTCGTTAACTTTAACATGGCTTCGTAACTTCCTTTCGCATCGTCAACAGTTCGTATTTGTTAACAATCTGTGCTCTAATCTTTCCCCTGTTATCTCCGGTGTGCCGCAAGGTAGCGTGCTCGGACCTTTATTATTTCTTATTTATATAAATGATTTACCTACTAATATATCCTCTTGTATGCGAATTTTCGCGGATTATTGCATCATCTATCGCCCCATTAAATCTTCTGATGACCACCTGGCGCTCCAATCAGATCTGCTTCTTATTAACGAATGGTGCAACTCATGGTTAATGACCCTTAACGTATCGAAGTGCAAAATAATATCATTTAGCCACAAACGAAACAATTCCAGCTTTCCATACCACATTCAAGACGATTTACTGACTGTCGTATCCCATTACAAATACCTCGGCGTTAATCTTTCCTCTGATCTTTCATGGTCCTTCCATATTACATCCATATGCGCTGCCGCCTCAAAGTCATTAGGGTACCTACGACGTAATCTCAGGAATTCTCCTGCTAATATTCGTAAACTAGCTTAGCTTACTTTTGTTCATCCACAACTTGAATTTGCTTCATCCATTTGGTCTCCCTATCATAACAACATGATCACCGCAATAGAATCCATCCAAAATAGGGCAGCACAATTCATATCTCGAAACTATAACTACCATTCAAGTGTCACTGTGATTAAAAGTAACCTTTCGTTAGAATCCTTAGGTACACGCCGCGACATCGCCCTCCTAACACTATTTCACAAGTATGTATACCCCAATCGATCCTGTCCGCTTCACCTCGATGTTCCATCCCACACGTCCAAAAGATTGCACAATCACCTCAGTTTTACAAGAATATATGGTGACACATTAGCCTTCAACTCATCAGCACTTCCACGAGCCATCAGATTATGGAATAACCTGCCAGACATTATCGCTTCTCTTCCTAATCTAGAAGCGTTCCATCGCCAGCTTATCACATTATATCACTGAACCTTCATTTTGCCTTATTTGTCTTATATATACATTTTTATTAAATTTGTTGCAGCTGTTAAATGTCTTGATGGGTTTTATTTACTTGTGTTTGCCTGTGTACTCTTTCCGTTTTTTTTTTTTTTTCCCTTACCATTTTTTTTTTTTTTAAGCGCCATTCGAGGCACTGTGTGCCGCTTGCTTTTTATTACGCTTAATCTGTGTGTGTACCATTGTGCTTTAATCTGTATCGCGTATTTATTTTTCTTAATGATATAATAATTTCCACGTTGTACTATTTTGTTTGTTCATATATTAAATACCTTTGCATTTTTTGCCTGTTTCCTTACATTTTATGTATATATTGCACTGTATAGATTTTTATGTCCCCCTTACACAATGCCTAATGGGCCTGTAAGGTATTTTCAAATAAATAAATAAATAAAAAGACGATCGCATCACCCTTGGCCGCTTGCCGCGTGACGTTTTCAAGCCACGTGCGGAAGGAATGAGAAGAGACGGTTCAGCGACGGCTGGTCTGGGCAGCGCCGCGCCCATTCCCCAAAGGTACGCGCATCTGCAGTTATCGTTTCCCGAGCACCAGCACATGACTGCAAGCCATGTGCGTGGGTGTGCCCATTCTTTCGCCGAGCTATCTCTCTTCTTTAGCACGTGCTACGCATACGCTAAGCCAGCTCAGCCCGTTTTCAAACAGATGACGGACGCTTTCTCCAGCGTGTGTTGTAAACCCTCTGCGTGCGGCGGCCGACGTGGCTATGGCACCGGCGGACGTTATGAAGCAGCAGATCTCTCTCTCTCTCTTTGTTTCTTTTTTTTTTTTTTTTTTTTTGCGAGAGTCATCCATCCTTATCGTTGTGCTGTACGTGCGGCGTACCGTAAGATATGGCGGCTGTGGATGTTAAGAAGCGTCAATTTTTTTTTTTTTGCGGGAGTCGTTTATCCTTGCATGTACGAATCAACAAAAGCATGCAGTCAACTGCTGCAATCATGACGCCCGCTCCAAGCGCGGCGTGATAAATCGAACCAGGCTTGTGCAATCAAGCCATCACGGGCACTCAGCCAAGTTCGCTCCTCGCCGCCACCACAGGAGCTATCAAAAAATGAACGTGCCCTGACGTTATCACTGCGCAGCATCTTGGCATGATGCCAAGAAATGAGCTGTGGATGAGATGACCGAAACGGAGTGACGCGCGCCATCGACATGCAAGCAAAAATGCTCACGATTTCTGCCGCGGCGACACAGAAACCTTGTTTTGAGCTGCCGCGGTGGCTCGAGTGAAGAGAGGGACACAGTTCAACAAGTTTGAAATTTTTCGCTCTGTCGCTGCCGCTTGTCGCTGAGATTGCTCAATCGCTTGCATGTGAGCGAGCTGGCCTTAATGCTTTTTTCTTTTTTCAAATTCTTGGGTGCAAAAGTGGAGAGTGGGTTCATTATGCGAGTGGGTTGGTTACGCGTCAAATACGGTATCGTTTTTTCGCATCGTAAGTGCCATCACAAGGTGATTTCTGCATATCGAATTATCGATATATCGAACTATTTCGCGATCCCCTTCAAGTTCGATACATCCCGGTTCGACTGTAGTTGAGGTTATGGTGAGGCGTTCGCGACCACACTGCATAGGCAACACCATATCATGATCACACACTCGATAATGAGCATAACTTGGTGAAGCATGCCAATTCCAAAATATTCAAGGCAAGTCAAAGGAACTGTGCTGCTTAGCCAAATGACATGGGCTCAATCCCGGCCGCAGCGGTCATTTTTCTGATGAAAGTGAAAAACAAAAATGCCTGAGTGGCACGTTAAAGAACCCTACATGGTCAAAATTTATCCATAGCCTTCTACTACTGCGCCCCTTATAGCTATATGTAGCTTCGGCGCATTGAAAAAAGGACCCAATAATTTTCGCTGCTGCTTGCATTTCTGCATCACACGATGCTAGGCACTCCGTGGAGTGACGGCCCTACCATGACTGTTGATGCTGCTCTGTCGGTACACACAATCGCTCCAACAATTCCGCTTGGAAAATTCGATCTTCGTTAAGTAGGCGAAAACCAAAACGTGACAACGAGCAGTAAATGATCAATTTACGCTGCCTACCACGTATGGTACTTACTGAAAGTAGGTTTACGTGAAGCTATGACCCTTTGCAAACGGAAGAATGCGTACGACTTGCATCAAAGCAAACCAAATGTTAAGGATAAAAAGCGGACCCATGAAGCCGAGCGGCAGATGCAAAAGCTAATTCCGCTTGAGAAACTACTAGATGACCGACGGAGTGCGCCATAACTGCCAGCAGATAGGAGTGCTAACAGCTCAGTATTGGGCCTTTTTCTGCAATCTAACTTCTTCCATCGAATTATTATCTCTCGAAAAGCGCTCAACGCATGCAAGCTGCTTCCCGCTGGTGTCTCGTCATGCTCCTGGCAAAAAAACTTGCACGAAGCTAGCACCCTCACCTTCTTTTCCTTGTCATTTTTAGTTAAGTTTTGTGTACAGCAAGGTACAGAGAAATATTTGAGCACCTTTTATGACAATAAAGGCCAACTTGCGCATTGCTAGTCCCGTTCTACCATATACTGCAGTTTATGAAATCCCCCAACATGGCGGAAACGCCCGCCGTCAGCACAATGGGCGCCAGATTTTACATAAGGTCTATAGGCACAGATAAATCCAACCTTCAACTCCAGAAGGACGTCACCTCATTTCTGAAGAAATCTTTATTTGAAAACTTCTTTCAGGAACATTTTACATGCCTTATTCTACAGTGCATTCTTCGCATGTGGTTTGCATAAGAAATGGCAAAATGCTGATTTAGTGCAAAATCAAAATTTGCCTGAACCCTAAAGCCTCTGAACTTATTTTTAAAAGTGAATCAAAAACTCTCAGCCTTGACTAAGTGTACAAATGCTGCCATACATTTACTCAGACAAGTCTGTTGAGGGATATCAAAGTCAAAGACGCAGTATGTATTTTAGCACTGCATTGCAATTTATAAATAAATGGATGAAATCATTGGAAAATATTGAATAAGAAAGCAAAAACAACCAACGATACGAACAAAACTGTATAAGTGGTTTGCCCTGTTCTCCTAGAACAGTTCCGCTAGAGAAACAGAGAGAACGACCAAGGATTAGCGAAGTAGCCACTCAAGCACCCCCACCTGTTTCGGAGCGGACGGCTGATATCACGAGGGCTGACGCCTGAAAGGGACTCGCAGGCGCTGCGGGGGAACTGGCCAATACGGAAGGTGCGCTGATTCTGACCCCGCCACCAGTGGTGCTCAGGCCGCCCATCCAGCACCTCCAACAGGTCGCCCGGCTCCAGCTCCAGCCGACCGTTTTCCTGATGCCACCGGGGGAAAGGGGAACGAGAGCGATGGGGCTCACAGCCACGCACAACACAAGGTCATGCAGAACAACTGTGTAGACCTCTGTCAGAGTCTGGGAAAAGATTAACCATAGTGGCATCCCTGTTTTACAGCAATAGCTGTCAATGGCTGCAACCCTCACCCAGACCAGTGATACTAATATCGATATCCGCACAGCAAAGAAGCATGCTGCAATTATTTTAGTGAAAAAACTCGCAAGCTTTGCTCTAGGAGCTAAGCGCTGCAAAAAAAGTTGATTTTCAATCCTAAATTCTAGCACGAAAAATTCAGTTTTTGACACTAAAATTTTTTGTCTTAATCATGAAGCCTATGTTCTTAATTTCAGGCGAAATTTGAGGCTCTACACTGTTAGGTGTCTTCTCCACTACGCACCAAATTCGGCCAAAGTTCGAAAATAGTACAAAAGGAGACAACTTTAATTCCACTTAAAAAAAAAAAAACATCTTCGATTTTTATTAAAACCTCTTAAGTTTCACGTCGCAGCAAAGTCAGCAAAATTGCAACGGCGGGTACGCATTAAAGGGGTCGTGACATTTCTCCGCCCTCAACTTGAATATGCATCTTTCATTTGGTCACCCCACCAACACTACTTAATTCATTCCCCAGAGCGCGTGCAAAATTGTGCCGCTCGTTTCATTGCTTGCAACTATTGCCGACATTCCAGCATAACTAACATTAAGGCATCGTTATCCCTTCCATCCTTAGAATCGTGCAGACCAATAGCACTTATCTGCCTCTTCCATAAAATTGTCTACAGCCATCATTCCTTCACACTACCTCTTACAAAACTAGACCACACATCTCACCGATTGCTAATCACCTCAGTTTTAAACACCTTTCGGGAAGGACCACTGCATTCAACTCATCAGCCTTGCCCCATGCAATCGTTCATCGGAATAGCCTTCCTGACAGCATTGTTCACATTTCAGATTATATTATTTTCAAAGAAAATATAAGCAGCATTTTGTTCTGAAGTATGTTTTTCAAATTTATTCTCTTTTCTTGTTAGTTGTTTGCCATTGTATAACGATAACGATTTGAAAATAACGATGTTATAATAACCATCTTCTACTTGCTTCTGTTTTGCACACCAGTTATGTAACCCTCCTCATATAATACTCCAGTCAGAGCCCGTGAGGTATTTGAATAAATGAATAAATTTACAGACCATAAACTGTTTATTGCATCTTATTTCTGATCTGCGTAGCAACTAACCTTAAAGTTTTCAGCTGTATCAGAGCTGCAGATATTTTTAAAACTAGCATTTTCTTTTCTTCGTGAACAACTTGCTGATCTGGCAACCAGCGCAGCCGGTGATGACATAGGCCTCCGCCGAGTCGTCTGCTCCATGTTCTGTGCACGAGCAGCGTAAACCGCAGTTAAGCGAAGCCACAGTAATGTCAGCCAAACAGTAGTCATGCCGCTTACCAAAGTTACCACAAACTCGTCGATCTCTGTTAGCGCTTTTAATTCCTATAAAGAAAGGTGTTAGGCAAGGAGACACAATCTCCCCAGTACTATTCGCAGCTTGTTTAGAGGAAGTATTCAGAGACTTGGAATGGGAGCAGTTAGGGATAAGGGTAGATGGAGAATACCTCAGTAATCTGCGATTTGCTGATGACATTGCCTTGCTAAGCAACTCGGGGGATGAACTGCAAATAATGATTGATGACCTGGACAAGAAAAGTAGAAAGATAGGCTTGAAAATCAATATGCAGAGGACTAAGGTAATGTTCAACAGCCTCGGGAAGGAACAGCAGTTTGCATTAGGTAGCGAAATACTGGAAGTAGTGGACGAATATGTCTACTTAGGACAGGTAGTAACCGCAGATCCGGACCATGAAAAGGAAATAACAAGAAGAATAAGATCGGGATGGAGCGCATTTGGCAAGCACTCGCAGATTATGACTAGCAGCTTACCGGTATCGCTCAAGAGGAAAGTATACAACAGTTGCATCTTGCCTGTACTCACCTATGGGGCTGAAACGTGGAGGCTAACCAAGAGAGTTCTACTTAAGTTGAGAACAACCCAGAGGGCTATGGAACGAAAAATGGTAGGGGTAACATTAAGAGATAGAAAGCATGCAGAGTGGGTCAGAGAAATAACTCAAGTTACCGACATTCTAGTAGAAATTAAGAAGAAGAAATGGACATGGGCAGGACATGTAGTGCGAAGAGAGGATAACCGATGGTCGCTAAGGGTAACAAACTGGATTCCAAGGGAAGGAAAGCGTAGCAGGGGGCGGCAGAAAGTTAGGTGGGCGGATGAGATTAAGAAGTTCGCAGGGGTCAAGTGGATGCAGCTTGCACAGAACCGGGTTAAGTGGAGAAATATGGGAGAGGCCTTCGCCCTGCAGTGGGTATAATCAGGCTGATGATGATGATGATGATGATTAAGCTAGGGAATAGCGGCATCTGTGGACGGGATTCAGGTGCGCATCGGCGCCCGAATACGAAAGGCGCACGATCTGACCCGCTTGAACAGCATATACATTTTACACTGAAACACGCCTGAAAAGCAACACACAAAATGCACAAACAATGTATATAGCGCCGTCCGACAGCACTTTTCAACAATCTTCGGGTACCGCCCGACAGCGCAGCAGCGTAACATATTAGGCGCGGTGCACTACGTCGAGGCACCCACTACCCTGCTGTCCCGTCATGGCAGCATACCGCATTTACTCGCATAATACTCGCACCCCCAAAATTGGGCTTCAAAAATCAGTTTTTTTTTCCTCGCATAATCATGGCACCACCAATATTACCACCGCGAGAGTCGTCTGCTAGTAGTAACAGGCGCCATCTTTGGAGCGCTACTGACCTAGCTGGCCTCGTGTGCACGTGCTACTAGGTGGCAATAGCGTGCTCAGGTGTATCATCATCATCGGTTATGCTCTTTTGTTCTTTTTTACCTCCATGATGCTCACAGTCGCCATTTTGCGAGGTGTCTCCGCGTCTCGTTGTCATTGTTCCTTCGTTCCGTCCGTTTTACTTGCTTTGTTCCGCCTACCGTGTTCTTGGTACCGCATTGTGGTAGGGCGGTACACAAGTTATACAGCTGCTTTTAAGCTGAAAGCTTTCGAGTACGGGCTACAGCATAGCAACCGCGCTGCTAGCAGGCACTTCGGCGTCAACGAGTTCTGCATAGTGCGCTACTGGAGACAGCGATTGCAGTGTCGATACGGACTCGGATCAAGTCTCTGATTGAGAGTAGAACTGTATGGTCAGCTGTGAGCATTATACTATGGAACGCGGGGAGTGATGATGAGGCTGCATACGGTAAATAAAGTGCTTTAGCAATTTGTGCTTTTGGTGACCCTGTACTTTTATAACAAGGGTAAGTTGTGCTTGAAAGTAATGTTATGGTTATATTTACAATTGCTGACCTAAGAATCCCGATTCGCACCTATTTAAATTTGCTTTTAGCGCTCCAAAACATTTGCTCGAAATTTTCCACGCATAATTATCGCACCCCCAACTTAGCATCAATTTTCTGCGAAAAAAAGTGCGAGCATTATGCGAGTAAATACGGTATAGTTTAAGCTATTCGTTGACGGACCCAAATTAGGCCCTAGCCGCATCATGAAAGTAGACGATAAGCTCAAGAGGCTTACAGCGCCGCAAGCTTACAGCAACAGCGCCCGCGAGAGC
Organism: Amblyomma maculatum; assembly: GCF_055883805.1. Taxonomy (NCBI): domain Eukaryota; kingdom Metazoa; phylum Arthropoda; class Arachnida; order Ixodida; family Ixodidae; genus Amblyomma; species Amblyomma maculatum. The sequence goes on from NC_139344.1 coordinate 426,644,829, forward strand.
GAAGAACGACGGCGCTCTGGCTGTCTGCTTCTCCCTAATCGTCGCTAGGCCTAAATCACTTCGAAGTGAAGCCGCAGCGGATGGCGCTTTAGTAAATGAACCACTCGATCATGAAACTTCTTTACTGTCAACCTGTTTCGTAGTAAAGGAAATGATTATTTTCAGCGACGCCTTTTCTGACGCTGACGCAAGGGATTCGCTGTAATATCACTGGCGCAAACGACTTGAGTGGAAGGCACGGCCAGCACGGCGGTGTTTACAGCGGTGGGGGCAGTACGATGGCGGCAGTCGCACCGAAGATGGATGTCTGGGCAAGAACTAAATCGTGCTTCACTGCAGTCTGTGTTCTGTTTTCAGAAACATGCTGACTACACTTATTGGGAGTCACGTTAGGAAGCTCGAACACAGTACAGTGTATCGGCAGCTTATCGGTGCCGGCACAGCAGCAGACGATGCGGTGGCCGGCGGCGCTCTGTGACATCACCAAGCATTTCAACATGGCGACCGTTGTCGGTGAGAGGAGCTTCGCGGTGTCACCTTCAGCCACTTATTTCGAAACAAGGAATGCATCTAGAGCGCCCAAATTTAAGAAATAGAATAATAAGGTCCAGTATTATCTTCCAGACAATAAAACGGTAATTTATTAGACGACCGTGGCATGACCCCTTTAAGCGGTAGACACTTCGTGAGCCACTACGTTTTAAGCGGTCAGCCAATACATGGGTTCCAATGGTGGCTAAGCCGGGGAATTCTCACAACTACATTTTAACCGCAACTACTTGGTATGTGGGTACGTATTAATGAGGTTTAACTATATATGGTGGAATCTACGCTCAGTATTTTCATCTGATGTGCCGAGCGATTTCCAATCATCTTTAATATTTCCGTCACGCTTCGTCATTTTTAGCTTTGATGGGTTAAATTTTGAGTCATCATTAATTTTGCTGGGCCATGCATGGTCATCTTGATTTTGTAAACTTATTCTTAGTTATTAAGAGCTCCATGAAGTCCAGTTTGAGAGCCCTGGTCTTCATGGCTTACAAGCTAGTAAGAATTTAAGAACTGATATTATGAACATCAGAGAACTGATCTTATGAACATTAAACTCATTGGCGCACAGGATCGCAGCAGAAGTTGTGGCTAGAAAGGTGCAACAGCTAAACAAGAGCAGCACAGACCTGAACAGATCGAAGTGCCCGCAGGACGGGCGGCCGCGCCTCAAGAAGGAAGTCCTTGAGGGCAGGGAAGGTTGGCCGGTCGGCCGGTGCATGTGCCCAGCACTGCAGCATCAGCTGGTAGACATCCCCGGGGCAGGCCTCGGGTTGTGGAAGCCGCTCACCCAGTTGGTCAATGCGCTGCAGGATTTGGGCCCCACTCAACCCCACCCAAGGTTCCTGCCCAAAGCTGAATGTCTCCCACAGCGTGACGCCAAACATCCACGTGTCACTGGCGTGTGAAAAGTGGCGCGACTTGAGACTCTCTGGGGCACACCATGGGAACGGTACCTGCACACGAGTGTCGGGGTAAACATAAGTCAAGAAGACAGTGTAGAGACGGTACACAGATACAGAGAAATGCATCAGTGCGATCTGCGGTCAGATACAATAAAACTGCAGTGAAGCTCCATCCACATTCATGACTGCAATCTGCTGTTTCTATGTGACAAAGAAATAGTCCGTAGTCACACCTTTCCTTATGCCCCAGTTGTCTCATACAATTCAAACTCAAATGATGCTCACTGTTGAGTAATTTAGACAAATTTAAATATTTTGGTAGGTAGCGCACATTTTCAACGTGTTTTAAATCCACTTTATTGGCACTGCAAAGTCAATTCATTTCACTAGATTCAAACATCGTGTTCTGCTCCAATGCTCCTAGCATGCAAAAGACTGCTGGCCAAGGTCCAACATGTCAGGTTTGTGGTAATGCATGAACTGACACAGCATCCATTGATTACAAAAAAAAGCATTTGACTCAGTAGAAACCTCGGAGGTGATGCAGGCACTGCAAAATAAGGGGGTAGACGAGCCGTATGTGAAAGTGCTGGAAGATATATATAGTGGCTGCACAGCAACCATAGTCCGGCATAAAGAAAGTAACAAAATTCCCGTAAAGAAAGGTGTTAGGCAAGGAGACACGATCTCCCCAATACTATTCGCAGCTTGCTTAGAGGAAGTATTCAGAGACTTGCAATGCGAGCAGTTAGGGATAAGGGTAGATGGAGAATACCTCAGTAATCTGCGATTTGCTGATGACATTGCCTTGCTAAGTAACTCGGGGGATGAACTGCAAATAATGATTGATGACCTAGACAGGAAAAGTACAAAGGTAGGCTTAAAAATATATGCAGAAGACTAAGGTAATGTTCAACAGCCTCGGGAAGGAACAGCAGTTTACGTTAAGTAGCGAAGCACTGGAAGTAGTAGGCGAATATGTCTACTTAGGACAGGTAGTAACCGCAGATCCGGACCATGAAAAGGAAATAAGAAGAATAAGATTGGGATGGAGCGCATTTGGCAAGCACTCGCAGATTATGACTAGCAGCTTACTGATATCGCTCAAGAGAAAAGTATACAACAGTTGCATCTTACCTGTACTCACCTATGGGGCTGAAACGTCGAGGCTAACCAAGAGGGTTCTACTTTAGTTGAGGACAACTCAGAGGGCTATGGAACGAAAAATGGTAGGGTAACCTTAAGAGATAGGAAGCGTGCAGAGTGGATCAAAGAAATAACTCAAGTTACTGACATTCTAGTGGAAATCAAGAAGAAATGGGCATGGGCAGGACATGTAGTGCGAAGAGAGGATAACCGATGGTTGCTTAGGGTAACAAACTGGATTCCAAGGGAAGGAAAGCATAGCAGGGGGCAGCAGAAAGGTAGGTGGGCGGATGAGGTTAAGGTGTTCGCAGGGGTCAAGTGGATGCAGCTAGCACAGAACTAGGTTAATTGGAGAGATATGGGCAGTGGGTATAGTCAGGCTGATGATGATGAACTGACACTACAAGCTGCACTAATGGCTCTCTATCTCACATCAGCGAACCACGCCCAGCTGCATACCACTTTGAACTCTGTTCGACGTGTCACTGGTCTCATTCCCTTTCTTGAAAACTCACTGGATGCAAAAATATACTTTCCTCTCCCTTCCAACCAAGTACTAATACTGTGCACCGAAAATGCACGAGTTACTTTTTTTTCTGCCCCCTCACATGGTTTGGTTCGGCTTGCAGGATTTAACATCACAAAACGACTGCGGCTATGAGAGATGCCGTAGTGGAGGGGCCTGGTAATTTCGACCACCCAAGATTCTTTAACACGCACTGACATCACCTAGCACACGGACGCCACTCCGTTTTCCTTCCATCGAAACGTAGCCACCAGCAGTTTGGTTCAAACCAGGGTACTCTGAAAGGGTAGGCATTAAGACTAGTAAAGCAGCTCCAGCTCTTACTAGTATTTTGTGGTACTAGTTCCTTCCCGTTCCTGACATCGAACATGCAGTAAGAATAACGGAATTGCACAAAGTCATTACTTCCACACGGTTTTCATTCCAAAGCAGAATCTTTCACTTAAATATGCCTACTTCTTAATCAAATAAATTTGGTGTGGTGCAAAATATGCCTTTTGGAAGAAAATTTTTTTTGTGTCGCAATTCAATGACTTGAATTTTGTGTAACTGAGACATTATTTTCATTCCCTTAGAGTTCGAATTCATAACATTACTCTATTGAGAAAACTAATCCCTTTCCAGATAACCTTTTCCAACCTACTCTTCTACTTCCCAACCTACTCTTCTACTAAGTAAATATATCAGTGCCTTCAGCCAATATTTTATGCCGTGCTAATGTTATCAGCAACCTTGCATAAATAAAAACATTTAAAAAAACTACTGTAAGTACAGGTATCCTCAAAAGAAATCACATTTATTCTTGGGTCATATTTAACCTTTTGACTGTTTTTGCCGTAAGGATACTGCGCTAAACGCATAGCGTTCAAAAAAATTTGACTCTGGTGGTGAATTTTTTTTTGATATTCGACAGTCAAAGGGTTAATGCAGAAAATCTTTCATCCATTGAAGTTTCAATAACTGCAAGTTTACCATGCATGTGCATCAAATACCTACCGAAATAATATTGCCGCAAACCCTTACAATTTTTACTTGCTGCTGCTGGCTGCCGCTGCCGTGCGGCCTTACCATCATGTGTGTACCACAAGGAACGACTTTGCGTTTTTGTTATTTGTGCTGAGTGTCGCCAAGATCTGGCTTTATAATTTTCAAGATGTATTTCGAATGATTCCGGCCCCTCGCATGTTTCTACCTGTGCACCTATCCTACATGATACAACGGCCCTGTTTCAGGTTACAAATGAACTTACAAAGGGGACCATAGACGACTATCTTATTACGAAGCATGGATCTGGATGCTTCTGTACCTCTGACTATAAAAAATCACATGGGTTCAACGCTGCTAAACTGAGTGTGGAGCGAAAGCTTTGGCTGCGGGCGTCAGAGCATTGCATCAAACACGTCAGCGTTCCGTTGAATGCATCAAAGTTTACCAGCGTTTTAGGTGGTGGCGGTAAAAAAGACATTTATTGCAGCATGGCACTGTGGCAACTCCTGCCATGGTGCCAGGCCGACGGCTTGAAAGTAGTATAGCTTTCACTACAAAACTTTTTCTGCTTGAAGAAAGCTGGTCACAAAAGAAACACCTAAGCAGCCTGCTCCTCTGCTTTTAATGTGTTAGCTTTAGGGGCCCATGTAGAAACATTGTGTCTACAGGCGGTGTGGTTTGATGCCTCCGAGAAACACCTGCCACAGCTGGCAATTGACTATGTAGAAAAATAAGATTCTCCCTCCCCACATGTTGTGTAAAGGAAGAAGGAGCCACAAAGTGGCAGCCTGGAAAGAACCCTGAGGGTAGCTACCATAGCCAGAAGAGGTTCTGATACAAGTGGAGGAATGCACAAGATGTCAGTATTACTTATGTGCACAGCTTTACGTGCTCAAATGAAATTATTTAACAACCGTTGGTACTCCTGTCAACTTTGCTCTTCGTGCGCTGAGCATTACCCTGTTCACAAGATGACTCCAGTTGACAAAATGCAGAAATGAGACATTTCAAAACAGCATGATTCCTGTAGTAATGCTTACACTGTCACGATGGAAACAAAGCTATAAGAATTGAATTTGAGAAAATGAGCCCAGAAGCCTGGCTGTCTGAAAACGGTCAATTACTGAAGAGCTGCTCATATGCCCCCCCTCCAAAAAAAGAAAAAATTCCCACCTACCTCATCAACAATAGTAACTGTTGAGATTACAAGAAAGGTGCAGTACACTCAAAGGTGGCTCACAGATGGTGGTAGCTGCCAAGTGTTTTCGCGCATGTTTGACTTTCTTCCGTGCCTCAGGTTGAGGCAGCTGCTTTCAGGCACTTCTTTTAGTCTTTTAGTGTAGGCAGTGCACTCAACGTTCCTTGCTGTTTGACACATCCAGAATACGCCTGCTCATCAGTGGCCTCAGTAAGCACTAATGACACAAAATGAATACAGCTTTAGGCAACAATATAATGCGCCAATAGTCAGTCGTGACAACGGATGCCATGAGCACAGGACAAGGCCTGTCATCATGGCAAGTGCTATGAAAAGAAAATAAAAAAAAAATTGAATACATGCACAGACAGGTTGTCTTCATCACCTATGTGCATGGTGTGTGAAGTGCACATAATCCATACCAGCAGAACAGAGTTTGTCAGCAGTTATACACAATTATACTCAAGCACGTATCTGTGTGCGCACATTTGTAAATCAATTATTACACGTCTGACCTAATTATTCATAATATTTGCAACGATATGTCAACACATACAGAAACAGAACCTGTAAGAGTAGCATAAGACATGAGCTCATGCTCGCAAAGCCGTCAATCTAAGGCGAGGAGAGAGGATTGGACAAAATAGAGGCGGCTACGGTTAGACGCACCTTCTTCTGTTCGGCCATGACGTAGCAGTCCTCGTGACTAGGAAGGGCGCGCATGAGGCCGAAGTCGCCGATCTTCACGGTGTTGGCCGCGGCTAGCAGCACGTTGCGCGCAGCCAGGTCGCGGTGAATGAAGTGGCGCGCTTCGAGGTAGGCCATGCCGGTGGCTATCTGCACGGCGAATTCGACAAGCCGCGACACCGGTAACCTGCGGCACTGCTTGCGCAGGTAGTCACGCAGCGAGCCAAGCGGCGCCAGCTCGGTGACCATCATGAGCGGCGCGCTCAGCACCACACCGAATAGCTGGATCAAGTTGGGGTGGCGCAGCTGCTGCATGGCGTTCACCTCCTTCATGAAGTCCTCGAAGGCTCCCGGCTGCGACAGAGCATCCTCCTTGAGGATCTTCACCGCCACCGGAATGGTGCGGCCGTCCGGAGCGTCCCACTCGCCGCGCACGACGACGCCGAAGGAGCCGTCGCCCAGCTTGCTGGCCAGCGTCACGTCTTTCTCACTGATGAGGCACGTGAGCGCGCTCAGGTCCGCGGTTGGGGACGTCCCGACGGGGCCCGGGCCCTGCGGCTGCACCGGCGAGGACGCTGCACCCCGGGCCTTAGTGCCCACGGGAAGCAGCCGGTTGAGCAGGTTCCGCTTCCACTGGGACGCGCGGTGCTTCTTGACCGTGTCGAGCAGACGACGCGCGGCCGGCTTGCCCATGCCGATCTTCTCGAGGTCCTCGGTCTGGACGAAGTCGAAGTGGCGCGGCCGCGTCACCTGCAGCTCGTCCCGGATCTTCATGAAGAACTGCTCCAGCTGCACCTCGCGCAGTATCTCGAAGAGCCACTCGACGCCCGCGTCCTCGCCCGCGACGCCCGGGTCCGCTGAAACGGCGGCCGACCGCCGCAGCGTGTTGCCGCCGCCGAGCCCGCTGTTCATGGCCGTTCCTGTTCGCTTCCGGGGTGCCGATTTCTTAAATGGGTCCCCGATTTACATCGCCACTCCTGAGCGAGTCCGTCCGCCATGAAAGTAGCCACAGTAGCATTTCCCACGATCGAGGTCCGCCGTCAACTGTAAAGCGCTCTAGGCCTCGCAGCGGTGATTGACTCCCACGACATTCTGACGAGCGTAGTCATGCGCCCACCGTTTGGAAACGGCACAGAGAAAAACGAGGCACCACCGTCTGCCTCAAAGCCGAAACCTCCAGACTACCCTTGGACTACAGCCGACCGGCCGTCCGCTCGCGATGGCCCGCGTTTACGTGCATACAACCAATACAACGACAGCCTTGTTTTCACGGGAGAATACAGATGCGTCATGTGACGTCACATTGTTGACGCAATATCTGATTGCTAAAAGTTCTTTCGCAATGCTACGCAACATATTTAGGATGTTTCGGTGCACTGCGTCTCTCCCCTACGGCGTCTCATTACTAGCACACTGAGCTTTGAAATTGGTACAGTGCAGTAAGTGCATGGTAAGTGCTTTCGTTGTTTTCGTCCCGTCGTGTAAAAAAGAAAAAGTGACGTTTTGACGTGAAAATTGCATAAGTCTTAAAGGCGACGTCGCACGTCGAAATAGCACAAAATAGTTCTGAAATGGTCTGCTAGAAAATGGTCTGCTGCCTTCAATGCTTTCAATGTTTACGCTTAGTGAGCCCTCGCATATCTCAAATCCACTGGCTGCTTGAGTGAAGCGAAAAAATTTAGAACTATTGCCGCGAAACATTTTTCACTCTCTGCAATCTTTGGAGCACTGCTGAGCAACGACACCTTTGGCGCGCGGAGACGTACGAGCATTCTACTCTCGAACGCAGAAAACAGGGCAACCACTGTTTTTAGATTGTAAATACCTAGTGATCCCACTCCGGCTAACCGTGCGTAGTTCTCCGTCCTACCGCTCCATGATCGTAGGCGGGGCTGTAGAATTATCGACGACCAAGGAGGAACGATATTTTTCTTTCCTCCATTTCGATTACCGAAGTGGCGAGGCCAGCGCTGCTCGCTTTGTGGGCCACGGAGTCGGACTACTTTTTGAAGCGCTCCCGGACGGCCATTGACGTGCGACGGACGACCGACGGACGTACTTTTTGGGAGGTTCGGACGTCCGACGGAAATCGGGTTGTGTTCCAACTACCGCACGATCGCGCTTATTTCGCATGCTAGCAAGGCGATGTTGAAAATCCTCCAAGGAAGGCTGCAGTAGTATGTGGATCGGGAGCTTCCGGACGCGCAAACTGGGTTTCGCAAGGGCAGAGGAACTAGAGACCAAATTGCCAACCTTCGCTGGATCATGGAAAAAGCAAGAGAGTTCCAGAAACCCATCTACTTCTGCTTTATTGATTATGCGAAAGCGTTTGACTGCGTAGATCACAGCAGATTGTGGCAAGCTCTCCAAGAGATGGGAGTTCCAATTCACCTCATCAGTCTCCTCAGGAACCTGTATGAAGGACAAGAGGCCACAGTCAGAACTGGGCATGGTCTTACTGATTGGTTTCTGATTGAGAAAGGAGTGAGGCAAGGCTGCATACTGTCGCCCTGCCTATTTAACCTATATGCAGAGTGCATCATGAGGAAGGCCGGTCTGGACGAGTCTTCAGCTGGAGCGAAGATTGCTGGAAAACGTATCAACAACCTTAGATATGCGGATGATACCACTTTAATGGCAGAAAGTGAAGTGGAACTCAAGAGAATTCTGATGCGCGTACAAGAAGAGAGTGAGAAGTTTGGGCTTAAACTGAACATTAAAAAGACAAAGATCATGGCGTCTTGCCCTATCAAGTCCTGGAGCATCAATGGACAAGAAGTGAAAGTTGTGACAGATTTTCTCTTCTTGGGCTCCAAGATTACCTCGGAAGGAGACTGCAGCCATGAAATTAGGAGACGCCTGCTTCTGGGAAAGAGAGCAATGGTTAGCCTTGACCGCCTAGTAAAGAGCAGAGACATTAGTCTGCCAACGAAGATCCGTATAACTCGTGCTATGGTCTTTCCAGTTGTGATGTATGGATGCGAGAGTTGGACTGTGAAAAAGGCTGACCGCCGAAGAATTGACACGTTTGAATTGTGGTGCTGGCGAAGACTCTTGAGAGTTCCTTGGACTGCCAGAAGTTCAAATCATTCAATATTGTCAACCATAAACCCTGACTGCTCATTGAAGGGTCAAATTCTAAAGTTCAAGCTCAGCTACTTTGGTCATCTGATGAGAAGAGAGGAGTCGCTGGAGAAAGATTTGATGTTGGGAAAGGTTGAGGGTCGCCGGAGAAGGGGTAGGCAGCGAACGCGATGGTTAGATGGCATCCTCGAAGCACTGCAGATGAAGTTATGTGATGTTAGGAAGATAGTGAGAGACCGGAAAGTGTGGCGTGACATGGTCCATAGGGCCACGAAGAGTCGGACACGACTGAACTGAACTGAACTCGACATACGTACTGCAGACATCCGCCGGACTATCGCTTGTAGATCCGGATCGCGTACCACGGACGTCCGGAGGACATTCGGACATTTCCCGGAACTTGCTTGCAGGTCCCGTTATGGGTGTAAAAGCTTGCCAATAATATTCGCGTGAAGCTCAACATGTACCATGGAAATTTCAGTCATACCAGGGCTCAATGTCTTTATTGTGAGAGTAATGCAGACAACAGAATATGCAACGGGTATTTTCCTTTTGTGTGCTTTACTTTAACACAACAAAGCACTGAACATGAGCGTGCAACTTAAACCTCCATCCAAGAGGCACATACGCTAGCTGAGCTTTACACAAACGCATCATCTCTGAAAACTGCATAAGCATACCAGCACACGTGGTTACAAAAACAGCACTTTCGATTATTTTTAGGCTTTATTGTAAAAACTACATCGAAAACGTCGGACGTCGGCCACGGTATGTCGGCTACGACGGGCGCGTCAAAAAAACAAACAAAAAAACTGCCGCCTCTGCAGTCTGGCGCGGCTGGCGTGCACGAGTGCGAAGTGCCGCGGCACGCATGCGCACAAGACGCCCTCGAGGGGCTCGTGGGCTGGTACTACGGTTTCGGTGTACATTTTCGAGCAGACGGGCACATGCAGGGAGGAACTGACTGCCTATTACTAATTAGTAATAAGGCACTAATTACTGTTGTGATCAAGGCAATGATTCGATGTGTTTACTGCGAATGTTCAGCTGCATTTACAGCCAGCCATGAAGACGTCCAGCCCAGCAACGGCCTGAGCCCGCGTCGACGACGGCTACGGACGAAACGATGATTATGTACGTGCATGTTTTAGTGAAAACTAATCATAATTCAAGTATCTGTACGAGTGCAGAAGAGTTAGAGATTACACAGTAATCATCATCATCATCATCATCAGCCTGACTATACCCACTGCAGGGCGAGGACCTCTCCCATATTTCTCCACTTAACCCGGTACTGTGCTAGCTGCATCCACTTGACCCCTGCGAACTTTTTAACCTCATCCGCCCACCTAACTTTCTGCCACCCCCTGCTACGCTTTCCGTCCCTTGGAATCCAGTTTATTACCCTAAGCGACCATCGGTTATCCTCTCTTCGCCTTACATGTCCTGCCCATGCCCATTTCTTCTTCTTAATTTCCGCTAGAATGTCGGTAACTTGAGTTATTTCTCTGACCCACTCTGCACGCTTCCTATCTCTTACTGTTACCCCTATAATAATATTAATAATTGGTTCACAGGAAGGGAAAGGCGCAGTAACGGTCACACTTGCTCTGTGGACACCCGAACTGCGCCGTAAGGGAAGGGAGGAGGGTGGGAATGAAAGTGGAAAGAGAGAAAGAGGGGCCGTAATGGAGGGCTTCGGAGTAATTTCGACCACCTGGGGATCTTTAACGCGTGCTGACATCGCACAGCACACGGACGCCACTTCGTTTCGCCTCCATCGAAACGCAGCCGCCGCGGTCGGGTTCGAACCCGGGAACTCCGGCACAGTAGTCGGGCGTCTTACCACTGCACCACCCCGGCGGGGCTAATGTTACCCCTACCATGTTTCGTCGTTCCATAGCCCTCTGATCAGGACCAGGAAAAGGAAATAACAAGAAGGATAAGATTGGGATGGAGCGCATTTCACAGATTATGACTAGCACCTTACCGGTATCGCTCAAGAGGAAAGTATACAACAGTTGCATCTTACCTGTACTCACCTATGGGGCTGAAACGTGGAGGCTAACCAAGAGAGTTCTACTTAAGTTGAGGACAACACAGAGGGCAATGTTACCCCTACCATTTTTCGTTCCATAGCCCTCTGGGTTGTCCTCAACTAAAGTAGAACTCTCTTGGTTAGCCTCCACGTTTCAGCCCCATAGGTGAGTACAGGTAAGATGCAACTGTTGTATACTTTCCTCTTGAGCGATACCGGTAATCTGCTAGTCATAATCTGTGAGTGCTTGCCAAATGCGCTCCATCCCAATCTTATTCTTCTTGTTATTTCCTTTTCATGGTCCGGATCTGCGGTTACTTCCTGTCCTAAGTAGACATATTCGCTATACTTCCAGTACTTCGCTGCCTAATGTAAACTGCTGTTCCTTCCCGAGGCTGTTGAACATTACCTTAGTCTTCTGCATATTGATTTTCAAGCCTATCTTTCTACTTTTCCTGTCTAGGTCACCAATCAATAATTGCAGTTCATCCCCCGAGTTTCTTAGCAAGGCAATGTCATCAGCAAATCGCAGATTACTGAGGTATTCTCCATCTACCCTTATCCCTAACTGCTCCCATTCCAGGTCTCTGAATACTTCCTCTAAGCAAGCTGTGAATAGTACTGGGGAGATTGTGTCTCCTTGCCTAACACCTTTCTTTATGTGAATTTTTTTGTTACTTTCTTTATGCAGAACTATGGTTGCTGTGCAGCCACTCTATATATCTTCCAGCACTTTCACGTACGGCTCGTCTACCCCCTGATTTCGCAATGCCTGCATCACCGCCGATGTTTCAACTGAGTCAAATGCTTTTTCGTAATCAATGAATGCTATATATAAGGGCTGGTTATATTCCGAGCATTTTTCTATCACCTGATTGATGGTATGGATATGATCGATAGTAGAGTACCGCTTCCGAAAACCTGCTTGATCCTTTGCTTGATTGCAGTCTAAGGTTGTCCTGATTCTATTAGCGATTACCTTAGTAAATACCTTATACTTAACAGACAGTAGCCTGATTGGTCTGTAATTTTTAAGGTCCTTAGAGTCCCCTTTCTTATAAATGAGGATAATGTTTGCATTCTTCCATGGTTCCGGTACCGTCGATGACACCAGGCACTGCGTATACAGGGCAGCTGCGATGAACTTATAATCATGCCAGTTTTTCGAGCACTGATTGTGGAGAAGCTTCTTCCATGCCGCCTTTCTACGTATGTGTTCCCGGGAACAATCATAATTCCACCAAAAAGCTGAAGTATATTACCCTTTGAACTGCGTACCAAGATCTCAGACTTCTTACGGCAATCCTCAATCACCGAACATAAGCGTTTTGATTTTTGTTCTTGATCCGTGTTAGTTACTGATTGAAGATTAGAGCGTAACGTTAACTGAACATTACTATAGTTAATAAATGACTTCAGCTGAGAAGTCGCTAGAGTTACGGGGCAATTAACATCAAAACCAATCGGTATGTGATCAGGTGCCACAATCGAGTGTCGACCAATTATTGACAAAAAGGCTGAGAGAGGTAAAAGTTAAAGCTTACACAGATTGAGTGTGTTTTCTTGTGAAAATGGCTGAACCCGAATTTCTACTAGAAAGGTTATGTGCTACCCAATCCAAAAGACGCTAGCCACAAACATCTGTCTTGTGGCCCCATGACACATGATGCAAATTAAAATCACCAGCCAGCAGAACTGAGTTCCGACAATTAACTAATAGCAGATCTAGAGGTTTTGGATCTTGTACATCTCTAGGGAAATAAACATTCACTAAAGAAAACGGACAGCGCCCTGGAGTTTCAGTCTAGAGCCAGTTAACTCACAATGTAGAGAAGATGGCTGGAAAGAAATCTTAGCCCTGTGGCAGAATTTTGTAGAGACAAATATAATTAAACCTCCTCCTCTTGGTTAACGACCTTGTCGGAATGAATCATAATTTTGTAAATAGAAATGCTTATCAGCTGTTAGCCAAGTTTCTTTCAAAATAATTATATGTGAATTATGCTGAGAAGAAATGTTAACTAAATCTGTTGAAGCTGTTAGAATTGATCGACAGTTCCACTGGATAACTTTTGGTACCCCTAAGAAATCCAGTAATACTAATGCATTGGCATATGGGATGTGTGTAAACTGAGGCAATATATGTATAAAAAAAAGAGGGTGAGGGGAGGGAAGGCATTTAATAAGGCTACAACAGAACCTTAATTGTGCCGGGTGCACTGCTCACGACCGGCTTTATCGTACGGCTGTGTCAATATTGCGGAAAGTTTTCCTAAATATTCTGGTAGTTAGTTCAAGTCCATGCACCGTTTCAGTCTTTGACTGCTGGTGGTGCCAGGTAAAAATTCCAGTGAGAAAATTGCAGAGGCTGATCAAAAAGCATCCATCTGTGGTTGCATGGCATCGTGTATAGATGCATTTAATAGCTTCTGTATTCCAAAACTTGCGTTCGCAACCTTTGGGGCATTTATGTAGTGTCCATCTATTAGCAGCGGCAAACAATGTAAATTGCCTCAATTTCATATCAAAACCGGTGCAGCGCCTAGTAGCTTTAGATCCGGACCATGAAAGGGAAATGACTAGGATGTTAAGATTAGGACGGAGTGCTAACCTCCATTGTTTTGTTCGTTCACTGAAGTTTAATAATTAATGAAGTCTAATTAGCTATTTTTGTAATTATTGGCCTGAGAGAAACATTGTCAATGCAAAAGTTGTAGATCTCGAAAAACAGGTAGCTACGTTTTTTCATCAGGCTACGACTTACGCCGCTATTTATAGGCTTTCAAATATGCTGTCACGTGACCAGCTGTTATTTTGATTCATTCTCCAAGTGCGTATAACCAGCTTCATCGAAGAGAGCACGGCCAAGAAAAGCGGGTTTTGTTATCTCGGGCGCCACTCGAGGCTTTAAAAAGAAGCCGCAGTCAAGAGGAAGTTCTTTATTTTTTGTTTGCTTGTTTTTCTTTTGCGCCAGGCGTCGTTTTAGGCTAATAAATGTGCAATTAGTCTTCACTAATTAATTAACTTTAGTGAACGAAAACAAAACGCTGGAGGTTAGCATAGGCGACCCTGAACAGCTCCGGATTGGTTTCACTGTGCTAGGATAACAGTATTTTTTAAAATCTTGGTCCAAGTTAACTGGGACACCTTACACACAGTTGCAACTTACCTGTACTCACTAAAGGGGCTGAAAAGAGTAGGCTAAAGAAAAGGGCTCTACTCAAGTTGGGGACAACGCAGGGAGCTATGGAACGGAAAATGGTAAATGTGACGTTAAGAGATAGGGAGCTTGCAGAGTGGGTCAGAGAAATAACTAGAGCTAATGACAACCTAGTGGAAATTAGGAAGAAGAAATGGTCTTGGACAGGACATGTAGAGCGAAGAGAGGATAACCGATGGTCGCTTAGGGTAACGAATTAGATTCCAAGGGAAGGGAAGCGCAGATCGTTAGGTAAGCGAATGAGGTTAAGAAGTTTGCAGGGGTAAAGTGGATGCAGCTAGCACAGGGCCGGGTTAATTAGAGGAGTGTGGAAGAGGCCTTCGACCTGCAATGGGCATAGTCCGACTGATGATGATGAGGGTAAAAGAGAGAAAACAGGGCACTCCCAATCTTGGGGGTGATGTGATGCGATCACTGTCGAGAATAGCAACAGAGCACCAGAACAAGTGGCAGACTTTTAGAATGGGACTGCTCGTGACGATGATATCCTTGATGATGATGATGATGATGATGATGATGATGATGATGATGTGCTTACGCACTTAGCACACGCGGCGCAATTTTATTCTTCTTTCCATTCAGCCGGCACCAATGCGCCGCCTTGTTGCGCCGGACTTAAATTATCCGTGTACAGCGCAGGAGGGCGCTAGGATACATTACAAAATTGTAGTACGTGGTTCTTCATTAAAATTATTAAAACGGAAGGAAAAAAGATGTTTGCGAGCCCCGGTATCTGCTATTCGAATAAATGAAGCACTTGAACTGAAGCGGTGGAAAAGTAGAGATCGAGGGACCAGGAGTGGAAATAAAAAAGGCGAGCGACAGGGAAAAAAGACAGTACAAAATATGCTGTCCTTTATTTATTTTAAGGAGAAAGCCTTTCTTGACTCATGGCCAGCGGGAATGCGCGTTCGCAGGAAGTTTCCGCATCCGGGCATACGCTTCGAATGACACGTCGGCGGAGGGGCTAAGGGTGCGGCTGGTCTGCTTCAGGACCTATTTGCGTGATACCGCTGGCAGCGAAGAATACACGCTTTTTCGTAACACAGTTGAGGTGACTGGACTACACGCTACTTGGCGGAAATATTTTTGTTTTTTTCATAAGAGATCTGTCTAGCTGAACATAACACAAACTTCATGAGATGAAAATCGCCTACTCAAGCATGGAGCTCAGGCCTACGATACTGTTTTCTCTTACAACTGACCACGCTTAGTGGGGCTCAGCAGCCGCTTTTGTGTGATACATTTTTTTTTAATGCTGCTGGAGCAGCTGTGACTGTCCACTGTGGGATCTCATCGGCGGTGTGAAGTATATGAGTGTGTTATTTCTGTATGTAGGTGGCTCGTTGCCCACTCCGCATAGCCGCCGGAGAATAGTACTGGAGAGATGTCATGAGTACT
Source organism: Amblyomma maculatum (assembly GCF_055883805.1). Lineage (NCBI taxonomy): Eukaryota > Metazoa > Arthropoda > Arachnida > Ixodida > Ixodidae > Amblyomma > Amblyomma maculatum. The sequence continues at coordinate 426,660,570 of NC_139344.1, forward strand.
AAATTTCTGGTAATTGGTTTTTTGACTTCTTCCCATTTTATGCGGGCTGGCTTTTCCAAAAACGTGATTTGGGGAAGGCAGTGGTCGCTACCCAGGGTATCCCCCAGAGATAAGCCAGAGTCCTGCCTCAGGCGCCGCGACCCGTCAATTCATGTATTCCATGTTACATGCCCCCCGCATAGGCCGCGCGTTACGTTTAGCAAAATTTGGGCCTGTCAAAACATAGACGTGGTCCCCAAAATTCGAAACCCCAGTGCGGAGCAATGGGAGACCCGGCTGTCCAGCGACCGCTACGAAGATCAGCAAGGTCTGGTGCAGCGAGTTCAATGGGCGGCAGCAGCCAGCCGAACCCTGGATGGAGGGCAACCGACCATTGTGTAGAAGTGGACGAGGTCGACGGAGAAGACTCTTGTGGATGCAACAAGCAGACATCTCTGAAGACGTCCCAAAAACCACCAAAATAATATAAGGATAAATAAAGTTTTTCCTTCCTTCCTATCGGGTCCGCAGGTGGTCGAAATTATAGCCCTCCACTACGACTCCTCTCTCTTTCCACTTTCACTCCCACCCTCCCCCTTCCCTTACAGCGCGGTTCAGGTGTCCACAGAAACAACTGTGACAGACACTGCACTTTTCCCTTCCTGTGAACCAGTTATTATTATTATATAAACCAAATTGACTAGGAACGCCTAGTGACCGTTGGGGATTGCAAGGCTCCGGGCTTCACTGAGGCTATGACTGAGAAAGCCAGGGTACGCAAGCTGGCGGAGCTCATTTCCCCATTTCGTATTACGTTGGTCACGGACCCGGCCGGTCCCACACGTATCGGCAACTCGGTGACTCGTTATCACCTGGGGATCCTTAACGTGCACCATCACACAGCACATGGACGCCACTTTGTTTCGCCTGTATCGAAACGCATGCCGCCGGCGGTCGGGTTCGAACCCGCGGATACTCTGGTTTAATAGTCGAGCGTCTTTACAGCTGTTCGAAAAAATAAACCTGCTGCTGTGTCAGAGTATAGAATTCAACAAACGTTTTAACCGCCGTTCTATTTTAGCAAAATTTACTCGCATAAAGATAGTATATGTACTTAGTGAAAGGAAAAGGCAGAGAGGTTGGTCGGAATAATTCAAATCTGGCCTGCTACTCTGCACTGGGGAAGGGGAGAAGAGAAGAAGATCATGATGGGTGACGATGTGGGAGGAGGCATATGAAATACATATTTACAGGCACTATGGCTTACTTTACAAGCGCGAATCAAGTGCGATGGCGCACAAAAAAACGGCAAAGAACACGCACTGCCTGGACACCCTTCCCCTTGTCCTGCGAAGCGCCCAGCAGCAGTTCCTCCGACAGAGGCCTCTTGTCCAAACTCTTCAGGGAAGCGGCTAGCACATTTCTTTCATAAGCATACGCTGAGAACACCAATATTATATGGCCCGCAGTCTCTGGGATGCCACAAGTTGAACATTCCGGCGAGTCCACCTGTCCAATTAAATGCAAGTACTTGCACGTGAAAGCCACGTTTAAACGAAGTCTATGTGGCAAGCATGCCTAATGACGCGGAATATCACGCGGAACATAAAATTTCAATGTTCCATCGAGCCTTCTTAGACGAATGTGTCGGGCGTCTGGCTGGGCACAGTAAGCTGCTGTAGCATTCTTCATACAACTCGTAAGAAGGCACGTCGTATCCGCCCTTAAAAAAGGCACAGCTGTTTGGAGGCCATTGGTGAGTGCGCTTTTCGCTTCATCATCGGCCTGTTCATTCCCATGGAGCCCGCAGTGGGCAGGGATCCACTGAAACATTATCCTGTGGCCTCGCAGCTGGGCAGATGTGAGGAGTCATAATGTTTAGTGCTAGGGACCGGTAGGCAGTGTGACGTAAGAAGTTTTCTAAAATTCCGTGAATATGCACCATTTTTGAGGTGGTTCCCCACATATGTAGCGAATAGATTTTCGAATGGTTACAAGTTCAGCAGCGGTTGATGTAGAAGTATATCTCAAAGGAAATGTAGAGTCGTTTTCTGAGCTGGTATGATCACAGCTGCAGCGGATGCCTGTGCTGACACAGTTCTATCGGCGTTTACGTGAATATAATTAGGATATTTTGACCAGATGTGCGCCAGAGTAAGTTGTTTGAGTCCACTAATTGGCACCATTAATTCCTTTAGTATTCCGGGAACACGAAGGTGCACCAAAGATTTATCCATCGTCCATGGTGGTTGGGCGGGATATGGGAGGGCATATCCTGTCGGTACTTGCGACTGATGGCAGCGGAGTGCACTTGTAAAACTGCAGTCCGGCCGCTCATCCACAATCTTGCTGAGTGGGTGAAAACGGTGTTACTCGCATAAAATCTTGTTTATTGCCTACGACTTTGTGGTGTATGAAGGACCCACCCCAGATATTCCTACCTGGCCATCCTTCCAAATTTAGGCAAGGTTTTATAAGTGAATTTACGCGAAGTACGTAACTTGCAAATCCTTTTAGAAAGTATTCATTTAGCAAGCTTAAATTATTTTTTAACATGAACGACCACTCAAAAGTTATCGAGGTTGTAAAAATACCACATTTCTCTTTGAAATTGTACACGAGTTCTTACAATTTTTCTTTCATGGAGCTGCATATGAAAGAATAACTTGAGTGAAATATTAGAAAACAATATTAGCATTGCGCCTTGTTCCAAACTATTTCCTTAAAAAATTGACGACACCCCCCCCCCCCCCCCCCCTCCCCGCCTTAACAACCCAGTCAAACCGGTTTCTCCGAGGGTCGTAAAATGGTCTATAAAAAAGCAGACCACAGCACGCCCGCGGCAGTGCGCTCTGGGAAGATTCAGTCTTCTGGGCCTCTCTCGTGGTTGCTCGCTCTGGGAAAATGTATTTTGTTTTTCACAGAGCCCGCGATCAACTCACCGTTTCTCCTCATCTTGTACGGCCGCCGTTACCGATCAACTCTGCGACTTCGACGCCTCATCTAACCAGAAAGCCGTGAGAATCCCTTTTTGCCACAAACTGTCGTTTAATTGAATAGTGTTCTCGCTTTTGTTTAAGCCTTGATCTGGCTTAGTATTTTGCACTGTGTTTTCTGTGTAACTCTTACCCTATACTCACTACATCTGGAATACTTGCTTTGTTGTCTTCATAGTCTTCTTTTATCGCTGTGTTTGTTAATTGCCGGTTTTCCCTCTTGTCATTTACCGAGCCATCTTTTATCACTATCGTGCCGTGGCATTTCATTTTTCTTGTTCTATTATTATTATGCAATGTACTTTTGACTACTAGCTATAAATATTCAATTGTTGTAAAATAGAAACGTGACTTTCTTGAACTTATTCCTCAGTCACATACCGACACACGTAGTTCACGGGTTGACCGGCCTAACTTTTAACTCAAACCTAATAGAGGGACGACGGGTAACCATAAAGGGGATCCCGCGTCTCTGTTGAACTTGGTTTGTGACATACCCATATCTAATAGGCTTCCGATTTATGAGGCGGTAGCATTCACATCACTTCTCACGATTCCGAAAATGTCATTATCGCCGCCGCTGTAGCAAAATGAATCCCGGGGCCTCTGACGGGGGAATGTGCAATCGCGCCGCCAGAAACAGCCGTGATGAGCGCATCACGTGGTCATTTTGCCTTGCCTGAATGGGAACGGTGATTGGACACAGCGCGAGTTAGAGGCTCGCCCCGCGCGCTCGTAGGTTGTCTTACACTGTTGATGGCTGCGCGAACACGGTTTCGCTTCGGCCTGTTAGAGGCACCAGAATTCCTTTGGGCTGAACCAGCGACGAACGGCATTTTCAAAATTGTGACAAAAACTTTAATGAATCTTGCTACAAGCATCTAAAAATATGAGTCTTAACAGACAACAACAGTTAAAAAGTTAACTATTTATTACTATTTAACCAGCCTGACAGTCAACATGTCTTAGCTGTATTCGTATACGCTACACCAGTGGCTGTGTTGCCACAAAAGCTCCCTGTTAAGGAAAATTTCGTAAGAAGCCATTTTGAACAACCTTAGTAGGTCTTAGAAGTGGCGGTGATGTTTAATATGCAAATTTTTTTCAGCTAGATTTTGAGACTGTGCTTGCAATCTGCATGACAGGCATTATATCCAGTATGTAAAGTTCTGGGACTTAATGTTTACAATATAATGGTGGTGGCGGAAGAACTTTAGTCAGCAACCTGTAATGGGGTGCCAGTGAGGGGGATAAGGATACGCGGGCTGCAACAGATATACGTAAAAGTGGACCCTCGCAGCCGCGCTAGGTGGCCAGGAGCCCGTGTGACCCGATGGCAATACGCACCTCGGGGCCACTGAGAAATCGTCCCGATCTCGGACGAGGAAGAACGACATGACATGCCGATGCGCTTGAATATATGAGTGAAGACAAAGGAGAAGGGAGGTAACGGCTTGTCGCCACGGTGGTGATAGGTGAAGGCTGGCACGGGTGATAGGAAGCTTTCGGGCTACAGGTTGGCAAGATCCGACGGTCGATCCCAGGGGCGCATCAAACGGCACAGGAAAGGGCGATGTGCTCACATGTGCCGACGTCTCGGGTCGGTCAGGTCCTGCGGCCGATTCTTTTGTTCGCTGTCTTGTGGTACGCGTACCCTCACTTGTTGATGGCGCTCCGGTTAGTGGGGCCTTCATGTCAGTGTCTCGGGTCAGTTGCAAGGGAGTCTCGGGGGGTCTGACCCCTCCACCAGCATTTAAGAGCGGTCTGAAGTCTTCCGCGCTCGAATATTGTATATATGGATCGCATAAATATGAAGAAGCTAGTTTGTCAACTTTTTAGAGGGCAGCTCTTTGGCGTCCGTTTCTGGGTTTCGCGTCGGCGTCAGCGTCGTCGGCCTCGTAACCAGTTCCGCCCCCTTTCATCCCCCCAGTTCGAGCTGGCGCTTGATTGATTGATTTATAGGAAGGGAAAGGCGTGGTAACTGTCTCACTTGTTTGCTGTGGACACCTCAACCGCGCCGTAAGGTAAGGGAGGAAGGTGGGAGTGAAAGTGGAAAGAGAGAAAGAGGAGCCGTAGTGGAGGGCTACGGAGTAATTTCGACCACCTGGGGATCTTTAACGTGCGCTGACATCGCACAGCACACGGACGCCTCTTCGTTTCGCCTCCATCGAAACGCAGCCGGCCCCGCCGGGGTGGTGCAGTGGTAAGACGCCCGACTACTGTGCCGGAGTTCCCGGGTTCGAACCCGACCGCGGCGGCTGCGTTTCGATGGAGGCGAAACGAAGAGGCGTCGTGTGCTGTGCGATGTCAGCGCACGTTAAAGATCCCCAGGTGGTCGAAATTACTCCGTAGCCCTCCACTACGGCTCCTCTTTCTCTCTTTCCGCTTTCATTCCCACCTTCCTCCCTTCCCTTACGGCGCGGTTCGGGTGTCCACAGAGCAAGTGTGACAGTTACTGCGCCTTTCGCTTCCTGTGAACCAATTTAACTTAACTTAAACGCAGCCGCCGAGGTCGGGTTCGAACCCGGGTACTCCGGCACAGTGGCCGGGCGTCTTACCACTGCACCACCCCGGCGGGGCGACCCCTCCACCAGCATTTAAGAGCGGTCTGAAGTCTTCCGCGCTCGAATATTGTATATGAATCGCATGAATATGAAGAAGCTAGATTGCCAACTTTTTAGAGCGCAGCTCTTTGGCGTCCGTTTTTGGGTTTCGCGTCGGCGTCGTCGACCTCGTAACCAGTTCCGCCCCCCTTTCATCCCCCCAGTTCGAGCTGGCGCTTCGGCAACCGGAGCATCGCAGGAAGATGGGGGGGGGGGATACATTCAGCGGCGAACGATGGGGGCAGGAGCGCGCGCAGCAATCGGAGAACACGAGGAAAGGAGCGCCGCAGGTAGCGCTAGCAGCGACTGATTGATGCCGCTAGCGAGTCAAGACAACGTGCTGCGTTGAACACCGTCGCCGCCATGCAGAAAGAGGAGAAGCCCCCCCCTCCCCCCCTTCTTCCTGAGTGGCGGCGAGGGTGATCTCCGACTGCCGAAACGCCGGCTCGCTAAGCGGATCACAGTGCGTTCATCCCGTTCTCACTCGTTTCACTCGCTAGCGGCGGCAGCGGCATCAGTCAGTGGCTGCTATCTGTTCGTCCCGCAGCGTTCCTATGGCCCACGCGCTGCCTCCCGCAACCTCCCGATAACTCAATTGCTCTCTTCATTTCTCCGACCACAAAGTTTCTTTCATGACAGCCAAGAACTGTTAGTGGAGTGTTTCTTGAAAGAATACATGTGAAAAATTAAAAAAAAGTTATGTAATTGTACATACGTGTCTTGCTCGAAATCTTTGCCTCAATTTATCGAAAAGGTGAAACAGCTGATGAGCTGCGCTCAAATTTCTCATTAGGAAGTAACGTAATCGTGGGCAAAGGGGGCGTAACTGATTACAAGGCCAACGACGCCGACGCCGCCGCGAATCCCAGGAACGGGCGCCAAAGAGCTGCGCTCTAAAACTCCGTTCTACAAATGACACTTTACATCTCCATACGTGTCTTAGACGTCCAAATCCGGATTTTAATAATATAGCGTCCAATCACCGCTCTCCGAAAATCCGGCCTTGTCGGCTATAGTGAGCGAAATATCACGAGCGCCTCTTGGGTCAGCGGGGTGTATGACGCCAAAAGACCGCAATGCCATCTGTCGTAGAGGTTTCGACAAGTTTACCAAATGAATTAATCATCGCAATTAGTGCCCTAGTAACAAGTAGGGTGAATGATATTTGTCTCTCTCTATACTGCTGCTTCAACCGTCGGTATGTGAGTGTTCGCCCCAGTGCTTTTAGCTTTGCTGACAACCTCCATCACACATGCTTTTGACGCCTGGCCTCATTTCTATGGAGGCAAAATGTACGTCGATGTGGCTGCCCTTTAAAGAGCACGAGGTGATCAAAATTAACCCCAAACCCTCTACTGCAGTGTCCATCGTAGCGTACGTGCAACTCGACGATACCATGCACATCATCACTGACAGCAGGCAAGCATGTAGCCGCGGATTCTGGCCCATATCGACCACGAAACAATTAGCATTGAAATGTAGAGTGTGGTTTATGGGTGTTTGGCATGACGTTGCTTTGTGATGTTTCAACAATAGCAGACAGTGTTATCCTAACAACTCCTGATCATGTGGCTGTAACGTTGGTAGAGCGTGCCGAAACTTTAAAAAACACTGGCAGCATTCCCGTAACGTTCTGGCGAAACTTTATGCTACTTATAAACGGTCACTGGTCGCGTCACTCAGATCTCGGTTTTCTTTCAAATAACCCTTATCGTTGTGTGAATTGCTTTGCAAGAGCTACCCATTGGTAGGCGGCCGCTTGAATGCGTTGATTTCGATTTATTTTACGACCGAATATAGTCTTATTAATCGCAATTTCAGCGAAAAGGCCATGGACACTCGCTTCCTCTTAGCGCTTTCATCACCACAGTTGAACAGAATGCTGATAGAAGTCGAACAGGTAAGATAGAGTATGTGGGACACGTCTACGTACGTACCATGACATAGCAGCACAGCGTCACTTGGGTGCATGCATTTTGTTAAACATGGGAAATATCGACATATAAAGGCTTTCAGTATTGCTTATATTATGGTTTATGCTTTTCAAATAGTCCAAAAGATAGAACTAGTTCAGCTCTGCTTTCGTGTTAAAACGAAGTGGGTGATGGGCTGCAGTCGACCTGCAGTCGGGAAAGGGCGTGTCTTGAGAATAACATAAAGTTTGGAGATGCGGTGCATTTTCCCTCAACGCCATGTAACCTGACACTCCCGCTGCATCCGCTCAGGGAAATAGGCTGGGAACCCGCATGCAGCGCCGTCATCGAGACGTGCGGCGGAGTGGCGCGTACGTTCTTCTTCGACGGTCGCGACGGGTGCGCCTACACGCTCTCGCGCTATTACGCTCACTCCACGCCTTTTCCCCTCGCCAACATGGCGGCGTCGCTGCGATGAAGGTTCGGTGGCAGGAGGCAAGCTGCGGCGGCAGCAGCCCGACGTCGTCGGCGGGTCGGTGCTGGTGAAGTGGTGCGTGTGTGAAGCAGCGGCTGAGGTGCAGCGGCGGCGGTGTATCGCCGCGACGGATGCGTCGCCGCCACCATGGAATGCAGCGCCGATGTGGTCCTGCAAGTGCGCGACATGGACGCGCTGCACTGCTGCCTCGAGCGCATCCGGACGCTTTTCAACGTGCGTCCCGAGATCCTGAGCGTGGACGAGTTGGGATGCTGCGCGCCGGCCGAGCAGGGCCTCGTCGCCGGATACCCGCCGCCGGCCGGCCGCAGCGTGCGGCTCAAGCTCTGGGCGGATACGGCCAGCAAGCCGTCGGCGCTCAAGGCTTCCAAGGTGAGTCCCGCCGCAACAGCCAGACGTCAACACGACGGCCACCGGCCCGCCTACCGGGCTACGCTCACGCGCCAAACGAGCTCACGATGAGCGATCAGCTTGTAAAAGTTGCTCCCAAGAAATACCGTGCGAGTGTTGGTCCGTGATCTCATAGAAAGCATTCTCTTTGAGTTTCAGGCTGAGAACCCTCTGAAAATAATCCGACCGAATGGTTTTGCCAATCGAACACCCGGGTAAACAGGTGGCTGAGGAGGTGAAACATCGCGGTCTTGACGCATTCCTTTATTTTTTTATTTATTTTTTTTTTTCAATAGCCATTCCTACTCTCTGGTTGTGCCAATTTGCCGTGGTGAGTTGTGTACACATTTCTGACGCTGGAATCGGTGTGAATTTGAAAGGCTCGTCGTGGACCCCTTGCCGGTGCCGATTTGATCTTTTTCCCGCTGCCTGCGGGCTCAGTTGAGGAAAACGGAAGCGGGGCGGTTTTTGCGCGGTACATTCTCGATCACGTTAGGCAGCCGGTTGTTTGGGCTGCTAAGGTGATCTTCCAATGCCCTCGGGCGTAAACGGCCGCTCGCGTTTGCGTATTCCGGGGCGTCGTCGTGAAAGCTTCCGTTCCGCTGCTCTGGCACCTATCCGAGCGACGCGCCTGTCGTCACTTAATTGTACGCGACAAGCACGGCGAGCGTCAGCACCGAGTCTCTTTTGCACGTACGAACTTGAAAAGGGGGAAAAAAAAAAATAAATATAGGTATCCAGAGCTCCTTGGTTAAGAGAAAAGACCCGTGGGTGTCTGCTTCGAGGTTTTGCGGCGTCGCTAGCTGATCGTGCACTCATCGTTAGAGGCTGATTATCTGCCGTCGAGGTCAGCGCATTCGTATGACTTTCGTGAGGCGAGTCATCGATTCTGTGTGCACGGCTGCCCGGTAGGGGGGTTTTCCCTTCGGGCTTTCGACCAGGATGCGTTGGAACTCAAGGCGTGTTATCTCACGCGAGGTGTTGCGTAATTAAGCTGTAAAGTGAGAAAACAAGAAAGTGACCTTGCGCATTTGAAGCCCGTGTTACGCGCGTAGTGTTTACAACTCAGACGTTTGTCTACTGCCTGCCAAATTTGTCTCCCACTGGCGGAAAGGGACGTGCTGTACTTTATAAATGCGTTGTCGCTCCTTTTCAATTTCCTTCCATGAACGTGCAAATCGGTTGCACGTTTCTTTGATACGGTATTATTGGAGAACATCGCGGAACTAACGAAACCGAAACCACGCTAGAAGGCATGCAGGAGGCGATAGAGGGACGGGACATCGTGGACGAATTGGTCAAGCCGTTTGATCGCCTTGTGCATGTTTCTCATATCTGAAAATTTGAATTCACCTCGTGATTCGGAAGACCTTTCTGCCTTCCAGCGAGCATTCGCAGCAGCAATTGTTTATTTCTAGCGTACTCAATGATATCAATAACTAGCCGTGTAAAAATGCTTGCCCTCAGTACATATGCAATACAGGTAAGGTAATAATATAGAAACTAAGGAAACGCCATCTTAGTAAGCGAAAGGGTTCATCTGGACCTGGCATCTCAGCTGGCTATAGCGCTTTTATTTCTTTATTACTGTCAGATAAAGCGCTTTCTATGCCAGAGTGACTTGATAAATCTCGTTGACTTCCGAGGTATGGCGCTGTGCAATTTGTGCGTTGACGTCAGAGCTGGCACTCCTGAACCTAGCTCAGACCTGGAATCAGCGAGGAGCGTTAATTGCAGTTGTTACGCTTGGCGTGCGTTTGAAGTAAACAATTAAATTAGCTCCTGACCCCCCCCCCCCCCCCCCCCCCCTTTAAAGAAAAAGAAGAAAAAAAGAAGTCCAAGAGCATCGTGAGTTGGATGAGGTTCACGGGCATAGTCTGTGTGTGTGTATATATATATATATATATATATATATATATATATATATATATATATATATATATATATAAAGGAAAGAAGCCAACAGTCGGCGAGGCCAAGGAAAGCATTGGGGCTTTTGGGGATTGTACTTTGTCTTTTTTTATTTTTACTACGATAATCACATAAATTCGTAAAGTAATCTGTTTAGGGGAAAGACAAATAAACATAAAATAGAAGGAAACACAACGTGCCGATCGTGGTAACCGAACCCACGACCTCTGAATATCGCGTCCGGTGCTCTTCCAACTGAGGTACATCGGCCGCTGTCCCACCTGCTACTTTCTTGGGTATTAATGTTGTCTGTACACTAACCTTAAGAGTGTTCACCAGCGCCATCCTCAACCATAGCGGTGGACATGGAACGTCCTGTGTTACCGCCAGCGTCACGTAGAACATGACGCTGTATATATATATATATATATATATATATATATATATATATATATATATATATATATATATATATATATATATATATATGTGTGTGTGTGTGTGTGTGTGTGTGTGTGTGTGTGTGTGTGTGTGTGTGTGTGTGTGTGTGTGTGTGTGTGTGTGTGTGTGTGTGTGTGTGTGTGTGTGTGTGTGTGTGTGTGTGTGTGCGCGTGTGTGTGTGTGTGTGTATAGAGAGATAGAGAAGAGGTCATCGGCACATCCTTATAGAAGTCCGCCGACTGTAAATTTTGAGCGTTATTGCTGACAGTGTTTGTCCCCACCTATGTGAATAGGGCCGCTGCTTCTTAGTCCTTCACTTCTACCTGTCCTGAGTTGTCTTTATACACTGACATCTACGCACAGATGACTCCCTCCAAATCTTATCTCCACCTTTTCACGTGGCGACCTCGCAAATAAGAGTGAGTAGGCAAAGTAGATGCCAAATCCTGCGGTGTGTGCGAAACAAAAGCAAACACGACGGGGCGTTAACATCCGGGCCTTTGAGGCCCCGGTCAGTCGCAGTTCGCAGACGTTTTTGCGTCGACTTGTGATTTTGGAGCTGAAGTGCGTCGACTGCTACACTCCCGGATCCAAGCACTGACACTGCCACAGTTGCGATCGAGTATGCTGCGAAAACTCTTCTACCGACAAAATGACGATGGTCCCTTTTTTTAGGACATTACAAGGAATGGCCTTTGTGGGAATAACGGAAACATGTTATCAACTGTTGCTGACTGTTTGAATCAAAAGGGAAAAACTTGCAGAGATTTGTGCACAAAAATGCGCTCTTTGCGCCGTCGTGCATATGAGCTTCAGAATGAATTCCCTTCCTAATTTTCCTGCTCCGTCGACTGATGCTGATTAATTGTTCGCAGGCTTGATATTCTGGCTCGGGAAGGAAGAATTGTCAAGTGAAGGGAGAAACCGTCGGTGCTCTTATGGTTTTTCAGTTGTTATAATAATAATAATAATAATAATAATAATAATAATAATAATAATAATAATAATAATAATAATAATAATAATAATAATAATAACGAAAAACCATAAGTTGTTGATGAGTTCAAACCCCTTTCTTACACCTAATACTACACTCCAAACAAGGAATAATCATGCTCAGCCGTTAACGCTTGCAGGATTAACTCTCAAATACTCATTTTTCCCACGCACCATAGAAGTGTGGAACAAGTTGTCACCAAACCTTCCAACCAGTGCTGATTCTTCCGATGCGATGGATTCTTGGCAGCGTTTTCTCTTTTCAGAGTCATGTTTTAGTATGTTTACATATTTTCTCAGGCTTGTATTTGTGTTTTGTATTCTTAATAGTTTGTATTTCTCATTTGCTGTCAATATTTTTCTAATGTATTGATAACATGTTTTGCCCCTCCTGCTTGGGCCCACTGTAAGGACCTGCAGTATTCTTTTAAAAACATTATGAAGGGTCACTTAAATTTCGCCTTTAAGGGTATGGAGTGATAGCGTAGGCTAACCAGCTAATCCTTTAACCAAACCGTATGAAAACGTGCCTTCGGGGCCTATAGGGATAACGTGAATGCAAGGTTCCTGGCAGGCTGATTCTGACATAGCCGTCCCATGTGGAAGGAGGTGGCCGAGTTGGCAGCTCCTGCCAAACTTAATGTCAGGCAACCCTGCGTCCAGTTAGTGAGTTAGTGCGCGGCCATTTCACTTGCCAGTCGCCACCTGCCCGTGATTTTTCGCTCACAACGTCGGCGCCGGGGTTTCTGGAGAACGGAGGCATTTAATGCTGTCTCATGAATAAATAAACAAACAAACACATCTGTGCCTTTAACGGTGCCTCCTAAAGTTAACATGATTAAAGAATAGTGAACTTCTTAGGGCAAGTCTGTAGTTTTCAGTGGAAACTATATAAGTAAGTAGCGCGTACTTTTTGGCATAGTACAAGGTTCGCAATTCATATTCATTTCGGAACTCCATCAAAATCTGAGCGTGGGTCGCAACCTGCCCGAGTTAAAAGCCAGATAACTATAGCTCGTTTCTGTGCCTAGTTGTAACCTCTGTATTTTGATTGCTGCCCCCTCTCGTCCTCCATATAATTTTTCTCTCATTAAAAATCGCTCGAATCGCTCTTTGTGTGGCTGTGTTCATTTTTCAGTGGCGAAGTGCAACATTTATTTCTTAGAAAATTGCACGAAAGTATAACTTTTCTTTCTTGCCCTGCCTTTCAACTAAAACTCAACCTAAAAACTCGAGACTTCAAAGCCCATAAAGACCACAAGTGTGGAAATCTCGGAATGGATGATGGTATAGTCTGCATTCGGGATTCGGCACCAAAAATGCTGTTCACGTCACCGCGCGTCTGCTATTTGCGAGAACGGCTGATGCAGGCGACACTTGTGCTTCATCGTCTGACCTCTTGTAGCTTAAGCAAATCTATTTTCTAGAAACGGTGAAAACCTGGAAGTGGCTTCTGTGTGATGAAATCGCGGTAAGCAGCCGATTTAGGTCGACTAAAGTTTCCCTTATTTTCGCTTTGAAATGGCTGACTTTTTTTTTTTTTTTTTTAATCATTCTCGAACACGGCGCGAGTCGGATGCCTCTGGTTTACCGCCATCTAGTAAATTAGAGCTTGATGTTGGGCGAGTTGATTCATACTGGACAAAGAAATAGAATGCAAAAGTGATCGTCCCTTTTGCACATCCTATTTCTTCGGCCATCTAGTACTATATCGTATCATTCGAACTCCAGACCAAACACGGTGCGCATAGTGTCCGGCTGTGAATGTTTACTGCAAGGAAATCAAAAGTGGGGCAGGTCCTTTTGCTAGTCCGCACACGGCCAGCAGCGGCCAGGTCTGTTTCCACGTAAGATCGAACAAAGGATGGTCGGTCGACCTTTTGCATTTCTTTCAAAATTTTATATATTGTTGCCTGAAGACTGGAAAGAAGATATCTCCAATTGGTTTTGCTGTTTTCGAGGCACAAGGAATCAATAACGACGAAGAGATAAAGTGCTGCGCTTATCTTTGCTGTTTTGGCCAACTTTGGTTATGAATTACACAAAATTTGTTAACGTTAGGTAATTGAAAATTGTCTGACTAAATATGTGATGTGTTTTAATTTGTATTCAGTTAATTTTCGCTTTCCTGCGTAGTGTAGATATTTTCTTAAAAATTCTCAAAATCGGCCCAGGAAATGAAATTTTACCTACTTTGCGGGCCTTTATTTAAAAAAAGGCTTAAGGCAGAGCAACAATAATTCCACACTATGTTCACAGCATATATTTATCTGTCAAAACAGCTTATACTTATATAACGTTTCAATAGAGAGAGACGATGGCGCTAATTTTAAGAAAACAGTGAACAATGAAACTTTCCGAGAACAATAAAAAAAAAACACTAATTTTTGATATTTTTTAAACTTATCAGTCTTTTCTCATCTACACCACCTTTCAAAATCATTTAAAACAGGTTGCATAATTTTGTTGCACTAGTAATCACGGCCATTTCAATAAGGCCCTTGTGCAAAGCATAGGCATCACGCATATATATGTCTACGGCTTAAACCCCCATGTTTGAGTGACTGCAACATGGCAACTAGCGTCTAACAGAAAAGAGACAGCGACAGAAGACAGCCGATGGCACAGCACGCTTAATCAAACGCATTAACTAGCATAGCTGTCTTGTTTCTTCTTTGGTCTGTAAAGGTATATCTGTTCCTTTGGCCCTTATTGCCGTACAAGCATTTCAAGGTGGACTGGAAACGAAAGGAAGACGAAAACAAACAAACAAACAAACAAAAGAAAAATACGAACAAACAATGGACAGTCTAGAAAAATTAGTGCGGTAGGAAATAGTAAAAGTAAAGTGGCTCAAATTTAACAAAAGGAAACGGGAATGAAATCCGGTGTCTAGGATACTAGTATATTTCAGCGTCCCCATTTCATATTCTACGTGCGCAGGCAGAGTCGATACGAGGCCTGCATTGAAGGCACTCCAGGACTCACAAGCGGGCAGACACGCGAACTGGTGTGAGGTTGCTCTTCGCACTCGGTGTGCATTGCGGTGTTGACTGTTTTCGCCTTGCTAATGACTCCCAGTAGAACTTTATTTTTTGCTTGTTTTTGTCACCGCGTAGACCACTCCCTCTCTTCTGATATACTTTCTACGTTTGCAAATGATGTACTACACTGCGCCGGCTACCTAGACTGCTTGAGATCCCAATCGCCAGAAGTAAACTATGCGGTGAATAATGACACTTGGGCCCGCATTGCACAGGGACCTGCCTGATGTCCCTCTAGAGGAAACGTTCGCATGTTACCAACGCTCGGCTATAGGGATAAAAATTAAGGAAATGACTTGGAATTAGATTGTAGGCAAAGCGACGGGCTATGGAAGGAAAAGTGTTTGAAACATTGTTAACGCCACTCAGCGACAGGGAGTACAATTGAGTGGCTCAGGGTACAAACTGGAATAGATAGTTGAAATTCAGAAGTGTGCTTGACAGCGCATGTTGTGCGGAGGCAAGGTAGCCGGCAGTCGCTAACGGGGTATGAGGAGCGGAAAGTCGCTGGCAGGACAGGACTGATTCGAGTTTAATGAGACACCATCATCTATATCATAGTTGTGTTTTAGTGAACATTTTCCCCATCCACATAAATGGATTAAACCCTCGAACCATGACGTAAACTCGGACTCCGCGATGGCGCACGGCGAAGCGGAGCGCTCAAGCAGCAGCTGAAATAAAAGGTACAGCTGTCGTGATCCGTCAATTCGTTTGCATTAGCCATATACTATTATAGATCCATATACTATTATAGATATACTATTATAGATATACTATTATAGTTGAAGAAGTTCTCGCTGCGGAAGCCGGCCTGCTTGTTTCTGGCGGTGGTATTCGCTTTACGGAAATTAGACTCCTCTTTTTTTTTTTTTAAGTGGCTGTAATTTCCGACTCTCTATCATTACGTTCATCTCTCATTTCATCAGTGGATTCTGCAATTGTAAAAACCTTTATCTCCCTGATCCCTCTGCATTTGAAACTTGTACATATGGTATGGGTACCAGGCCACAGCAATGTGACTTTAAATGAATATGCTGATAGTTTGGCAAAAGAGTCTTTCAATGACCCCGTATTATCTATCCTACCGGCGACAGCGTACATCACCGCAGCGAGGTTTTGGAGAAACGTTCTATTAAATATGAAAAATGGACATCTTTTATGGTCTGATGACTACCCTCATCTAAATTATTCTTGGAATAGAAAATTATGTCATTCACGGCAGCTTGAGATTTCTCTAACAAGGCGGCGATGCCGTATCCCACCTTTAAATTTCTGTCTTCACAGGTCTGGTTTGGCACTTTCTCCAGTCTGCGCATTTTGCGGTGCACAGGAGTCATTAGATCTCTTTTTATTGTTTTGCCGCCGCTTCTTTACGTTGGGAAGACAGTTGATGGAAAGGCCATTGCAACAGCTCGGCCTGAGTTTAAGTAGGCCGATATTGTTATCATTTGGCGCCACCATCCTTAGACACAGTCACAAGTCTGTTTTCAGCGCCATGCAAAATTTTTACTGGAATGAAATCGTTTGCCTTGCTAAATATTTAAACATCACTTGTTATACAATTGCAGTGTCAATTTGCCGTGTGTGTTACCACTTTTCATTTTATATTTCATTTATTTCCCGTTTTGTTTCCTTTTCTCTACCTATCAAATCACTTTATTTATTTATTTTTTTTTTATGCAAGTATACTTCAAAAATTTTCTTTGCTACCCAATTCTTGGCCGATCCCCCTCTGTGGGTATGTGCCATAAGTTACTTGGTCAACAACGATAACAACTGGTCTTCAACGAAATCGACCCTCACAGAACGTGCGATGCTTTTTCAAGCTGAGGCGACTCGACCAATTCTTTCTCTATGGCTCGACTAGCAGAATGTCAAGTATATCCGAGCGTCAGCGAGGCGACAGTGTGGGCAGCAAGCGAATCTGGGTGCAGCCGCTGATATCACCGAGCCTCCGTCATGACTGACGGATAAGCACTGCTACGTAGGGGCGTTTTTAAGTAGCAAGGGGTAAACTATCGTTGTGGCCGAAAAAAACACGTTTTTTCATTTACTTCGCTGTTGTATTTCTTAATATGAACCAACCGAGCGGCCTTTCGTTCAACGTTTCCTTGTGTGTTTACACCTTAAGTGGCTTGCTCGAAAGTTATCAGTGCCGCATGTTAAGCTGAAGTACCTTTTATGGCACAGTGTTATGTCCCAGATAGCTTTGTGCGTGCGCACTGAGACGGTGACAGAACAGCGAACGTTGAGAAATTAAAATCTTTTGAGATAAACCGCTGAACTCCGCTGCTCATGCTGTGTGCGGGACATTCATGACACCGCACATCTAACAGCATAGCAAAAAATTCATTACGCTTAGAGGGTAATAGTGTAACGGCGACAGTAATTTTAACGCTTAAAGAAAATGTATGTGAAAAAAACAAAAAGGGCAGTTACGGTACACAAGCAGCAATGAAACGCAATGTTCTATCGGTGTGCATGGTGCAATGCGATTTTGTTTCCGTTGAATTTTTTTTCTTTTTTTTTTGTACTTTAGACCATGTGAATGTCGAGTCAGTTATCCGCGAGGGCCGTCTACAACTTTTTTTCTTCCTTCTTATCAGCAAAGTCGTAATATTATGTAATTGCGTCGATCACGCTTACAGGTTCGTTGCCTACCCTTTCCCGTCTTCGTATGAACTTCCGATCGGGAGCGATGCAGCAGGACGAGCCTGTTGAGGAGGGTAAAAGAGACTGGAACCTATATTTAACGCTTTTGTTTTGCTTTACTTTTTTTTTTTTTTCGCGATGGTGTAGACCCGTTTATGCACAGTGTGCCCTAAGTGAGGCTGCGGCGCTTGCTCCCGGAGTTCGTTGCGTCCACCATGCGTCCACCAAAATGGTTTCGAGAGGATTTTTTTTTATTTACTGCAAATAAGTTGAAGCAAGTGATAGATTTTTTTCTGCGTGGTTTTCCGAATACTACTTGTACGAAGTGAAATAAAAAAAAAAAAACTGCGCCGTGATCTGTGTGACATTGTTTCCTTGTACAGTGGACGTCCAGGCAGTGATGTTTTAACGCGACTAAAGAAAATGGAGCTGCCGCTAGGAGCAGACTTCTTTTTTTTTTTTTTTATCTACACACCGGAAACTGATTGCTGATTGCTTTATAGGAAGGGAAAGGCGCGGTAACTGTCTCACTTGTTTTCTGTGGACACCTTAACCGCGCCGTTAGGGAAGGGAGGAAGGTGGGAGTGAAAGTGGAAAGAGAGAACGCTACCAGTTAGGACGTTCTTAGAGAGAAATGATTTATTTTTATCTTTGCGGCTGCATTGTTCCGTTTGCAAGCAGCCAGAAACAATAAATAGACCATGCATTTTTTGTTTGTTGGGAAGGAGCTTGTTTTTGGGATGTTACAAAGAGCAATAAAGAAAGAGCTAGCACTAGACGCGCACGGCATGCGCTATTTAAGCACATACAATGAGGATGAGGTACACCATTTAATATTGCTCGTGGGCCTTCATTGTATCTGGCGCTCGAGAATGGCAGGTTATCATTGTGATAAAGATGCCAGAGTTGCTCGGGTTTATTTTCAGACATATTTGGATTGGCTTGTCGCGATTCAAAAGTCGGCCGCGGAGCCTGCCGAGTCGCCCTAACGAGTCTTGTGGCGATGCGCGAAGTTTAGGTTGATTCCGACGCATTCATCGTACTTTGTGTGCTCAGTTTTATTCTGATTCGTTTTGAAGCGGGAGATTCACTACTGTAATTTTCAGCTTTTCCCGGCGCCTGTAAGTTTTCCGAACGCATGAAACCGTCGAATTACTTAGCGAGTTAGCGTTTGCAACGCTACATCGAAAAAAAAAAATGGCGTCGACAGTGCCACGATGACGTCACATGGTCATTTGTCCTGACCGCGCGCTTAATGGCCGACGAACGTGTGATACCTTCAGACTATGCGACATGCCGAGGCATGCCGAGGCGCGCTGGCGGGGGATGGGATGAGGAGAGTGTAAAGATTGTAGGGCGGCTGAACGGGCGGGAATTAAATCTAAGAAAAAAGGGGCTGGTCGGTCGACGAAGAAAGGAGCGGCAAAGGGAGGAAGGCCAGAGAGAAGGGGAGAGAGGAGGTTAAATTCACTCGCGGCGGACCCTTCGATACATCGATGTATCGCCTGCTCGCCCGTTTTCAGCCGGCATTGCGTGCTGCTTTTGCATTTCATTGCATAGGCAGTAACATACAGTATGCAGCACGCTGTAGAATATGCCGTATGAATCTCAATCATTTATCTGTCTTGTAATGATCAGTATGTGGTAAACGTGGTCAGTGCATAAAAGTCCGCTTCGCCCAGTGTTTGATTCATAATCGAGTTGTGCCTTCCGTTGCTTCTGCGGCACGTATGGCGCATACAAAAACTGCAATTGCCGCTTCCTTGAGCTGAGCCGCTATCCTGCTCTAGGTAATCGGAATGGCAGCAAGGTAACTGCATCCTATAGCATTTCTTGCGTGCCTCGCTAAATCTCACGTCTACATGTGACGGTCGAACCACCGTTCGCCTGCTGCAGCCGAGGTTTAAAGTGCGTAGAAGAAATTCGGAAGACCATTTCACGGGATTCCTTTCCGTGGAAGTAAATATATTGGAATAGGAATCCGAACTTACTGGGCGTGTAGGCGAATTCCAGTGGCGATCCACGTGTTGGCTAATGGCTTGCACATTATATCAAAGCAAAAGCGCACCATCAATGATGTCCCAACCGTGTAAAACGGACAGTCAAAAGTAACGTATTCAACTTTCGCTCGTAATAAAAATTTAGTTTTAGTTTTTTTCTCCTTAGGCGGGTCGTTGTTTGTCCAGCTAGAAGCAAAGAAATCATTTAAATGAGATTACATTTTAATAGGTTCATACTCGTGACCTCTACGCCGAAAAACTGCGCCGACGCATTGTAAAATTGACCTTGGTGACACGAGTAATTAGTTTGTTTATTTCAAATAAAACCTGTATGAACGTTTCTTGCACGTATAGTTTTATAACAGCTTTATTTTCAGTGAACTCGTCGCCTTTGCGATCAGAACGCAGTAATGCCGGAGCCTATATATACCACTGCGCAAGTTGCGGTGCCGTTCTCGATGCCGGATCGCAGTTACTCATTAGCATACAGTCACCCGGCATATAGATAAGAAGCTCCGCGTTAGTCAAGCCGCACAAAGGCATCTGCATGGTCTAAAGGACTAAAGCGCAAGAATGAAGAGCACATGGAAGGGCCGAGAAAGCGCGTATTCTTTTTCCCGCCCATATTACGTGTCTCCTTTTCTTACGCTAGTAATCCTTCCAATAGCAACGTGGTCACCACCTCAAATTACCCAACAACCTACTATTCACTGCGGCCGTGTCACGTGTGGCATATCACGTGCGCCAATCGGTCGAACAACCACAGCCCTTTCTCGGGGCGGAAAGCGGTGATAAAGCTCGTCTGGCGTTTTGGGTTTGGTTTGGTTTTGTGGGGTTTAACGACCCAAAGCGACTCAGGCTATGAGAGACGCCGTAGTGGAGGACTCCGGAAATTTCGACCACCTGGGGTTCTTTAACGTGCACTGACATCGCACAGCACACGGGCGCCTTGCTTTTCGCCTCCATCGAAAAGCGGCCGCCGAGGCCGGGATTCGATCCCGCGTCCTTGGGAACAGTAGTCGAGCGCCGTAACCACTGCGCCACCCCGGCGGGGTTTAAACTAGGAGGTGTTGGTTGGCGCCGGCCCGCCAGTGCACGCGACTCGGCCGTTTTCATGCAAGATGACGGACGTGTTGCTACTACCATGACCAGCATGACGTCATCTCCCGCGGTTCGGTCACTGGTAGCGTCTTGCAGCCAGTGTCCGGAAAGCAACACGACCCCCGTTTCCCCGTTTTATGGCAGAATCGGTCACCAGTCAAGTGGCGCGACGGGAACGCAGTATAGTGTTTTGAGAGGAGTGCTGCCTCATTTCGGTCATTTTGAGCCGAAACCACAGTGAAGTTTTTTGTGCTTGTTGATTTGTGACAAGTAGCAAAGAGTCAAGCTTTTAAATCCGTGTATCATCACTGATAGTGGCGAATTGGGTGGCGCAGTGGTAGGACGCCCGACTACTGTGCATGAGTACCCGGATTCGATCCCGACCGCCGGCGGCTGCGTTTCGATGGAGGCGAAATGAAGTGGCGTCCATGTGCTGTGGGTGGTGGTAAGAACATTTATTAGCTATACAAGGGCCAGGAGGTATATTTGGATCGGCCCATAAGGGACCGGTCTTTACAAGCAGTAGGTGGAGGTCCCTAGTTTGGGTCCCCAGTGGCGGTTGCCGTCGCCCGGGCCTGTAAGTCGTGGCAGCCGAGCAGGATCGCCTCCCAGTCCTCTCGGGTTGGTTTGGGGATGGGGGAATAGCCGGGTTGGAGGGGCAGGCCCACACCATGTGATAGATGTCAGAGGACACCACTCCACAGTGTGGGCAGCTGCCACTAAAGGAGGGGTCACAATGTTTTAAGGCTGCCGGGCACAGCAGTGTATTGGTGACAAGGCGGAGAAGTAGCCGCTCATCCCCTTTTTGAGGCCTTTACATGAGCTGGGGTAAAGGCGATGACAATTTTGATAGTACATAGTGATATCTTTTAAGGTGGTGTAGACTGGATTAAAATCGAGTTCCTGATCGGGTGGGGAGGAGAAAACAGCCCGGCGACAGAGCGCGCGGGCGGCTGCGTCTGCTGCCTCGTTTCCTGCCAAACCCTGATGAGCAGGGCCCCATATAAAGTAACGGAGTGCGGGGTCCGTATCCCGTATGCAATTTGAGTAGATTTGATAGGCTAGGAAGGGAGTCCAGCCTTGTCTGACGTTCCGACAGGCTCCTCGTAAGTGGGTAATTATGTATTTTGAGTCGGAATGAGAGGCCGCGAGAGCAATCGCCACCTCTTCTGCGTGTGTAGTACTGTGGGCTCTGAAGGTGAGACCGTTAACCGTTTTGCTGTTGTGAACTATAGCGGCCGTGTACCATCCCCCGTGGTGAGGGCCGGAGGCGTCCAAGTAGTATATACACCTGTTTTGTTGCCATAATGTCGGGATAGGCCTTCCGCGCGTGCCCGGCGCCGACTGTTATGATCTTCGTGGAACATATTGGCTGGAAGAGGTCGCACACAGAGGGCGCGTCTCCACAGTTCTGGGTAAAGCCCCTCAATAAACTAAAAGTAGCGCCATCTCCTCTCTCCTCCGGCGGCGCCGCTCCTCCTCTCGCATTTCGACCGTGGCTCCACCTACGGGGTGCGACTAGCGCGCGCTCTCCGGAGCAGGCGCCCTTCACAGCCGTCTCGATCAGCGCCGCGCGCGCGCCGATCGAGGCGGCCGTGCGCCGGGTCTCACCAGAGCCTTGCATTTTGTCGCAATGTGTTCAGGTTGAAACATTACTCACTGCTGAAACATAATAACCGAATGTTGGCTGGGATTTCCCGCCAAAATAGTTTAAGCTGTGAGTGTCATACACCACATATACGCGATTGCGGCGTTGGTTCAACTCGCCGTCATCTCCGTGTGTCCGTAGTTCGTCACATTTGGCCACTCAGCGGCATGCTTTATAAAATTTGTAACTAGGCGGCGGACAGGAACAATTTTGGAACAGTCTGTGTATGGTTTCTTTGCAGCGTTGACTGGATTGCGAGCTGCCGGTAAACTTGAGAAGTGTGGCAGCAGCTGTCTTCCATGTATTTTCAACTTCAGCTGCAGATCAAATTAACTATAGGCTGCGGAAGCTGCAGTCTGTGTGGAGTCTTTGCAGCCTTGATTGACTTGTGAGCTACCGGTAAACTTGGGGAGGGAGGTAGCAGTTATTTTTTTTTTTATATATTTGGCGTTGAGACGGTGCCGTGTTCAGCTGCCATGGTGTGTCACCATACGTACACGATTTTGGCGTCGATTTAACTCGCCTTCACCTCCTCGAGTCCGTCAGCCGTTGACAAAAGTGCGCAACATGCTTGAAAAAAAAAAAAATTAACTAGGCTGCGGAAGCTGCAGTCTGTGTGGTTTCTTTGTAAGTTGGACTGAATTGTAAGCTACCGTGAAACTTGAGAAGCGTGGTAGCAGTTTTTTTGTTATATTTTGCGCTGAAACGGTTCCGTTTTCAATTGTCAGTGCGTGACACCATTTGTACGCGATGTCTTGGTTGAACTCGCCTTCACCACCGTGCTTCTATCAGCCGCCGGCCAAAGAGCGCAACATGCTTGAAAAAAAAATTGAATAACTAGCGGGAACGATTTAGTAGCAGTCCGCGTGGCAGCAAAACACACGGCGATATGTGCCGCGCGCGCGCCGCCCGCCCCGCTGGAAAGGAGGAAGCTGCACGCCCAACAAAAAAAAAAAGCGCGCGCGCGCACGTGACGGCGCTCGGCCAATGAGAGGGTCGAACGACGAAGGAGAGCGCAGGAGAGGAGGCGGGCGGCAAACTTCACATGTTGGCGCTACTTTTAGTTCATTGAGGGGCTTTAGTTCTGGGATGCGAAACCTGTCTTCCATGAGAGTGATGTGTTCGATACGGAATCGAACTAGAAGGCGGCGACCCGACTCCGTTTGCGATAAACGCGTGTACTGGTTTGTAAGCGGTGTCAGCGCACGTTAAAGATCCCCAGGTGGTCGAAATTACTCCGGAGCCCTCCACTACGACTCCTCTTTCTCTCTTTCCACTTTCACTTCCATCTTCCTCCCTTCCCTTACGGCGCGCGATTCAGGTGTCCACAGTGTGACAGATACTGCGCCTTTCCCTTCCTGTGACCCATTTATTATTATTATGCTTCCTAATAGAATAATAGTGGCATGTGTGCACTGTATGGCAGGCATCACCTCAAATCTAGCTAGTTCTATTTAAAAAAAATGTTGAATAATGCTTTAAAAGTGCTGAGACTCATTGCTTGAAACATATTTGCCGTGCTGTTCTATAGTTATGAATGGAACATTATTTTATAATGTAGAATATTATATTAAAACATTTTTGTTACAATTAAAACAATGCTCAACATACAACATAAAACGGTATATAGCATTAACATTGAAAAGTTAACGTTAGCATAATGTTTCTTTTGAATGTGTCATACCAACGTTGGGCCAGCAACATACATATCAGTTTTGTAACATTATTCTAATGTTCGGTGCTACTTGGCTGTAAATATGTTGACCATGTCTTTGTAGTGAGCTTGCGAAAGAACAACCAAAGGAATTAGTATACAGCTAGTTGACGAAGATATCAGTTAGAATACAGAAGCCTGTTATATGTTTTAGGCGATGCTAGCCGGGCAACATATTGCTTTTTTAATTGCCCGCAGTAACTTTATTTAGAATACAGGGCATTTGTGCCGTGTCTTTGCAGGCAAGAACAATTTGCGGTCTGTCGGTGGGAGCACATACTTCTGCATAACTGAATTGCGTCGACCGTTGTTGCATGTGAGTCTGCGGAGCTTTTTGGTCCGTATTCCGAGTTACTGTCGTTATCGAAAGCGTCTCTCTATCTTCCTGACCTCGAGTCATCTGATTGGTGTTAATACCGGGACCGGATGTGAGTTTGGTTGCCACCATTTCCGGTTCTGGCGTTTCCACCAATCAGGTGACTTGAGTTCAGGAAGATAGAGAGACGCTTTCGATAACAACTCTTAATACGGATCCTGCTTAGTTCCGCGATTTGCGAGGGATTGCGAGCGAGCGGGTTCGATGGCCTGTGCCTTTTATCTCTTATTTGGGCATGGCGCGCAACGCATATATAGTCTTATGTGCATTTGACGTCCTTGCTTTTCGTCATGGTTGCCAGCACTTTATGTCCCTCTGCGTACGAGCAATTTTCCGACGTTTTGTCAAAGGCGGTAACCGTGGCGTTCGCGATAGTTGCAGTGCGCGGGTAGTTGTGCTTTCCAAGCGAGTAGCTTTGACTGCGTAAAATTAACTCGTCAGCTGTACTGGCAGCAGATGCTCGCACGCCTCTCGGTTCGGCGTCGCGCGCAGGTGGCCATCGTGTCACCGGTAGTGGCGGTACTCCTAAAGACGGCTCGCGCAAAACCTGGTTTCGCGATTGAAAAAAAAGAAAGAAAAAGAATGACTCGGCTTTCTCCGCCTCGTCTGCTACAACCGCGGCCGTCGACCCCCCTAGCGCTAACCGTCTGTCAGACCGGCGGCCGCATTGTATCGTCTGCAACGTGACGGCTTTGTGCGCGCACTGTGTGTACTAGACGTATGTACGCGCGGCGTCTTCCCATTGTCGTCTGCGACGCGTCGTCTGATACCGATTCCGCCGTCTGCAGTCACGACATTGTTGCGCCTTTCTGGGGTGGGCAGCCTCCGTCGGTCGGAAGAGGCCGTTGGCCAGCGGCGGCCGCTCCTCTTGCTCGGACTACGCCCCCTTGCTCGGGCCACCACCGGACTCTGCAGTGATGGTGTATGTGTGCTGTGGCAATGATGCCCGCTCCCAGTGCGGCGGCCCCCGTCCCGGGGCCCCATCCAGCGCATCATTGTTCCCGGGGGCCCCTAGGTCGGTCGAGGGGCCTTTTCCTCTCGCTCGTGGTTGCTTGCGATCGTTGTGCGCGCATCCCAGGGCGTTGCGCGTGCAGCGTCTCTGTTACAGATGGTCGCCTCCTCGGGGGTGGCGCGATGAGAGCGCGAGGCGGCTTCTCTGTAATCGTTATCCTGCTTTGGAAGATGTGAACGACGAAAGAGGGTTTCGTCTCGAGATTAAACAGACCAGAGGACGGAGGCCTCAACCGGGGTTTCGCATTTCCACAATGTTTTGTTTCACCGTGTATCTCGCGACCAGCTTGGAAGGTTCGTCAGTGGAACGCCGTGACACGGTTCCAGAGGGCGTCGGACGCACCGGATGGATGTAATACACAATTGTGGCCCCGAATGTAAACGTGATATTTGCGCGGCTCGTGTCGGTCGACGCGCGGCCTTTATGGCTCGTGTTCATGCAGCGTCCTCGGCGGGCGCGGCCAGGACCCTGCGTGGCGTTGCGGGCGAGATACAATCGAGGGGCGCCGATTACTTCCGCCTTGTGTGGCCGTTTGCACAACTCGCAGAAGCCAGGGGTTGTTGATATGACGTTGATACTGCCGTTATCTACGCCATGGTCACGTTTTTCTTTTTCCTTTTTTTTTTTTGCGTGATTATTTGCGTGCTATGCGCCAATAGCTTTCCTTCTGTGCTCATTGGTGGGCTCACGGAATTTCGGCTCAGAACCCAGTAATCTCTCTCGTTCTGCAGTGCAAGCTGTAACATATCGCTTTGTTTTCGGAGCTGTCTATCTTATCATACAGTAGCTGCGAAACTCCCATGGCCAATTCCTAAAGTGAAGGCTGGAGGGGGGGGGGGGGGGGTATAGATGGGTTCGACGCTATACATACCTTTGCTGCTCTATTTACGTAATGGGTAGCATTCCCTTGTTACCGGGAATCGACACAATTCCTAACACCTTGGCAATTAACTGTGCCTGTTACCTTCTCACCTTATCTAAAGTGATATATATGATTCTTCTCTGAGCTTCTCCTTGTTAAGTTTACACTTTTGGAATGTTTGAAGTACCGTACTCGGGTCGTTTTTAGCACATGCATAGCAGCCGTACTGTGAAGCGGCTTCAGCAGATATATGCGGAGGTGGCTGCGTCACCTGACGGCTGTGCAGTCAAGTATTGGACGTCTCCTGCAACTTCTTTGCAGTCTCCGCCAGATTCGCGTTTGGAGCAGCCTTGATCAGTAGATTCGAATGAAGCCAAAAGGGATTTCTTTTTTTTTTTTTTTTCTGCATTTCCCGCTCGCAGCTTCGGCTAGCCGACGGCATCGCCCGAGATGTCGACCATAACTTTGGCCGGTCTTTTTTTTTTTCTTGTTTCTTTTTTTAAAGGTAGGTTTTCAGTGGATAAACAATGCCGGTAACGATGCCGGTAAAGACATTTGAGACTAAATTCTGTTCACAAATGCGAATTGAGTGCTTCTGTAGTCGGATCGTAGCAGGTCAATTCGAATTTGTTTCTAAAGCATTTCGTTAGTCTTCTCACTGCAGATTTTCTCTCTCGCTGTGGTGTGTGTGTGTGTGTGTGTGTGTGTGTGTGTGTGTGTGTGTGTGTGTGTGTGTGTGTGTGTGTGTGTGTGTGTGTGTGTGTGTGTGTGTGTGTGTGTGTGTGTGTGTGTGTGTGTGTGTGTGTGTGTGTGTGTGTGTGTGTGTGTGTGTGTGTGTGTGTGTGTGTGTGTGTGTGTGTGTGTGTGTGTGTGTGTGTGTGTGTGTGTGTGTGTGTGTGTGTGTGTGTGTGTGTGTGTGTGTGTGTGTGTGTGTGTGTGTGTGTGTGTGTGTGTGTGTGTGTGTGTGTGTGTGTGTGTGTGTGTGTGTGTGTGTGTGTGTGTGTGTGTGTGTGTGTGTGTGTGTGTGTGTGTGTGTCGGCCTTTTAATTGTTTTCGTTCAATTCACCTCTAGCGTCATTAGGACAAGTGGCGACGGAATTCAGCATCTGGTAGCATCCATCCACAAAGTTTGGAGGATCGGAAGTCCCATGAGGATTCCATGTGTTTCTATCAGTGTAAATCTGAACATCTAGCACGGCCTGATGCCAATACTCTCTTAAGCCCTGCAGGAGAGGTATCGAGTCGGTTCTCTTTTTTATTACAAGGAATTTTGCTTTCAATTAGGTTTAGTGTAGAACCGAAAGAATAATTATGAAGCAATTAATTTCTCAGCACATCGTCGATAATCGTTACTTCATTTTATCTTAGGGGTAGCAAGTGCTTCGTCGCATGCATAACAAGGGCATTTACTGAAGGCTGTTATGAATAGGAGGGAGAAAGAGAGGCGAGGGCGTGAGCTCCAAGCGTAAGCGGAACGCGAAATAAGAGGCTATCCTTATAGGCCGTTTTCCAAAGGAACAACGCCGCCTGAAAGCAACATCGTGTACCTCTCAGCCAACGGACCGCAGTTCTCGCAAATATTCCAGATTGCCTCGGCTATTCGCTCTCTCTCTCTCTCTCTCTCTCTCTCTCTCTCTCTCTCTCTCTCTCTCTCTCTCTCTATATATATATATATATATATATATATATATATATATATACAGAAAAACCGAGCTACTCAGGAAAGTTTGCAATACCTGCGGTCTGTTGGTTGAGAGGTACATGGTGTTGTGTGTGTGTGTGTGTGTGTGTGTGTGTGTGTGTGTGTGTGTGTGTGTGTGTGTGTGCGTGTGCGTGTGCGTGTGTGTGTGTGTGTGTGTGTGTGTGTGTGTGTGTGTGTGTGTGTGTGTGTGTCCAAACTCTAGTAGCTCAGCTGGATACGTATCAGCATATGAAGCTACGTTAAGGCAGTTAATTACTATCATCCTTAATAGATATTTTCTTTTCTATTTCTTGTTACTGATATATAGGTACCCAATAAAAGCCAGTTTTTCGAGCTTTGGAGGCAAGAATATATTACTAGTATAAAAATGAGCTGAATTCTCTTTCTGATCAGCTTGAGCTAAACGACAATCTAAAATTGCTAGCAGAATGGTGCAACAAATGGGACATGATAATTAATTTGGCAAAACCGTTCACATGTGCCTTACCATTAAAAGAAACAGGTTGGAATTTATTTACAGCATGGATGACAAGATAATTAAACAAGTTGAGGAATATAAGTAGTTAGGGGTTACAACTACATCCAGGCTTAAATGGACAGCGCACATTGATAACGTGTGCTCTTTAGCTCGTAAAAAACTAGGGTTATTAAAACACAAATTAGGCAGATCAACAGCTGCACTGAGAAACAAGCCATGGTGAGACCCTCTTTGAAGTACGCGAGCATTGTGTGGGACCCTCAGACAAAGGTAGAAATAGAAAAACTGGAAAAACTTCAAAGGTTGACCGTTCGTTTTATTTATAACCGCTATAAACGCCGAGACTCTCCATCTGCTATGTTAAATGACGCAAACCTGGAGTGCTTGAATGAAAAAAGAAAAACTTTGCGAATTAAATTCCTTAAAAGGACACTGCAGCGGTTTTCAAATGTACCAGTACTATAGGCTTTTGAAGTACATTATTTGTTGATCATGCCTGTGAAGTTATTTTTTCATTATGCATAAAACACCTGCTCAATCGTCGACTAAAAGCGCGCAATTCAAATTTCCCGCGCCCCGCGCGACAGCTGCAGAGGAGGAAAGCGAAGGGAGAAACCTCGCTTCTCCGTCCGTCGTGACGTCACCGTTAGGAGCCGGAGGCAGTCAGAGCTAACGGAGGGGGTTTTCGGCGTGCGCTGTTCCTCGTTTTGCGTACGTTGCGGACGTACAAAACACGTCAACTGAATGTTGTGCACCTGATACAACACAGCTCTGCATGTGTTCGGATGCACGAACAGCAGTGGACGCGACGATGTGATCTTCCATTGTATCAAAAGCTCGCGGCGCAATGTGGTGTTGCCAAGAAGAGATAAATTCAAGCAGGCCAAAGGAAACATTCTACTCGAAGCATTTTCGTAACTGTGACCACATGCAGTTTGTTTCTAACGCGATTTTTATAGGGCTTTGACAAAAAGGCATGGCTGAACCATGACACGGTTCCTTCGGTTTCCTTGTACAAAACAGTCGGGAGAGTCATCTGCGGTCCGTTCATGGACGGCTATCTCATGATGGGACGATCAGACAGCATCGGCGCATAATTGTATTCGCGTGTCTCTTTTTTTTTTCTTCTTTTTTTTTCTCTTTTTTTTTCTTTCTTTTTTTTTTTTTTTTTTGCGCGAAAGCTTCGCGCAACGGTTTCTGTGCTAAACCTGGACAACGCATCAGTAGCACGCGCTGACGCTTTTTGCGAACTAGCAGATGGAAAAATGACCACAAAATTGACTTTTCAAAGTATTTTTTTCCCAATCTAGATGTTCTGAGGAACCCATACATAAAATATTATAACTGTCAGTTAAAAGAAGAGTCCACTGCTGTGTCGAGCTAGGTTGTGAAGACTGCGATATCTTTTCTAGCACGGCACGTGCCTGATAAGTTCGTGGAATCCTTACGGGAGCTTTATTAGAAGATAAGGATTGTACCGCTCAGCTGGGTAAAGGCGCATTCAGGTAAGGAGCGCAAAGAGCGAGGTTTCCTTCGGTGCGTCCAAGCAATCAGTCATCAAAGTTGTTCATACATGGCCTTGCGATTTTGCACCCGTTGCTGCCTCGTAATTTTACATAGTCCTGTCTTGTTTGGAGATGCACATTTAGTTGGAAATGAAAACGACGAAGCTCTTGTAAGAAAACACATTTCGGAACACGGTTTTCTCATGAAGGTATATATATGGGTGCGGAGGAGCTGCAGCTTGGCTTTCAACGTACGTCAGCCGTCAATTCACTGAACGTGTATTGTGACAGTACGATAAAAAGGAAAGGCTTTCAACGTGTGGTGTCGTATGACTCAAGCAGCATTCTGCGCGCATTTGACTTGGCCTCCAGCACAATGGCCCCATCAATGCCTCGTATGCATTGCAGAGCTCCGCAACCGCGCTTCGCTTATCGTTCATTTGTCTGGTGGTAGCTGTGTACTGCTTCACCTTTTCTATAAAATTCTTCGTTTCCCCAAGGTACCACGGCTGGCATTCAAAGCAGGATTTGGTACACCATGCTTTGGTTCATTTTTCACAACAATGACCTTTCGGGTGGGGTGAGAGGCCTGAGACGGAGATAGTCGGCTAGGGCATTGTTCGCTGCCCTTCCTTCCCAGGAATATGCGGGCCGAGATTTCGCTGAGGGCCATGTAGTTTCTGCTAATAATGACGCACACTACTTTTCAAAACGCCTCACTGTAACCAAAGCAAGTTTTCATGCCAAATCTACGCTCCCCGCAATGGAAGTGCTGCATCGTTTGTGGGCGTATCTAGTACGAATACATGCGGTAAAAATCCCGATGGTCATTCGTGTGGAAATGGCATGTCATAATGACATTCACAAAGCCGCAAAGAGCTGCGATCAACCCAGCGCAGCGAAGGAGCCTCATCGGCAGCTCCTCAGAATGTCGTCACGCGACGTCTTGGCCAATCACGGGCGGCGGCGCGACCCGCGGTGAGCCCCGTCGCGCGGGCTGCGTATCTCTGCTGAAAATAGGCTATTGCTGCTTTCTTCTGCCTAACTTTATACTGATATTCGAGATGGCAGCATGAAAAACTATGGCTTTTTACTGAAAGCCGAACTTTTGCAACAAGTGCTGTAGTGTCCCTTTAATCGCTTATATTTTTCAAAACTAGGTATTGATGCAAAAGAATACATAACTAAGCACTCCTCAAAGAAGTCTCGTCATAAGCACAATCACTATACAGAACCTATTTTTGCTCGCACAGATGTCTATAAATTCTCATTTTTCCCCCGCACGATCTCGGATTGGAATGCACTGCCGCATGATTCCCCCTGCTTGTTTCCGACGAGTGACTGCATCATTAATTGACACTGTATGTAATGCGGTATGTTGTTGTCTTTGTGCAGTGTTTCTTTCAACTAGACTAGCCTTTTGATGCGTGATTTCACCCCATTTAGTTTATATAAGTATTCATTGTTCGTTTTTTTTTTTTTTTTTTTTTTTTTTTTTTTTTTTTTTTTTTTTTTTTTTAGTGTGTGTGTGTTCTGTCAATACCAATGCTATCCAGGGTTAGTTTTTTGTACTTCGTTTTATACTGTGCCTCTCCTGCTCGGACCATGTTTGGTCCGCAGTATGTGATAAAAAAAAAAAAAATGTTTGAGGTGTTAATTGCTCCCAAGTTCTCATGTTGAAAAATTGCCCCGAAAGATGATTGCATAGAAGCTCCATAAACGTTGCAAGCCACAGCTTCGTCCACGTTCATATGCTTCCCGTTTCATGTCTGCTTGTGCGGACAGGAGTACTACGTTCACCTCTGGTAAACTGACTGACAAAGGCGCCCGCGGTTAGCTATGACGTCAGCTATCGACGGCACCGCACGATCGTTCTACAGCCCAGTGGCGACAATTTGTCAACGGTTCTTTCCCAGCCTATCAAAGCTGTAGTCGGTATCATCTCGCTCCCCTCGGGTCGGGTAAACTTCGTTGAAGCCACTGTAGCCCCCCTCCCCCCCCCCCCCCCCCCCTTCTCGATTTACAATGTGGGTGAATGTGTCCCGTAATCCCCGAGGGCGGGCATGCTAATTGGTGAGTAAAAAAAATCAATATCTAGGTCACAACACTACCAAACTAAAAACAAAGTCTGGTGTAGAACTTGTCCAAAATAACATTTAGTTATATAGTAACAATTGAGAACCCCTTGCATTGCAATTAGAAGGAAGCAGCAAGACAATAGGAGAATAGTTAAAGGCTCAGTGTATAACGTAACCGTCGCCTCTCCTTCCATTCACTGATAGTCAATTTACTTGAAAATATAGTAGTTTTACACTGATATTATTAAATCTATCACAGGCCAGCTTTCCAGAAAATACAAAGGACGAATTATCAAGCAATAGTGAAATAAATAAATGGGAAGGCATGAACAGATATGAAAAAAAAAAAAAAAATAATAAGAGCGGGTAAAGGTGTACAAGGACCATGAAAATAAATTTTTATCGCTGCCTTCAAACAGCATAGCTTTGGCGTGCCTTGGAGCCATCTGTGTAATTAAGCAGTCCAGTAACGTCAGTAAATGCGTATCAGCCGCTTCGGTCAAAGTCCGCTACTCGGACCAGGCGGAAGAAGTCGCAATCGCTTTAGCCATCGCTACAACAGATGCGGACATAATTGCCAGTAATTCAAAAAGTACCATACGTAGCTTTCGCGTGGCAGAATATCAAATACTGCCGGAAACATCCTCGCGGATATCACTCGACAGAACTCGTATGGACACCCGCCCACTCAGGGAA
Organism: Amblyomma maculatum; assembly: GCF_055883805.1. Classification (NCBI taxonomy): domain Eukaryota; kingdom Metazoa; phylum Arthropoda; class Arachnida; order Ixodida; family Ixodidae; genus Amblyomma; species Amblyomma maculatum. Next base: position 426,693,163 of record NC_139344.1, read on the forward strand.
CCGAGGCAGTGAGGCTGCTCATCAGCACGCTCGAGGGTTTGTCGGCACAGCGGTGAGACCTAACGCCGAGGAGCTTGATGTGGAAGGATTGCTCACATACAGCTACCTCACACAACACTTCAAACCCTCTAGGAGAGTATACCCACCACAACACAAATCACTAACAAGACGACAAGAAATTGTTTGGAGGAAACTACAAACGAACTCCTTCCCCAACCCTGTGGTTTTCTCACACATATTTTCGGACAGCATAAGCTCACCCTGGACTGAGTGCAGAGAGAAAACCGACCTTAATCATATCCTGTGGGATTGCTCAGAGGACCCGCCTCCCAAGGCTCTCGTAGAAGCGCCCTCACTTGAATCCTGGGAGGAAGTGCCCCGATATACAATTGGGCGCCGTAAACCGCGCTGAAGAAGTCGCCGCAAGCCGCTGGCTAACGGCCACATGGCTCTTCCACTAAGACCCAGTAAGACTACTCCCGACAATAACGTTTTCTCTCTCCGACGGCGAAGCAGTTATTTATGAGATATGCATAGGGTACCTCCCTAAATATACTTTGTCGTCTTGCCCAAGTAACTCAGTCGGGCCATCTTTTTATGCAAAAAAAATAATAATAATAAAAGCAATCATAGTGGTTCGTATGGTCTCTACACTTTTGCTGATGGTGTATGGTTGGCTCAAACCCACAACGGGTTTGAGCCAACGGGTTTTGGTGGTGCGGGCTGGGCAACGTTATTTTTATTTCCTTTTTACTTTCCCGCGCTAACTTCAGTCATTCCGTTCACCTCCGTGTGCGTGATTAGATGTACGAAAAGCGAATTCTATAGAACCTCCATTATTTTTACTCACCCGCCCATTTTCGGGCTTTCAACGCTTTCCACGTTTCGGGGTGGGTTTCTGGCAATGATTCCAGCCACCTCTGAAGCATTAGGACGGCAGTATGGTCGCGTGTTACTGTAGCTGCTGCACTAGAGTGGTCTGGTTGGTGCTAACTGCTTTCATTCTCGTGGCGCAAGGCATCTTCGGCTATGACACGAGGGCCTTTTTTTTTCTTTTCTTTTTTCTTCTTTTTATCTCTGCGTCCAAGACCCATTTTCCAAGCAGTTCATCCCAGTCCACCATGCCCGGGGAAAGCTTTAATGCACACTGTACCACTTGTGGTTACCAGACAGCACTGGCTATCGAACCCTGCACCTTCTTCACGCGAAGGGGATGGCAATACCGCTAACTAGAGCATCGCCACGTTCCATGAGTAGCCGTGTCCGTGCTTAGTTTCCATCGGCCTTTGTCACTGGAATTCCCTCCGAGCCACAGTTTCGCATTCACTCGCGGCTAACAGACGCCAGCCATCGTTCATGCTTGGAACTTAGAAGCAGCCTGCGCAGTCACCCTGACGACCGACGAGTTAAGAGTGCCGGTAACAAAAAGAAAGAAGAAAAAAAAACATGGACGGCATTGTTTGGCACTCTAGAGCCTGTGGTTCAGATGCGCGCGATTCCAAAGACAGCTCGTATCAGCCAGTGGCACTGCGCGTCCTTTACCCAATCTCCAAGTTTTTCGCGGATGTGCCATTTGAGAGTTGGGGGAAGGGAGGATCGAGGGGCATTTCGCGCTCATCCCCTCTCCATAATTGCGCCCTCCTCGTTACCTGACGCTAACGGAACTGCGCCGGCGCATAAGGCTCGGTCACGTGCGTTCAACAGGATGTTGGGTATAAGCGCCCGATGGACTCGATCACGGACTCGATGAAAGTCAGCCAACGGCGGCGTGACGGCCACGTCCGGGCAGCTCCCGGTCGAGATCGTGAACCTGACCCGGCGGCGATCGCCGTCGTTCACGGTGCCGCACGGCGGCGGCTCGCTTTGGCCGAGCGTGCGCACCGCACCGGCTTTGGGCAGCCGAGGAGGTGCCGCTGCGGCGGCGAGTTTCGTGCTACGAACAAGGTGCGGCCGAAATCCGGGTTCCTTCCTCTTCCACTCTCTTGTTGCTCTTGGTCTGCTCCGCACAGAGTGTTGTAACTTTTTTCTTTTCTTTTTTTCTCGGTCTGCTACATCGCTCTCAGGGCGCCATTATGAGGCCCCCGCGAAAACGTAGGAGAAACGGACACCCTCTTTTCTTTCTCGCGCAGAGAAGAGAGGGGAGGGTAGTAATTGCGGGCGAATTTGTTTTCTGTGACCCCCCCCTTCTTTCCAACCCCCGTATTCTCTGCCCTTGCTCCTGTGTCCGCTCGTGACGGGAGGGGGGCTGCTGCTTTCCACGACGGGCGTGATCTCGAGGAATCGTGAGCTGGAGACGCGGGTTCGGTGCTCTTGTGGCGGCTTGTTGCACGGTGGTGCATAGATACCCCTCCCCGTTCGAGGCGCGCAGAACATTTGTGCTGGCCGCCGCCGCTTGTTTCGCTGCCCCTTTCGGCCCCCTCGATCTCGGCGTTGTTTAGAGCACACGCGCGGCGGGTCCGTGTGTTGCGCGCGTGCGGCAGACTTGAGCGGTTTCGTAGCGCGTCTTCTCCTCTCCCTTCTTCCCCACTCGCGCTACACTGCGTTCTCGAACCTGGCCGGACGACTTTCGCGCACCGCACCATGCTGCCTTTGCTGCAGAGCGCGCGTGTACGCCGAGAACCGTTCTCCGACTTCCCGTTCGTGTGTGTATTGCCTTCTGACGGCGCTACTCTTGTTTCGGCGGCCATGCGCGGCTATCCCGTCTTCCTTCCCCGCTTGTTACTTCTCCCCGCCTCTTCCCCGTGTATCGCCGAAAAGTCGTGCTCTTGCAGTTCCGCTCTGCCCTTACGACAGCTTTGCCCTTACCCGCTGCAGCGTACGTGCCGTATCCGTGTGTGTGTCCGTCTGTCTTCACTTTCGTGCTACGGCCAGGGGCGCACAGGCTGTCCACTCCCTCGCCCTTGTCTTTCCGCGACCGCTCTATGAGCCGAGTCGACCACTGCTGAGGTCACGAAGGGAAGAAACCCCGGTGGCGAGATTTGTACCGCACCGCCCCCCCCGTCTGCCTGCGAGCGCGCTGCAGCACGGCGTCGATCGGTTCTCGAGAGCGAGTCTCGCCGAAATTCTCGGAAGGCCGACCTAGCTCATATCTTACACATGTGCCCTGAGCTCCAACCCAAAGCCGAATGGCTATTATCTAACCCACTACAATGGGAGGCTGCGGTGACCAGCTCCTAACCTGTGGTACAACTGTGGGCGGTGAGCTAGGCTTTGGAAGTCGCCGAAAGACACGGTCTGACGTCCACATCACGAAGCCAACGGAAAGAAGCCCATTGATCATTTGACAAATGTCTTTTCTCTCTCTCTCTCTCTCTCTCTTTACGGAAATGAAGTTTTCACCACCACCGGAAGGAAAACCAAACCGCCCGCCTATTTGGTCGGAGTGGCAAGCGGACATTTTCGCCTTATCTCTGCCTATGCCTATACTTCAAACTCATTCAAGGCGGAATACAGAGGTCGTGGTATAAATGGAACTGCACTTAGCACGTTTATCGCAATAGCTGCGTCGTAAATCTTCTCTCGGTGACGGTAGTACCCTAACAGGTCGCCATTCAGAACTACTTCTTTTAATTACTACGTCACCACGATGTCTCGCAGAACACTTTAATGCTCTTCGAAATGGGTACATGTGCTGCTCCTATAATTTTCCTTAAATCAGTGAATTATTTACTTCTTCATGCTCCAAAAAGTGTTCCTCTTCCCAATGGTTGCAGACTCCTTGAGGGGCGCAGGACGTCTGGCAAGCAAATATGTGGGAAGTATAGGTAGAGCGCGCCATCTATGGTCTTCATGTAGCCCACAACTGGCCCCAGGGATGAATGCGGTTCGTCTAGCTGGTGCAGTGTAGTTAAAGCGATGCCACTTCGCATTGGGAGATGGCGGAAAACATGGGAGTCTGTGTCAGCCACGACGTTGCTGTGGAGGGTCCCAACCGGGGTACACTGCCTCTTGTTAAGCCCCGCATTGTTCGTTTTACGCCGCATGCAACAGCCACTAGTGTGCTGCTTCGGACGACCTTGTTACAACCACGTCGTGCTAGTGGGCCGACTTAAAGGCGCTCTCGCGCGATCACGTGTTCGAAGCTGGGGGATTCATTGCAGTTTGCCCTTTGCCCACAGCGACTCTTGAAACAGCTTCCTTTCGGAAGAGCACAAACAGCGCGATTCTGTCCGCAGATAGCGCCCGCTTGCTCAAGAGCACAGTCCCCGCAAACTTGACTTGAGGCGCATGGGTCGCCATTCGTGCAGTATGTTGCTCCTAAACGCACCACTGACTTTTATGGCGTATTTCCACAGGAGATCGGGACCAAGCATACTTGCTGCGACAGGCGTACGTGAGACTGTTTCAATGAGCGACTAGGTGCCTGATCACGAGCTGACTGTACAACGACAATACAAGCCCCCCCCCCCCCCCCCCCCCCCCCGTTCTTAGATATCTTGCTCCTTCGCGGATTCGGCAACACGCTTCGGATCTCCGACTGGAATGCGAAGGATGAGGGGCGGTGTTGGATGGAGGCGTCGTTCCTGTGGTCTCACACGCCGGCCGAGGCCAGGTTTTTGCGGAACGGCACCACTGGCACCTTTTGCAGTAAAACTGAAAGCCAAGGGATCGTTTCGGCTATTGCCAGTGATATAGCTCTTTAATTACCGCTGTGTCGGTCAGGTCGCGCACCTTCATGCGCTGCCTAATCACGATTCTTTCCCTCGCGACGCAGAGGCCGGCAACGTGCACCAAGGATTGGCCGGACGGAGCCTGCATTTCCGACGCGGGGGTATTCCCCCACTATTACTGCTACTACTACCCCCGTCGGCAGCGCGCGCGAAACAGTTATCGGCGGCGGTCGCGCCCTCTTCTGCTTTTCGTGCCGATACTTGAACCCTCTTCCCCGCCCGTGATGGCAGGAGCGGAGTCTCGCTTCCCCTCGGATCACGCCACCGGAACACGCCACGGGTCCGCGCTCCAATGGAGGCCGCCACTCGAGAGAAGAATGCGCGGCGCGCGTCTTTGTCGTTCACGGGAAGATACGCGTGCCGGTGCGCGTATCTCATCCGGCATCCCTCGCAGTTCCGATACGCTCGCGTTGTCACCCGACCGGTACCCGATGACACTTTGTAGCGCTGTTGCAAACGCCTTCTCCGCGTCGCACGCGACGTGTGTCGCCGGCCGCGTGTCGCGAAACGGCGACGCGCCGGAGAGCAGCTTTTTCCGCACCTCGTTCACCGTTAGCAAGAGTATCGGAGCTTCCTCCCGCGCTTAAAGGCTCACCTGAACGCAATCCTGACCAGAAAGTGTGCGCAAGATCTGTACGCGAGATGTGTCCGCGAGATATCAGTGCGATAGTTATAGCTAGTTGTCGTTGTTGTTTAGTACTTTGATGTATTCTTGGGAATGGGATACCGGGCGCCGGTTATGCCGGCCTAAGTCGTGACGGCACTCTTGGCGTCCGGGGGATGGGGAGATCGAATGTGGGGAGGGGTGGAGGGGGGGGAGGGGGAGATGATTGTCATTGATAAGAGAGCGATCTCTCTCTCTGCTCTCTCTTTTGTGACTCTATCCTTCCTTCTCTCTCCTTTTCTCTTCCTCTCTTTGTAGAGAGAGGGAGAATAGGACACGCGTAAGAGAAATGTCATGCACACGGAAATCCAGGCAATTCAGGTGCGCTAAGTGAGCTCGTCTGCTGATGATATTGCCGTTCCCCCTTGTAGCAAGCGATCGTAAAGTTCCAGACCACACACAAACATGACATATTCTATGGTGAGGCAGACAAAAGTAAAGAAAAATAAAGTGCCTCTGTTCGTGCCACTCAGTATAACGGGCTACACACAAATATGACAGTACAAATGAGAAATGCATTTATATAAAATGTATATACTGATTTACGATAATAGTGATGCTTACCCATTGTGCGATAGCGCCTTTAACCGGTGACGTCATTGCAAACGGCGCCACCCTTTCCTATGGCAAACTGCTGGCGCATGACATGCACAGTGTACCTACATTTTCTGAAACTGGGGAAAGGTTACGAATTGGGTTAGTGACAGCTAAATTTGGCTGCATTTTTGTCACACTTATTAGTACAGTCGTCGGCGTGAATTGGAGGGAACGACCAAGCTCTTTCAGTGCGAAGCACCTGTCATACTAAACGAGGAATTGATTTCTTTCGCGGAAACGCACGAATTGCAGTGAAATGGTTACGCAAAGCCCGACAAAGCAGAATGGGAATAGCAGATCTTGCACGTCAGGGGACGATGGGAGTTATTTTTGACAAATCTGCTGTCAGCGGCTCAGAGATTATTATTATTATTTTTTTTTTTTGAAAGGTGCCGCAACTTCGTGAAATAAATGTGGGCGCATAAGAGCTACGCTCTGAAAACAATTAACGTTGCCGGCAGGTAGCAGAAAGCCGACATACCACAATTACGTCTGAACTAGCGCGTTCTTTGCTGTGACATGCCGTATGCGAACAAGTGTTCAGCCAGCTCTGGCTCCGACCTGCGAAACGAAGCCCAGCGGTGAAGCGCACATCGATTTCTCAATCGGCTCATGTTGCCTGGGGTCCATCTCTATAGTTTCCTTTTATTTATTCTACTGCGTAGATTTTATTTCGCAATTTGTTGCGGTATTTTGTTTATTGCGCTGTTTTTAGCGAAATTGTCACGGCGTGTAGCTATATGCGTAACGGCCGAACGTGTATATCCCTTCATTAATACCGTTTCTTGGGCTAGTTGGTTCATATTTCATATTGTGGTGTGTTTTTTTCGGCGCAGTTTTTCACAGTACATGTATATCCCTTGCTCGACGAGATTACTGTGCCGTACATTTTGTGTCATGTCCTTTCGTGAGGGTGCTTTCTGATTTGGAAAAAAATATAACACTTCACTTATGGCGGAGACCGCGTTCGACTTGCTGCAGCCTTTCTGGTTGGGCAGCACCTGCTTCTGTGTGGTGCTGACGACTTACTTGATGAAAACCATGCGGCGCGCACCATCTCTGAGGTCATACTCGGAAAAAAAAAAAAAAAAACAACTATCCTGATACACTTCTGGAAAACTAATTTAATATTTAAATAATAAATCTGCAGTATGAAATAAATAAAATAAATATTTATTATATTTATTTCATACTGCAAATTATGTCACAGATCCAAGCAGAACAAATACATAAGTAGATGTAATATACAGATCAAGAGCAGGAATTAAAACGAAAAGCCGAAAACAAGGAATGAATCACTTCACAAACTTTTTTGTTACTTTCGGAGTACCTAAAGTTCTCGCTTTTGGCTTCTTTGTAACGCTCTGAGCTGGGTTAATATTAATCACCGCGCGGTATCCAAGGGTAGGGAGTGCTGTAGTGTCGGCGAAAAATGTTTATTATTGTAAAAGTGGAATTAAGGCCGCTGATGATGTGTAGTGTGTATCTTAAGGAGTGACGCGATTGTGTAGTCGCTCCTGTACCGCGGGCTCTGACGGAAGAGTGAGACGCGTTCACGGCTAACTTGGGATGAATAGTGCGGAAACTAATTCTCTCTGATAGGGACCAGGGTGACTACCACGCACCCTTTTGTCGCTAGGCGCAGTCCGTGCAGCTATGGTCTGCTGCACACACAACCTCGTCTCCTGTCCGGCGTGGACACGGAAAAGCCGCAGTGTCGTTGCGCAATCCGTATACGCTCTCTCTCCTGCCCTTCTTGGAGAGGTTGCAGCGGGCAGGCAGGTGCGGCATACTGACGCACGCACCGGCGGGTGAGGTGGGGGATCAAGATCCGCGTACGCCTGTACTGACCACCTGGCTCTGCCGCCACCGCAGCGCGATTCTTGGGTTCTTTCTCGGCGGCGGATCTTCTTTTCGGTCACGCGGAGCCGGCCTCGAGCGCGCTTGCCGGGAGGCGGATGTTGAGCCCTACAGCTGTTGGCTGGCCGGACATTGCGGGCACATGCAGTGTCTGCTAAAATACTTCTAGTGGGATGTTGTGGTGGCAGTGGATGATGAGGACGCGTCTTGAGGCACAGATGGCAGAAACTGTAGCGCACGATTGAAACTCGTGTACCGGAGCTCGTTTGTTCGCCCCCAGTGCGCGATGGCCGAGCGGCGTGAGCCAGGGGATGCGGATTCGATCCCGGGCGTGTTTCGATAGAGGCGAGGATCACGGCGTCAGTGTGCTGTGCGATGTGAGTGCAAGTTAAAAGGCACAGGTGGTCGAAACTTAACCGCGCCGCCGAGGTGTGTTTATGAAACTGCGTAAACAACTCATGTATCGTTCGCAGTGTTTCATCCTACTGCTCACGCCGACTTATCCAAGCACATGGGTGAAGTTCCCTTGCGGCCGGACCTTTTCTTTGTGCGGCGATTTTATCGTGCTGTCGGTTTTGGCTTGGCATTGCACTGGAACGTAGCAACTGAAATAATTACACCTTCGACAACATGACTCGTATCCTTTGATCGGCATCAGGTTACGACGGGTGCACCCACAGGTGCTCGTTTTGTTTTCGTTTTCTCGCCACGTCTCCATGCTCCAGTCGGTGCGACAACAGTGTGGAGAGAGGGCGGCTGCCGCTCTGATCAGGATTAACCGGGATAGGATTACAGTAAGCCTCAGTGTCGGATTATCCGTTCTTGATCCGCGTCGGCTCCAGCTGCGGGAAAGGGAGAGCCACGTGCCGTTCTTCATGCGTGCGTCGCGGCATGTGGATGGCCGAGTTCGTGGCTCTTTGAGGCGATTTATTTATTTTTATATATTGCAATGCCCACAGCGCCGAAAGCGAAATTACAGTGGGGGAGGGGGGGCAACAAGACATCATTTATGTTACAAACATGCAGAAAATGAAAGTTATAAAAAAAAAAAAGACAGTGAAAACGCGACTAGCCGTACAACGCATGAATGGCATATTTAAAAAGTAGCAGCAAAATATTATTCGAATATAATTGGCACTACTTCTTCGGACAGCCTATTCCAGTCTCTGATCGATCTTGGCAAAAACGAAAACTTAAAGGTATCAGGTTTACAGTTAATTTCCTTGACCTTTAGTGGATATATGGTCAAGGCGTAATTGAACAGTTTAGAGCACGACTAAATACGTCACTCTTAATGCCAGTCGTCCCGTGATAAACACAGTGGAAAAATTTTAGGCACAGCATATACCTGTATTTTATCTGATGCGTTATTTCTCTGCGACATGTGACATTATGTATTGGTGACATTATGCATTCATCTTTAGTTGCTTTAATTCTTGTATAAGTTCCACGCGCTTTTGTTTGATTTGTGAGGTTTTAGTTTACATTTTCTTCTCTTCATTGGTAGTTTTACGAATGTATAAGCGATAACTAACTTTCTTCGCGTTTATTGTAAAGTTCCTTCTTCTGATGTCTCTAACTTTGACGATTGGGTGCCTGCAACCTGTGTACTTTTTCCATTGGACCCTTTACTAGCCGCTGGCTATGGGTCCAAGCAGTGTCTGCCTATTTTCCTGTAGCGCACCAAAAAACATTAAAAAACAAAAACAAATATCGGCGTTTTTCTAGAGAGTGCCATCCCAAAGAGTCTTTGGCACTTGAAACACTTGTGTCTCATTAATGATAAAGACATATCGCACTCCAATGCTTTCTACCCTCTCCGGTCTGTCTATATATCTACCTTAAGCCAAGGATCTCTCATGCATACCCTAATACTGAACGGACGTTAGTCGTGAAAACGAATTATTGGACGTCCGGAAGAAACTGTTTGGTGTTACGCCTGAGGAAACCAAGAACGCGGCACGCTTCTCCAGTCACGTAGTCAACATGACGTCGCGAACTCAGGTTGGAAGTTATGTGTACGCCCAAGCATTTTTATTGGGATACTGGTGAAATATGACATGTATCGATTTGATAAATCATGTTTTTTAGATATTTTTTGCATTTAGTACACATCCCCCATCTCTTACTCCAATCGGCAATCTTGTCCAAATCACCCTGTAATGGTCAGACGAATATTAGAAGCAATACCAGGGCAGATATATCATTCATAATGATAAAAAATAACTGTCCAAGTACTGATCCTTGCGTACACAGTAAAAAAATGTTGAAAAATACAGAAATTTTCTGGCAGCTGTCCTGCCAGAAATTTGCTGTCCTGCTATGTTTTCTGTTTCTTAATATTTGTGTAATTTTAGTTTTTTCTGTTTACAACTGATATAAATTTTTTTGTAAATTGACAAAAATTTTCGGTTATACGGCATTTCTTGCTTTTTATTTCTTTGTTTTCCTTTTGTCGTAGTGAAAATAATGATGGAAATATATCTTTTCTTATTCGTCTTTCATTCCACGTTTTCTGCCTGTAACAACAATAAAATTGCGTTAAGCGCCAATTTCTTCAATCAACACTATTTTAAACATCTCACGAATATCTCTCGGGGCTGGCAATACTCGGTGACACAAATAAGGTTGGCCTCGCAGCAGCCGTTGCCACCGAAAAGAGGCAAGTGGAAAAATGCCTAACAGATACCACTGTAGCAACCAACAAAGGACCTTAATGGGCCGCCACTAGTTGTCTTCTTTCGGATCGAAATTGTTACTCAGCCGATCATCGGACAGCGTCTTCGGGGTTGTCATACCATTTCGCTTTCTGTTCAGAATTTGCCTCCTATTCAAGTAAAAATCAGTTTGCGGTAGAAAATAGAAGAGACGGCAAAAATATATCGAATGGTTTGCCTACCAATCAAGGTTTCGCTTGAAAACGGAAAATTACTGCTTTTTTGTGAACATATTTCGGCCAATGAAGTATAACAGATATTCTCTGTCCTGGTACTGACATTTTCTTTAAAAATACCTGTAATTTCACTCACATTTTTTACAGTGTACGGTAGCCGTATGCATGCAGCAGAAGCAGCTTTCAGCATTAATTGTAGCACACATGCTGGTCAGGGACTGGAAAAAAAGAAATGAATTGCAAACCAAAGGCGCGAATGCGTCTCTGCGAAAAGTAATGGTGTGGCTGTTGGGGAGGAGGAAAACCTTTATTGTCTATTTTCCTTGAATTCCTGAGTGGAACTCTTTATGTGGTGCCACGGTCCTTCAGGCCCGCAGAGCAGCTGTCGCTGGTCCTGCGGGTTGTTGCTGGTCGGAGCTACCTTGGGAACAATTGTAAACACTTAGTCCACAGTTCCTTGGCCGCAGCTATTCGCTCTTCCCGCTCGATCAGCCGGCGTTGCTCAGTCGCTCTGTGCAGGACAAGGCGTCTACCCAAGAGCAGGGAGGGGTGGGCAGAGTTATGGGTAGAACACCACCGGATGTTTTTTGGCAGGCCTAAACATAATGATGTATAGTGTGGGTCGGTTTTGTTGGCAGGTGGGGAATTTCTCTGGATAGCGGGTGGACAAGATACAGGCTATTATACGTGTGAGTCCCAAGCTCACACCGTGCCACAGCTTTGGTCTTGGTGAGTTAAGGGTGCGGAGGCGGCAGTATTCTTCTCAGTGTACGAGAGTATTGCGTCGCGTAAGATTGCAGAGCTGCGTAAGCACCCGCTGAGTCTGCTTCCATTGACAACGCCGGAAAGTTGCTGCTTGGGCGAGCGCGTGCGCACTCTCGTTGCCGGGAAGGGTGGCGTGTCCAGGTGTCCAAACTGGTAGGTTCACACGCGCAGCCTGCACAGTCCGCGCATTCATCGCGAAGGTTCGACATTCAGCTTGTGAATCCGTAATTATTGTGTATGCCAGATTATTTTCCCAAACAAATAAACAACTGTGGCTGCCATGTGCTTCTAGCGTCTGAGATGTCAAACTTTCGATTTATCCTTTTCTCAAGTCCAGCGTTCTGGAACACCGTTTGAGTGCGAGGAAACGTTTAGTTTAGCGCTACCGCTCACCGCCACCGTCTACCGCTACCGCGCTCCGTCAACCGCGCACACGATTGGCCCCTGCCTGCCGAATTCACCGGCATTGAACTGGAACATGGCGCCATCTGTCGTCATCACGGTGATCTGCGCATGCGTACTGGCACTCTCGCGGTAGCGGTAAACTAATACCCCTGCTACACGGGCATGAAAAATGACATTAGGGACCTAATGCTTTAAACTGCTTAATGCCATTACTTTCGTGGCCGGTGCTACACGCCGAGATCTAATGCCATTTAACTTTTTGATGAGGATGATTTAAAGTTATCATAAATATTTCGTAAACAATATAACACTTTCTTATTCGTTGTAATTGTTTTCAGTGTTAGAAAAGTATAAGAATAAAGGTATTTTTTTTTTTTTTTTAGCGTATGATGATCATTTTTAGCAAACCGAGGACTGGTACTAGCGGTACTAGCCAGTAAGGGCCGTATGTATGGCCAAATACAGACTGTAAACAAAATGGAGCCTGTGCTGTCGCGGTTGCAGCCGACTCATACGAGTTTTTTAAAACTATGTATTACGAATGTGTCAGTTTTTAGTTAATATATTAATTTTTATATGCAAAATGTACGCTAACTGGCATAAGCGCTGGGCACGAGAGTATTCATTCCATCGTCGAACGCAGGTCGAATACGTTGTGGCGAACTCATTACGTTGCGAATGGCATTAGGAGGAATGCCATTAGTTTTCGCGTGTGTGGCGCCATGCGAATGGCATTAACACTTAAGGCATTAGATGCTTAATGTCATTTTTTGTGCCCGTGTGGCAGCGGTATAAATGTCTCTAATGTAAAAAACTGTTGCGCACGTAGGTCGGCGGTTTCACTCATGAGTCCACTCACTCGGGCTCACTCACGCTCACATTCGGATCAGGATCTGAGTCATATGAGTGAGTACGGACTCAGGTTTAGATTCTGATCTGAGTCTTACGGTGAGCCTGGGACTTCAGATGAGTGTGAGTCGAAATTAGTCAGCCCAGATGAGTCTCAAGACGACAGAGCTCTTGTGAGTCGCAACGAATGCTATAGTGAGTATAGCAGTGAGTTGTAGGTTTAAATGCGTTTAATTTCGCGAGTTCGGTGAGCCAGAGCGTGTTTTAGTCTGAGTTTGAGTGTGCCCGCAGGTGGCCAAACTTTTGTGAGCGAGCCTGAGGGATGTCTTGTTGTTTTGCGGAGGTATGAACTTACGCTCATGTTAATAGAAGCGATGTATGCTTCTGACGTGTAGCACAAAAAAGGAAAGGATTTCGGATAATAGAGGTATAAATGAGAAAGAATGCCTGGTTAAGCAAGTATATCGAAATGCATGTATGTGAACAAGGGTCCGCAAGGGGGATTGACAAACGTGAGGCCATTTGTCGAGTCCTTAAGGCGGGTCTTATAAGCGTTCCTCCTAATTCCCAGTTTGCGTTGAATGGTTTTCCTGTGCGCGCATTAATGCCGAGTGGAGAAGACGATCAGTGGACCGCTGCGTGCCGCCGAAATTCGTTGCTGTGGTGTTTGACGCGAAGCGTGGCGCCTGTCGTACGCACGTCGTCTTCCGCAACCGCAGAGGCGCACAATTCATCCTTTGAAGCATAATTGCGGCCACTCCCCCCTGGCGCTCGCAGCCTTCACCCGGGGTGTCGTACATTACATCGCGGCTGCTGCTGGAATCTCCTGGAACAGAGCCAGCAGTGGGCATCACACTCCTCGCGTGTGCGTCGTGTATATGCATCCGTTCCCAGGTACTGGTGGCTCGCCTCAGATGCGGCAACGCATCGACGTGCCTCTCGGGGCTCACGGTCACAGCTGTTCGATGGTAGCACTCGGTGTGTCCCTGCCGCGGGGAAATGCAAAAGCGACCTTGAGTTGTGTTAGGGGTTCCGGTGTCTACGCGGAACATTTGCTTACGGCATCCCCCATTGTAGCCCCTGTGCTGCTTCGGGCCTTGAACGCATCTACAGCCGTCGCAGTTGCTTCAAAAATTACACCGCATGGATGGTGGAGGTCACGTGCCAGCTAGGGGCAGGGGATAGAAGCGCTGAATATGCACTGCTTGGTTGGGCGTTCATCTATCGGATTGTGTTATACGTACGTATATTTCGGACTGCATTTGCGTTTCACTGATTTTTCGATCTCGGTTCGCGTAACCATTTGTCATATTTCGCTATAGTTATGAATTTGCGCACTTTTTTTTTTATTTTACTTCCTACGGTCGTCTGCTACCAGTGCTTTCCAACTTCGCTCATTGGAGTCGACGCTACAGGCATATGGCGCGAGTTTTCTTTGCCTGGCAAGAAAGTGAACGAAAAAGGCTCGTATTTCGTGGCTGCCAGTCCAACTCGCGAACGCGCGTCCAGCGCCAACGAGCTGTGTGCTGTCACCGTACTGCGGCACATAAATTTCGATGTGCCTCAGTTGGGTCGGGTCGTCGAACGTGGTCGGTGCTGTTGTGCACCGTCGCTGCCTGCCCGACGTGCGCATGCGTGGGCCGGAAGTGCAGGTACAGTGGCTAGTTCTAGCCACTGTAGTGCAGGATGTGCTGACGCACTTTCACTGGCGGTCTCGCATTTTCCGCCACTGTTGGACGGAAAGGCGCGCGTTGCAGCGATTGCTGCGTGCGTAATGATAGCTCAGGTGGTGCTGGCTTATGGCACTACCAACAGGACTGGTGTTCGGGAGGCAGTGCTTGTGGGAGCATGAGAAAACGCAGACTAGAGAAGCTCGTTGCGAAGCAGCTGGCCCCTCGCAGGAGGCACTGACGTTTTGATGCGGAGAGGGCGAGAAATGAATCGCGGTTCACCATCGGCCGACCCCGCTCCCTTGGCCCTTTGTCGTGGCGATCCGGTTCGCAATCACCTTGCATGCGTGCTCGCCGGCTAACGAGCGAGGTGGAAGAGAGAGCGCCGAGACGGAGATCCACTCGCCCCTGGGGGCGATCGTGCGGCAGCTCCATTCATGGGTAGAGAGGCGGATGCGTGCGGATGCGCCCCCCTCGCCCTTCTCTGCCAGCGAGCTCCGGGAACATCTCCGCCGCTGCTGCTGACTGGGAACGCGCACCTTGCGCCCAAAACCGGCCGTCGCTCTCTTTGCTAAACGGCCGCGCGCGACGTTGTGCTGTTGCCTTCCAGGTGTACGTGCGTGTCATGAAATGCGCGCGGGAAGCATCGTGCGTGCACCTTTGATAGGCCTGCAGATGTCAAGTGGTCACAGTTGCTGTCGCGGGATCAGAATTTGAAAGGGTTATTCGTCTCGCAGTTTATTCTCGGCACATGATAAGCCGTATGAGTACGACGTAGCCGCGTACGAAGCGGCTACGATATCGCGCACTTTCAACCGTAAGGACCTGGAAGCACGTGGCCTCCCTTTCTGCCGAAACTTCCGTTTCGTGGTTCTGTACCTTACTTGAGTTCCGGCCTCAGCCCAGGCGAATCGTATCAGTTCGAGGGGGCAACCTTTAAGCTTTTAGTTTTTTTTTTAGTATACACACACGTCTTAACTGTTCAGGAATAGCGAGCCATTGTCAAGTTGGCAGCCACCTTTTGCTTGCCCTCCCTTGATTTAAATATTGTAAATCAGGACAAACTTAAGTAAAAAAAAAAAAAATGACAGCAAACGGATTAATGTTGCGGCAGAATATTCTCTATGGCGGCCAGTTAACGTTTTCACGATTACGGTGGAGGACGGCACCTCAGTGCTCTTTGTTGACGTAAGCGCGCACTGGCCACGTATGGAACAGTCAGCGCTGAGACGAATATAATCACACCAATATAGACGCGATTATGAAAGCGTTTTAGTAGTCAGGCAACGAAGCACCGTCAGCTGGCGTTTTTTTTTTCTTTTTTTTTGTTTGTTTGTTTTCTCTCCCGCATCTCAACGCTGTGCACAAGGTCCTGTACGCCATTATTCCTCGTCCAACGAAGGATGCCACCTCCCGCCATACAGCGAGCATTTCGGAATTTCATGACGTAGCGGAAAAGAAAGTGCAACTCCGCGCGCTACGCGTGCAGCCGTTAGTGGCAACTTAGTTGGAAAATCGCAGTTATGCTTTTTTTTTTTTTTACAAAAATAGTTGAACTCGCATTTTAGGGGGCATACATATATGAAGCCATACGACATCCGCGTGCGATTTGCATCAAATGTTACCGTGGCCGCTTACGTCAGAGGGCATAAGCGCAGCGCACTCCCGTGAGAATTTCAAGCCCTGTGTTGGGCAACACGCGGCTATATATCGTCTTTCTAGTTGAGTTTGCCACGCCCACTTCGCCGTGGACCTGAGCGCGCTGCTCCATTCCCGCCACTCTCTTCTTCCGCTTTGTCATCTGTCTCGTAAAGTGGTCGTAAAGGAACTATAATGCGCGCCACCCGCCCCTTTCCTGTTCCACCGAGTCCGTTCGCTCGCCTTGATTCTAGTCAGAATGTTGTTACCGAAATCTTTCTTGCGGCTACGGCTGCCACCATCGGCCCTTTTCTATGGCTCGACTACATGCTCTGTAGTCTTAGCCTTGAAAATTTCGATTCTCTGGATGACTGCCAAGGCGCTGGGGGGAGGGGGGATTGCTCCAAAGGGAGCAATCCCCCCTCATGTCGCATCGTTCATGTCGTAAAGCGGTCCTCCCCCCCCCCCCCCCCCCCTTTTTTTTTTTCTCCCGACAGTTTATCTGTGATAAGTGTTGCGGATCTGCCGTCATACTTTCGTCCACATGCGTGTCACAGTTTCCTTCGTTGACGCTTTTGCATGACGTGTGCAGTGGCGCCACTTTTCACGCATCTCGAGGCGCTCTAATTCGGGATCGTCGTCTCGCTATCGCTGAATTTCAGAAACGCCTTTCCCACTCTGGGAACGGCGTGGACACACCCCCGCTAGAGTGCTCCACTTCGAGATAAACTTACGGCGATAACCGCGGCTCCCGTTCCGTTTTTATTTTATTTTTTATTTTTTATTTTTTTTTTTTGCCGAAGAACGCAGAGGTTCCTCACTCCAGACGCACTTACTGTGTCAAGCTCCTCAAGTGACTCCACCCAGGTGTCGCAGTGCGGGCAACATATAGAGATATATAGCTGCACGTGGGCGAGCGTACGTTTGCGCCGGCTTCGCCCCGTGACGCGCACTACACGATATGAATTACGACACTTGCCTCTACACTTGGGACACTTCAACGTGTGCTTTGACATCGTCCCCGTGGTGGGTTCTAGCAAAACCTCAGATAACATAAATTATTCTGGAGCGTTCCCCTACGGAGTCCCTCACGAGGCTCCAGAACGTGTATAGGAGAGGGGGAGAGGATTCGGTGAAATTTGACCCCCTCCGACATTTATACAGAGGGGAAGCGCCCCCCACCCCCCTCCCTATCGTCAGTTGTTCACTCGCTGTCATAGAAAATCTTTAGGAAGACGTTAATTTAATAACATTACTAATTAGTAGGCTTCGTAGAGTTTTTTTCGTTTGAATCGTGTAAAGCAGTCATATGTCCCAACAGAAGTTGACTGTCCCTAGTTCATGAGCATAATTAGTAAACAATGAATAAAAACTCAGAGGAACCTCTGCTTTCTACCTCCCAACAAAAAGTTTCAGTTCATCGTACGGAGCTTGAAAGCTGCATCCTTTAAAACTTCCTCCGATCAGATTAATAATTCCGTCACGCATATGCATCGTTGAGGTCTTCCAGCTTACATCTTTTATTGAGCATTAGGTGCACTATCGGCAGATGTACGAATAGATGACTGGAGCGTTGAAGCTTTTAAAAGGCACGGTGAGGGAGGGCCAGAAAATTATAGTAAATCTGGATGAAAGGGGAACAGCGTTTTCGGAGCGAGGGAGCATCTTCCCACCTTTCTGTTTGCAGAGGACACAGGTCCCTTCGATGTCCACTTTCATTTGAGATGACGCTGGAAGCGAAATTTGACCTTGCTCAGCTAAGCGTTGGATGGTGCCGAGAACAGGGGAGGCAGCTTACCCAGAATGCTGCGTGCAATTTGACAAAAGCGGCAACATTTAATATGTAGCGCCGCATTTGACTGCTGGTTCTTTCTCTTCCATGTGTGTCGGATGAACGAATACGAAAATTCAGTCGATTCGGCAAAGGCTGAATCGGTGGATCGGAAAAGTTTAGTGTCGATGACCTAATTAATCGCACGACAGTTGTCTGTGCAGACCATTTTTTCGGCTAAAACTAATACACCAGCGAAAGTGTATTCAGCTCTGACGAGCCCCATGCACACACTGGTTTTTTCTTCGAGGCGGCGACGAGGCTGTGACAAGTCTATTCATTGCTTAGTCCACACAATTGTCCCGCGCCCGCTTGTTCGTCCTGTCGCTTTTTTTCTCCCGACACATAGTGAAGACGGCGATTCCCCGAAACCGTCTGCATTAAATATCCCGGCGTTTCCGCGAGCGATGACCCGACTGTCGGCGTATCCATTGTTCTGCAACCGCGCGGGCCGATGCCTCCAGTTGGCCGCTCTTCTTTTTCATTTGTGATCTCTTCGTCAATCGAGTGGCGAGGAAGAGTGAAGCGGGGCGATCGTTTCCAGGTTAGAAAAAGCGGCCGCGACTTCCAGCTGGCGTCGGCCGGCCCTTCACCGCTGCATCGTTCGTCCGTCACCTGGCTCGCCGCCTGCCCGATTCTCTGCCTGCGTGCAGCGCATCTCCGCGCTGTCCGGGCAAGGAGGTGGCAGGGAGGGAAGGGCATCCGGCTGGCAAGGCGGCCGTGCGCGTGTCCGAGGGGCGACAAACACGCGTTTTTCCGCGCGCGCACCGCGGACGCCGACGGGACACCTGCTCCCCGCGCCGCGACAGGTCGCTCTCCTCGCTACTCCAGCTACTCGACTTCTCCGGTGGCCGACCCGTCCGGCGGCCGCCTTGAAGCTCTCCTCCTCGTCGTCCTCCTCTCTCAGCGTACCTCCTCGACCCGTGAGAGCGTGACAGCAGCCCCGCGCGCGTTGCTTCCCGGATGTTGTCCGCGGTTGCTCGCTGGTCGTGGTCTGGCCGTCTGCTCCGCCGGCGCAGGCATCATCTGCTGTTCGCCCAGTGCGGCCGGGTCGCCCGGTGCTCCGTGAGGACGGCCCGATTCTACCCTTGTGCAAGAAAGACGGCGTGTGCACCCGTTGTTGATACGTGACAAAAGAAAGCAGGAGGGGCGTTGTTCTGCAACGTTGTCCTCTGCTGGATTAACCGAGTTGTGTCACACCTGGCGTCGACCCGATACTTTCGCGTCGTTTGTGCGTCCGCTACCAGAGCGTTGTCGCCAGTTCTGCAACGCCTGGGGAAAAAGCCCGTGTGCACTCACCAGCGTTGGAGCTCGCTGCGGGTGTCGGGATTTCTTCCGTTACGAAGGAGCGCTAGGACCGTGGGAGACTGGAAGTGTGTCTTCTCGGCGGTTGTTGACGAGCTGGAAACGTCACGTGTGTGGAGACGGTGCTCGTTGACGTCACCAGCCCTCCTCTGGTCGTGGTTAGCCTCGTCGTCTTCTGTAATGTTCTGCCTAAAGCTGTGGCTGCGCGCATCGTTACCCCCTGTTTCGTCATGATTGGCCCGTTCAGGAGTGTGTCTAGCTGTATGTTCCTCCTACGGTAGACGTGACGTAGACGTCTCGTCGTAGTTTTCCTCCAGTGGCCACGGTCATTCGTAGCTGTCATCGTGTACCTCCACGGCGAGTGATCGTTCTGTCTAAACCGTCGTTGCTGCGTGTTCACATCCTGAGGGAGGCTGGTTGCGAGGGACGTCATGGGACTGCCGTCGCGTGGAGATTCGCCGGCCGTGCTTACCTGCAGTGCGCGGACGCCCCGTCCCGTTTCCTCCAGCCCGTGCTGACCCGGCCGTCGGAATTCGGCCGCGCGTCTGGTGAAGGGAGTGAGCTACGCTTTCGACGACGTGCGAGGATTTTTACACCGCCACGCTGGCTGTCTCGACGAAGACCCTCTTCATGGCTGCGCGCACCGTTGTGAGTATGGGCGGCTGAACTTTCTTTGCGTGCGGGACTTGGTTGCAAATGCCGAGTTGTGGTCGTGATGGGTGTACCGGAGCGCTGCATCGACTCCAGTTTTTCCCGTTTAACGCGGCTTTCGAATCGGAGAACCTGTCCGCGCCCTTGCAGTTTTTTTCTTTCTTTTTTTTAAGCTTGGGGCCATGTAACGAAGTACTATTTGGCGGCAGGGCTGTTGCGTTTTGCTACGCGCTATCCGTTGTCTCAAAACAGCACCCGCTCCCGTGTGCCTCTCTCCATCCTTAAGAAGCTGCATTGTTCTGTCATATGTAATTTTTTGACTGCCGTGGAGATTTACATTTCACTTACGCGCTTACGCGTGGATTTAGTTGCCCTTATATTTGGGCCCCTTTGACGAATTCGTCCCATTTATCCGCTGAATACCTGTCGCGAAAAAATGTCTTGTGGATCTGGCCGAGTGCACGGAGAACAACGTGGGCAGAAAGACGAGGCCGAAGAACGCAGTCTGTCAACTTTGCTTCGGAATGCTGCGAGTGAATGAGTGAATAAACTCTTTATGCTGCCAGACGCAGTCTTCGCCACTTGCTAAAGGCGTGCTCACAAGAACTTCCCAACGTCTGAACAACGTTCTGTGGCCCGGCAACGATCGAAGAATAAGCGGAGGAGGGAAGGACACCAGCCTTTGTGCCTTGCCAGCACCCTGTAGTTGATTATAGTTGTGGGGAAAGGGTGAAAGGTGATCCTATATATCGAGCTGCTTATTCACGCCAAACGGACGTATATATGTAATCCGATACAGCGCAATTAAGAGGGCGGTGGCAAGCTGCGATGTTTCCGGGACATGAATTCGCGTACGCCTGCCCACTTAACCAATACTCACCTGGAAATATATTTTGATGACGCTTACCGAAGTGTTCCCTGGATCGTAAGTTGCACTAAGACTCGCTCTACTGAAACGTGTTTTCATATATAGGACACGATAGAAACTCGTTTTCGAAGCACACAATGTGCTCTCGCAAGAGATTTCGAAATCGTTTGCTCAACTGAAATGCTCGCTCACGCCTAAGTGGTACTTCATTGCAGTAGCCCATGACTCAACCGATTCAAAGGCTATATGCCACCATCAGCAGCACTGAAATTCCATTATGACAGGTCGGCACATTTGGCTGATTGTGTCGGACTGCGGCGGATTGCTGCATCTGACTGGGTACAAGTTTTCATACCTGGATATGGCGGAACACGCATACAGCAATAGCTTTCTCCTTATCTCGCGTTCAGCGCTGTACTGCACTTCGTATAACAGTATAATATGTTTCTACCACTTCCTGTGGTTCGCAAAGTTGCTGAAGTTGAACCGGGAAGTATGATACCCAGTGGGTGGTGTATCCTGTACCGTCCGCCGCACCTTCGGTTTTTTGACAGTGTAAGGCTGTGGTCACCTACTTCCTTGTCGAGCTTCCTTCCATAGCTTCACCAAACATGACATTCACTCTCAACAACGCAAAAGAGAGAGATAGAGAAAGGTTATTTTCGACTCTGCGTCGTGTCATAGAGGCTGAGCGTCTAAAGAGGCGTTACGATAATAATAAAAAAAGAAACATGCCCAGCGTCGGAGCGCAAATATCTCCTTGCCTGGCGGTTTACACATCATGCTAGGTATCCATTGACGTTTTTCCCATGCAGTAGCAGCGCACGTATTCTGTCATGCAAGTTATATTGCGATGGCCGACGACAACAAAAGGTGTTGCAGTGGAGCCACCTGCACAAGCGCTTGCGTAATCGAGGAGGCCGGGGCTTTAATCAAGCGGATGTAGCGTCATGCCATTGTCAAAATAACTGCAGTGAAGACAGAAACAAAGTAAGATGGTCGCATATTGATTTCCCGCACGTTGGGATCGTCCGAATCCGGTTCGGCCCTGCGAGCGAGAGAAAAACGATGGAATGCTCATATCAAGTTGAGTGGGGGGGGGGGGGGGGGGGGGCATCGCGTGTCCCGGATATGTTTCTCTCCACCCGGCGCGTTTTGTGCGAGCGATAAAGGGGCTCGCGATGAAAGGGTTTGGGAGACGGCTTGATAAGCTTCACGCGGTGGCGTTTGACCAATTAGCTTGGCAGCTCGCTTGTCCATACGGACCGGAACCGCGCGACACTATAGTAAGGTGGTTGGTGCCGTGTGGAGAAAGATATTCGCCCGCGCATGTGAAAAATATGAGTGAGTGGAAGAACTGGAAATGTTTGTCTGCAAATATTAATTCATGGTAATACACGCATCCTTAATCTTGTACAAATAACTTTTTCTAGCTTATTTAGGAAATCTAAGCCGTTTTTTCACCTGCCCCAGGTGAAGAAGACACTTATAGGTTACTGCTCATTGCAAAAGCTAACCGTATCCGAAAAAAAAAAAAAGAAAAAGACAAGAAAGGACGATAGATTTCGACGGACATGTATACCTTGTTGTGCGTTAGAGTTCAGCAATTAGTCTAATTCAGCTACTTTATTGATACCGCAGTGATATATTATTTCTTATGAACGTTGCAACGTTTTTTTATATTTCAGAAATTTCGGGGCTGCAGTAAGGACGAACAAGAAAAAGTTTGTCCAACGCGAAGATCAGGAAATATAGGCAAATTGTTAACGCGGCCGCCACCATGTGTTCCATGGCATTCAGCGTCGTTAATTACCGCGGGTATTATACGCTGCACCCCATTGATTTCCTGTAGCCGGTCATTACACTGGTTTAAACTGGTCTATGCAAACGCGGCAAGCATTTTACGAGTCATGTTGTGCAGCGCGCGCACCATATGTACGTACACCATCAGTATATGCATCTTCGCGCACTCGTTTTTTTTTTTTTTTTAGAAAACTATATTTCGCAGAGAGAAGAAATCCCGTAAAGCATTTTCTTTCAATGGATGGTATCGAATCCCGGCCGCGGCGGCCGAATTTCGATGGAGGCGAAAAGCAACGCTGTATGTATCTTAGAAAACCCCGAGTGGTGAAATATTCGGAGCCCTCTCCACTGCGGCGTCTATGAAATGCTTTGGGACGTTAAACCCTTTAAACTAAACTTAGCTTTTCTTGCAGTAATCAAGCGAGCCCCCTGCTGTTATTGTTGTCGGCGCTATTTGTACTTTTCTCCGAGTCGCACGTTGAAATATTTAATTCCAGTGACGCAGTGTTCGCCACTGGCAGCCGACAGGTGGCGCCAGTTGGCGATGTTTGTGGCAGCTAAGGGAAGTAGAAACGCAGCCGTCATGAAAAACAGGGCGCTTTGGAATTACAATAGGTATGAAGTGGTGCGATTGATTTGGAAAGGGGTGATGGTTCCTAGTCTGACTTTTGCCAACGCAGTCCTGTGTATGAGATCAGAGGTCCGAGCACGGTTGGAAATTAAACAGCGCGGGGTGGGTAGGCTTGCTTTGGGAGCTCATGGGAATACGCCAAACCAAGGTGTGCAGGGTGACCTGGGATGGTCTTCTTTTGAGAGCAGGGAAGCTGGCAGCAAGATAGCGTTTGAGCAATGATTGAGAAAAATGGGAGAAAAGCGGTGGGCTAGGAAAGTCTTCAGCTACCTCTACATGAGGAATGTTGACACAAGATGGAGAAGGCGGACAAGAAAATTGGCAAGCAAATATTTGGACAGCAGTAGGGGGACGAGCCAGGAATTATCAATTAAGAAAAAGGTTAAGGAAACAGAGAGGGGTCTGTGGAAAACAGGGATGGAGACTAAATCAGCATTAGAAATGTACCGAACGTTCAAGCAGGAAATAGCCAAAGAAAACATTTACGATAATTCTAGGGGCAGCCCATTGTTGTTCGAGGCTAGGACAGGAGTATTGCGGACTAAGACGTACCGAGTCAAGTACCAAGAGATAGACACGCTGTGCAGGGTGTGTGGGGAGGATGAGGAAACGCCTGAACACTTAATAATTTCCTGTAAAGGGCTCCGCCCTATAGTTCAAGGCAATGGGCCAGATTTAGCCAAAGCATTGGGGTTTAAGGATAATAAAGGGAAAATAGACTTTAAAAGGGTAGAAATAACCAAACGAAGGTTAGCTGATTGGTGGCTGAAAGGAAGGCAAGAATAGGTCCACACTATATATTACTATTCACGGCTAGGCGGCCTGTGGCGCCGCCGCCCGATTCAAAGGGTTCAGCCTTATCCATCCATCCATCCAGGGGTATTTGGAAAGGAATTATGGTGCCCGGACTTACTTTCGGAAATGCGGTTTTGTGCCTAAAATCAGAGGTACAGTCGACATTAGAAACAAATCAGTTGGACGATTAGCACTAGATGCCCACGGCAAAACTACAAATGAGGCGGTACAGGGAGATATGGGCTGGGCATCTTTCGAAGTACGGGAAGCTCAGAGTAAAATATTATATGAGGAACGCCTCAGGAAATTGGACAGTAACAGATGGGCAGCTAAAGTATTTAAATACCTGTACCTAAAAAGCGTTGACTCACATTGGAGGAAAAGAACTAGGAAACTAACTAGTAAGTATGCTAGTAACAAGGACGGAGAAATAAAGAGCATTAAGCAACAGGTGAAAAACACAGAAGGTAAAAATTGGATAAATTCGATGGAAAAGAAACAGTGTGGAATTATACCGAAAGTGGAAAATGCAGATCAGGAAGGAAGATTTCTTTGATAACTCAAGAGGCAGTGCCCTACTTTTTGAAGCTATAGATCAGGGTGCCTTAGAACACGCAGCTACAAAAAGAAATTTAACAATGGAGATGACACATGTGCTGTATGTGGAAACTCCAGTGAAACAATTGACCATATTATACTCGAATGTAATGGTATCTATCCGGAAGTTGGTGCAGGCGCAACTGTTCCTGAAGCTCTGGGCTTTAGAGAACAGTGGCCGGGTGAATAAACCGGCGGTGGAAACTAGCAAAAAACGACTGGAAGACTGGTGGCTTAAAAGCAGAGAAGTGACATAATGTTAGTAATGTAGGAACAAAATTTAATAAATAGAATGGTGGTTTAGTTAACCATTCTAAATCAATAATTAAGATATAGGGAGAAAAACGAGCATGATAGCTACTGCTGCCACCCCGTTTCAAAGGGGACGCTCCTATATTCCATCAATCCATCTAGTAAAATGTTTAGAGCGACTGGGAGGGGTTAAGAAGTACGTCTACTGTCGAGGTATGCAAAGGACTAAGGCAAGGATGTCCGCTATCACCACTGCTGTTCATGATTTATATGAAGCATGTAGAAACGAGTCTGCAAGAAAGCAACCTTGGTTTTAATCTCTCGTCCTGATCCAGAACCCCCTGTGATCACCCGTTGAAAAGGGTTCGGGCCATATCATCATCATCATCATCATCATCATCATCATATTTTAACGAGTAGAAGGAGTAGAAGGCGGCAACCCCTGAACGGATCAGTCTCGCACACTCAGCTTCGTCCTCTTTTTTTTCCTCGGTTCCGAGAGGCACACGGCAATATAAGCTAGGTAGAACGGAGTTACAACATACACTTCTAGGGAATAATGTACGTGGACGACATTGTTCTATTAGCTAATAGCCAGGATGATTTACAAGCATTGGTTAATGTATGTTAATACAAAGGAGGTGCAGTCGCCTGCATACCTTCAGCGCTTTCAAGTCGGGTCTCATAGTATTCAACGATTTCAGTGATAAGCTGAGGGAGTGAGATACCAAGACTGGCAGAATATAGGTACATCGGGGTATGGATAAACGAACGACAAGTATACATGGAAAAACATGAACAGGTCACCAGGGCGAAGGGATGCCGCGATAATGAAGCACAGAGCATTAGGGGGGTACAACAGAATGAAGCACTTAAATGTATTTGGAAAGGAATGATGATACCAGTGTTTATCGTTGGGAACGCGGTTTTGTGCTGAAGGGCAGAAGTCCAGTCGGTGGTAGAAATAAATCAAAGATCTGTCCGAAGATTAGCACTTGGAGCCCACTACAAACGAAACAGTACAGGGAGACATGGACTGGGCGTCTTTCGGGGCACGAGAGGCTCAGAGCAAAATATTGTACGAAGGACGCCTCAGGAAAATGGACGGTAATAGTTAGACAGCTAAATCATTTAAATACTTATACCGAAAGGTCATTGACTCACAGTGGCGGAAAATGACCAGAAAAATAACCACTAAGTATGTAGGAAGGCGGGACGGAGAAATAAAGAACATTGAATGACAGGTAAAGGACATCATCATCATCATCAGCCTGACTATACCCACTGCAGGGCGAAGGCCTCTCTCATATTTCTCCACTTAACCCGGTTCTGTGCTAGCTGCGCCCACTTGACCCCTGCGAACTTCTTAATCTCATCCGCCCACCTAACTTTCTGCCGCCCCCTGCTACGCTTTCCTTCCCTTGGAATCCAGTTTGTTACCCTAAACGACCATCGGTTATCCTTTCTTCGCACTACATGTCCTGCCCATGTCCATTTCTTCTTCTTAATTTCTACTAGAATGTCGGTAACTTGAGTTATTCCTCTGACCCACTCTGCACGCTTCCTATCTCTTAATGTTACCCCTACCATTTTTCGTTCCATAGCCTTCTGGGTTGTCCTCAACTTAAGTAGAAATCTCTTGGTTAGCCTCCACGTTTCAGCCCCATATAGGTGAGTACAGGTAAAATGCAACTGTTGTATACTTTCCTCTTGAGCGATACCGGCAAGCTGCTACTACTAAATTATTTAAATACTTATGCCGAAAGGTCATTGACTCACAGTGGCGGAAAAGGACCAGAAAAATAACCAGTAAGTATGGCAGGGCGGAGAAATAAAGAACATTGAATGACAGGTAAAGGACACTGAGGCTAAAAACTAGAATAATTCGATGGAAAAGAAGCCAACCCTAGGCATGGATGAAAAATGGAAAACTCCGATTAAGAAGGAAACCTTCTATGACAATCGGTCTTCTTTTTGAAGCTAGATCAGGATGTCTTAGAACCCGAAGCCACAGAAGGAAGTTTAATCACGAATATGAATCTTGTGCTATGGGCTGTAGATGCCTGCAGAAAAAATTGAACATCTTATACTGGAGTGTGGCAGTATCCATCCAAATGTTGATGCGAACACAGTAACTTTAACCGAGGCCGTGTGGTTTAGATTTAACAGAGGAAGCGTGAACGAATCGGCGGTAGAGGTTGGTGATGTTTTTTGCCCGAGCATGGGGGTCAGAACACAAGCCCGGCATGAAGCGTCCTCCGGGCCTTCCTCGCATTTCAGTTACAAATTAAGAAGGGACGAGCCCCCTGTATCCTTCGGTGAGTAAAGTTCTCCCGTCTGAATTCGTTCGTCCGGCCCTTTCATGCAGATGAGTGCAGGGGTGAAATTAAGCGCAATATGGCTGTGCGCACCTGTGGTAGTTGGCCAGTATCGATAGGTTACCGCGTAATAACGACGAAGTCGTTGTAGCTTTAAAGGCTAGAAAGAAAGAAATAAGGGAATCCAGGAAGAAGCATTTGCGCCGACGGCCCTTTTCGGAAGCGATGCTGCAATGCACTTTATTTATTCTGTTTGCGGATCCCTTGAGCTCCGACTACACTGCCATCCACTTCGCTTCCGCTCTTGAGTTTAAAATGAGTAGCGCTGAACTCAAACATTTTAAAATTCGCTTCTATTTTAGAAAAAAAAATAAATAAGGCGTTTGCTACCAAAAATCGGCGTAGGCAGACAGATTTCGACCAAAACAAGATCGACTTGGATGGAGTTGAATGCCTCACTTTTAAGCAAACAGGGCAGCTCATCTTCTTTTGCGCTGGCATATATGCGTGTCTTTGCTGGTTCCGCCTTTGTAAGCGCGGTGCGCTACACTACAATGGTTCCACATAGGTTCCAATTATAATCGGAACCTTTAAGAGAAGTTCCGCTTATGAGTGGGACGTTTTTTAACGTTCCACTTATAGCCGGAACGTACGTGGAACCAGATGTACGCAGCGTATCTCAGTGTAGTTAGACGCTTATTGTATCGGCACAATCAGTGTCCACTGGACGATTGTGAGAGGGATTAGGATGCGTTCTGGCAATCGAAGAGACATCCGGTAAAGCCTTATCAGAAACTTATAGCCCGCATGGATTGTTTCGTAACAGATGTTATACGGAGTTCCTTGCAAATTTATTCTGCGAATTGAAAGCAGAAAAAGGTGCGTGATACATGCAAAAGTGCGTCCTTCTGCTTTTAATGGGTAAATTGTGTACAAAATGTAAATGGGCTGCATCTGTAAAGTGTGGGAAATAGACATCCGGTAAAGCCTTATCAAAAACGCGCAGCCCGCATGTATTGTTGCTTAACCGATTTTATACGGAGCTCCTTGCAAAACCTCTGGAAGTCACTCCTGGGCTTCTGAGTGGCGAGGACGGGAATCACCCTTACTTTCGAGAGCTTTTGGAACGCTGGTGTCTGCCACATGGGCATTGACTGTGACGGAACTCGATGGGCTGGCTATTTTTGAACAAGGTCGTGACTAGCGATCGGTGACCATAATATAATGGGAGCCCGCGCTGCTACGGGCAATCTGTCGTAGACAAATGCGGGCGACGTACTTTACCCCCCGCTCGCAAGCGCTTCGCCCCCCCCCCCCCCCCCCCTTTCTGTTCTTTCACGACGTATCTTACCTCTTTATGTGTATATTGCCAATATCCCACGCGGGATTATGCGTGTAAATGCATATGCTAACAGCAAACGTATCAAATAAACAAATCAATGCCAGAATAAGGTACGACCCGAAGCGGCAGCCTCTCTGAAATTATCTCGGCGTTACGTAACGCGTATCGGCTTTTAATAGAGGTGTTCACCTTCGTGTTGACACCGCGGCGAGCTCGGCTGGTTATTATGCGAACGTCTTTTGTGTGCGGGTTTTCCAATGTGGAGCGCGACGCCAAAAGGAAAGCAAACAAGGCGAATCGATTACGACCCCTGGCAAGCAGCCACGGTGGCGCAACTGGGGCTGTCGGTCTCCGCTGCGACAGATAGCGGTCGCCTCGACTGTGTTGCCTACTGGAAGGATTTCGCGCAGAAACGGTGACGTCATCGCTCTGGAAGCTCGCCTTTCTTCTCCTCTATTGGGATGCGCCTTTGGCCCACGGTAGCGCTGTTGCGTCAGCGCGGGTTGCGTTCCAAGCGGGCGAGCGTCATCGGATTTGCGCGCGCGCTCCGTGAATTGTTCGTTTGTGCGTCGCCGCCGCGTCCATCGTGTCTCTGCGGGATGCCTCGCCGATAATCCGCTTTTGCGCGAGGATGTGGCGCCATCATGCGGGAGCGGGCGGGAAACACATTGAGCGGCAGTGTAGCAGACGACGCGAAAGCGCACCATACGAAATGGCCACGCCAACGCTGGTAGAAAGCGAAAGCTTCCCCCCTTTTTTGGCCTCGGAGCGGAAAGTAGTGACAGTGATTGCAACATATCATGTTCACGCAGTATGCGGGAAGGTAGAGCGTTTTCACAATCCACTCATAACGCACGTACGCATATACTATCTTCGTATTGTAAGAGCGTGTAGCGCGGGCCGTGTTCGACGTGACAGAATGAGACACTCTTAGCGTGCAGGTTTTCGGCAGACAGGAGAGCGTGGGGGCAGAGAGAGAGGGAGAGGGGGATCTCAAAGGGCAAAGCAGCCAGGGGTTTGTTGATGCTGCAGGGCTAGGTGGAATCGTCTCCTGTGACTTTGAGCGGCGCATATGCGCGGGGTGTCTTGAGTTACCGAGCACAATGCGGTCACCGCGGCGCCGGCATGGTGCAATGGGCGTCGCTTCCTCCTCGCGTCATCTACGACCGTGCAGCTATAGGATTTCATCCACGAAGATCGGCAGAGAGTCACATATACACACCCCGTGAAAAGGGCATTGTCCCGGCCGGAATGCACACCTGCAGGAAACGCGCTGCATTTTTCTGGCAATGGATGATTCAGAGCTGTAGCCGGTTTCTGGCCTCAG
This sequence comes from Amblyomma maculatum, assembly GCF_055883805.1. Taxonomy (NCBI): domain Eukaryota; kingdom Metazoa; phylum Arthropoda; class Arachnida; order Ixodida; family Ixodidae; genus Amblyomma; species Amblyomma maculatum. Next base: position 426,722,894 of record NC_139344.1, read on the forward strand.
GAGTCAGAACGGATGTGGTCGCAGTGGTGAAAAGGTTCTCGGTGCGCAGAGAATGGTCATTCTGTTGTGAAAGGATCTCCAACGTTCATTTCTGCCTCCGCCGCGATTTCTGCGGAATCAACAACTTGTTGACACATGTGAATCTCCTACATATCGGATGCGCATCTCGGTCAGGAATCAACCCTGTTCTACGTCCAGAGCGATCCAATCTGCAAGTGAACGAGCATGAACCCTCCAGGAGACTCATTTATTGTGCCGGGCGGTTTCCTTGCCGTTGCAAACGGTTGGACGAAGACGACGATTATCAAGCTCCCTAACGAAGTGCATCTGATTGCGTACGTTAAAGGAACAAAGTCCGGTTGCTTTGGCGTGCACGAAGGCGAGCCTTTAATTAAAAAAAAATACTGTGCGTCGTGCAAGTGTCAAGTGCGTCATATGCTCCGAGCGGCAAAAACACAGATACTACAGGTATGTATGCATCTAAGCGAAATAGGCATGATGAAAACTACCTACTGGAGTTTTCACCCGGGCTGTAGCGCACCAGTGATAGCTGCAATGAGGATTTCTTCGGTGCGTGATTGCTGCAGTTGCACCGGGGCCTGAAGGCGATGTATTTTGTCCCTTCTTATATTTATGTGCGAAAGGGCTAGGTAGCTTAGATATCACAGGCGGCTGTGTGCGCTAGACCGTAATATTTAGCATGTTTTATCGTGACTGCCACCTGACTAACAAGAAAAAAAATACGGCGTTTTAATGCACTGCCGTTCGCGAGCCTCATGACCAGCTCAACCACTCGGCTCGCTAACGGCGGTGCATCACAACAAACACCTTTTTTTTTTCTTTTTAGTCAGGCGGCAGTCGCGATAAAACATGCTAAATATTACGGTCTAGCGCATACAGCCACCTGTGATATCTGCGCTACCCGGCCCCTTCGCACATAAGTAAAACAAACGACAAAATACATCGCCATCAGACGCCCCGAACAAATGCTCATTGCGGCTATCACTGGTGGGTTACAGGCTTGGTGCAAACTCCGGTAGATACTTTTCATCATGCAAATTTCCTTTAGATGCATACATACCTGTAACGAAGTGTTTTTCGCACAGTCGAGAGCACGCAGTCGGCTGCCAAGGTCGCCCATTCACGTCTTGACGCTTGCAGGTCGCGGCTCGCCGAAGGAAACCTAACAAAACGCGTCTTGCATCCCGGCACGCCTCGAGAGTGGCAGCCGTAAGCGGCACAGGTGGTTGGCATCGTTTTACCGAGGCTGTGAACGTGACCGCGCCTCCAGCCCCCGTGCGTTGGCTATGAGTGCGGCGACGAGAAGCGCCGTCGACGCCGCTCAGTGTGTTTTCATCAGTCGCCGCTGGGGCTTCGCGCATGCGCAGAAAACTCGCGCAAAAGGCTGATTGGCGCAGCGCGAAAAAAAGACACCTTCCTCCTTATCTCTCTCTCTCTTTCCCGTGGGCAGATGTTCGTTCCCCTCCAACGGCGCGATCAACGCTGTCTGGAAGAGAGCGCGCTAGAACGGGAAACAGGTGAGCGTTGTACGCAAATCGCCGCTCGTGACGTCATCGCGTCGGGTCCGCGCAAATTCATTCCGCCGAGCGCACGTATTAAGCACCGTGGTTGCGTCAAGTCTCAACCTCTCTCGTTATAACAGCTTGTCCAGCGTAACTTGAGCCAATATTTCAAAAACGAAACACACTTCCGACGCGAACTAAATCGGATGCATGATGGTGGTTCCAGCCCCAAACTAACTGATGGTTGCGGTAGTTGTAATTCGTGTTGTTTTTATTTGCTCTTAATTAGTTAAAATTATGTTTAATTGCCGTGACTTTGAATATGAGCCGTATGAGCGCGTCTGACGCTGTGATGTTATAGGTAGCTCCATAAACCACTTGTTCACTTTTTTTGTTACGCGATATGCCACGCGCATTTATTTTTTCCCTTTTTTTTTTTTTCGTGTTCCTAAGAAAGTCCGCGAATACGAACATGACGCGGCGCCTGCACACTGCTATTGTGATATTATGAAGCGTGCGGTATACGAAGGAGTAGGCCTCCTACTTTTTGTCGCATGGCGGCACAAACAAATGCTGCTGGCCGAGTGCCCCTTCCGTCGGGATCGAACCCGGGTCCTTCGACTCAGTAGTCGGGTGCCTCTGAGCCAGCGCGACAGGGAAATGGGCGTTGTCTTGCTGCAAACAGAGAACATCGCAATACTTTTGCCGCGAATTCTATTGTGATATTAGGTTGATAAGTTTACCCTTTCCCGCCGGGACAGTATGCAATTACGCTATTATGAAAGGCAGCGCGGAACTGTGAACGGTATACATACAATGAACCGCACCGGTACGCGGGAAGAGTGGTGTTATGTATGCTAGCTCACGAATTGAGCGCCAATAGCAGTTGTGACGTCACACTGACGGGGCTGTATATAATGCGCTTTACCGACGGTGTAGTGCTTACGTGGTCTTCCACCGGTACTTTTCGAGGGGCAACGTACGGACGGTGAGATAAGGACATAATAAAAAATAATCTATTGGACACGGGGAAGCAGCGGCGCAACACACATTTCACTCACCATGACGCTGTGCAACCTTTGTGGGCCGCTGTTTCCCGTCATCTGATAGGGAACGCAGCTATCGGAGCGATTGACCTTTTTGCATGGGTTGTAGATCCGCGTCAGGCCCTCTTCTTGCGGCGATCGTGCAAGTGCGTGGGCTTCGGCGGGGGTGGGGGTGAAAGGCGACCGACCTCTCTGCCGTCGACAGTATCACAGATTGCGTGGCCGATCCCACAGCTACAGGCGGCCCGCGCGCAGTGTTTCCCGAAGCGCGCGTCAGGGTGCGATGGAAGGCCACACCAGGGCTGGTTTACGGCCTGCGTTCTGGGTCGCATTCGGGCTGTGCGCTCAAACATCAGTATGCAAAATTTTCGGTGCATGTTATAAACGCATCGATGCTTTATTCCCTCTTACGCCACCACAGTGGTGGCGTAAGAGTGGGCAGAGACGCGGAACGGTGGTCGGGTTTATTTGAAGACAACTTTCTTCAGGGTGACCTTTCGAACGCTCCATTAACCAGATTCTGTGCGGCCCTGTCTCTCTACTCTGGTTTCGGCGCCTCAAGCTCGTGTTGGCTGGGTTCAGGATGGAGGAGGAGTGCGCTGGCTGGTGCGTCCTTGGCGTTTCTGTTGTCATTATGGGGTTAATGCACGATGTGTTTTCGGTCTGCACAACTGTCGGCATTCTCTGTCGTCTTTTTTTTTTTCTTTTTTTCTTTATTTTTTTTTTAAGGGGAGGGGTTCACTTGCGGCATTCTTGTAGAGTACCTGTGCGTGGCTATTGGCGATATTTTTACGCGACAGCTTAAAAGTCTCGTGTCGCATAAAAGCTGGCGTCAGCTGTGGCCTTTTTTGCTGTAACGCGCAGATCCTCGTGGATGGACAAAGCGAGCGGGAATTTTAAAAACCCTGCAACGCTCACGCGAAGCGTTGCGCGTCACGCTTGGAATGAAAGTCAAGGCACGTATAATGCTAATCAAAGCTGGCCTCATATCATGTGGCAGTGCAAAGAAACACTTAAAAAAAAAAACACGCTTTGAGAATTGTAGGCTTCAGGTTTTAGGCCTTAGCTTACAACTCGCGACTCTTCGGCTGCGAGCCAGACACGTGTTATCACCTAACCTGCGCAAGGCACGCTTGCACGGTTTGGGAACAAACTGGCTTTTATATGTATGACGTGTTTTCTTTTAGAGGTGTGCACGGGCCAAAATGTTGAGCCCGGCCCTGGCCCGACGCTACAGACCCGTGCCCGACCCTGCCCAACTGTGAAAGGGCCTGAGCCCGACCAGGCCGGCGCTCAAATTCAATCCCGGGCCCGGCCCGTCATGCCATATTTGGTGATAAAGAAGGAAAAAATTTCAGGATGAAAATTTTATCCGAGATCAAATGTTGAGTTCTCACGTTTGAAATAAAAAACATCGCTGAATATGTAAAGAAACAGCACATGCGTAGAATTAACTTGTGGAAAAACAAGTTATGCATTGAATTGGGGCATTTGTGGCGCTTCTGGACCCCTCTGCTCGGTCACTGACTGCTACCTATGACCCCTTCGCGGCGAGGAGGCGGGTCGACGCAGGGAGGGAACTCTGAAGTTCTCTCGTTGGGAGAACGCGGGAAAATGCTGTGCATTCGGCTTATCGCACTATGGCCGTATTCGCGCTTTCGAAAAGTTGCATCTATCCGGTTTGGCCCGACCCACCCGAGACAAATATACCTTGACCCGGATCCGGCCCGCGGGCCGGGCTGGTTACGGGCTTCCGGGCCAGCCCGAGCCCGTGCATAGCTCTATTTTCTTTCGCGTGAAGTGGTGTCGTATACGATTGCATGCTAATGAGGTACGTGTATAATCAGAGATGATGAGCACAGGCTGCTATCTCATCACGTTCTTTAAAAGGGAGGCGATTTTTTTTTCTTCAGAATTCGACGAGATGTAAGCAGTATACAGGGCGTGTCAAAAAATTAATACAGTTATTGTTACCTGGTCAACTGCCAATTGCAGAGTTTCCTTGATTTCGCCCTCGCTGGACAGGCCGCCATTGGAAACTGACCCTGGCAACGTTTAATGCTAGAACCCTAGCTAGTGAAGCCAGTTTAGCAGTGCTGTTAGAGGAACTAGAGGGCATGAAATGGGATGTCATAGGGCTTAGTGAGGTTAGGAGGCCGAATGAGGCATATACTGTACTGAAGGATGGGCATGTACTGTGTTATCGAGGTTTACCAGAGAGGCGACAACTAGGAGTAGGTTTCCTAGTCAATAAGTATATAGCGGGTAATATAGATGAATTCTATAGTATTAATGAGAGGGTTGCAGGCATGGTAATTAGGCTTAATAAGCGGTATAAACTGAAGGTTGTACAGGCCTATGCACCTACATATAGTTATGATGACCAGGCAGTTGAAAGTTTCTATGAAGATGTAGAATCGGCAATGCGAAAAGTAAAAACGCAGTATACTGTACTAATGGGTGACTTCAATGCCAAGGTAGGGAAAAAACAGGCAGGAGACAAGGCAGTAGGTGACTATGGCATTGGTTCTAGGAATAGCGGGGGGGGGGGGGGGGGGGGGGGGGGGGAGTTACTAAGTTGAGTTTGCAGGGCGCAATAACTTACGAATCATGAATACCTTCTTCAGCAAACGGAAGAACCGGAAATGGACATGGAAAAGTCCTAACGGAGAGACTAAAAATGAAATCGACTTCATAATGTGTTCAACGCCCGCCATTGTGCAGGATGTAGAGGTAATCGGGAAAGTGCGATGCAGTGACCACAGGATGGTGAGGTCCCGAATTAGCCTAAATCTGAAGAAGGAACGCAATAGATTAGTAAGAAAGAAACCCATCAACGAATTAGCGGTGAGGGGGAGGGCAGAAGAGTTCAGGATCTCGCTACAGAATAGGTATTCAGCTCTAACTGAGGATGGCGACATTACCCTAGCGGCAAGGAACAATAATTTCAGAAATATCATTACTGAGTGCGCGGTAGAGGTAGGCGGTAGGATAGTTAGAGAGGATACCGGTAAGCTGTCTAAGGAGACGAAAGATTTGATTAAGAAACGCCAGAGTATGAAAGCTTCCAATCCAACAGACCAGATCGAATTGGCCGAGATATCAAAGCTAATCAATAAGCGTAAGGTGGCCGATATAAGGAAGTATAACATGGACAAAATTGAGCATGCTGTAAAAAACGGGGGAAGCCTTAAAGCGGTAAAGAAGAAATTGGGCATAAGCAAAAACCAGATGTATGCGATAAGGGACAAGGCGGGCAACGTCATCACTAATATGGACAAGATAGTCAAAGTAGCCGAGGAGTTCTATACAGATCTCTACAGTAGCCAAAGTAGTCAGGACCGTAATGAGATTGGCGGTAGGGAAAAACAGTCAGACGTTTCACCAGTGACGAAGGACGAGGTCAAGAAAGCACTAGAAACTATGAAAAGGGGGAAATCAGCTGGAGAGGATCAGATAACTACAGATTTGCTGAAGGACGGGGGTGATATCGTGCTAGAAAAACTGGCCACCCTGTATACGCAGTGCCTGGTGTCATCGACGGTACCGGAACCATGGAAGAACGCAAACATTATCCTCATTCACAAGAAAGGGGACTCTAAGGACCTTAAAAATTACAGACCAATCAGCTTACTGTCTGTTACGTATAAGGTATTTACTAAGGTAATCACTAATAGAATCAGGACAACCTTAGACTGCAATCAAGCAAAGGATCAAGCAGGGTTTCGGAAACGGTACTCTACTATCGATCATATCCATACCATCAATCAGGTGATAGAAAAATGCTCAGACTATAACCAGCCCTTATACATAGCATTCATTGATTACGAAAAAGCATTTGACTCAGCTGAAACCTCGGCGGTGATGCAGGCATTGCGAAATCAGGGGGTAGACGAGCCGTACGTGAAAGTGCTGGAAGATATATATAGTGGCTGCACAGCAACCATGGTTCTGCATAAAGAAAGTAACAAAATTCCCATAAAGAAAGGTGTTAGGCAAGGAGACACAATCTCACCAGTACTATTCACAGCTTGTTTAGAGGAAGTATTCAGAGACTTGGAATGGGAGCAGTTAGGGATAAGGGTAGATGAAGAATACCTCAGTAATCTGCGATTTGCTGATGACATTGCCTTGCTAAGCAACTCGGGGGATGAACTGCAAGTAATGATTGATGACCTAGACAGAAAAAGTAGAAAGGTAGGCTTGAAAATCAATATGCAGAAGACTAAGGTAATGTTCAACAGCCTCGGGAAGGAACAGCAGTTTACATTAGGTAGCGAAATGGAAGTAGTAGGCGAATATGTCTACTTAGGACAGGTAGTAACCGCAGATCCGGACCATGAAAAGGAAATAACAAGAAGAATAAGATTGGGATGGAGCGCATTTGGCAAGCACTCGCAGATTATGACTAGCAGCTTACCGGTATCGCTCTAGAGGAAAGTATACAACAGTTGCATCTCGCCTGTACTCACCTATGGGGCTGAAACGTGGAGGCTAACCAAGAGAGTTCTACTTAAGTTGAGGACAACCCAGAGGGCTATGGAACGAAAAATGGTAGGGGTAACATTAAGAGATAGAAAGCGTGCAGAGTGGGTCAGAGAAATAACTCAAGTTACCGACATTCTAGTGGAAATTAAGAAGAAGAAATGTACATGGGCAGGACATGTAGTGCGAAGAGAGGATAACCGATGGTCGCTGAGGGTAACAAACTGGATTCCAAGGGAAGGAAAGCGTAGCAGGGGGCGGCAGAAAGTTAGGTGGGCGGATGAGATTAAGAAGTTCGCAGGGGTCAAGTGGATGCAGCTAGCACAGAACCGGGTTAAGTGGAGAAATATGGGAGAGGCCTTCGCCCTGCAGTGGGTATAATCAGGCTGATGATGATGATGATGACCTTTATTGTTCCAGAGGGGGATATCATCAGCATAGGTGTGGTGCAAATTTGGAATTTGCCTCAACAGTTTTCTTTTATTATTTTCCGGGTGCTGCTATCGGCCCTGCCAACGGTCGGCTGGGTTGGGTGAGGTGGACTTTAAGCTTTTCATAACTGCTAAGCGCATTCTGCTCAAAGTTCTGGCAGCGTCAGGATCCCCCTACTGACACTCTATGTCACGACGTGGTGGTGGTGGTTAAAACATTTATTAACTATTAAATGGTTATAGAGAGGTGATAGAGAAGCCTTAGCGGACACCTCCCCTCACAATACTAGGTGGAGCCCCTATTCCGGGGCCCAATGGCAAGCAACGCCGCCCGCGTCCGTTGAACCAAGGCCTTTTGAGCCTTGAAGTCGTAACAGCCGCACACTCTCATTTTTAAAATTAAATGTTTTTTACCACCGAGCAAGGCCGCCTGCCAGTCCTCTCTGGTGGGATTGGGTTTGGGAGGAATGGATGGGTTTGATTAGCACGCCCAGACAATGTGGAAGGTGTCAGCCACCTCCCCACAGTACTGGCACGCACCATCAAAGGATGGGTTGAAATGTTTAAGCGCCGCCGGGCACAGTACAGTATTGGTAAAATTTCTGATGAGGAGGCACTCGTCAGCGCGATCCACTCCCTTACAAGGGGCCGGGTAGCCCCTGTGCTCCTCCTTGTAGTAATCGGTGATGTCTTGTAAGGGCCAGATTGTCTGATTGGGAGTAGGCTTCCAAGGGCAGGGAGATAGCCCAGGTAGAGAGTTCGTGGGCGGCCTCATGGGCCTGTTCGTTTGCCTTGAGGCCCTGGTGACCAGGTGCCCAAATGAGGTTATGCGGAGTTGGGTCTATGTATCGGTGGCTAGATTATAGTATACGCCGGGCAAGCGGGGGAGCCTACCCCAGCCCATAGTTCCGACAGGCCTCTCGCGAGTCGGTGATGATGTGTTTCGACTTGGGAATACTGAGAGCCAGAGCAATAACTATCTTCGCGTGCTTTGTGCTGTATAGGCTTTGAATGTTAGGCCGTTAACTGTGTTCGTGCTGTGTACGACTGCAGCCTTATACCACCCCCCGTGGTGTGGGCCGGCAACGTCAACGTAATGCACGTGTTGTTGGTGACCATGGTGTCGCTCCAACGCTTCCGCGCGCGCTTGGCCGCGACCGCTGTGGTCTTCTTTGGACATGTTGCGGGGAAGGGGTCGGACCCGGAGGGCGCGTCTCCAGGGTTCTGGCACTCTCACCCTTTCCTCAATGTGGTAATCGTATTTGATATGTAGCCGGTCCAAGAGGCGGCGACCGGACGTGGTCTGTGTGAGAGGCGTGTATTGGTCTTTTCAAGGCCTACCAAACGATTCAGCAAGCCTAGGGAAATTCTGCTTTGTCATATTCTCAAGTTTATACCTTCTGAAGGCGTCTAAACGTCAGTGATGAATCCCGTCATGGGACAGCCATCAACGAGCAAATGTGACGAAAATGCGCCTTGAGTTCGTGATCTTTTGAACTCCGAATGAGACTGCAGGTTGTAGAGAGACTCTCACTGTTCCAAAAACTACCGTGCTCGACGTCGTAACTGACAGTTTGAACATGCAGGAAGTGTGCGTCAAGCTGGTCCCCAAGTTGTTAAATGACGACCACGCAACCGAGTGGCGATGGCGAGCGAACTTTTGGAACACGTGCAAATTGAGCCTTATTGTTGCCTCATTATTGGTGTCGCCCATACAGCTGGTATACATGTGCTGGTCATGCGACGGCGTTCTCCCTCTCGCCTAATACTTTTCCACGGCCTCCGGCAAACAGCATTCACTGAGAGGTTTGACCGTCGACTGCTAGAGCAGAAATTCACGCTCTTCCGACCGCTTCGGTGGTAATGAACTCTCATTGGGAAAACCACTTTGGTCCACATTTTTCCCGTAAATGGAGCTGAAGAAACGTTCCCCTTCCTTGAGTTGTCCGCAAGACCGCGCCTGATGAGGGTCCTCGAGGGTACCTAAAAACCGTCGCGGCGTTTGTGCAAAGTCACTGCGGAGTGCAGTGCTGCCGTTAGAGGGTGACAAACTTTTATTCAGAGCACTCATGAAATATTCGGGCTAGGTGGGCAGCCCCCTCAGTCCAGGAAGCCGTGGACCCGAGCCATCTCCTATAGTCCGATCGACGAGACTACGCTGATCATCCAGGCTGCAAATTGACAGATGGGTCTCTCACTGCTCTGCGTTATAGGGCTGCCGTTAGCTTTATTTTTCTTTCAAGTTGGCGTCAGCTCACAGCCGGACCTTTCAGGTCGGACACCCACGTATCCCTCTTCGCGCTGACAGATTTCTAAAGGTCATCCTCGCTGGTACCTTGCACCCGGCTACAGAGCGAGAAAAGAGGCGGGAAGCCCAGAAACTTCTTGGCTCGGAGTGTCCTCTGGTCCATTCGTTTCACCTGCACTACGTGAACTGGTTCACGTAGTGCTGCCCTTCGCCATTCGTTTCAGCGATGCAACATGGCGCCCTCTGCACCACGCCGTTCGTTTCAAAAAGTGCAGGCGTCGTTCAGGTCGAGTTCACAAGAAGTTAAGCAAAACTGTGCACCTTCTCAGCGGTCAGTGCCGAAATGGTGCAGCTGCAGCCGCCTCATGAAAGCAGACGACAAGCTTGCTCGACGATGGCTTGCGTGTTGTGATAAACAGTGAAGCGACCCTAGTTATTCCACTCGTCAACGAGAACGGTGCCCGTGTTCGCCAAAGAAATGACGCGTACTTCAAACCATGTCTAACAAGTAAGCACGTGCATGCGTTATGGTTCATGCTGACTTCAATCGTGATCGAAGTTTGTTTGCGCTTCGTGCCAGCTGCCGCATGATTACCACGCACCCTAGTTCGTGTCAACGCTTCATTGCGATGTGCTATTTGAAAATTGATCTTATTCTGCATGTTGGTGCACATGGTCATGATTGAAGTATATAATCAGCATGCATCACACCGCATGCTTATGTCTACTTCTTGTGAGTACGCGTGGCCGTTACCTTGGCGAACTCGATCGTGTTCTCGTTGACAAGTGCCGTTTATTACAACGCACAGACCAAAAACATCGTTGTCATGTGCTATTTGAAAATTCAAGTTAAAATTCAAAATTCGGCTAACGCGAGTTGCACACAGCTGACCGCAGCTTGTTGGCGAAGCTAAGGCTAGCAGACTCCCCGGCCTGCACTATCTACCATTCGTTTGGAATCAGCTGGTGCCGATGCTGCACCTGAACTGCTGGAACTGGCACTGCACGCTTGCGGCACCGCCACAGAACTTACGGAAGTGGTGCGAAGAGTGCAACCGAATCAAACGGCGGACCTCTCTTCTGTGGTGCTTTTGCGCGCACCTGCCCTAATCTCCCCCTACCCGAGTCCTCCCGAGAATGTTTCCCCCTTAAGTGCCCGCTGTTCAGCGTACCGCTTGTTTTGAACACTGCGACGCAACTCTACCTTGCAACTCTTTCAGCACTTCGTACCGGGTAGTTGTCACTTGAAACCTGCCGCCGCTAATTGGTCGCGGCGCGTTTCTTTTTTCGCTCCATTCTGTTCCCTTTCCTCTCGTATGTGTGGCGCGTAATGTGTTCTCCGGTGGTTTGTGCGTATGTTGTCCAAGGTTGAGCGGAGGCCCTCAGTGCGCTCGCAACCCTGCCTGGGTGTCCATTTGGGGGCATCAGGCCTTGCCGGAAGAACATGCTTCCAGACGGCACAGGGAACCTCAGGTCACGTGCCAACTTCCGGGAAGAAACAATTATTATTATTATTATTATTATCCGGCGCGCGGGAAACACAAAAGGTATACAGCAGAGTCATGCACACAGCCTGCCTCGGCGACAGCTGTTTGCCGGCACGTGGCGCCCTGGCTTATCTTTGTCATAAGCGCGTTCTTATCATCTCGCGCCTCCTCCTACGTCCAGGCCTGCTTTTTTGTTCGTTAGTGCGACCCGTGGTTTTATGCCCTGCTCCCTTGCCAGCTACACGCGCTTGTATGCCGGCGTAGGTGGCTGGGGGGAGCAATAGAGAGGCCAAGTGCGCCCGACCTCGGCTGACAGCAGCTGTCGGCGGACTGTACGCGCCAAGGCTGAGCGTGCGCAAACATACGGTAAAACACCCCGTGATGGGGACCTTTCGCTCCGTCAAGCACCCCTTTTATTATTTTTTTTTTTTTCTGGGGGAGCGGGGGGGGGGGGGGGGGGTAGCGCAAGGTTGCGGGCTCGACTATACGCTACTGCTGCGTTTTGCATCGAAATCTTTTTTTTTTTTGCTCGTTTCCGCAGATCGATGACTCTCACGAGTGGGCTCACTGTGAGCGCTGCGTCGTGAGGCATATAAGATGTCTCAGTCATTCATTCTCTCTGATTCCATCCGGCGAGCTGACGCGTCGCCGGACGGACTTGATGGCTATCTCTCACGTTACGAGATGTGCGGCCACTGTGAGTGCAGTGCTCTGACAGACTAGAGAATGGCGCCAATTAAAAATTTCGAACTGGGCAAGTTGATAAGTATTCATGCTCGATTAAAAAAAAATAAAAAAAAAGAACACATTGCGCGAACGAGGATGTCGCAACTGCGTAGTTTGTTTCGGGGCTTCGAAAGCCCCTTCGCCCGCCCTCTGAGCGACTGCATTGATCTGCTGTAGTGCGTAGCGTTCCGGACCCATGGGCCTCGAGGTCTGCAATCCATGTTTTTGAGTCCTCTAGTGGGTAGGCCAGATTACCGCATTGCTTACGCACAAGCCGTCAGCCTTGAGTTCTGAATCCGTTTTTTTTTTTTTCTCCTTTCTTTCGGAACGTTAACACACTGTACCGCTTCGTCTGGTCTGTAGTTTTAGTGGTGGGAACGTGAGCTGCCGCGACAGCTGTATGCCTGGGAATGCGGAGCTTTTTTTCCTCGTTTAGCATAGTCGCAGGAACTGTGTAAGCATTACATATGGTAACTATGGGCTATAACTCACGCGTAGCGGCTGTCATCACCGCGCGGTTGTTTCAACTTTGTGTTTGCGGTCGTAGGATCCAAATGGTGCAGTGCCGGTCTGCCTCTATAGGATTCGGCCTCAGGTTAACACACGCAGGGAATTGAAGATTGGGATACAGCGCATTTGGCAAGAGCTCGCAGAGTATCATCCAGCAGCTTACCGGTATCACTCAAGAGGAAACTGTATACAGCTTCATCTTAACGGTACTCACCTATGAGGCTGAAACGTGGAGGCTAACCAAGAGGGTTCTACTTAAGTTGAGGACAACGCAGAGAGCCGCAGAACGGAAAATGGTAGGTGTGGGGTGACAAATTGATTTCCAAGGGAAGGAAAGCGTTACAGGGGGAGGCAGCAAGTCAGATGGGCGGATGAGGTAAAGAAGTTCGCAGGAGATAAGTGGATGCAGCTAGCACAGAACCGGGTTAATGGTAGCGACGTTCGCCCTGCAGTGGGTATAGTCCGGATCATGGTGATGATGATGCCCGATGGGCGTGCCTGGTATATATGCGGGCGGTCTTTTCGAGCGCGCATTCAGTCAACGATCTAGTGCACTGGTCACTGCATCGCTTCTGCGAGCGTATATACTTGATCGAATACCTGTGTTATTTGTGCTTTCATTGTGTCCCCGTGGAATACGCGTCTTTCGCTGCAGAATTTATGGGAAGTATGACGAAGACGCCGTGGATTTTTTTTTTTTTTCGTAAAGCAAAATAATCAATCTTGATGACGCTGATATTGCGGCACCAGAAAGCTTCCTTGGCCTTTTAAGATTGAGGTAGAAAGTGTCTGTCTCGGCAGTGAAGCGACGTTAGGTAGCACTCTCTGCTGTTTACTACTTCTGCTGCCCGACTGCTGAAGAGGGAAAATGCGTTATTGTGTGGGGTTGACTCATTCAGTGAGCCTGTTTCCTGAACTTTATGGGGTTGATTACTGGGGGTAAGGCAGCCTGTAACTCTCAATTGCCGATTACGTTTCGGACGGGAAGAGTTTGTTTAACCTCATGCATCATTGGTTGTGCCAGGTGAATGCCATGAACCTCAGCAGATGCATGCTGCAATATAGCTCGAGCTGAGATCATACAGGGATAGGAATGACCACCGCATGCAGCATTCCCCCAAAGGAACGTTCGGCAGGCGCTCCATGAACCTGCGGACGGCAGGACCGAGAGCCGCTCCTTTGGGTTCGTGCGATGCCTTCCCCTTCTCGCTGCTGCTCGGCCGTGCACACAGAAGGAAACACATCGTCGTCCAGGGCGCGTGCTGTGGCCGCAGAGCCGGGAACTCGTTTCGACCTCCGTGATGATGATGCGGATGCCCCCTCTCCGAGCACGAGAAACCCATCGCGACGCCCCCTTGCCGTTGCGCACCTCTCGGCGCGCAGCACGAAATTCCGCGCGCTCCTGGCCGGACGGTTCCTTCATCGAAACGGAGGGGGGTGCTTGTTTTATTCGCCTTCTTCCTTCCTTCCTTGCCTCGCCCCCGACCGTGCGTTGTTCTCTGAGAAGCGTGCGTGCCTGCTCGTGACGTGCATCGTGCGTGTGTGTTTTGCGGGCGCGGAACCGCCGGCGCAACCACTTTCTCTCCGTACATCTCTGGAGAGGCGGGAAAGGGGGGGGGGGGGGGGTGCAGTTTCGGCTCACGCGCTGTGCAGCAGCGGAAGATTCCTGGCTGCTACTCCGCGGCCACTCCGTGAAAGTCGTGCCCCCCCCCCCCCCCCCCCCCCCCCCCCTTTCTTCTACGTGCCTGCTGCCCCTCCTGTTGTTTCGTGCTGGCTCCTTCGGTGCATCGCTCCCGGCCTCTTCTCCGTCCTACTGTGGCCTAGGCTTGCGCGGTGCCCCGGGGTCGGAGGAGCGCAGGGGCGGCCGGGGGATGGTTGTGAGGAGTACGTTCCATCGGAAAAGCGGCGGAATGAGGCCGACTGATTGCGTGTTGCAAAGGTGCGCGCGCGCAGTGTACGTATAAGGATCTGAGTGATCTCTAAGCCACCGCAGCGGAGCTCCGAATTCGTAGAGGCCCTCGTACCGCACGAGCTCCGTAAATGTGTTGGTCCATATGTTGGTCAACACCTCTCCAACTCGCATGAGGGGGCGAGTGTGTCGTCACATTAGCGGGTTCGTTCTTGCTTTCCAATCGGGTGGGGGACAGTTCCCGAATCCCGATCTCTCACTCCTCACCTCGGTGGGAAAGCTGTCATGAAAGTCGGCGAGCCTGCCTGATTCTGTTCCGGTGACGAAGAAGTTCGCCAGCGGTGTACTGCGCAAACTTGTTACTGAAGCTATACAGCCTCACTCATCACCAGCACAACCAGGAATGATCACGTTCATCACAGGACATAGTCCTCCCCTGATGCTTCCCACGCCGTCGCCCACGGAACACAGTCGCTCGGGGACAGTGATTCCGCGAGTTTAGTAGACGAGTCTAGTGTTTCTTGGGGCCTCGTCAGCTGGCAGCGGGTTTTGGTTGTACACTCCGCGTGACGCGGCTCGAATGTTGTTTCACGAAAACATGTGGTACGCGTCGCGGCTCATCTGGCTGCGCGGACGGGCGCGCTCGCTGCCCCGCGTTGTGCGGCCGTCGCAGTCGGACGCGCGCAGAAAAGCGGCACGTGCCGTTTATCCGCGGGTTCCGTGCAGCATTCCGCGCACGTACGCATACGCGGCGGCTGCATGGGGGCTTCCCCCGACTGTGCGGCAGCGTTATACATATCCGAAGCCATCCGCGGTTGCTCCACCGTGGCCCGGTGGCATCACTTATGATTGCCGCAATCGACTATTTTGAACGCTGATGTTTATTGCTTCGGCGTGTCGGTTTTGCTTTGAAGCGCATTGGCACCAATAACTCGACGCGTTGATGGAGCGTCGTTGACTGGTGACAGCGGTACATGGGCCTCTATGTCCAACCTGCGGAGCTCTCCGTAGTGTCGCCCCTGCATCGTAAAGAACGAAAATGTGGAGAAAGAAAATGTTAGTGCGCTGGGAAGGGCGTGCGGTAGGAGCTAGGTTCCTCACATCGGCAGTGCGGATGTCCGGACACCATGCGACGCCCGTGCGATAACCGGTCGAGCCGTGAAAAATGGCAACCGAGTCGCCAAGGGGGTTTTGCAGTCGTGCACGACGCCCGGCTCGGTTATCTTCCTCACCACCTGGAGCGTGACCGGTTAGTCCGCCTTGTAGTTACCGGGGCAATTTGGTCACCTTGTTCGGTGCGAGGCAGACAACGCGGAGAGTGTTTTTGCTTCGGACGCGAAGCATATCGGTGATCACGTCTGTGCTACCCCGCTCCCTCACTCCACCGGCGCGAGCGGATTGTTTCTTGTCGCGTAATGTGGTGCAGTGTAGAGTGCCCTCCCACGGTTCCTGATGGCGGCCCGTGTCGTCTGTCCGTGAAAGAAAAGAAATCACACGGTGCGAATGCGTATCTGAAACATCGAAATGAAACTATATATGAAACCGTGTGGGGTCAATGGTTTGCAGATTA
Source organism: Amblyomma maculatum (assembly GCF_055883805.1). Classification (NCBI taxonomy): domain Eukaryota; kingdom Metazoa; phylum Arthropoda; class Arachnida; order Ixodida; family Ixodidae; genus Amblyomma; species Amblyomma maculatum. Next base: position 426,738,829 of record NC_139344.1, read on the forward strand.
CAGCGAAAAAAAAAAAAAAAAAAAAAAACGAAACTTTTGCGCGATTCCTTTCCCGGAGCTGAAGTTCTTGGGAGGACGTATACGTATCCGGTGGAGCAAACAGTCGCAGTCTGTTCTGGACCGCACTATTTCAGCCGCTAAGTCGATGGTGTGGCGGTGCGCCATTTTGTTCCGTTAGAGGCATATCGTTGTCGCCACTGGGACCTTTATAAAGTGAGTAACACCTACGAAGCTTACAGGCTGAGCGATTGGTTGATTTCTGATACCGTCCGCCCCAGCTATATATACCGCCGCGTCAATCTTGTACAGCGCTTGTGCCACAGAGTGAAACTGTATAATCGCCGTGCGCGCAAATGTCGGTTTTCTCGCTGGCCTTCCCTCATTCAGAGTGATGTGCCAGTATGCTTGGCAACCTTGAGCGTCCTTCACTGCGTCCTCTGTTGTGCTCGCCGAACGTCCTTTAGTATTTAACAAGCCCAGGCAGTTCCTGTATCTGTCGATCCCCGCTAATGATTCCAGCTGCGAAGCTCGCGCTCTGTCGACTCGACAGGCTTTTGTGAGCCCCAGGGGCACAGGAAGGCAGAAATACAAACATAGTGACGATGTCGGTACCTCTCGATGCTACAGGATGGGGTGTGATGACAGGCGCTTCCGGGACAGGGAGCCGAGGAAAGGACGTGGAGTGCCGAACTGCATGAGTGAACTGACGGCGGAGCGTCGTAATTAATGAACCCGATACTAAATCACTCGCGCAATCGCTCCGCGGCACAACTCCGGTCTCGGCGGACGGAGGTCGAACGCAGCTTTCATCGTCTGCCGCTATCGATTGAGCGTGAAGCCTTGGCTCTGCGGGAGCCGGGCTACCTGGTTCGTCGCGGTGGCTGGGACAGTTAAAGCGTTAAAAATCCGCAGACGGAACGAAAACAGGTAACACGTTGTTCTCTCACCTGATATTCCGGGTCACCATACGGCTTGTTCGTTGATGTCTCTGTGTGTGTCATGAGATTAGTCAGAATAACATTCCCTGCGGGCATTGCGCAAGCATAGAGAATTGCTCGGTGGAAGGTCTCCTCTCTTTATGCAAGCCGGGGAAGTTTTAGTTTCTGGAAGACCTCTTTCATGGCCACAACCGCTAGTTTCCTAGAGATCATTGGTTACTCAGTAACTGCGAAGGAAAATCATACATGCCCGTTTCGTCCCTTTCCCCGCCGTGCCCTTCTCCGCCGGTTCTTGTCACGATGGCAAACGTACAACGTACAACGCTAACAGCAAGCGTTTCTCGAAATGAAGTGAGTGTGCCGTCTGGAACTGTGCGGTACTCGGTTCTGTGGATGACACTAACCTGCGGTCACCCACCTTCAGGAGCTGCTGGCCACGGCGTGCGAGTCCGTGTCGGCGGCCGACGCGGTGTCGGCGTTGCGCTGCGGCGCTTTCTCCTCCTCGGGTTCGGTGGACTCCACGACAAGCCGGCCGGAGTCGGTGCGCCGACGAAGGACGCTCGAGTCAGAGGACTCCAGCTACGATTCGGACACCGAGAACAACCCGGGAGACGGCGGAGGCACGCGGCAGCACGAGGACGTCTCACGGACCGTCTCGGAGACGCTGGGCGCCGAGTTCGCCGAGTACGTGACAGCGGGGCCCCAGTACGCCAGCCGGCTCGAGTTCGCCGTGAAGCTGGGCTACACCGAGGCACAGGTGAGCTCACGCAGGTCGCTGGAGGTACGCTAAGCAGGCGGCCTTGAATGGTCACTGGAGATTGTGTTCAAGCTGAACTGTCGTTCTGTTCTGTCTGTATGTCTGTGCCTCCCGTTTTTGACCGTGCCCCTTTCCTCCCCATTCTTGCCGGCAGGTTCAGCAGGCGCTTCGGAGGCTCGGACCTCAGCCGGGCCAGAACGAGCTGCTCGCCGAGCTGGTGCGTCTCGGCGCGCGGGAACAGCACCAGACCAGTGCCGACCCCAGCGGAGCGGGGGTTGCCTCCAGGGTGGACCACCCGCTCTGCTCTTCCTCCTCCCAGGCGGCCGACGACCCGCTCAGGCCTATCGTCATCGACGGCAGCAACGTGGCCATGAGGTGAGGAGGGGCTGCGGCTCCCGCGCATTTTTCCACTGGCTGCCTGATGTCGACCAAGTTTCCGCCACGGAAGGCTGAAAGTTTCGTATTTTAGTCGAGCGTGGAGTTTCCACTTAAGCCGCGCCTTCCGGCTGCTTCCCTGCCTGGCATTGACGGAAACGGTATAGTGCGCGGGCGTGTCGCCGGTTACGATGAGGAGGGCAGCACCTCTTTCGGCATAATTCAGTAAGGTGGTCTCCGTCGCAAGAGGCAGTGGTGGACCCGAGCCGTTTTTGTGAGCACGACTGTTTGTGCGTGCAAAGGGGAGGGTGAGATGCTACATGTCCCGTGAGCGTTCACTCCTGACGCGTCGAAAGAAACTGTGGAGAAGACATGTAAAGAGCCCACGGTGGTGGAACAGTGGTTAAGACGCTCGGCTGCCGGCTCCACTGATGCGTAATCTTATCCTGGCAGCGTTTCAATAGAGGCAATATGGAAGGCGCCCAAGTTTTGGAAATCATTCTGGAGCCCTCCACTACGGCGTCCCTCGTAGCTTAGCAGCTTCGAGATTTTTAACCCCATAATCCGAACTCTCCCGGGAGTTTGGTTTATATGGAGAACGGCGAGCACGCGTTGTTCCGTAAGGCCGAGCAAGACGTACGCCGAGGTTTGGTTTCCAGGAGCACAAATGCATGGTTTCGGTGTGTGAGAGGCAATATCTACTGCTTACCAAAAGTACCACCTTGTCGGAATACACAGAAATGGTCGGCGTAATGAATCTATAGCCTACAGTGGTGTACATATTTGAGTTACTTGACAAAATTGGTTTTCCCCCTCTTGTTTCTGATATCATTAAACCGCAATACACCCTGTTGTTAGCCATGCACTGCACGTGCTTGCGTGCACAGGTCGCGCGGTTTCCGGAGGAAAACGTGTGTATAGTGCCGGCCGTGTTTTGGAATATTACGCCGCCCGACACGTTCCCCGTCGTGTCGCACGTCAGACTCCGCTGCGGATGACGCACAGGAAACGCAATGCTTGACGGTTCCCAAGATCTCCTCCCTCCAGCGCGGCCATTGGCGGAACAATGCGCGCGTGACCGTCTCGCGAGACTGTCTCTCCGGGACTACACTGCGCCGCCGGCGACCATTATAGAGGCGCATTTAAATGCGCTCGTTTCGCCACCCGCAGCTGCACTTCGAGCACCGGTGGGTGATAGGCCACATTGCAAAACTCGGAGGCGACGCGCGTGAGCTCACGTCCTGGTACTCGCCAACACCCGCAGCTTGTCTTGTGACTTGCGCTGGGCGCCACGGCGTCCCCTGCCACGAATGTGCGCCATCGAGGGCAAGTGTTCGCCCGGGGCCTTGGCGACCCACGTCCCTGTGCATCGTTCTGCGTTGGGTTTGAGGAAAAAGTTCTTCTTTTGAACTTAAAAGAGCACTTCATTCACAGGGTGCTTCGCGCAGCTTGAGCTGAGACTTAAGTAACTAAAGAAATAATAAAAAATTGCGGTACACCACTGCCGTGTGAAGTCAAAGGGCATAATCTTTGCCGTCTTGGGTCGCTCCTCAGATTATTGTTAACTTTTATTGCTTAATTGGTGATCTTAGAAAACATGTTTTTATTTTAGCCCTAACGACACGAACGAAGAATGAGAAAAAAGAAATGGCTGTGGTTTAGTTTCGGTTAAACCTATAGTGTGAAGCGATACCTTCACACTATAGGTTTGACGTTAGTGATCATGTGTCTCGCCACGCACCTGCTCACGCTCCTCACCTGTTCACATCCCACGTCAGCTGACGTTTTATCTTTGCCCTTGACATTGACCTCTGATGAGAACATATCTATCCATCTCGACTTCGAAGCTGTATGAAGGTCATAAGAAGCACACGGTGACCTTGGCTTTACCTCGGTAGTGAAACTATCGCTTCAAAAGGTGCCACAACTGAACTTTATGACTTAAAACACATATCTTTTATAGGCAAACAACACGGGACGAGCAGATATTTTTACCTTAATGCATACGCACTGGTGCCCTCCGCTTCGGGGGAGTTTCATTCTTTTTTGGCAAGGGTTACATTCGGCTTGCTGACACACGATATTGTCTTTCAAGATGCACGAGAAAAGCTTCCAGGATTTCTCTTCCTTTCTGGTCTGCATTTACTTGTATGACACGTGTTTGCTCACAAAGTGGGCACAATCTTCTTTATTGTGGTTATATCGCTTGCTATGTGCCGCCAAGTATCCTGATCCTGATATCGCTGCAACAACTGCTCCATAGCCGCACATTTATGCAAATTAACCGCTGCAGAACCATTTTTGCCCACATCTAAACGTAACCCTAACTAATTCAAAACTAAGCAAACTGCGCTTTCGCTTCGCCTAAATAGGTTTACCAGGGTTAAACCTCGTACATTTTTTTTTCTGCGTAATTAGCATTGAGAGCGGCACTTTCCTGTAAAGGCGGCGGTGATGTAGCCTTAATCCCCAAATCTGAAGATGCATTTGGAAGGGTGATTAATTGAAAGGTGAAATTTCTGAACAATACAGAGTCATCGCTTTGCAGAATGTGAGCGCCAGCGTTTTCTCTCTCTTTTTTTTTTTTTTAATATTTTGCAGGCTTTTCTGAAGTACTGGAAAAGAGGGCCACGTAGGTGGCGCGTTGCTATAAATATAGATCGTGAGTTTCTCTCCGTTTAAGCGTAAGGAAGCGGAGTTGGCTCTAAAGTGAATTATGAAAATTTATGTATATAATGATTTTGAGCTTGACCAGGCAACGCCAGACAGTATGTCGCCGGTTTCGCGCATGTGCGAACTGCCAGCTTTCTTCTTTTTTTTTCTTTGTCATGTCGTCGTTTCAAGCTACGTGAAGCACGCTGCACGAAGGAGCTGTAGTGTGTGCAACGACCGACGCAGCGTGTTACTTACTGCCCGTGGCTGAGTTTGCTGACTTTGATGGCGCCTGGTTTCGAGTTCTCGGGCAGAAAGTCAACGCATACGGTGTTCGCAGCCGCGGTGGTGCACTGAGCTTAATTAATTGATGATGTTTATTACTAAAGCACGATGGCGACTCGAAGCTGCTGGGCGGCGGAACGGATCACTGGCCGGGTATAAAGAAGCTGTTCGAACAAAGGTCACCTTCCCACGCTGCGCACGCATACCAGACCGGAGGAAAGCTTGTAGTGCCCTTCGCAAAAACCGATAACTATACCCTGCTGCACCAGGCGGTCGAACCGAGCACCTGACGAAGATCATGACATTCTTATGCAATCTGCAGTCGCGGAAGCGTCTTTTCTGCCAGTGCAATACGCTCTGGAGTAACCGAGAACCATTTTACGTTTCCTCATTAGAGGCAGAGGGGATGATTTTTTTTTTTTTTTTATCTTTCTTTTACTCTACGCGACGTTATAGTGACGACTCTGCCCTGCGAAGCGGAAAAACGGGATCCGCTCGCCCGTGACGACAGCAGCCGCGGCATCGACGGCTTATCTCGTGACATGGGACAATACCGTATAGCGTGATGAACACAGAGTGGCCTTCGAGAACGGTCGCGTGTCCTGGCTCGTCCCAGTGGTGACGCAGTCACGGTATGTTTGCCCGGTCTCCGTGGCTTTACGCCGCGCCAGAAGCGACCTTCTCGGTCCCCCAGCGACTTGCCCTGTAGCGGTCTCAGGATAGCCACCGCCACGCGCGCCACATTAGCGACCAATGTGCATCTTTTGCTTCGCGAACCTGGTGGCTGCGCCCTCGTCTTCACGAGTACTTTTACGGCTTCGTCACGTTCCAGTCGCTTGCCTACCTTTGTGATAGCGAGGAGGACGCGGGCGACGGCAGCGCACGGTGTAGCCCCAGTCGCATCGTGACTCGATTGAGATTGAGCACCGCGCTGGTCGTGCTGCTGCCGGATTTGCGCCGTTTCTTCACCCTGTTCCTATGCGCCTACTCCGCTTGCTTTGGGGTCCAGTGCGGGCTCGTCTTCCCTCGCCGCTGCGACGTCGAAACAGAAGCACATAAAACCAAAGGGAAAAAAATCAACTCCTTGTTTGTGGGAAAGTTGAAACTGAACCGGAATTACCCCCCCCCCCCCACACACACACACATACACACACACACTCTTTAGCGAAAAGGACAGTAAAAATGAAAAGCTTGGCTTTTTTTTTCTTTTTTTTTCGCGTTTAGCCTTGACAGAGAGGAGAGAAATTAATGAGCGGTGTATTTGTGGCGCGCAGGACAATAGAAATCGGAACACTCCTTCCGGCGACGATGTTATTGGACGCACACGTGCTGGATTAGCCTTACTTTGCTATGCCATTTCTTGCAGCGATTGGTGTTGCGAAAAGAAAAAGAAAAATTGTGGCACAAAATCGGGACATAACTTGCGCGCGTGAGTACATCCGCACCGGAGCGTGTTCCCTATAATTCTGGGGCCGACTGTATACCACGCTCAGCAAAGGAGATGGAAACCGACTGAAACCAAGGGCGCTAGCACAGCACGTGGTGACATGAATGCAAATCGACGGGATCGACAGTGTGAAAAGTATGGGAAAATTTAGTTGGTGCCGTACAGGCTCCGTCTTTGTCACAAGCAGCGAGCCAACGGCGTTTTTCTTCTTCTTTTTTTTTTTTTATCGCGCTGTATAGCCCTCACTTCACATCTCTATATGCCTCAGATTAATCCATTGGGAAAGGAGAACCATTGCCCCCCGAGGTTTGTCACCTTTTCGCCTGTAGAGATGTCATATAATGACTTCATACGGTTTGCAAGAAAACCTCGTTGTCCGGGCACTTTTAGCTGAAGTAACGCATCGTGCTGCTCTAGGAAGGGCTTTTGGAAGTCTTAAAACGTTTGTTTCCAATTTTTCCTAGCCGGTCGTGGTAGCCGCAGTCCTTTGTCCAGGACCCCGTCCTCAATCCAGGAGAGGAATGAAGGGTGATGGTTTGATTTCTTGGTGAGTTTGGAGACTCCGATGCATAGTGTTAGGATCGTCGCGCTGCGGACACTGTTCGGAGTATTGCGTAGGAAGAGGAGGGGCCAGGGTCTGTAGCTAGTGCCAGGCGTCGTCGTCGGTCTTATCGAGCGTTTCGTGGGCTGGTGATAATGTTCCTCGTTGTGTTTCTTTAGCACTCGGTTATGTCCGCGTCAGTGAGCGGTTCTGAGCTTGAATTCCTGCGACGGTGTGCTTGAGGACTCGGCTGCGCATATGCGCTCCCCCCGGTTCTTACGCGCTGGTCCGCTGGCAATTCCCATGGTATCCGGGAGAGGGAGCGAAAAGATTTTATTTTAAGTAAAAAAAAAAAATAAAAAAGACATCATCTTGAAGAGGCTTCCAGGAGGAGGAGGGTATGTCGTGAGCGAAGGGACGCTCAACCTGGCAGCGGCTGTCATGGGAAGAAGAGAAATGGCGAGAGCGAAAAAGCGTGAATGGAGGGTGGCTGCAAGGGAAACCACCTAGAAAGTGATTGCTCTAAAGCAGGTGGCGGCATCCTAGGAATGCGTTAAGGGGCGGGGACCGCGGAAGGAGGGTAAGGCGAGAGCGAAGAGGAATGTGACATGCTCCAAAGTCCCTCAACGAACTATTCGTTTATTGAGGGGGTTTAGCAAGCTCCGTTCGCGTCCTCGGATGCTGGAACGGCCATCCGTCCCAGCGCAGCGGAGGGGAGGAGTGCAAGTCAAAGAACTAATGCTGCACGAAACTGAAAGAGAGAGCTCTGTAACTATATAATTACGCTTGTTGCTTTCAGATTCCTCACCCAAAATTACCGCGAAAAGAAAATACCGCAGCAGCTTTTGCTGAATCTTTCATAATGCAGTTATAGCCGCATTACGGTTTTTCTTTGCTGTTAGCTCTGCGGCTCCTAAAGCCAATCTCGTGTTCCACCTTAATCCGCCGGAGCGGAGGCGTGGCCAGTGACATCACTCATCGTGATCCGTTGCGCAGAGACGCTCGCAGTTGCGGCACTCGCTCGGAGGCTCTCCGCTTTGATGCCATGTGACTGGGCGGGGAGTCACATGAATGCGACAGCTAGCGCATCGCATCGCATCGCATCGCATCGCAACCGGTTCCTAGCGCATCGCATTCATGTAAACAGGGGTAATGCGCTAGGAAAGCGACTCGCATTAATGCGCCAAGCAGGGCTGGATTCAGAGGGGTAAGTCGACTTACCCCTCTCAATCGTGTCGCGTTCCGCCACCACCACGCTAGAGATGATGCGCTACATGTAAACGCTGTCTAATCGCATTACCGTGAGGCGCTACGAAATGCGATGCGATACGATGCGCTACTGTCGCCTTCATGTAAACACGGCTGTTACAGCTGCTTCGCTGGCGCTTGAAGTCTCGCCATTGATGAGGTGCGTGCCGATACGAGTCTGCACTTCTGCGCAGGCTGATGTGTAGTCATGCTTAACTAAGCTCAAGGTCGGATGTGTGGTTTAACCGGCGCAAACTTCCGTTTTTATGTTGTGATTAGTTTAGAATGCTTCTACGGCCGACCGATGACATTGTCCTCCAATTTCGATACCACTTCCAGTTCCTTCTCGCCGTGCATTAAGAGAATGACAAAAGCTGTGGAAGAAGGTTCAAATCTGATAAGAGGACAGAGTAGCAAACCGTATTAACTCTCTCGCATTTGGGCGCATAATAAAGAAACTAACAGCCGCCCAGCCAAGGAAAGTTCTGGGGAAGGCTTCTTTTCTTTCTTTTTTTTTTTATTTATTAGAACCTGAAGGGCCCCCAGATGGGACATTACATGAGGGGTCCTTATTTTTAAGGTGATCAGTGGAATATACGCAGGGGCGTCATCCCATGGGCCAAAGGTAACTGACTGAAAAGTAAATTAAGAAACAGTCATCTGCCGGCAGTAGGATCCTCGGCGCCCTGGGTGGAGAGATGAAAGAAGGTAAATCATGAAGTGCCGTAGTGAAGCGCCTCGTAACGATGTCTACTACCTGGTTATAGTAAATAAGAGAGTAAATAATCCTTCTTTTGTGCTGCCTCGAATACCACCACCTTCTTTCAGATGTTTTTGTATTCTTAATCCGCGCTGTAAGCAGTTTTTTTTTTTCTATCATTAATCTGAACTGTTTGAAATTTTACTCTTTTCCATTTGCGATCTAGTGTTGTCCAACTTTACTTCTAAAATGGTGTTCGTATTTTGTTTCTATTGTCTGTTCTTGAACTAAGTGTTATCAAAGCGCTTCGTGTGTCCCCCCTATGTAATACCCTCCCCGAAGGGCCTTTAGGGTATTTGAATAAATAAATAAATCTCTAACGTGTCCTGACATCGCGCATCACACGAGTACCGTTTGTGAAAGCAAAGTGGTAGGTTGTCAAATCCAGCAAAGCTCTACAGAAAGGGAAAACGAGCCACGAGTGGAAAAGAAGCGCGCAGTTGCGGAGGAGACATCGGCGGCACGTCCTGAGAAGCGGGCTTTCCCAGCGAAGTGGCGCCTCCTTCTCTTCCCCGTCACCGCGTTCGTCGTCGTCGCAGCGCTGGGGATACCCTCCGCGTGCGTCACTAACTGCCACCGCCGTGGTTCCGGTTTCATGGTCGCCGCCCTTGCACGCGACCCCGACGAAGGGGAAGCAAAGAAGGACAATGAGAGAAAAAGAAAAGCGGAATGAAAAGAGCGAAATAGCGTCTCGCACGCACCCGCGCCGTCGTGTTCTTATGTCGTGCACGAGACGCGCCAATGGGACGAATACACATTCACGCGACTCACACCTGCGTCGATGCAAGTGCACCCCCCCCCCCCCCCTTCCACAGTCAGTAAGATCGTCGAACATGCAGATGGAGGAAGATTGGAGGAGCAGTGGGAGGGAGTGGTGGTGAAAATATTTTAATTAAAATGTTTAGGATGTTGTAGCGGCGGTTGGAGTCCTTATTCCGGAATCCCATTGGCGTAGACTGCTGTCCGCGCTCTTTCGACCAGTTCTTTTTGACTCCTTGCGTCCTAGCTGGTCAGAGCTGCCTCCCACCCCTCCTGCGTTGGCTGGTTATTAATGATGATAGCCTGATTTCGCTGGCAGGCCCACACCATATGGTACAGGTCCGCCTTCTCCCCACAGAATTTGCATTGTGAGTCAAATGACTCTGGATCTATAGCGTGTAGTCTTCGTGGGTTGGTAAAAGTGTTGGTATGTACCTTGCGGAGGTGTACCTCGATCCTCCCCTTTGTCTTCGAAAGACCAGCTTTGGCTAATTGAAAGGGCCAGCAGGGCAGCAAAGGCCGCGGGAGTCCTGGACTGAGGACCCAACCACGGGAGCTCTAGATTATTTTTATTTTTTGCATTATATAAAGTTCTCTCTCTCTCTCTCCTTTGTCTTGTGTCCTAGACGGTGGAGGGTAGACCCGGCGAGGTAATCTTGCGTGCTAAAGTATTTCAGGGGGCTTCGCGTTGCACAAGACTGCCGCTTGTCGCCGGCTTTGTCTTCTGAGAACAAGCGAGCGTGTGTTGTGGCGTGCCAGACGGGCGCTGTTGTATGTTCAATTCTTCGGTGTCGACGCATGGAACATTCGCGGGATATTCCTCTGCGGAGCGAAGGCCGTCTCGAGGTCTTTTCCCGGAGTCGGCTGGATGATGATCGCTGCCGGGCTGTTCACGCCAACGCCGCCAGCGCGGTTCTTGAAGCGGATGCCTGCCAGTTCCCCTCCCACTCGCTGACGTCACGGTGCTTGCCCGCTCCGGCTGCTTGCCTCTTTTATTCTCAAACTGGAATTTGGGAGGCTTATCGGAAGCGTTTGGCGGCGATGTTCCCTCGAGTTGGTGCGTCGCCAAAGGCGCTGTGTCCGCCAGACGTGCGGCGGACCTGATGAGCGTAGCATGCGGCGAGGTCCCGCAGGCCAACTGCGTACGCCCACTGGGCTCTCCTTAGGTGTATCTTCTCATCTTTCGCATCGTGTTAGAGTAACGGGATTGCCGTAATAGGCGAGGGTAAATTCTGCAGTTGTCCCATCAGATGTGTGGTCATGCCGTAATATTATTTAGTTGCCAGTCATGCTTGTAACGGGAGTGCCGCTCGTATGCTTGCGGAGGGGAAAGCTGTTCCGTGCTGCTGTCGTCGAACCTCCCTTCCGCCTTCTTCCTTCGCGGCGTTGTTCATTGCAAACTTGATTACGATGCCTTGCTGTACGTTTCGAAACATTTGCTTCAGCGTTCTCGTCTACAGGCTAGTGGTTACTACAATTGAAACAATTAAAGCAAACGGGGGCTGGTGATACCTCTGAATTTCTGGAAGCACAAGCCAAAAGTGCTCGCCGAAGTATTGAGATGAGCAAAAGAGAGCTGGTATATTCAGTGTTTCCCTTTCATATAGCATCGAAGTGAAGCAAACGGAGCGTCGGATACCAGGTGGTTTGTAATGTTCGCCTATCACGAGTTAAGTCTTAGCTACTGAGTGTTGGTTAGGACGTTTGTTAGGTAGAATGAAATGCTGTCCAAGGCGGCGTATGTACTCTTTCCGGAATGACTGATGAAACTGAAGAAGAAACCTCTGTCTTAAACCGTTTGTTGGTTTTAACTACAATTCAGAGCTGAAATCATGTGGGCAAAATTCGTAGACTTATCCGACGCCTGTTGTTGCTGCCCCACTTGGGTTAGGACATAAAAAAATAGGAGGAGGTCTGAGAAGATTAATGTTAATCGAGAAATGCTATATAGGAAATGGATCAGTCTAATGCAGTAAGAAAATAAAAGCATTAACATTTAGGTTAGGTTAACGGTTAGGCAGAGGTTAGGCCTGGCGAAATGACCATAACAATTCCTTCACATAAAAGAAAGAAAGAAAGAGGGTTGGAGAGATGCCATGTAGGAAGAGAGATGCGGAACACCCTTCTATCCTCTTCGGGCGCGGCTCGCTCAAGAATCGAGACATAATGCCATTGCGAGCCCTGGTGACCGCCTCCGTTGCAGCTTTAACCACAGAGTACAGGAGCGGAGCGGAATGTTCCGCTGGCGCAGACGTGCTTTGCTTCCCATAACTCGTCCCCCACGAGATGGTGGTGGTGTTTTTTTCCGCTGTCTCGAGCCATTTCTGCGTACTCCGCCATGCCGGTGACGTCAGGTGACTCGTCCCGTCCTGGAAGCTGTGGCGCAGCAGCGGCTGGTTCGCGGAAACTGGCGTCGCGCTCGCATGTGCGCTATGGACGGGGATGTTGAGAGAGTCTTCCGGAATGCCTGACAGATGGCGAGCTTCGAATGCTCATTGCTGCTTGCTCCTGTGTATTGCTGTGCGGCAAGACAAGCGCTCATTTCGCGGATAGCATTGCCACGTTTAGTCTTTCTTTTTCTTTTTTACGCACATATAATCGCTAGACCAACGGTTACGTGAGCGTGTGGGAAGGTTGCTGCGCGTGCAAGCGACACGACGGCGCTCCATGCTTCGCGGCTAAAAGCGTGCCCACATACAGCTTCGGCGAGTTTTACGTGTACAGTCATGGGCCGAAGTTTATGGCATGCTGGTTGGAAGAAAGACAGCGGTGAGCCAGTTCGACGAAAAAGCCTGGAGGAGAGAGAGCAGGCGTGCATATTTCACCATGCTCGAACGAACGCGAGCGGACTTGGCAGTGAGCAAAGCCAAATATTTTGTTTTTATTCTTTTTTTCCCGCCAAACCTGCACCCCGTGACTGCATTTTTGCAGCCTCTTCGGATTATACTGGAACTTTCACTGTACGTTCTGCTCACTTCTTTCGTCTTGAAGGATACTGGTAAGCTGCTCGTCCTGATTAGCGAGTACTTGCCTAATGCGCTCAATCCTACTCTGATTTTCCCGGTTATTTCCCTTTCGTGGTGCGGATTTGATCCTTGCTACCTATCCTAAGTAGGCTTGTTCTCCTACCACTTCCAGCGCCTCGCTATTATTGTAAACTCTTGTTCTTTCCCGGGGCTGTTTAACGTTACTTTAATCTTCTGCATATTATTAATTTTAGGCGTACCATTCTTTTTTTGCCAACATACAGGTCATTAATCATGCTTTGACTATACTCGTATAGTCAAATTTCTGTGGCACTGCAGCCAAGGCTAAGCAAGAAAGACAAGGAGGCGGGTCTTTGCCACTGTAGATCGTAGATCGTGTGGTCAGTTAACGCACAGAAGCATTTTTCGCCCTTACCAGCCTTGCCGGGGCCGCTACTTTCTCTTCAGCCGTTTGATAGCCTAATCGTTCAATTAAATGCGATTGGCGGTGTCATTCAATTGTTATATGCCAGAGACGAATCGATTCTTGTGTGTGAGATTGTTGGGCTCTTCCCCGCGATCTTCAGGCACGACTATGCTGTGCCGCGGAATCACAGAGGCCCGACTCGCTGCCTTTCCTGTCTTGTTTTGCCAGCGCAAGTGTAAGCGCCTTTCGGCGGCGGGTAGGGTGGTGGCTGAAGGTGTTGGTCGAAGTCAGTGTACCGTTACCACATTACATTTTATAATTACGGAAGGGTTATAGTTTCACATCTTGATGTTTGCCTTTAAAGATGAAATGCCGCTGCGTTGGTTCAGGATGTGGTGTTATTCGCATCTTGTCGAATGCACTATTTAAAGCGTATTCCCCCTGAGAAACCCTCCGACACGCAGGCTGCAGTCAGCGGTTTGTTCATCTTCGTACTCATCCTCCCTGTCTTGTTCGTGCTCCTCCTTGGCTTGAGTAAGTGAAAAGGTGGCGTGTTTGAACTGCGACGAAGGCGTACTTATTACGCAGATCTTGTTGCTTGGAGATTGGAAGCGTGCAGAGTGGGTCAGAGAAATGACTAGCGTTAATGACATTCTGGTGTAAATCAAAAAGAAGAAGAAGAAATGGGCGTGGGCAGGCCATGTAGTGCGAATAGAGGATAACCGATGGTCGCTGAGGGTAACAAACTGGATTCCAAGGGAAGGAAAGCGTAGCATGGGGCGGCAGAACATTAGGTGGACAGGTGAAGTTAGGGAGCTCGCAGGGTTCAAGTGGATGCAGCTAGCATAGGGCGGGGTTAATTGGAAGAATATAGGAGGCACCTTCGCCCTGCAGTGGATATAGCCCGGCTGATGATGATGATGATGTTGCTTGTCTGTCTGGAATAGAATGATTCCTTTCTGAAGATTGATTAGCCGCAAGAGGTTAGCCTCGACTCATGTGTCAGTGGCTGAATTTATGTTGGTTCGTGGTGTGATCCAGAATATCGGCCGTTTCCTCGTCGTGATAATCACGTAGGAATGGTTAACACTGACTGGTCGGATGCGCAAGCTTCGCGCTCCTTCGAAATTAGACGCTGGTTTGTGTGTGTGAGTAAGTCACGTGGCCATGCATGGATATGCCCCATTGCTTGTAGCGCCTGAGACATAGTTGGAATGCCAGGCAGGAAGCCACGAGTTGTACGGCCGAGGCGGCTACATTTCGATGCGTTTGCAAGTTCCAGGGGACGTGGAATCCGCCAAAGCTTGTCCAGTCACGACGTCACCGCGTTTCTGGAACGTTTCGGTGCGTGTTGCGTAGCAAAACGTTCGAGCGTCTCCTGCGCGCGCAACGGTCGTGAACCGCAGCAGCCCGTTTGCCACGTTTCAGTCCCCGGGAGGAATGCAGCAGCAGCTCGTAGATGATACCGTCCGCGTAATCACACGCTGGGTGGTGGTCGGTTGTCCCTCCTCTCCGCGTATACAAATGGTCCATCAGCTGCTGCCATCCCGTGCACTGACAAAGGCACTGGCCAGGGCGCAGCTGTTTGGCCGCAACCGGCTGCCGGAGGAGGATCGGTGTGGTTCGCTGGGGTCCGGCAGAGAGGCACGCCGACCGGATACGCGGGCCCCGCGGAGCGCACGAGCCGCGCATACCCAAGGAGGAGGAGGAGGAGGAGGAAGGGCAGCAGAGGTGTGCGCCCCTCTCGAAGGAGCCGCCGCGAAGGTACGGGGGAGTGCGCAACAAGAAGAGAAACGAAAAGCAATAAAACTGTGTGCGAGGGATGGAGGCACAACCAGGATGCCGTCGGACGCTGCACTTGTACTACCACTACGGCGGCGGCGGCCGGTGCGCTACCCGGATCTCTCTGGAGAGCGGCTCCTCTCTCAACGTGGTGGTGGTGGGGGGCAATCGCCTTGGTGCGCGAACCAGAATGCTCGACGGAGCTGAAGAGAAAAACACTTTGCAGAAAGCGAGGAGAAACGCGCTCGTCGTGCGCGACCAAGCGTGCGCGCGCGTTATTCTCCCTCTGCCTCCTTGGCACAGTATGTTTATCACGTGCTTAAGTAACGAAGCTCTGCGCTGGATTATGCCTTAGTGGAGAGCTCCTGTCTGATTTCCGCCTTAATCGAAGCGTAGGTACAAGTCGCCTTAGAACCTGGGCTAAGCGAAGTGCCCACATTGGTGTCACTGGGCCCCGATTTCATCGAGGCTGCGGTGAAAGGCGCGAACTGTAGTACGCATGACGCAGTCTGCGTGGGGCGAGCGCCATCGCGTATGTGGTGCGACCTTCTCTCGTCGTCCTGGCCAGCTTCGTTTCGTGCGCTCTGCTCAGGCCGCTCAGGCAGCGTTTCCCCGTGGCCGTACTCGTGGTACACAAGAGGGAGAAATAAATGGACCCGTCCGGGCGAAATCGTCTTCGCCCTGTCGCGTGACGAGAATGACTTGAAAGCGCGGGAACGTAGCTTGTAGTTGCGGTCCAGATCATTCCTGCTAATGTAGCCGATGTCCTCAATGCGAATTTTCAGAATGGGAAGTTGTTTGGCGCGAGCAGAACCTTGCTGTTTAACGTTGAACCGACTAGCCTCCGTTAGTAGAATTTGTCTCTAGGTGGAAATACGCCGCGCCTAGCATATACCCGAAAAAAAAAAAAAAATGTTCATAGTGAAAGGTTATACACAAGGCCACAGGGTGAAGGTCACAGGAAGTGTTCGCTCGTAAGAGGTAGAGTTGAAGTGTACTCTCGACAGATGCAAAGAAGGGGCAATTCGCCATTGTCTTTCTATCCACTTTCACTCCCACCTTCCTCCCTTCCCTTGCGGCGCGGTTCAGGTGCCCATTATTATTCGGCGTCATAATAAGGGGCCTCGCAGCACGAGTTGACTCGTCAGAAACCCAACAAGAACCCAGTGATGTTGAGTACACTCACGAATTTCTAACCTAAATTTCGGTTGCGCTTCTCCAGCGGAGTTTATGTTGAGGGATTTGGGTTGATTTTCCGTAGTGGTTTTGCAGAGAATAAAATCATAAGTGCATTAGCAGAAACATGGAAATGGGCTGATTTGGCAAATATTTGAAGTGTGCGCAATATATTGCATACACAAGATTTATTAGCGGTAAAGTCGAACGTGAAACATGTAGGTTCCACGAAGGCGACGTGTGTTGCGATAGTTGGGCGCCGCTTTTCAAAGAACACAGGTCTGATAATTGCTTGATTTTATTTATTGACAAAGAAATAAAGGGGCTCAGTTAACACAATATCGCATGTGAACCTGATTAGTTGTGCTGCAACGAAAATAAATAGCTATTCACCATAATATTTTGCATAACATTGCGCTGCTCTGCAGTTCACAACCTGCACACACCGAGAAGCCATTGTGAAGGAGTAAGGTATATATAGATTGACTTGAGGTATACTAATATACATGAAAAAGCACCGGTCTCCAAGTTATTGTGCTAATCAATAAAAAAAAATGGGGAAAAGAGAGTCTAGTTGTGATATACATACGAAGAGAGGCAACAGCCTCTGGTACCAAAGAATGCACATTGATTATTTGTTCTTTTTTTTTCCAGGCGGGGGTGTCGATAAGTGCGACATTATAATGTAATCATGGGGATCCACATGGCTCCGGTGGGTTCGGTTCCCACCGGCGTGATGTGATTCTGCGAACCCACCGGAGGGAAGTGATTGTTTTGCACAGCATAGCATCATGGGATTTATATGACAGGAATTTGTGAAAAGCGCGCAAACAAATGCTAACTATCAGCAGCATATGAGATAACGCACACTAAAATGCACAGTCAAAATTTTGCCCCAGTTTAACCCCACTTTAGCCGGTTAAAACGTGCAAAACCACTGTTTAGCATGATGTGGCTAGGTTTCGCTTGGCGATTTACCCTTGAGAGACTGCGATACAGAGTTTGACAGTGTGTAAGGTCTTTAGCTAGCACGGATTTGGGGAAGGAAAATGCGCATTATCCGTCTCACTTCACGATGCACGCGCTTACTTATTAGCTGCATGCAATTTGTCGTCTATTCCAATCCCCTTCGCAAACTATGCTCCAACCTGGCTAATAAATGGATGCCAAATTGGAGGCAATATGGTATGACGTCACCACGAAGAACGGATATGTCAATTTTGATGCGAAATGACGTCATACCTATCTGTTACCACTTTCTGCGGACGCACTCATGAGCCAAAAAAGGATTTTTCCTTAAAAACATCCAAGCTAGAAATCTATAGCACTCTGTCTTTTTTTTTTTTTTTTCGAAGGCAGAGCACTGGAAGGGATGGAAGGGAGTTTCAAATTTTTGTTGTTAGTTAATAGGCCAGGTGACCTCCCAGTCTCGCGTCCTCACGCCTGTAGAATCTTCGATTGCCCGGCGCGAACTGAGCAGCTAATGCCGCGGCGTCCGACGCTATCCCGCATTTAATTTCTCTTGCCCGTTCACTCGTGGTGCTTTTCTGATTGATAGACGTACGGAATCCAACGTCGCTGCGGAGCCTTTCATAGCTTCTCGTCTTTCCTTTCTTTTTCTTTTTTTCTATATCAGCCATCTCTCGTGCCTTTTTATTTTTCTTTCTTCTTACCTTAATAGCGGCCGTGAAACCCCCTTAATCGAAAAAAAAAAATTTTTTTTCCGCGGCAACGCGGATTTTCCGCGTTCGCTGCAGGGCGCACGCGGAAAATCCGCGTTGACGAGAAAAAATTTCTTATCGCTCACGCGCGCCGCATACGTGAGCTCGCGCTCGATTTCGTGCCAGCGAAAAAGGAAAACGAGCAGAAAAGAAAGAACAGCAACGGCTCGAGAAGGATCGGGGACTTGGCTATACGCGGCCTGTGTGAAGCCAGGTTACGGGGGTGAATGCGCTGACAGCGCTGTTTGCCGGGGAACGCGGTATTGTGCAACCGGCCGGGCAGCAGCGCGCGGTGCGCGGGTTCTTGTCGTCGTTGTTCGCCACCGGGTCACTGCGGACGTGGAGCGCGCAAATGCGTCCTGAATAAAAAAAAAAAATTAATCAAGAACGGAGCAGTGGCTTGGCCGGTGTGTATGGGTGACTGCGCCGTTAATCGTGAAGGATCGTTATGCCTACGCGATAAAAGTATAATTTTGCGCCGTTAACGACATTGCACTTCGGAACATATCTATCCGTGTCCGTGTTTTATTTTTGAAAAAAAAAAAAAAAAAAAAAAAAAGACGCACGCGCAATCAGCATCCTATAGGCATAGGAAAAAAAAAAAAAACGTAATCGTGTGAGTTGCAAGCACATGAACTTTTTTCTGTAGTCGGTGCAACCCTTAAACTGCTAATTAGAAAAACCGTTAATGGTGTTGTTAGCACGCGAACACCGTTATTACAACCTTGCACGGGTGGTGCAAGTGTGCAGCAACTCAGTTTCGGTTTCACTTTATTTCACCACACATGTACAGAAGGTTTAAAAGCTACATGTGGTGAGGAAAGCGGAAAAAAAGCTGCGTGCGATGCAGCTTGGCTGGCCCCGCCTCCCCTTAAAGTTGGCAAGCAGGACAGGAAGAAAAGCTCAAGTACTTAAAAGGTTGAAAGTACGTTCAAGATTTATCATTAGGAAAACTAGAAACAAATAAAGGCAAACAAAATCATCATGAAGCCGGATAAAAGGGAACAGACGTTTTCCTCAACTAAACATTGCATGGCAAACGTTCTTCGATAATAGACGGAGTTGTCCTAATGTAAGATCAAATTATAAGTGCACTGTTACGTTTCTCCACCGAGAAGTGGGACAGCTGACGCGGCCACCGCATAGCAACAGGCAGAACCGCGAGCGGATCGGCCATTTCGACGCCGTTCATCGGCCGCGCAACGCTTCCTCCCGCCGACAAGTCTCAGCGTGTTCCTGTGCGTGCGTGTGTGTGCAAAAGCTGGCCAAGCCTGGAGCTCGAGGGAAAGTGCGTCGCCCTCTCCTGTCTGCAGGAGGTGGAGGAGATGAGGTCGGAACACCTGCGATTGAGTCATTCGTCGTGAACCAACATGTTTGGCTCTCCCTTTCCTGTGAGGGTTTACCCTTTCCCTGTGAACTAGAAAAACTATAAAAAGCAGCGGCCGACTCCGCTGAGAGAGAGACTACTTTGACGCGCCGTTGTTACGACGTTAGACACCAGCTGTGTGAGAGTGTCTGTAATCTCTCCGGGTCAGCTTCACTGCCCGTTTCTTCATGATGTTGCAGTAAAGGTTGTTTCGTTAAAAGACGCCTCGTCTTTGCTGGCACCTTTGATGCCGTCCGCCGTCCACGGAGCCGCCAGGCCAACGCTACCGAGAGGCCGCGCGCCGCAGCGGTACGCAACCCCGGCACTCGCGACCCAAACCTAACAACTGGCGTCAGCGGTGGGTTGAGCACGCGACCACCAAATGTAACAACTGGTGGCAGCGGTGGGATGAGAGACGAGGACGACCAAGCAGTGACCGTGGTCGGTGAAACGAGCCAGGCCTGACCGAAGTGCAACATCTGGTGGGAAGAGCGGAGATGTCCGAGGCGTGACTCGTGAATCAAAGCAGCTCAGCGGAAAGTCGGGAGCAGTGCAACGAGCCCTGTGTGATGACTGGTTGCCTGCAGCGGAACGACTGCGTTGGATTCTTGGCTGCGAGGTTTGGTGAGTGCGGGACTTTCTTCTACTGAGTTTTGCCAGGCTTTTGTTAAGTAGAGAACAGAGCTGGTAACTGTGTTGTCGTTGTTGCTGGGTTAAGTGCAGCAAGGCAATAGTGGGCAGTAGAGAAGGCAGCATTCGGAACAGCCATGGGTTTGGATTTGAAGTCGTTGCGCAAACCGAAATTGCTGGAGCTTGCGGAGGAGTTGGGTCTGAATTTGTCAGACAAACTCAGAAAACTAGAAGTGTTAAAGGCTATTCTTGAGTTGGAAGCTGAAGATGACGAGCTTTTGGAATGCCTTGAGATCATTGACGAACGTAAAGAGGAACGTCAAGAGAAAGAGGAACGTGAACGTAGAGAACGTCACGAGAAAGAGATGCGTGAACGTAGAGAACGTCACGAGAAAGAGATGCGTGAACGTAGGGAACGTTTCGAGAAAGAGGACGCTCGCGTAAGGAAACTGATGCAGCTGGAGATATCAGCACATAGAATGAGCGTGGAAAGGATTAAAGCTTGCAATGCCATTCAGTGTAACGGTTCAATACCGCGAGATGGTCCGCCACCGTTCCTCATTGCCGAGGATGTGGCCGAGTATTTGGCAGACTTTGAGAATGTCTGCAGAAGTAAACGTTTCGAGCGAGATAGTTGGGCGCAGATGTTGGTAGCTCTTCTCTCCGCTGAAGCGTCGGAAGAAATCAAGCGATTGGTTGGCGACCGCTTGAAAAATTACGATGAACTAAAAGAGTCATTGCTGATACGATATCAGATAACGCCTCAGGATCTTCGGAAGAGATATGAGAGCGAGAAACATTGTAACGAGGCATACTTTGATTTGGCCTATCAGTTGAAAGCCGCTGTAAGCGAATGGCTAGACAGTGCGGAAGTTCCGGAGCAAATCGAACTTGCACCGGAGTGTGAGAAACAGCTTGGGGAAGCGGCCGAGCAAGGTGACCGCAGTAGTGAGCCGACCGAGCCTCGAACAGAAGAGTATCCTGTTACCTTGGTCGAGCCACTAGCTGAGACGGTTAGCACATGCTTAATCGGCGAGAAGTCCGAAGTGACGCCGTTAAGCGAGGTGAAGTGCATGCCGACCCAAGTAGCTGTAGGAGATACAGTTCCATCAAATGAGAGTGGGGAACTGGTAATAACTGAACCGCCTCTCAATGCAGAAGCTTGTGTAGAGCGTGGCGGAGAAGGAAACCAGCTAGGAAATGACAGAATTTCGGTTTCCGAAATCAACTTCGTCGTAGAGCAGGGCAAGCAGAAAAACGAAGTGCCGATCAAGGAAGCTGCGCAGCCCGCGAGTTGTGATCAGCCAGGGCAGACCGACGAGGAGTGTGCGTCCGCTGTAGAGAGCGAGACTTGCGAAGGCGACAGTGAGCGACCAGAGCACAGTCAGAATCGTTCGTGCTCCGATACCACGCTAGGTTGTATTCGCGAAAGCAACCCCAGTGCGAACGCGGACGTGGCATACATGACCCTCACGCAATCCGAAGCGCCCCAGCTGTCGAAAGAGCTTGATCGTGCGCCGGTTAACGCTGAGCGATGCGGCTCATCGGAGGACCCGTGTAACGTGAGTGGCGAGCCAGTGGAAATGCCTAGCTTGAGGGCTGGCATAAGCGGTTGTTCGGATTTGACTGAAAGTGAGTCATGCGATGCAGCCGCGGCGCCGCCAGAGGAAATGCCTAGCTTGAGGGCTGGCGTGAGCAGTTGTCGTTCGGACTTGACGGAAAGTGAGTCATGCGCTGCTGGCCGCGATGCAGACGCGGCGCCGCACTTTGACCACTCAGACGACACCGGTGACCTACTAGCTCCGGTAACCGCTAGCTTGCCAGAGCTCGCGCCGAAAGAAAGTGGGACTAGAGTATTCCAGTGCTGCCACCGAAAAACGCGGAAAGGCAGGCGCGAGAAAGAACGCTGCCATCGTAAGGAGAGCAAACTGAAACGATTGCAAAAAGAAAGCAGAAAGCATGTGTTCCAGTACTGCCGCAGAAAAAAGCGGAAAGGCAGGCGCGAGAAAGAATGGAGCAAGTGGAAGCTATCGCTCAAAAGAAAGCGACTATCCCAAAGGCAGAAATGCGCCCGTGCCCAGAAAATGCGTGACTGGTGCGCCAAGCGTAAGGAGAGGGATAGGTTGTTTAGCAAAGCTAGTGACTTATGCTCATGCGTTTCTTTGCACAGAAACAGGAAGGTACGGTTGTTCCGTGAAACGGACAGCCGAAGCTTTAGTGAAAAGGGTGATCTCAACGGTAATGCCGATGGCTTAAGTCGAAGCCCATAACTTGAGAAGAAGCCTTTATTCACTAGTTGGTGTTTTTCTTCCTGGCCTAGGATTTTAAACAGATTGCATTGTATTATTTTTGTTTGAGAATGACGTTTTTGAAAGCGCGATTTTCAAATTTGTGGACGCGTTCCAAGTGCTGCTGAGCTGCCCTTTAATGTAGATGGGGGCATAAGAGGGAAATAGTCTGGCAAAACTTAGTGAAGTTTGTGCCGTGCTTGCTGGCTGACCGGTTGAGTTTTTAGCGTGGTTGTGATGCTGTAGGTTGTCAGAAATCTCTCCTGAAGACAAGTTGCAGAGTGCCTTGGAAACCCGGACTTGCCAAGGACTTCTTCAGGCTGACTGGCTCAAGAGAAACAGAGTCGGAAGACCCTGGCTAGCAGCAACATCCCGATCCCTCCGGACAGCGGATGCAGTCCCCTGCCCTTCGGGATCTCCCTTCCCCGGCGGGGCAGTCTGTTACGTTTCTCCACCGAGAAGTGGGACAGCTGACGCGGCCACCGCATAGCAACAGGCAGAACCGCGAGCGGATCGGCCATTTCGACGCCGTTCATCGGCCGCGCAACGCTTCCTCCCGCCGACAAGTCTCAGCGTGTTCCTGTGCGTGCGTGTGTGTGCAAAAGCTGGCCAAGCCTGGAGCTCGAGGGAAAGTGCGTCGCCCTCTCCTGTCTGCAGGAGGTGGAGGAGATGAGGTCGGAACACCTGCGATTGAGTCATTCGTCGTGAACCAACATGTTTGGCTCTCCCTTTCCTGTGAGGGTTTACCCTTTCCCTGTGAACTAGAAAAACTATAAAAAGCAGCGGCCGACTCCGCTGAGAGAGAGACTACTTTGACGCGCCGTTGTTACGACGTTAGACACCAGCTGTGTGAGAGTGTCTGTAATCTCTCCGGGTCAGCTTCACTGCCCGTTTCTTCATGATGTTGCAGTAAAGGTTGTTTCGTTAAAAGACGCCTCGTCTTTGCTGGCACCTTTGATGCCGTCCGCCGTCCACGGAGCCGCCAGGCCAACGCTACCGAGAGGCCGCGCGCCGCAGCGGTACGCAACCCCGGCACTCGCGACCCAAACCTAACAACTGGCGTCAGCGGTGGGTTGAGCACGCGACCACCAAATGTAACAGCACGCGGAAGGCTAGACTGCAGCATCTGTAGAGGTACGTGCCAGATTTCATGAAACATTGTGGAGCGAGACGAAGTGCTTCCCTTCAACTTGGCAGCGTTACCTAAGTTGGTAATGTGCTTGCTTAGTTCATGATTATATGACGTTAGAAGAAGATATTCCTTCTGGGATGCAACAGTGTATGAAGGCCGGTGCACGGGGCTCTTAAATTTTTTCAACAACTTTGCGGTTGTTCAATCAGGCATGTTCTTAAAATAATACGATTCATTCCAGCTGTTCACGAGCAGCTTCGAGTTTTAAGCGTGTAGCAATGGCTGCAATTTGCGCGACCGTAATGTTATAACGGGAATATTTTAGGTGAACTGCTGCGCAGCACTTCGCTCCCTGATTAGGGGCTCGTTCAAGTGGCATACATGAACGCGAAAAAGGCAGGCGCGTCGTGCCCTATACACGGAACGAAGTCGCGGTATCCTTTGTGTTGAACTCTTGCCCATCTCAGTATCTTTGTATGACTCATTCCATTGAGGGGCATACCTGATTGCGTTCCACTGGAACAGTTACGTGGCGCACGCTATCTTAATGTAACAGCGAACGGGCTTTCTGAAAGTTATCCTCCTTAAGGCTTTGATTGTTATTCCTTTCCTTACATGTTCCTTACATGTTACATTTTCCTTACTTGTTATCCTTTTCGTTACAAAAACGGGCGTTGTGAAGCAGACATGAGAGCGGCGTGTGATTTAATGAGACGTGAGGGTTACTTGTGGCTTCTTTGGGCGCCCTGCATCTTCCAGGCCGAAAATATTTCGCCCATCGTTGTAGTAGTTGAAAGGCCCAGTAATTACTTCTAAATGGGCAACACGCGGCATTGGTGTAAGAAACAGATTTCAAATCGGGCTTTCGAAGACGGCCGCAATTTCAGACCGGGATTCACATTCTCTCTCTCGTGAAGTGGTGAAGTGGCGTGCACACGGTTGTCACCCATGGTGGCAAGTACCGCTGAAGTGTACCCCCCCCCCCCCCCCCCCTTTTTTTTTTTTTTTGTCTTTAAGGCTCGCAGTTCAAAGAATGGAACAAATGTGTGAAAAGCGGTTTCAAGCGGCGCACCGTCATGCTCGGTGCGTGAGAGAAACGCGTGAGCGGTCTTCTCCGCGTGCGTAGGCGTCTTGCAGTGAAGCCCGATTGCAGCCAGCTCGGCGCTTGACGCGGGAGGGGCATCGTGCGTGGGCGCCTGAATTCCTCCTCCTTCCCTCTCTTTGAGTGCTCGCGTTTTATCCAAACCGCGCTATCTCGGTTCAGGTGTGGCCCCTTAACTTCGTCTCGAGCTGTAAAGGAAGAATCACGCGAATTTGAGCGACCGTGACGAAATCTGGACTGCTGCTGACGCTGCACGAATGCACAGAGGTCGGGGTCGGGCTTCGCTCGTACGTCTTCGAAGATGTACAATGCGAAACCTTAGCAATGCTGGGACAGAATAGGTAGGCGCCAGCATTATAATTTTCATCGAGTGGCTCTGTTGAAGCAACAGTTAAGCTATACAGCTTGTTAATTGCTACCAACAATTACAGCTTGTTACCAAGCTTGTTACCAGCCCGTCTCGCTTCGTAAGTGAGACGGGCTGCGGAGTAAAAATATGTTGCTGTCACTTCGTTGCTTGGAGAGAAAGAAAAAGAAGTGTGGAAGTTTCTCGTGCTCCCTTTCTACGTTATCCATTACTACCGTAAACGTAAGCTTAGCGCCGGTTTGCGTACTTCCATGCAGATGTGTCTGTAGTCGCAGTGCATGCATGCAGAATTAAACTCGCAATCTAGTTAATTAGTGCGAAGGACGACGGGTAATGGTAACCTCTTAATGGTTCTTTGCAATAAACGGCATGTGGGCTGTACAGTATTTGCTGTTACGGCATGATTGGCTGATTTTCTTTTTTTTTCTTTTTTCAAGAATTATGTATCCTCTCGCGCACAACAGCGCACAACCAACTGTTTGGTGCGCTACTAATTGCATTAACAGCACAGCAGAGCGACGTTAACGAAATCAAGAAGAACCGGCATGGACACTACTGAGGACGTGGAGTAGTGCGAAGAGAGGATAGCGAAGGGTAACGAATTGGATTCCAAGGGAAAGAAAGCGTAGCAAGAGGCGGCAGAAAATTATGTGAGAGGACGTTAGCAACTTTTTAGGGGTCAAGCGGATGCACAGGACCGGATTAATTGAGGCCCTCGCCCTGCAGTGGGCATAGTCCGGCTGATAATAACGATTATTTTAACGACGTTAAATATTTAACAGCAACACTTGTACACCTAAGGTATACGCCTTCCGGCTTTGCAGCGTCCGACTGGGTGCGATACGTCGCGCTCATCAGGAGTGAATCGTCCATGACACGTGCTATTAATTGCGTCGCGTTGATTAGCCAGTCACAAGACTGGTCCCACAATATTGACGTAATGAGTGACGTCATTGTGCTCCAAAAAGTGAACACGTGGATGTGCGAGCTATTCATGTTTGTGCAAGAATTTGTAAAAAAAAAAAAAAAAAAAGAAAGTCTTGTGGCATTGCTGTAAGATTCACCACACAAAATGTCGCTTGTATTCGTTTTTCTCGAAAATGCCCAGCAATTTGCGTGCGTGCGTGCGTGCGCACGTGTGTGTGTGTGTGTGTGTGTGTGTGTGTGTGTGTGTGTGTGTGTGTGTGTGTGTGTGTGTGTGTGTGTGTGTGTGTGTGTGTGTGTGCGTGTGTGCGTGCGTGCGTGCGTGCGTGTGTGCGTGCGTGCGTGTGTGTCTTCTTCGTACCTACAACTGCAATACCTTTTTTCTCGCAGTCATGGCAACAAGGAAGTGTTCTCGTGTCGGGGCATCCAACTGGCGGTGGAATGGTTCAGGGCGAGGGGTCACACGGACATCTCGGTCTTTGTTCCGAGCTGGCGGAAGGAAGCCTCGCGCGCCGACACTCCCATCAAAGGTGAGCTAACTACTGCCGTTTTTGTGGCCTCGCCAGCGGCAGTTGCGTGGTCACTCCTCTAGCTTTGCTGATCAAAATCGAAGTACTGCCCAGATCAAGAGAGGGCTTCTAAAATGTTATAGCTCTTGGCATTTTGTTGAAAGGTGTAGCTGTTTCGTGTTCATATCGCCTTTCACTAATTGCGCGCATTATGTTGCAGAAAGTTCAGATGGGACGGCCGCTTTACTTTATGCCTCAAAACAGTCGCTCAACTGCTCATTCGCTCACTCGTTGCGTATGTATCGAATTTGAATGGGATCGCGAACTAGTTCGATACAGAGATAATTCCATATACAAAAAGTGCGACCCAATGAATAAGCGTGGTACACTGAATAAATGTGAATAAGGTGCACTCAAGCTAGAGACGCGGTTCTGCAGCGATTTGCCGCCCGTCCGTCGTACCTGCAGTGCACCGCTCGCCGCGGGTGCAGCGGCCCGCGAGGCGTACGCGCGCACATCCGGGTTCGGAGTATCACCTCCCGCCAGGCGTTGAAAAGGAGAGCACACTGGGCACGCCTTCGCGTGCCGCCCGTAGGCACGAGCGCGCGCGCGCCAAATATGTGGCAGGAACAGACCTGAGCGTCACAGCCGCGCGGCGCAAGGGCTCTTCTAGTTGTGGCGCACATAAAAACTACAGTGGACGTGGTGCTTTGGGAAAGGCCTCACACGTCGTTAAGTCCAAATCTGGTACTGGTACCTGTAAACACAATGACAATTAAAATTAGGTTACAGTTGCATGGTTTCCGCGTCGCCTCTTCAGCGGCGAAACAATCAATATGAGAGCGGCTTTAAGGCTTCGGTCATCTATGCTGGCTTCACCGCATGACAGCAAGGTCGCGATGCAAAGAAAAAAAAAAAAAAAGAAAGAAAGAAAGGAAATAGTACACCAGAGTAAAGACCACTTTCAAGAGGACTCCGGGTTCATCTTGTCATGTGGTTCTACAGCGTCAGTACCGCCAACGTGGCTTTATGCTTGGAAAGCTGGTAGAAAAAGCGGGCCCTTGTAGGAGCATGGTGCACAGCTCGATATATCGCATATCCTGTGAACAGGAGTTCGATAAACGTGAACAACACTGGTTTATTTTTGCTCGGAATTTTCAAGGGGATATTGTAAGAGTTTGATTTGAGCAATAATTTGATATATCCAAGGTCGACATTATTGCATATGTTTGCTTGGCTTCTGGCTGTTGTGGTTTGCCGTCTGTAAAGATGCTAAACTTGTGATGCATGCTTTTATCCAGGCTGTTATGATATATATATATATATATATATATATATATATATATATATATCCTGCCTAATTTCCAGTAAGTATTTGCTCCTTTCATTGACTCTCACCAGTCCTGGGCATGTTGTGTGTTGTTTCGTACAGACCAGGAGATCTTGCTGCAGCTTGAGAAAGAGCGATTGCTGTTCTTCACACCATCTCGCAACGTGGGCGGCAAGCGAATGGTGTGCTATGAAGACCGCTACATCCTCAAGATGGCCGTGCAGAATGATGGCGTGGTCGTCTCCAATGACAACTACCGCGACCTGGTAGCCGAGAGCTTGGACTTCAAGCGTGTCGTTGAGGAGCGCCTGCTCATGTACACATTCGTCAATGACAGGTATGCGGGTGCATGTATTCACAGCTTGTCGCTCCTATTCTTGAAACTTGTGATGTCCCAGAAACAAAGTACCAGTATGTGTCTCTTTTGAACCCTAGTACTCTCAGGGCATTAAACCTTTTAAATAGTATCTATCTAGGAGTCCATCATTTCGAAATGACTATGGACTATATATCAGTTCATTCTTTAGAAGATACTTGAGCTCCATGTGGTAAAAGAGCACTTAAGGTACATCTAATGGATCACTGAAATACACTGTGTATCGATAATTTTATGGTCGCACATTGTTTGGCCTGTATTGGTGCTTATGTTTTGAAGCCCTTAACTATTCTTGCTCATTGCCACCATGCAGGTTCATGCCGCCCGATGACCCACTGGGCCGGCACGGCCCCTCGCTGGACGCATTCCTGCGCAAGAGTGGCATGCTGCCTCCACCGCCCGAGGGGCCGCCCAGCTGCCCGTATGGCAAGAAGTGCACTTATGGCAACAAATGCAAGTACTACCATCCCGAGCGGGGCAACCTGCCCCAGAAGTCAGTCACCGAGCGGCTCGCCGAGCAGGCCCGCCTGCAGCTGCAGGAGGTGAAGGCGCGTGGCGCCATCAAGAGCCGTGACTCATCCCCCGGTGGTGAGTGGGTGCAAGCGCCGAAGTGGAGGCTCTGTGAAATTTTCTGCGGGGTGATCAAGGAACCGGATGTCAAAACTGTCGAGTTTATGGTAGAGAAGAAGACTTATTCTTAGGACATAGCCCGAACAGCTATGCAAAAAGCTAAATTATTGATACAGATGAAGCCAACTTGCTTGTCGTCATAGTTATCCTTTCACGACTGTGCGGGGAAAGTGGCTTTTAAATTGTAGAGAGAGCTTGTTGAGGCTTTTTGTGTGAAGCATGGGAAAGTGTCCCTTATGAATCAATGTGAAACAGGGCAGTGCTTCTCAAGCTCTTAGTGAAACGGTCTGTATACAGTAGAGGAGACATGGCCAAACTGCAGCTCTTAGGTCCCAAGTGCAACTCATGACTCTGGCATATGTATACACTCCCCCCCCCCCCCCCCCCCCCTCCTCCTCTCTCCTTCCCACACACACAAAATTCACATCTAGCTTGGCCGCTTAAACACCAACTGCATCGTGAGTCAAACTTCAGGCTGGTTGCTTACAAATGGAGCAGCATGTATAATGCAGTGGCACAGTGAGAAATTGCTGCTTGAGTTACATTCACTCTGACCACCAATTTGTTGGACAAAATAAAAAGAATTTGTCGCGCCCCCTTTTTTTACTGCACCTCTCTGAAGGGATCATATTTTATAGCTCTTTGTTTATGCCTGTTTGGCGTTCTCTAGTTCACAGGCTTATAACATAGAGATTGCTGGAATCTACTTTTTTTCTTATGCTTTAATGTCCACGATGCTTATCTTGGGTCCACTTTTACTCCCATGTTAAATAACCATTGTTGCCAGGCATACAATTATGTTCTTCTGTGGGCATACAGTGTCGTCAGTGATCTCTTCCGTAATCATATGCGAGGAATTTTCTTAGATACAGAAAAAGGGAGTATCTGTAGCAGTAGTGAATGAAAAGTCATTATTTATTCTAGCAAATATAATGTAATGAATATTTCATTTCAGTACTCATATATGGCTTCCCAAACCATTAAAAATGTCGGCCCTTTTCTTCAGCAACTGATTATGTGAAGCTGTCGTACTCCCTCCTGGCGAAAGTCGATTGACTGCTTCCTACCTATTCCCATGCCATCTAGGTGAACTTCTAAAAACGAAAAGTCTGCCCCCAGGAGCGACAGAAGCGATGTTACCCAAAAAGAAAGTGCCACTGTCTAGGACCAAGTCATCAGTGCCGCCCCCCTCAGCATCTCTCTTGGGTGCTGATTTATTGGAGGCAGATGGCGGGGGACACCTGTCTGTGGCCAAGCGGCTGTCGGATCCGGACTCTGGACTGGGAGCTTTCTCACTGCCCAAGGGGTAAGCACACCCAAAGCTGCAGCACCAAATTGATTGTTCATGCGGAATTGCACACCTGCTGTCATCACTTCATTGCTTTCTGTTAGCTGGAAGCCCACATCAAAAAAATGGCCTAGGTTTAACTCTACTAAACATAGTCAGGCGAAGCGAAACCGTCGTTTTGCTTGGATTTGATTTTCGTAGGTTTAGGTTTAGACATGGGCAGCGATTAAGTTACCGAGACTGATTTTGGATGTGTTTTAAAACTTTGCAAAAAAGTCAAGAAGCTGGTGTTAAAGGGTTTCAGAGTACTGTTGACGTTGAGCTACTTGGAGTAGTAAGGGCCTGTAAAGCCGTTTCAAGTTTGA
This sequence comes from Amblyomma maculatum, assembly GCF_055883805.1. NCBI lineage: Eukaryota > Metazoa > Arthropoda > Arachnida > Ixodida > Ixodidae > Amblyomma > Amblyomma maculatum. The sequence goes on from NC_139344.1 coordinate 426,768,970, forward strand.
CCACCTTTGGGAGAGCGCATTACAGTAAGAGCTTCAAGTGTAAAGCACTTTGCCATCATTACACTGTATGGCATTAATCTGTGCTTTCCGTGTTCATGCTGTAATAGCAGATGGTGCTGGGCTGTGCTGTGCTCTTCCCACTTATGACAATTCCTGATGATGATTAAGATACATTCATTTATTTTAAAAATTTATGCATTTCCTCTTTTCTTTTGGCTACATACACACAGCAAACTTTTCGCGCTTGTATTGACCCTTGGCAATGAGACCTTACATAAGTGTGGTGACTCATTTCGACTTGCACAGGAGCCCCATGCTCTCGCCCGGTGGCGCTAGTGGTGGCGGCGAGGACACGCTAGGCAGTGGAAACCTGCACCGCAAGCTTCAGCGGCAGCTAACGCTCAACCCGGCCTACGACCCGCGGCTTTACCAACTGCGGGCGGCCGTGTCCTCGGGTGCCGCGGTGGGTGGCCTCATCCCTCCCCCCGCTGTGAGTCTAGCGGAAGCTGTGCACGGACGCGCGGGCAGCCAAGAGAACCTGCAGCATCGGGCACTCGGGCGGCTAGCGAGCGACTCCGGCCTCATGCCTAGCGGAGGGTGGGGCACCCTGCCCACAGCGCACACCGAGGTGACGCGCATTGCCAGTGCACCGGACACAACGCGGCAGCAACGGTCACAACAGGCGGCGGCCATCCAACGCCTCAGCAGCACCTCTGACACCCGGTGAGCACTAAGTTTTCGGTTTAGGTTGGTTTGGCACTTTAATGTCATAAAATCATTTAACTAGAGAGACTGTCATCTTTCGCGGAATGATTGGTTCAACGACCAGAGTCATATTGTACAACTTATCACTTTCACAAAATTCTGCTTACTGGGCTGCAGGATCTCATGCCCTGTGGGATTCTTTTTGCTATACATTTTAGCATGGCTAAACTCCACTCACCGTGAATATCTACGTACTTGTGGACATCGTTTGTGGGTATCAAGCATATGTGTAGCCGCAATCATCCAGCCACACTGACAGTGGTTGTGTGTGCATAATTCACTGAGTATAATAAAATGCATAATAAAATTAGTGTGGTGTGCATGATTAGAGAGTCCTAGGTGGTCACAATAAACAGAGCGATTCACGATGAACTGTCTCCGTCATATCACATTGAGAAGCTTTACCAGAAGCAATTGTTATGAATGTCTAGCAATAACAGCAGTATACAGTAAAAGCTCGTTAATTCGACATCGGCGGGACCGTGAAAAATTGTCGAAATATCCGACTGTCGAATTATTGAATGAAAAAAAAAAAAACAAAAAACGAAATGAGCCCCTGGATGACATACCTTTATTTGGTAAAGAAGTTAGTTATCACCATCTGTTTTTTCGGGCGAATTTGACCGGCGACAGTAGCGCTAATCACTGCTAGATGCTCCGTGGCATGCGCACAATCGGTAATATGTTCGCAGAATTCTTCCAGAACGGACAGCGCTTCTGTGGTTTCTTTAACCGTGCGCTTCGACGGCAGGGGCAACTGTTCACAATCATCTTCTGATGAATCGTCATTGCTGGTACTTTTAAGTTCATGATATATGTCGTCCTCAGTCAGCTGTCCGGCGACTGTGACGCCATCATCAATGGTGATGTAATCAGCAAGCCGCCGTCCGCAGTCTTTTTCTTTTAGCATTGAAGCTTTCACTGTCGAACGCCTTCAAGAGGTTCTTTTCATTTTTGACATACGTGGCCAAGGTTGTCCTCTTCACTCCATACTTGTTCATCACGTCTTGGCGTGAAGCGCCGTCCTTGATCGCCTTCAATATTTGCACTTTTGTGGCCAGGTCCTTCGCTTCATACTTCATACTTCGGCCGCTTTGCTGGTGTCGCCATCGCGGCAGCACTCAGCGTCAAGATGCGCAGGCACAGCACTCAATACACACATGCAGCACAGTAAACACGTAGGTGAAGCGTGACCGTAGATGCAAAAAGCACGTGGCAATGACACACGCTGAGGCGAAGCTCAATGACTCCACTGCGTGAAGGTAGGGCTAGGAAAGAACGAACTTCCGGCTGACCTCGCTCCCCTTGCGTCATTCTGCTGATGGCGATGACAGTGCGGATGGCATATGCTGCCTTTCTTTTTTTCAGCTTCACACTAGCGCCGCTCTTGGCCGTGGGTTTCTTTTTTTTTTTTTACCCCTTCCGCAGTGAAATGCGAAATGGCGCGCTACGGGGCTATGGAGCTACGTCGAATTAACCGACGCACGGCAAAATTTGGTCGAATTAACGAGAGTTTTGCCCCATAGACTCCTATGTATAATTAGAGGACCCTCGCGTGCACGTCGAATTAACCGATTTACCAAATTAACGGGGGTTGAATTAACGAGCTTTCACTGGATAGTGTTCCTGTATGAAGATTAGTGGGCCAAAAAGTGGATCCTGCACAGTCTAACTTCAGTGCAATCAAAATCATACAGCACGTGAAAAATTTCATTTGAATGGATGTTTTATTGTAAAACCAGCATAGATCAAGCAACAGGTAGGACTAAAACTTGCAAGAGGAATGTTTATTTGCAGTAGTCAGCTTTTTTCTTTTTACGTCATATGCAGCTAAGTTTTGCACTCTACTAGCAGTTGAGTAGGGTAGTGGTTTCTAGAATTTGGCGGAACCGGGAAGAAAGTCTGAATAATGAGAGCAGTTAGAGAAGTTCCTAAATTGCAGAAAAAAGATTTTCACTGAGAAAGCTGGCTTAAGAGTTGCGAGTTTTGCCATCTCTTATCTTCCGCGTTCTTATGTTCCACAGCACACAAAATATGCGGCATGCTCATTAGTCATGCCGCCAACCATGTTGCAAACCGTGTTGTGAAACATACTGCAAACCAGTTTAGTTCTGCACTATTAAGTTGCTGTGCATTGCTGTAACCACCCGATTCATAACAACCACGCAAAGCGAGTGTACAGAACAGGGACAACAGGAACGGGGACACTTGACTAATTTTCTTAAGTCATCAATGATTATCCCAAAGTTGTGAACAAAAAAAGGTGATGAGAGCTTTATTCAATTTCTCAATTGCCAAGGGACTGGAAAGAGTGACCACTAATTTAATTTTGCTTGCCGTTCTGATCTTTCATCACGGTAGCATACTGGTGTGTGGTCAGTAGCTACGTGCTATGGAACAGTGTGACATGTAGTTTTATGTAGTAAAAATAAAATAAAACAGAAGACCCACAGTGGTGACTCAGTGGTTAGTAGTGTGCTCACTGTTGATCTCGACGATACGGATTCGATCCTGGGCGCGGTGACCGCTTTTAAATGGGCGTGAAAGAGCGAGGTGCGCATGTACTGCGTGAGGTCAGTGCACTTTAAGAGCTACTTGGTCGAAATTTCCTGAAGTCCTCTTCTGTGGCATCCATCACAGCCTGAGCTGCTTTGGATAGTTAAATCATGCAATTTAATGGAAGAAAAAGGAGTTGCCAGCCACAGCAATTAAATAATACTTTGAGTACCTGAGTTACAGGCAGCTCAAGTAAAAAAAACAGGGAGAGGATTGCAAGGTGAGGTATAGCAGGAGAGTGATATCAGCTGTGGAGAGGAAAGAGCTATTTATACTAGTATTAAATGCAGATATATAAAGTAAGTGAGCCTCAGCTGCTCGCATGAACAAGTGTCCGCAGCCGCCTTGGGCTGCCATGTAGTGTGACCGGCGCGGCAAGGGATTGGTTAAAGTTCCACTAAAAGCCCGGCATGCAGCAGAGTCGCTGACACACCTCTGACGTTCATGCGATGGCAGGTATGTTGGCAAACTGGGAGTCCCGTCTCCGAGAACAGTCCGGGTGCATAGTTTCGGTTTTGGTTTGTGAGCTTGCAACTGGCCCACAGCAAATGCAGTTTGACCAGCCGCTGCCAACCAGCCATGCCAGTGTGTTGACCAAGCTAGCCTATGTGCCGTTTCGGATGCTGATTGGCATGTTGCTGGTGTTTTCTTCACCCGTTTTTTTCTCTTGCCACTTTGGCACCGGTAAGCCATTTTCTTTTGCATGGTTCAGTGAGTTCCTGCTCCCATGGTGCGTCAAAACCATCAAAACTGCGCGCTGTTCACATACTTTTTGCAGTTTGTATGGTGATGCCACCTCACTAGCGACGCTGCTGTTTGTGATAAGTGTGACACAGTGGCGATGGAGCTTCGCTACATTGCAGGAGGTCCTTGCGATTTTGTAGCAGTTCTGCTTTGAAGTTGGCCACAGTAAGCACATTATAAAGTATTGATAGAAATGTGCAAAGTAGCCATTGTTGCGCTGTTCTCATGTAAAAATCAGGCAACCATTTGTCAGTCTTTCACTAAGTGAATTTATCATGGTGCAAGCAGTTTTTGACAGTTTTTTGAGGGTCTTTTGATAATGAAAACAGTTTTTCAATTGTTTGAAGTTCGAAATAATGAGCTTGTACTTCTTACAGTTAGTTGAAATGTCAGACTGATGTTGCCATTTTGAATTGTGCTCATGCTAAAAGTTCGATTCAACTTTGTTTACCTCCTGTTCTCTCTGTCGTGCCTTGCTTTGTCATTGTTGTTAGCTGCAGTTAGCTGCCGGGACTGATTGTTGACTGTTGCTGTGCAGGTTGGACGCGTTCCCGCTGGCGGGCGCGGCAACGCAGGTGCCAGCCGCTGGACCTTACCCATCCTTCCCGGGCCTGAGTCCCCACGCCGGTGGCTGGGGTGGCCTGCCCATGGGCCGCCCCCCGCCACCGCTTGAGGTCAGCACTGTGCCACCTTTGGACACAGCTAGCCCCCGCTACCGCCTCTACTATCATCTGTCATCCATCTTTCCGGAGGAACAGGTGCGCGCCGCCATGGAGCTCTGTCCTGAGGAGACCAACCCTCAGAAGGTGTGCGCCGCCATTCTCGCCCTGTTCCCCAAGGGCTAGCGAAGGAAAGGACGGAAAGGAGCCTGCCTCTTTTCGACGGTTGAAATCCTCTGCAGTGGGTCACTCTGCTGTTCTTTGTTGCAAAGTTGGGATGTTCGGCCCCAGTGTGATGTACAACTATGGAGGGCATGTGTGCGTTGCATGCTGCCGCCCGCTTTGTTTCCACCCCTGTGTCCTAAAGGGGGATGGCTGGGGACACCTCCGAACAGGATGGCTCTGCCATGTCCTCCTTTCAGCTCCTTTGAATGGGAGCAGCGCCTTTGTTATGGCGCGAGATGAAGTCCCATTGTACAAAGGGAGACCAGCATGTGCAAAGGGTTGAGTGTAAGCGCCTTGTTTGCGTGCCCAAGGAAGCCTGGGGTTGATCCTTGAAAGCAGCGCATTACAGTTGTTGTGGTGTTGGACTCTCTAACTGAGAAGACTGACACTAAGAGGGCGCGCACATTGTGTTGCCTTGTGTACTCCTCCTCTCGGCGTACTGCCAAGGAAATGGGAAAGCCCGTGTGCTCTTTCCCTTTTGGTCCTGCACTCTCGAGTGTGGAGAACAGCTGAACCTCAGGCCCCACGAAGGCCCATTGTCTTTGTTTTGGTGCATGTATACACCCCCCAGTCACTTTTCGGCGTTTGACTCCTCCACAACAGCCAGGCATGAGGGCAGCTCAAATGGCAGAGAAGAACCTCAAGCACCATTGCCCTGGGCACATGGGGCACTTGTACTTGGACCCATGGCCCTGAACTGTTCCGGCCCTCAGAGGTCACACACTTTTGCATTTTCCCTCTGGAGGGAGAGGACAAAAGGATAGAAAGAAAAACCGCTTGAGGCATCTATTCTTGCTGCAATATAATTGCTTTATGCAGGAAGGTTGCCACTTTTTCAACCGTGACAAATCATGCGTGCTGAACTATGTGCCAGTGCTCCACATCATCCGGAATGTGGAGTCCACGGTGTCTTATTAGGCATTGTGGCAACGCTCTGTGAGCACATTTTTTGTTTTGCCAATGCAAGCAGCTGAGGTGAGACTTCAGTCATCATGAACTGTCACATGGTCACAAGCACTGCTGAGGAATGGCTACACTATTGTATAGACCCTCGTAGTGTGCTCACAGAGGAGTGCGACCCACATCTGCACTATGTGCAGGGGGAATCTGTCACTGCGTTTAGATGCCTCTTTACCGTCTCAGGTTTGCAATGTTGCCTCGAGAGGCACCTTGGTTGTGACTATAGCAGTTGCTCCTGATGCAAATTTTGCCCGGATCTGCCGTTGCAGCCTGCTTTTGTCAGTCTCTAGATTTCGTTTTGCAAAACATTCCCAGTAGGCCTAGAGGTCCAAACTTGTACCTTGCAGTTTTGCTGGAGGTAGGTTGACATGGTCATCCTATAGGCTCCATCGAGAGCCATGCTAATATGAGTGATCGTTCTTGTGTCAGTGCTTTTGCCCGGTGTGCACATGCACAAAACGTGGGTGCAGTTTTGTAACTGAAGGTTTTGAGGGACAAGGGCAGTTGTATTCAGCTTCGCTTTGTTTCATTTTTAATGACCTGGGCACGAATGTGCGTCCTTCCGTTTTTCGTTAGGCTTTCGAAGCATTTGGGGGTTGGGTTACTAACAAACTTCTTTGCGCTGATCTTTTTTGACCACTCACACTGGAATTTTCACGACAGAAATGCAGCGCCAGAATCGTTGAGAGGCGTCTGTTGAACATACGCGGTCAATTGCAGTGGGTTCTGCTATTCTGCATAGAGTGAAGAATTTCACTCTTCACATGCCTCTCTCATCGCACTTTCCCGCCACTTTCTTGCTACATCAGCCTTGCGTTGGCTCGAGGCGTTTCATGTTTTGACCCTCTGGGGCTTTGCTTCTACTACTGGAGTTTCTTAGCAAAGGCTTTTTCTGCTGAAGCTGATGTGCTATTGCGGTCTGTTTTCTATGGCATGCCTTCGTGGTTGTTTCTACATTTGTACTGTTTCTCGTGCTGACGAGCAACATGCTTACGTGTCCTGCTTATGGAGACATGTCGGTCTTGCCGGGACGCACCCAGAAATATTGCAATTTTATATGGCACACTTTCTCTCGGCATCTGGCTCGGCATTCTCGCAGGTGGAATTGTATTGCCGTGCATGCGTGATCAGTCCTGAAGAGAAAGATGTGTATCGTGGAAGCCAGTCATTCTAGCAGCCTTCTACATCAATTTTTCTTCCTCCTTTCATGCTAGGCATCTTTTGCGGATGCAATCGTGATATGTGTGGACTTAAGAAATATGCCTGACATCTTTGCAAGCTCTGTAACATATATGGACAATTAAGCTGAGCCTCGTTATACAAGCTCATGCTGATTGCAGTTTATTGGCTTATATGGTCTCAATATGATTAGTTGATTCATATACCTTCAGTACAGTAGCCGGTAAAGTGCTAGCATGATTGCTGTGGCGTTTTCCTTGTTCGTAAACCGTTCTGCAGAATTGCACCGAGTACAGATTGCCGAGTATAAAAGAAAGGAAACAAACAAAGCTGGGGATGTTTTGCTACAATGACTGGTAAATTTGGCCAGTCCTTGTGACGACTGGTCATGAGTCTAGAGTTGTGTAACACTGCAGGGCTAGGGCTGTCTCAGTCCGCTCCCCTTCACTGTCCACAGCCTTTTCCTCGTGAGCTACTGTTGGCAAATAAACGGCCAAATACAGAGCGATGATCACAGACGGGGCAGTCGTTCGTTTCCCTCTTTTCTTAGACTGCCACTGTGCGGTATTTGCACAGCATTGCGGGGCTGAACAAAGCAGCGTGTGAATGTGTGAGAGTTTGTACATTTATATGTTTACACTGTGTCACAAGGAAATAATTGTGTGCAAGGTAGGAAAACAACCAAACTAAAAAAAAAAAGATGCAGTGTTCGTTAACCGTGTTTATAAGTGTTGCTCTTGGCAAACAGTAGTGTGTGTTCTAGCAACGATAGCAGCCAATCGATCCCCAACTTTGAAACTCGCTTGTTGGGCGTGCATATGGTGAACTACATTTTTTTTCACACATTCCTTTGAGCTTGTTGCGCACTAGTTGCATTCTCTGAGCACCTAACCCGAGCTTGGTTGTTGAGATCGCACTGCCTGTGGCACCCCGATGTGTGTATCGTGTGCGTTATGTCGACGGTGCTGTCGGCTGGAAAACTTGTGTTATGCCTGACGTGAATCGCTGAGGGTGGGAGCTCTTCTTTGTATCTTTGTACATTTATCACGCAGCACTTGCAACATGCAAAATATACACTGTGCCATTAGCTAGCTTAAAAATTGTGTGCTTTGTGAAAATTTTCATTTTGTTCCGGTACTTCAGTTAACACAACTCCAGACGAGCTGGCTGTAACAAAGCCCTGTGCTCTGGTTACTGAAAACTTGTACCTTTGTTTCCGTGCCAACAGTTATCTCCAATTTAGTAACCACCAAATAACTAAATGTGAGGCCAATGGGTACAGCAAGTGCTCTGTTGTGTTGGCTTTGATAAGCTGCCGGCTTTCTGCACCGGAGAAAAACATGCCTGAATAGCGTGGCGTAACTAGAACAACTACAGTTAAGTCAGTCCTGTGCTAGCTGCGCTTAATCCCTTCAACATTTTAGCCTCATCTGCCCACCTAACTTTCTGCCGCCCCCTGCTGCATGCAAATAAGGCCATTCAAATACTAGCAGCAGCAAACTGCCTCTAGAGGATCTTGTCAATGCTGGCCTCTGCTATTGCCATAGATGCTGCTTCCCAGCTTTCTCTGCAGAAAGTAATGTTTGAATGAAGAATTCAGTATTGAGCCATCATGTTTTCTATGTGCTGTTTTAATGCAATATTCTTTGTTCATATATAATGCCATACCAGCAGTGCCCCACCTATCTTTTTAGCATCCATTTCTTTAGAAAGCCCATTTAGGGGCCTTAATATTCTCAGTCCTCCTTGCATTTTGTGTGTTAAGGTGGAGAGAGACAAGCCACATATTTTTTTAGTGGGTCCATTGGGAATGTGTCTACGATGTGTTTTACACCACGTAAAACCTTTTTCGGAAAGAGGCGCAGAATCTCTGTTATTTTTACATTCATCTGAATCTAAACCTGAAAGTTTCATCACATGCTGGTGTTGTTGCCACCCCACGACGCGAGACGGGCCATGCGCTCATCAAGGTTACTTCTCATGCCATATTCCTCCTTTTCGTGCTCCACTTGTTACGGTTTTCACAAACTTTTTTGTACATTATTCGCATTTGTTTGCTTGCAGTGCTGCTTTTGTTTTCTGATGAACAAATGAGGCTTCTTCCTTGCAGAAAGCGCAACCACTGTTGTGCTGCATGCCGGTTAATTATTTTGTATTATCATGTTCTTTTTTTTTTTTTTTCAATTTACTTCAATCCAGTTGATTTAGTACTCTGATTTGCAGTAATAGAAGGGTGAGTGTTAAGCAGCAGGTTGTTGCACAACTGAACTGTGACTGTTGCAAAAAGCAGTTGCATATCTGAAAAACAGTAGGCATTATTTCTGAAGGGATTTAAAACAGTTACCAGCTGTTACCATCATTTTAAATGGTTTTTCCAGCTTGCTTATTCTATCTTTATAGTGCAGGAGCTGATAATCATTGCTAAGAATTCAATTTCAATGCGCAGCACCTAAAGCATGCCTTCTCAGCATCAATGTGCCCTTAAAGAAAGGGCACCTTTTTTACCTGTCGTCTTCAGTATGTGCGACTCCCCTTTGTTCAGACAACGAAGAGTTGTATGTCACGAGGACTTGATGATCTGTTCCATATTGCATTATAATTATTGCGATTATCATTATTATTGTTCTATTTATTGCACTGTAACTCAGCCAACTGAGCCGTTTAGTAGGGCCAAGGGGTAATGTGTCTGTGTGTGCTTATGTGAGTAGTTGAGTCCTTGGTGCAATTTGTAACTTATAGTGGCGCACCCTCAAGGTTTCCTAACTTTTTGCTCTCGCTGACTTGCGTTGCACTTTAAGGTGTTATCATTTGCGGGTTTGCGAAAGCATTGCCTCGTGTAAAATATCTTTGGCCTTTAGTGACTAATGTTTACATTATTTTTATGTCCCCATGCTTAGATTTTTCTGGCTAGATTTGGCTAGTTGTATTATGAACTGAGTTGTGCTGTTCGTGCGGAACAAAATGCCTCATATATACAAGTTGTTGACTCTGTCACAAATAAATTTAGCCATGTCACAAGTTTTAGCCATTTTTGTGATGATATGGTATGATTTCTTTTTTTCTTTTTTTTTTTTAATTTTGTTCCTGCTGTAAGACTGTTGTCAAATTTTTACGATTTGATGTGCAGTTTTGAGGCCAGTGCTTACAAGTCGCAGTAAGCATGCTAGCTCTTAGGTGTTCTTCTCCCTTCTATTTTTTTTTTTTTTTAAGTGCACGGATTGTAGCCTGCCCTATGCTTCAACCGTGCCGAACCTCTTAGTTGGGCTAATTAATTGCTAGTTTCAGACTATTGGCTAGCACAATTGAAACACGCGCACAGAATATAAGAGAACAGGATGCATGCTAATGTGTGCCTGTGATGATCCAGTCCTCTCACTCTCATGTGCTTGCTCTTTTTGCGCCAGCCACTATGCTCAAAGTAGCAATCATGTCAAACAATACAATCTTGTGGCCAGTGGTTCCAGAAGTGTCATGAAAAGAAGCTTTCTAGATGTGTGGAGACTACATCGTACTCGCAGGTAGCATCTTTACGCTATAAGAGAACCTCTTCGCTGTCAGGGCTGAAGGCGAATCTCGTCAATGTCGAAATGTGCTTGGCTGTAAAGTTGCACTACTAGGTCTTTGGTGCGAATCATTATGTTTGCTTTATTCAAAGCACTCTGTGTGCATGTACTTTGGGGCTGGCGCTGAAAAATCTCCGTAAATTAAATTTTTTTATACTTGCACTAATTGTAGCAATTCAGAAACCACTTTTTTTCTTTTTTTGAAAATGTGCAGCTTGTACACCAGCAAATCTTTTGCTGCATTTTTCACTGTCATCATTGTAGCCATGTAAACCACTGAGCAGTGAGTGTGCAGTACTGGGTTAGACGCGACTTTGCTGCATTTTTCGGTAGAGGCAACAGTATATTGTCAGAGTGGTAATTTTGGTGTCAGAAACCATCTTTTCAGGGCATTCGGGAAATGACCTCGAAGCTGTTATTGCGATCAAATTCCATTTGGGTGGGGAAAAAGGCATTGAAGTATTGGGAACCTAGCCACCAACAAAATGAGCTATCTGTGACATGCGTATCACAGGCCTCGTCCACTCAGAGAAGTTTACTGCACATAGTTGTTGACATTTCTTTCTCAGTTTTTACTTGCTGTCTCCATTTTTCTCGTTTCTCTCTGTTATTATGAAATGGTCTGCTTCTGGCCCATCTTGCTGGCTGGGAGATGCAAGTACGTTGCTTTGACAACGCTAGTACCTTCGCCAAAACTTGTCACTTTTTTTGTTTAAAGCCCCACCACTTCTCTTCAGTGAGGTCCACATTTGAGCGGACAAAAGTAGTGTGAGTTTGTAAAGGGAGGAGACTGCCTGCTGGCTGCCAGAGTTACATCACCTTTTTCGAATATTGGCTCACTTCCTGTCCAGATATAGTGGAAACTGCTGCAGAAGTATACCCTATTAGAGATACTTTCTCGCATCTTTGCCATATGTGAACTCATTCCCCGATGGAGAATCAGTTATATTGGCACCAAGTGTATAAAATAGGCTACATTCCTCTTCAAGGGTGCAGTTGAGACAGTTTTGGTTAAACATACGTATCAGTCTTTTGTCTTCAGCATATAGTCCACAGGCAGGTGACTATGTATCCAGTTACAACAGCAAGTGCGTTAAGTGGTTTCCAGCCTGAATGATATTGAATTGGAGGTATGCAGAATGGATTAATTAAAGAGCACCTGCAAAATTTTAAAGCATCTCCCTTGTGCATTTTATGATGAAAGTTAATTTCATAAAAGTTGAGTTGCGGCAGTTTCGACTAGAGTAGAGTTTATCTACTTCATGCTAAAATAAGGATTGCACTTTCCTTTCCTGTGTTTCATTGCCTGTAACAAAATTTACTTTAATAATTTCCGTTCCTATAATGCATCCTCATTTATGTGGCTGACCAAGCAGTCCTGAGCGAATTGAGTTGATGCCATGGTGCTGCTCTTTCAGCTCTTCTCTTGGCTGGTATAACGCCATTAAATTTCGGAGAGAGCACTATAGTGTAGTTGCCAGTAGAAGTTTACCTTGACCATTCTAGCATGCAGCTCAAGTAAATGCAGATGTAGGAGAATAAAAATAATGGAGCATATACCAGCAAAGTACAGGCAAACTACCTAGCTCATGTTGTGTTTGAGCTGCTCACTGCTTTCATGAACATTAAGAATGCCCTAGCAGAATGGAAACCCTTTACTGAGGTGTCCTGGAGTTGTTATGAATGTAGTTCCAGCCCACAGTAGTTTTCATTTATGAAGGACAGCCGCAAAGTAAGTGGAAGAAATAGTATCTTCAAATCCATTGAGCACGTTCACTGAAGTGAGCAGCCAAAATCTTCATTCTCCTGTGCGACCGCTGCAAGCTCTCCTCCCTAGAGAAACAATACATACACGGACGCAAGAGACCAAGTGGATGAGGCAGCAGCAGCGGCTGTGCCCTGCGACAAATACAAGTTTTGCTACAATACCATGTATTGTCATGTACTGTACGGGGTTTTGTGATATGCCCCTCCCTCTTTCCCTGGTTGTTTGTTCAGTTTGACTTTATTTTCTTGCTTCGGCCATAAAACTTGTTTTTCCGTTGTTGTTGGCAAGGAAAAGATTTTTCAGCCATAAATGTTCTAATATACAAGTTTCTTTTTTTTTTTAACGTTATGGATGCGAGTATTTAACGTGTGTCACTTCTCATGGCATGTAATAAATGTTTTGTCTTTTTTATTTAAAACTTCTGCCTCCGATTGCTTTTTTACCCCTTCTTACTCAGGTAAATACTATACGCATACTATACTCTCACAGCTGGTGTCTAGCGTCGTGTCAACGGCGCGTTCAAGTAGTCTTTGTCGCAGCAGAGTCTGCCGCTGCTTTTTATAGGCTTGCCAGTTCACAGGGAAAGGGAAAGCCCTCACAGAAAATGGAGAGCCATGTGGTCCGACCGCATCTTCTCCACCTGCAGACGGGCGAGGGTGACGCATTCTCCCTCGAGCTCCAGGCTTGGCCGGCGTTTACACACACACGCACGCACACACATTTGGCGCGTGGCAGGATCACGTCGAGACTTGCCCGCGGGAGGAAGCGTTGGGCGGCCGATGAACGGCGCCGAAATGGCCAATACGCTCGCGGTTCTGCCTGTTGCTATACGGTGGCCGCGTCAGCTGTCACACTTGTCGGTGGAGAAACATAACACCGCGTGATGGCAAGGGCGTTCTCCAGCTGCCGAAATGCCGGCTCGCTATCAGCGGATCACGGTGCATGCATCCCTTTCTCACTCGCTTCACTCGCTAGCGGCGTCAGCGGCATCAGTCAGTTGCTGCTATCAGTTCGTCGCGCAACGTTCCTTTAGGCCCACGCGCTGCCTCCATCAACCTCCCAATAACTCAATTGGTCTCTTCATTTCTCTGACCACAAAGCTTCTTTCATGACAGCCAAGAACTGTTAGAGGAATGTTTCTTAAAGGAATACGTGTGAAAAATTAAAACAAAGTTGTCTTTAATTCTACATACGTGTCTTGCTCGAAATATTTGCCTCAATCTATCGAAAAGGTAAAACAGCTGATGAGCTGCGCTCAAATTTCGCATTAGGAAGTAACGTAATCGTGGGCAATTTTTTGTTGCGACTGTAGGAACTAGGAAGAAGGAAAAGATAAAGCACGGGCCTGCTACTGGCTCTGTAGCTGAGCCACCTCCGCTGCCTCGTGCGGAAGTAGAGAAGAAAAAGAGGGAGAGAGACGCGCATTGTCCAGGTGGTATTGCCTCGATTGATTGATTTATAGGAAGGGAAAGACACGGTAACTGTCTCACTTGTTTTCTGTGGACACCTCAACCGCACCGTAAGGGAAGGGGGGAGTGAAAGTGGAAAGAGGAGCCGTCATAATCATCATCATCATCAGCCTGACTATACCCACTGCAGGGCGAAGGCCTCTCCCATATTTCTCCAATTAACCCGGTTCTGTGCTAGCTGCATCCACTTGACCCCTGCGAACTTCTTAACCTCATCCGCCCACTTAACTTTCTGCCGGCCCCTGCTACGCTTACCTTCCCTTGGAATCTAGTTTGTTACCCTAAGCGACCATCGGTTATCCTCTCTTCGCACTACTCGTCCTGCCCATGTCCATTTCTTCTTAACTTCCGCTAGAATGTCGGTAACTTGAGTTATTTCTTTGACCCACTCTGCACGCTTCCTATCTCAATGTTACCATTCTTCGTTCCATAGCCCTCAGAGTTGTCCTCAACTTAAGTAGAACCTTCTTGGTTAGCCTCCACGTTTAAGCACCATAGGCGAGTACAGGTAAGATGCAGCTGTTGTATACTTTCCTCTTGAGCGATACCGGTAAGCTGCTAGTCATAATCTGCGAGTGCTTGCCAAATGCGCTCCATCCCAATCTTATTCTTATTTCCTTTTCATGGTCTGGATCTGCGGTTACTACCTCTCCTAAGTAGACATATTTGCTTACTACTTCCAGTACTTCGCTACCTAATGCAAACTGCTATTCCTTCCCGAGGGTGTTGAGCATTACCTTAGTATTCTGCATATTGATTTTCAAGCCTACCTTTCTACTTTTCCTGTCTAGGTCATCAATCATTATTTGCAGTTCATCCCCCTAGTTGCTTAGCAAAGCAATGTCATCAGCAAATCGCAGATTACTGTGGTATGGGCCATCTACCCTTATCCCTAACTGCTCCCATTCCAAGTCTCTGAATACTTTCTCTAAGCAAGCTTTGAATAGTACTGGGGAGATTGTGTCTCCTTGCCTAACTCCTTTCTTTATGGGAATTTTGTTACTTTATGCAGAACAATGGTTGCTGTGCAGCCACTATATATATCTTCCAGCACTTTCACGTACGGCTCGTCTACCCCCTGATTTCGCAATGCCTGCATCACTGCGGAGGTTTCAACTGAGTCGAATGCTTTTTTGTAATCAATGGATGCTATGTATAAGGGCTGGTTATATTCTGAGCATTTTTCTATCACCTGGTTGATGGTATGATCGATAGTAGAGTACCATTTCCGAAAACCTGCTTGATCCTTTCTATTAGCGATTACCTTAGTAAATACTTTATACGTAACAGACAGTAAGCTGATTGGTCTGTAATTTTTAAGGTCCTTAGAGTCCCCTTTCTAATGAATGAGGATAATGTTTGCATTCTTCCATGGTTCCGGTACCGTCGATGACACCAGGCACTGCGTATACTGGGTGGCCAGTTTTTCTATCACGATATCCCCCCCGTCCTTCAACAAATCTGTACTTATATCATCTTCTCCAGCTGATTTGCCCCTTTTCACAGTTTCTAATGCTTTTTTGTCCTCGTCCTTCGTCACTGGTGGAACGTCTGACTGTTTTTCCCTAAAGCCAGTCTCATTACGATCCTGACTCTCGTTGGCTAGTGTAGAGATCTGTATAGAACTCCTCGGCTACTTTGACTACCTTCTCCATATTCGTGATGATGTTGCCCGTCTTGTCCCTTATCGCATAAATCTGGTTTTTACCTATGCCCAATTTCTTCGTTACCGCTTTCAGGCTTCACCCGTTCTTTACAGCATGCTCAATTTTATCCATGTTATACTTCCTTATATCGGCCACCTTGCGCTTATTGATTAGCTTTGATATCTCGGTCAATTCTGTCTGGTTTTCTGAATTGGAAGCTTTCATACTCTGGCGTTTCTTAAATTTTTCGTCTCCTTAGACAGCTTACCGGTATCCTAACTATCCTACCGCCTACTTCTGCAGTGCACTCAGTAATGATATCTCTGAAATTATTGTTCATTGCCTCTAGGGTAATGTCTCCGTTCTCGGTTAGAGCTGAATATTTATTCTGTAGCGAGATCCTGAATTCTTCTGCCCTCACCCTCACCGCTAATTCGTTGATGGGTTTATTTCTTACTAATCTGTTGCGTTCCTTCTTAAGATTTAGGCTAATTCGGGACCTCACCATCCTGTGGTCACTGCATCGCACTTTCCCGATTACCTCTACATCTTGCATAGTGGCGGGGGTTGAACACAGAGGAGCCGTAGTGGTGGGCTACGGAGTAATTTCGACTACCTGGGGATCTTTAAGTGCGCTGACATCGCACAGCACACGGACGCCTCTCGGTGTGTGGACAGAAGAGAGAAAGTAAAGAAAGAAAAAGAAGAAGAGGGAGAGAAAGACGCGCGCCGCAACAACCGTCGTCCACCACCTAAGTGGTGGCGGATGCAATGACGGGCTACAACAAATAAAAATTTGGTAAGCGGGAGGTGGTGAAGGGTTACTGTTCCTGGCCCTACGGGGCTGGGACGGTAGGTCGGTGCCGCTTGCGGCAGGGCATGCCACGTTTGAGCGCGCCATGGAACGCCACGCAACAGGAGCGATTGTGCACTGTCCAAACACGACGGAGAAAGTGTGATAGATACTGCACCTTTCCTTTCCTGCATATCAATTATAATTGTGTAGCACTGCAACGAATGCCGACAAGAGGCTAACGATGGGAGGCAAATTATAGGATAGGAAAGGTAGGCTTTTGCCATTCTCCTATTGAGAGACATCTAAGAGACCCTCTAATTATTTTTAAAGTCTCCAAATAAGTTTTACGAAGCGAAGCGACGCTAAGTTTGGATCGCTGCCGTCCAACGAGCAGTGAGCTGGCAATCATGCCCGGGTTTGCCGCGTCCAGATTTCCCGCGTAGCAGTTTTCCCGAAAGAGAACACAATATACCTTCACCGGCATTAGCACCCTTTCTCAACCCGCAAAAATAATAAAGGAAATTGGGCAACTCATAGGCATCAGCGCTATCTTCATTGTGCCAATTGGCATGCCCGACAAATGGAATGCACGTCTACTGGGACCGCCGTGCGCGCCCAGGCTCGCAGATGCAGTTGCCGATCATTGCATAATTTTTATTTAATCTGTCCTGTGATCTATATTTCCCTCTCTACGATAGCTTGCATAAGCACCAGTACATTGTAGAGAGTAATCAACGGGAATGGATCGTTTTAATTGCGCATTTACTATGTCTTGTGCTTAGTTTCGCGAATTTGGCTTGGCAACCTTTTTTTTTTTTTTGCTTGCTTGCTCGCTTGCTTTCATTATTTTTCCCTCCCTCTCAGCTCGTTCCTTTTTCCTTCCACATCCATTCCTTCCATGCTTATGTTGCTACTTTCCTCCTCCTCTTGGGCGGTTTCCTTTGTCCGTCCCCCAGCCTGGCGTTTTTTTTTTTTACCTCGCTATCCTTCGCTTGCCCCCCACCTCCTCTACTTATGTCCGCACCTTTAACTTTAAACTTTTACGTAATTGTCTTCCTGGCATGTAATGCAAACGAAAAGAAAATGTATAAAATAAACTTGCTTATCTGACTTCAAAGTACCAGCTGTCCACTTCGCCCTCCTCTGTAGATGTGATTCATAAACCCCCTGTGACAGGACGCAGATGGGGCTGTGACAGGTGGGTCACCGCTGCTCGCGGCGGGGGCGCTTGCCTGCCACAGAATTTTTATCTGTTGTAGGCCGTCATTGCACCCGCCACCGCTTCGGTGGTGGACGACGGCTGTTGTTGCGGTGCGCGTCTTAACCTCCCTCTTCCTTTACTTCTCTGTTTTCTCTTCTGTCTGCACGAGGCAGCGGAGGTGGCTCAGCTCAGTGACAGAGCCAGTAGCAGGCCCATGCACTTTCCCACAGCCACAACAACAACAACAACTGCCGCTTGCGGCGGGGACTAGCCTGCCGCAGAATTCTTATCTGTTGTAGGCCGTCATTGCACCCGCCACCGCTTCGGTGGTGGACGACGGCTGTTGTTGCGGCGCGCGTCTTTATCGCCCTCTTCCTTTTCTTCTCTGTTTTCTCTTCTGTCTGCACGAGAAAGCGGAGGTGGCTCAGTTCAGTGACAGAGCCAGTAGCAGGCCCATGCATTTTCCCACGACCACAACAACAACCGCCGCTTGCGGGGGGGGGGGGGGGGGGGGGGGGGCTAGCCTTCCACAGAATTTTTATCTGTTGTAGGCCGTCATTTCACCCGCCACCGCTTCGGTGGTGGACGACGGCTGTTGCGCCGCGCGTCTTTCTCTCCGTCTTCTTTTTATTTCTTCTCTATTTCCTCTTCTGTCCGCACGAGGCAGCGGAGGTGGCTCAGCTACAGAGCCAGTAGCAGGCCCGTGCATTTTCTTTTGCTTCTTCCTACAGCCACAACAATGTAAGCTTTATTCATTTAGTTGTGTTAATGACGCTATGATGCCTATTGAGCTGTTCAACCTCGAATGATGAGTTGTTCCTCATGCTGTACTCTTCAATTGAGACAATTGTAAGAAAATAATTTAAAAATGAATGTTATTTTTTTACTTATTCGCGGACGCTCTATACAGATCTTGCATTCATTACACGCCATCTTGCTCCAAACAAGTGGTCGTGCGGCTGGCTGCCATTTTGTTACCTTCCCTTGTGAAAACTTAATTTTGAAGCAGAGGACCTGAAAGTACCGTTAAGAGGCAACTCGGATCATTAAAAAACGAAAGAAAACGAGCATTCAAGTCGGGATTTGAGGCAGGACGCTCTTTCAAAGTAGGAGAAAATTAGGCATGCTACAATTCTGACGTGACAGAGAGGAAGACATGCATGTGTATTAGAAACCGTAGATCGCTTGCTCTGCCAGGCTGTGTAAGGGCCTGGAGCAGCTTAATGCAGCCCAAGGCAAACACCAATCGCTGACAAATCAAGTTTTCTCTTTCTCTCTCTTTCATTCTCATAGCTGTGTCGCTGTATCTAAAGTCCCGGACTTCAGCTGTATCAGCGACCGCGTGCCATCTGCCATCCCTTCCTTTAACGTCGAGAAACGTGGCAACCGCCACGCCAGAAAAACAGCTAAAGCTCTTCAAAAGCCCCGGTAATCGCGTTCTAGAGTTTTCAGGCTTTTCGCGTTTGTTTTAAGGCTTTTGCCTCCTCTCCGACTCCAGCTTCATACATTCTTATTCTTCTCCCATATTCTTTCCATCCTTTTCGGCCGCTCGATTCCCCGCAGCTTTCTTTCTCTTTTTTTTTTTTTTTTTTCTCAGCCAGCCCAGCTTCGGGCGCTGGAGGCTGGCCTTTGTGAAGCTGTACCACACTTGGAAGGAGGGGTACTCGCCACAAATGCTTTTGTATTTTTCTACATTTTTATCGTGTTTTTATGCCCCCCACCCTCTTCGTTTTCTTTTTCTTTTTTTTTTTTTTGTCTGCATTTTCCAACTGTCCGCGCTTATCCTGTCATCTTCCGTTTCTCGTGTTCCCAGCCGAGAAATAAATGACCAGCGGGCAGCCAGGGCTCGTCCCTGTCTCTCCGGCTTGTGTCGTGTGGCTCCCGTATTATTTGTGGTTCGCTAAGTCTCTCCAGATGGCCGAAACCATTTAGATGAGCAGGCCGCCTTTTTCAAGCGCGCGCCCTGCCCAGGTGGGGGTGGTGGTGGAAACGTTTTTGGAAAACTTTGAAAGAGCGCAAACACACACGACCACTAAGGACAAGAGACGAGACACAGCGCCGACTGTCAACTGATTTTTATTGGAGCAAGGCAACATTTATATACACAGCAGCTTACATAAGATAAGAAGTTTCAGTAACGCACGTGCGAGCAAGAGACACTGGAAAAAAAAAAACGAAAAACCAAAAAAGCAAGATGCTTGTGTCTCGTCTCTTGTCCTTAGTGGTCGTGTGTGTGCGCTCTTTCAAAGTTTTCCAAAAATGAACCAACTCGCCCAAAAAGAAGTGTTAATGAAGTGGAAACGTCTATTGGTAAATTGGAGGCGACCGCGAGGGCCACCACAAAAATCCTCCGGCGCTCACTAGTGGCGCTGCCTGTTCTCCACGAGGGCTGCCCCCTGAGTTTCTGCACGGTGAATACGCGGCGAGTGTCGAATGCAATACATAGGGCAGACCAAGAACCCCTTTCGAATTCGATTCAACAACCATCGCGCGCACTCTAAATCTCTCCCCACCTTCCCCTGTTCAAACACCTTCAACAGAAAAGTCAAGAATTCGACAAACTCAAGGTTATCCTGCTCCAGAGCGGCTTCCATAGCAACCGCAACCGCAAACGGGAAAAATGACAATCCTACTTTATTTTAAAATATAATGTCCTACAGGCGGGTATAAATGAGAGCCCTGGTATTCTTTCTCCACTTCAAAGTTCAGTTACCCCCTAAATTCATCCCTGAAACTCACCCAAACTGCCAAGTTTACTGCCAGTAGCTGGAAGGAATGTCATCATATTACGGGGTTTCCAGCAATCAGATTACGCGAGGTCGGGCAGATAGCGACACTTTCGATAACGACGCAAACTCGGAATACGGGCCCTGATGAAGGCCAGCTTTTGGTCGAAACGTCGGGACCAATAAAATGTTTCTTTAAATGAAGCGGACACTTAGTTATATAATTTTTTAAGCGGCCATGTAGGGATATATATATATATATATATATATATATATATATATATATATATATATATATATATATATATATATAATATGACACATGACATTCATAGAAGACGAAGATTTGAACGGGCGATTCGGAGAAGACGACGAAGCGAAACGGTGCTCCGCTTTCGTGCTGGCCCCGTATTATCTATCCTTCCGGCGACCGCGTACATCACCGCAGCGAGGTTTCGAAGAAACGTTCTATTAAATATGAAAATCGGACATCTTTTAAGATCTGAGGACTACCAGCATCTAAATTATCCTTGGAATAGAAAATTATGTCATTCACGGCAACTTGAGATTTCACTAACAAGGCTGCGATGCCGCATCCCACCTTTAAATTTCTACCTTCACAGGTCTGGTTTGGCAATGTCTCCCGTCTGCGCATTTTGCGGTGAACAAGAAACATTAGATCACTTTTTATTGTTTTGCCGCCGCTTTACTACGCTGAGAAAACAGTTGATGGAAAGGCCATTGCAACAGCTTGGCCTTAGTTTAAGCAGCCCGACATTGTTATCATTTGGCGCCACCATCCTTGGGCACAGTCACAGGTCTATTTTTACCGCCATGCAAAATTTTTTACTGCACTCAAATCGTTTTCCTTGCTAAATATTTAAACATCACTTGTCCTACAAATATAGTGTCAATCTCCCGTGAGTGTTACCACTTTTCATATTATATTTCACTTATTTCTAAATTTTGTTTCGTTTCCTCTACCCCTCAAATTATTATTAATATATATATATATATATATATATATATATATATATATATATATATATATATATTTCTTTTTATGCAAGTATATTAAAAAAAAAAATTCTTTGCTACCCAATTCTTGGCCGATCCCCCTCTGTGGGTATGTGCCATAAGTTATTTGGACAACAACAACAACAACAACAACAACCTGACTGGTTGTTGGTGTTATTCGGTGCCAGAGCGCCTTCTGTGTAACGTAACGTTACAGATCTGGTGGAGGAATTGCCGGGTATTGATCCAGTCCTACATAATCAACCTGTCACTACGGAGCTTACCCCCGTACATCAACGCCTCGGCCGCCGCCTACGTGGAGAGCCCCCTGAATTCGGACCCCTTCCGGCTGCTACCAGGACGACGCACTATCAGGCGGCCGTAGAACCTGCTGCAATGACATCTGAGAGCAGTCTTCCCACCCACATCCTGTGTCATCAGCCGCGAACACCCCCCTCTTTTCATGGAGACGTGTTCGAGGACGCCGAGGACTGGCTTGAGACCTACGAGCGAGTCGCTCGTTACAACGGGTGGACTGATGAGCGTAAGCTCCACAACGTGTACTTCGCTCTTGAAGAGTCTGCACGGACATGGTTTGAAAACCATGAGGCTTCCTTCCCATCCTGGGCAGCCTTCTGTCGTGATTTGAAAGCCACTTTTTCTAGCGCCGACCGCCGGGAGCGAGCAGAAGCTGCGCTACACTCGCGCAGTCAGCGCCAGAACGAGAGCGTGCGTATGTTCTTTTGAGGACATGACACGCCTTTTCAAGCGTGCAGACCCACAAATGCCAGAAGATAAGAAGCTGCGTCACCTGATGCGGGGTGTTAAACAAGAACTTTTCGCGGGACTGGTGCGCAGTCCACCGCGCACTGTGGCGGAGTTTCTCAGCGAGGCAGCGACCATGGAGACAACGCTGCAACACCGAGCCCGTCAATACAACCGTGACGTGAACATCATTGGTCCGACGCACCCCCTGTGCATGTTGGCAGCGACATGGACGCATTACGCAATCTCATCCGTTCTGTCGTGCGGGAGGAACTGCAAGCGCTCCGGATGCCTTGCAACACAACATCTTTTCCTTCACTGGCTGAAGTCGTCCGAGACGAGGTGCGTATGGCAGCTCAGCAAGTTGCTGACGTTCCCCAGCAGCGCGTTCTTCACCAGACGTTCGACGCGAGGCCCACCTACGCGTCCGTCCTTCGTAAGGCTCCCCCGCCGGACCATAGTATCAACGCCGCAGCTCCAGCAATGGAGCCGCAGGGTCCTCGCATGGAGGACCTCGCATGGAGCCGCATGGAACCTCGTTACTCCCCCCCGCCAATCTACCAGCGACCCCGTAAAAGTTAAGTATGGCGGCCCCGGGACCGTCGGCTCCTGTGCTATCATTGCGGGGAAGCCAGTCACCTTTACCGGGCGTGCCCGTACCGCCGCGTCAACATGCGGGGTTTCCCCTCGGAGGACCTCTACCCTCGGAATGCCGAACGGCCTACTGAGATTGCAAGCGACCTTGCAGCGCGACAGTATCCCGTCACGTCCGGCTACCAAGAGCGTCGGTCTACGTCCCCAACGAGCTACCGTTCGACAAGTCCCCACTCTTCCCGACGCCGCTCCTCTCCCAGCCCTAGCCTGGAAAACTAATACCAGCGGCCTTCGGAGGCAGGATCGCTGATCATCGGGAAATGTGAAGATCCTCCGTCATCGTCAGGCCGACCCGACGAGATTTCGCTTGTGTTAGGTAGCGACAGCATCCGACATACCACCTCCGATTTATGTGTAACGATTGATGGAGTGGATGTCACCTACTCGACACTGGTGCCGATTATTCAGTAATGAGCCGTGGTCTCGCCCGAGAATTGAAGAAAGTTTTGACACATTGGTCCGGCCCGAAAATTCGCACGGCGGGAAGTCACTTGATTGAACCTGCTGGCAAGTGCACAGCGCGGGTCGGCATCCGTGGTTTTGTGTATGTCGGAGAATTTATCGTGCTTCCTGAGTGTTCGAAAGACTTGATCCTTGGTCTAGACTCCCTGCAGACCAACGGCGCTGCCATTGACCTGAAAGAAGCGCGTGTTTCCTTTTCGACGAAACGAGCCGTGGCGCGCATTGAAAACGAAGATCCGGGTCTGAACGTTTTGCGTATAGTCGACGATGACGTGAGGGCTCCGGCACGTTCTAGTGTGTTGGTTCTTGTAAAGCATGACTTATTCCACGATTAGGAGGGCATCGCGGATGGGCACCTTCCCGCTACTACTCGAGAAGGAATTAGCCGTTGCTCGAGGACTCGTACAACTCCAGAACAGTTGTGCTACTGTCCTCCTGACAAATTTTGCTAAGGAGATGCGGCATCTCGCCAAGGACACCCGTCCTTCACAATGTTACTGCCTTGCCTCATTTATGCACCACCGGAGCGAACCCTAAAGAAGAGGCCGCACCTTGCCATGCTCTGCAAACCGTTAAAATTAACCCCGACTTGAGGCCCGATCAGAGGAATCTTCTCTCGGCACTTCTGAGCGATTTCGCAGACTGCCTCGCCACATGCTCTAAGGTCGGTCGTACTCCTGTCGCCAAGCACCGCATCATCACCGATGAGACCACGTTACCGGTATGCCAGCGCCCGTACCGGGTTTCTCCTAAGGAACGTGACGCCATTAAAACGCAAGTAGATGAAATGCTTGCGGACGACGTGATCCAGCCTTCGACGAGCCCATAGGCGTCGCCAGTGGTCCTTGTCAAAAAGAAAGATGGCACCTTGAAATTCTGTGTCGATTACCGAAAGTTAAATATCGTGACTAAACAGGACGTCTATCCGCTGCCCAGGATTGACGCCCTCGACCGACTACGCGACGCCAGGTACTTCTCCTCATTCGACCTCAAAAGCGGATACTGGCAAATCGAGGTGGATCAGAGAGACCGAGAGAAGACTGCATTTGCGACGCCCGACGGCCTATACGAGTTTAAGGTGCTTCCGTTTGGTCTTTGCTCTGCACCGGCCACGTTCAAACGTATGATGTACACGGTTTTATCAGCTCTTAAGTGGCAGTCGTGCTTGGTGTACTTAGATGATATTATTTTCTCGCCTATTTTCGAGCAACACTTGGACCGGTTGCGCATCGTGCTTCAAGCACTCAAAGGCGCGCAACTAACGATCAAGCCTGAGAAATGCCAGTTTGCTTTCAAGGAACTACGCTTCCTCGGCCATGTTGTCAGTGCACAGGGCGTTCTCCCTGATCCCGAGAAGACTACCGCAGTGTCAAATTTTCCACGCCCCACTGACAAAAAGGCACTTCGACGATTTCTAGGTCTTTGTTCATACTACCGACACTTCGTCCAAGATTTTTCTAAGATAGCTGAACCACTGACAGCACTAACCAGAGAAGACATACCTTTCGTGTGGGGAGACGATCAAAAACAAGCCTTCAAGGAGTTTAGAAGCCGCCTACACAGACCCCCAATACTCGCCCATTTCGATGAAGACGCCGCAACCGACGTACATACTGATGCCAGCAACGTTGGCCTCGGCGCGGTACTCATTCAGTGGTAAGGCGGAGTAGAACGGGTTATCGCCTACGCGAGCCGAACACTCTCACGATCGGAGGCGAACTATTCGACAACGGAGAAGGAGTGCCATGCAGTAATCTGGGCCATCAGCAAGTTTCGACCATATTTGTATGGACGACCCTTTCGTATTGTCAGCGACCATCATTCCTTGTGCTGGCTGGCAAGCCTTAAAGACCCGTCTGGACGCTTAGCTCGTTGGAGCCTCCGTCTTCAAGAGTTACGTCACTGCTGTATATAAATCGGGACATAAACACCAAGATGCGCATTGCTTGTCACGCGCGCCATTGGACTCCACTGCAGTGGAAAACGCCGACGATTTTCCCTTTATTGGGGCCATTACCCAATCCCATATGGCTGACCTTCAACGCAAGGACCCGGAGCTGGCGCCGCTCATCGATTATCTGCAAGGACGCGCTGGTAGAGTACCACTTGTTTTTCGTCGTGGCTTGCAGTCATACGCTTTACGAAGTGGAGTTCTCTACAAGCGCAATTTTGAAAGAT
Source organism: Amblyomma maculatum (assembly GCF_055883805.1). Classification (NCBI taxonomy): domain Eukaryota; kingdom Metazoa; phylum Arthropoda; class Arachnida; order Ixodida; family Ixodidae; genus Amblyomma; species Amblyomma maculatum. Next base: position 426,794,303 of record NC_139344.1, read on the forward strand.
CAAAAGAGACATTTCTGCTCGTAGTACCTACGCACCTACGGCCTGACATCTTGAGCGCTTATTGTCACGACGAACCGTCCGCCGGCCACTTGGGAGTTAGTCGTACGCTTGCAAGAATTCGGGAGAAATACTATTGGCCGAAATTACCTTCAGTACGGTCTTACGTTAAAACCTGCCGTGATTGTCAACGCCGAAAGACTCCACCCGTGAAACCAGCAGGATTTCTTCAGCCGATCACTCCACCGAAAACTCCTTTCCAACAAGTGGGGATGGATCTACTTGGTCCTTTCCCGAAGTCAAGTAATGGAAAGCGTTGGATTGTTGTCGCGACAGACTACAGTTGACCCGATATGCTGAGACCGCGTCGCTCACAAATGGAACTGCCACCGAAGTCGCAGAGTTTTTTGTCCACGACATCGTGTTGCGTCATGGCGCTCCGGCTGTTATCATTACCTTTTACGGCCCGCCTGACTAAGGCTGTACTGAACCTTACACACACTAGCCATAGACGGGCCACGGCATACCACCCGCAAACTAATGGCTTGGTGGAACGGCTAAACAGAACTCTGGCCGACATGCTGTCTATGTATATGTTTTTTTTTTTTTTTTTTTTTAAATACACAGCGCAACAAACATAGGACAAGCGAGTAGACGGGAACAGCGCTGACTATCAACTGCATGATTTATTGAAAGAACGCGAATATATACAAAAATGCTCTGACAACCAAGTGCGCATGTTCGCAGATAAAACAACATTTCACTTTAACCAGTTTCGTCGAGAAATGAGATTTCTCGGGGATGAATGATAACAGATGGGGTGCTTACGCATGTGTCAATTCTTGTGAATGAGATAGGCCTCTTTTAATTCTCGGGTTAATTTCTCTCTGTGTTTGTACAACACTGAAGTTTATTTGAACAGGGGAGTGCAAGGAGGGTGCAAAAGGGGCTTTTGGCTACATTCCTTGTGGTGTAGTGCCAGGTTCGATGACGGGGCCTTTTCTAGGGAGTTTTTATGTTCTCTAAGCCTTATGTTAAGACACCTTCCTGACTGACCAATGTAATCTTTTCCGCAAGTAAAAGGCACTCTGTATACCACTCCTTCTGTGCACAGAAGAAAAGCTACATTATGTTTTACCTGGCATCCCCCCCGGCCTGCACGTCGTTTTTTGTCATTTATTTTTCGGTCTACTTTAGCGAAAATGCTTTAGCGCAAATGCTGCCAAGTTTTATGGGCGCAGAAAACATGACCTGTACTCCATACCTATGTCCAACTTGCCGTAGGCGATGCGAAATTCCATGCACATATGGTATGACGGCAATATTTTTCTCTTTTTACGGGGTGTGTCCGGATCCTGTCGTATTCTAGAGGCCTTTGCTTTTTTCAAGACCTTGTTGCAAGCAAGCAAAATTACGTCATCGGGGAAGCCTGCTGATCTCAATCTGTCTATCTGATCTTTGAAGCTATACTTGATGGCATATGGTGGCAGGATTTTACAATTGATGACCCTATGCATGACACAGCTGTACCACACTTCACTAATTTCGAATGGCCAGATTTAAAATTGAGCAAAGGCTTTTTCGATTTTGGTTCAAACTTCCAGCAGACGTGATTTTGTCCTAAAATTAACCTTAAATCAAGAAAGGGAATAATAACACAAGACGGGATTTCGAATGTGAAGTTTAGGCCATTACCGCAGTCTTGAAAAACTTTTAGAACGTCTTCGACGCACTTTGAAAGGTCGTGCGCTTCTACAAACAGAAGGTAATCGTCCACGTATCTGAACACTTTTTTTACAAAGGGAGGAACATTATTATTGATGGCTTTCTCAACATAACTTAGATAAATTTCACTTAAAATTGGTGCCACACTCGACCCAATGCACACGCCTGTCTTTTGTAAATACAATTGACCCTCAAACTGAAAAAAGGTGGATTGCAGGTGTAATGACAACAGTTCCAGAAAAGATGCCAGAGAAATGCCAACATTTCGAATGAAGTTTTGCTCGTCATTGTCATCCGTTATACATTTTTGAACACAAACAATGAGATGCTCATGCGGAAGCGAATAGCAGAGGTCTTGAACGTCTATACTGAAGGCTTTACAGGAGCCTGGGTTGTGACACGACAGGTAATCGACAAGAACAGTGGAATCCGACAAACGAAAAGGATCTTCTACTGTCAGCATGCCAAGACCCTTAGATAAAGGCTTTACATTTACTGAGCAGTCAGGGACTCGAACGCCTGTATTCCTCAGTAAAAAATGGAAAAATAAATTCTTTAAAATATTTTTTGCCGCTAAGACTCATAAGCCGGACATTCCATTTCGATGCATCGTTACTGAGAGAAACACATGACAATATGACGTGTCAAAGTTTTTGCAAAAGGGTCTTGGCATGCTGACAGTAGAAGATCCTTTTCGTTTGTCGGATTCCACTGTTCTTGTCGATTACCTGTCGTGTCACAACCCAGGCTCCTGTAAAGCCTTCAGTATAGACGTTCAAGACCTCTGCTATTCGCTTCCGCATGAGCATCTCATGGTTTGCGTTCAAAAATGTATAACGGATGACAATGACGAGCAAAACTTCATTCGAAATGTTGGCATTTCTCTGGCATCTTTTCTGGAACTGTTGTCATTACACCTGCAATCCACCTTTTTTCAGTTTGAGGGTCAATTGTATTTACAAAAAACAGGCGTGTGCATTGGGTCGAGTGTGGCACCAATTTTAAGTGAAATTTATCTAAGTTATGTTGACAAAGCCATCAATAATAATGTTCCTCCCTTTGTAAAAGAAAGTGTTCAGATACGTGGACGGTTACCTTCTGTTTGTAGAAGCGCACGACCTTTCAAAGTGCGTCGAAGACGTCCTAGAAGATTTTCAAGACTGCGGTAATGGCCTAAAATTCACATTCGAAATCCCGTCTTGTGATATTCTTTTCTTTCTTGATTTAAGGTTAATTTTTGGGCAAAATCACGTCTGCTGGAAGTTTGAACCAAAATCGAAAAAGCCTTTGCTCAATTTTAAATCTGGCTATTCGAAATTAGTGAAGTGTGGTACAGCTGTGTCATGCATAGGGTCATCAATTGTAAAATCCTGCCACCATATGCCATCAAGTATAGCTTCAAAGATCAGATAGACAGATTGAGATCAGCAGGCTTCCCCGATGACGTAATCTTGCTTGCTTGCAACAAGGTCTTGAAAAAAGTAAAGGCCTCTAGAATACGACAGGATCCGGAGACACCTCGTAAAAAGAAAAATATTGCCGTCATACCGTATGTGCATGGAATTTCGCATCGCCTACGGCAAGTTGGACATAGGTATGGAGTACAGGTCATGTTTTCTGCGCCCATAAAACTTGGCAGCATTTGCGCTAAAGCATTTTCGCTAAAGTAGACCGAAAAATAAATGACAAAAAACGACGTGCAGGCCGGGGGGGATGCCAGGTAAAACATAATGTAGCTTTTCTTCCGTGCACAGAAGGAGTGGTATACAGAGTGCCTTTTACTTGCGGAAAAGATTACATTGGTCAGTCAGGAAGGTGTCTTAACATAAGGCTTAGAGAACATAAAAACTCCCTAGAAAAAGCCCCGTCATCGAACCTGGCAATGTAGCCAAAGGCCCCCTTTGCACCCTCCTTGCACTCCCCTGTTCAAAGAAACTTCAGTGTTGTGCAAACACAGAGATAAATTAACACGAGAATTAAAAGAGGCCTATCTCATTCACAAGAATTCTGACACATGCGTAAGCACCCCATCTGTTATCATTCATCCCCGAGAAATCTCATTTCTCGACGAAACTGGTTAAAGTGAAATGTTGTTTTATCTGCGAACATGCGCACTTGGTTGTCAGAGCATTTTTGTATATATTCGTGTTTTTTCAATAAATCATGCAGTTGATAGTCAGCGCTGTTCCCGTCTACTCGCTTGTCCTATGTTTGTTGCGCTGTGTATTTTTTAAAAAATGATGCACCAACTAGCTCAACTCACAGTTCTTTTGCTATGTATGTGGATATAGAGTACAAGACCTGCAGGATCAAATCCTCCCATATGCCACGTTCGCATATCTTCAGGAGACGACGCGGTTCACACCCTTCGAGCTTGTCTTCGGCCGTCGAGTGACCACTCCACTGGATACAATGCTGCCCGTATACACCGACGACGAACATGAGTTTGACCTGGACATCGCTAGTTTTACCCAGCGTGCGGAAGAAGCGCGGCAGCTGGCAAGGCAGCGCATATACACAACAGCAACTAGACGCTGACCGTTACAAGGGACGGCGCTTCGCTGCCTACGAGCCTGGAGACTATGTCTGGATTTGGACGCCCGTTCACCATCGTGGGCTCGCTGAAAAATTGCTGCGCCGGTACTTCGGCCCATACCGTGTCCTCCGCCACCTCAGCGACGTTACTTACGAAGTTGAATCCGCAACCAAAGATCCCTCAAGCTGCAGACGACGCAAGTTCACTGATGTTGTACACGTCGTCCGAATGAAACCCTACCACGATCGCCCCGCTCACTATTCTTGAGACTGATGGTGCCCCGTTTTGTGTTGAGGTATCCCATACCAACCTAGCATACTATCTGTCAGCTCATCGCTTCAAGCAGCCTTTGCAGCATCGACGTGATGCTGCCAAGAAGGGGAGGCAATGACACATGTCATTCATAGAAGACGAAGATTTGAACGGGCGATTCCCTACCACGATCGCCCCGCTCACTATTCTTGAGACTGATGGTGCCCCGTTTTGTGTTGAGGTATCCCATACCAACCTAGCATACTATCTGTCAGCTCATCGCTGCAAGCAGCCTTTGCAGCATCGACGTGATGCTGCCAAGAAGGGGAGGCAATGACACATGTCATTCATAGAAGACGAAGATTTGAACGGGCGATTCCCTACCACGATCGCCCCGCTGACTATTCTTGAGACTGATGGTGCCCCGTTTTGTGTTGAGGTATCCCATACCAACCTAGCATACTATCTGTCAGCTCATCGCTTCAAGCAGCCTTTGCAGCATCGACGTGATGCTGCCAAGAAGGGGAGGCAATGACACATGTCATTCATAGAAGACGAAGATTTGAACGGGCGATTCCCTACCACGATCGCCCCGCTGACTATTCTTGAGACTGATGGTGCCCCGTTTTGTGTTGAGGTATCCCATACCAACCTAGCATACTATCTGTCAGCTCATCGCTGCAAGCAGCCTTTGCAGCATCGACGTGATGCTGCCAAGAAGGGGAGGCAATGACACATGTCATTCATAGAAGACGAAGATTTGAACGGGCGATTCCCTACCACGATCGCCCCGCTCACTATTCTTGAGACTGATGGTGCCCCGTTTTGTGTTGAGGTATCCCATACCAACCTAGCATACTATCTGTCAGCTCATCGCTTCAAGCAGCCTTTGCAGCATCGACGTGATGCTGCCAAGAAGGGGAGGCAATGACACATGTCATTCATAGAAGACGAAGATTTGAACGGGCGATTCCCTACCACGATCGCCCCGCTCACTATTCTTGAGACTGATGGTGCCCCGTTTTGTGTTGAGGTATCCCATACCAACCTAGCATACTATCTGTCAGCTCATCGCTGCAAGCAGCCTTTGCAGCATCGACGTGATGCTGCCAAGAAGGGGAGGCAATGACACATGTCATTCATAGAAGACGAAGATTTGAACGGGCGATTCCCTACCACGATCGCCCCGCTGACTATTCTTGAGACTGATGGTGCCCCGTTTTGTGTTGAGGTATCCCATACCAACCTAGCATACTATCTGTCAGCTCATCGCTGCAAGCAGCCTTTGCAGCATCGACGTGATGCTGCCAAGAAGGGGAGGCAATGACACATGTCATTCATAGAAGACGAAGATTTGAACGGGCGATTCCCTACCACGATCGCCCCGCTGACTATTCTTGAGACTGATGGTGCCCCGTTTTGTGTTGAGGTATCCCATACCAACCTAGCATACTATCTGTCAGCTCATCGCTTCAAGCAGCCTTTGCAGCATCGACGTGATGCTGCCAAGAAGGGGAGGCAATGACACATGTCATTCATAGAAGACGAAGATTTGAACGGGCGATTCCCTACCACGATCGCCCCGCTCACTATTCTTGAGACTGATGGTGCCCCGTTTTGTGTTGAGGTATCCCATACCAACCTAGCATACTATCTGTCAGCTCATCGCTGCAAGCAGCCTTTGCAGCATCGACGTGATGCTGCCAAGAAGGGGAGGCAATGACACATGTCATTCATAGAAGACGAAGATTTGAACGGGCGATTCCCTACCACGATCGCCCCGCTGACTATTCTTGAGACTGATGGTGCCCCGTTTTGTGTTGAGGTATCCCATACCAACCTAGCATACTATCTGTCAGCTCATCGCTTCAAGCAGCCTTTGCAGCATCGACGTGATGCTGCCAAGAAGGGGAGGCAATGACACATGTCATTCATAGAAGACGAAGATTTGAACGGGCGATTCCCTACCACGATCGCCCCGCTCACTATTCTTGAGACTGATGGTGCCCCGTTTTGTGTTGAGGTATCCCATACCAACCTAGCATACTATCTGTCAGCTCATCGCTGCAAGCAGCCTTTGCAGCATCGACGTGATGCTGCCAAGAAGGGGAGGCAATGACACATGTCATTCATAGAAGACGAAGATTTGAACGGGCGATTCCCTACCACGATCGCCCCGCTGACTATTCTTGAGACTGATGGTGCCCCGTTTTGTGTTGAGGTATCCCATACCAACCTAGCATACTATCTGTCAGCTCATCGCTTCAAGCAACCTTTGCAGCATCGACGTGATGCTGCCAAGAAGGGGAGGCAATGACACATGTCATTCATAGAAGACGAAGATTTGAACGGGCGATTCCCTACCACGATCGGCCCGCTGACTATTCTTGAGACTGATGGTGCCCCGTTTTGTGTTGAGGTATCCCATACCAACCTAGCATACTATCTGTCAGCTCATCGCTGCAAGCAGCCTTTGCAGCATCGACGTGATGCTGCCAAGAAGGGGAGGCAATGACACATGTCATTCATAGAAGACGAAGATTTGAACGGGCGATTCCCTACCACGATCGCCCCGCTGACTATTCTTGAGACTGATGGTGCCCCGTTTTGTGTCGAGGTATCCCATACCAACCTAGCATACTATCTGTCAGCTCATCGCTTCAAGCAGCCTTTGCAGCATCGACGTGATGCTGCCAAGAAGGGGAGGCAATGACACATGTCATTCATAGAAGACGAAGATTTGAACGGGCGATTCCCTACCACGATCGCCCCGCTGACAATTCTTGAGACTGATGGTGCCCCGTTTTGTGTTGAGGTATCCCATACCAACCTAGCATACTATCTGTCAGCTCATCGCTGCAAGCAGCCTTTGCAGCATCGACGTGATGCTGCCAAGAAGGGGAGGCAATGACACATGTCATTCATAGAAGACGAAGATTTGAACGGGCGATTCCCTACCACGATCGCCCCGCTGACTATTCTTGAGACTGATGGTGCCCCGTTTTGTGTTGAGGTATCCCATACCAACCTAGCATACTATCTGTCAGCTCATCGCTTCAAGCAGCCTTTGCAGCATCGACGTGATGCTGCCAAGAAGGGGAGGCAATGACACATGTCATTCATAGAAGACGAAGATTTGAACGGGCGATTCCCTACCACGATCGCCCCGCTGACTATTCTTGAGACTGATGGTGCCCCGTTTTGTGTTGAGGTATCCCATACCAACCTAGCATACTATCTGTCAGCTCATCGCTTCAAGCAGCCTTTGCAGCATCGACGTGATGCTGCCAAGAAGGGGAGGCAATGACACATGTCATTCATAGAAGACGAAGATTTGAACGGGCGATTCCCTACCACGATCGCCCCGCTCACTATTCTTGAGACTGATGGTGCCCCGTTTTGTGTTGAGGTATCCCATACCAACCTAGCATACTATCTGTCAGCTCATCGCTGCAAGCAGCCTTTGCAGCATCGACGTGATGCTGCCAAGAAGGGGAGGCAATGACACATGTCATTCATAGAAGACGAAGATTTGAACGGGCGATTCCCTACCACGATCGCCCCGCTGACTATTCTTGAGACTGATGGTGCCCCGTTTTGTGTTGAGGTATCCCATACCAACCTAGCATACTATCTGTCAGCTCATCGCTTCAAGCAGCCTTTGCAGCATCGACGTGATGCTGCCAAGAAGGGGAGGCAATGACACATGTCATTCATAGAAGACGAAGATTTGAACGGGCGATTCCCTACCACGATCGCCCCGCTCACTATTCTTGAGACTGATGGTGCCCCGTTTTGTGTTGAGGTATCCCATACCAACCTAGCATAATATCTGTCAGCTCATCGCTTCAAGCAGCCTTTGCAGCATCGACGTGATGCTGCCAAGAAGGGGAGGCAATGACACATGTCATTCATAGAAGACGAAGATTTGAACGGGCGATTCCCTACCACGATCGCCCCGCTGACTATTCTTGAGACTGATGGTGCCCCGTTTTGTGTTGAGGTATCCCATACCAACCTAGCATACTATCTGTCAGCTCATCGCTTCAAGCAGCCTTTGCAGCATCGACGTGATGCTGCCAAGAAGGGGAGGCAATGACACATGTCATTCATAGAAGACGAAGATTTGAACGGGCGATTCCCTACCACGATCGCCCCGCTCACTATTCTTGAGACTGATGGTGCCCCGTTTTGTGTTGAGGTATCCCATACCAACCTAGCATACTATCTGTCAGCTCATCGCTGCAAGCAGCCTTTGCAGCATCGACGTGATGCTGCCAAGAAGGGGAGGCAATGACACATGTCATTCATAGAAGACGAAGATTTGAACGGGCGATTCCCTACCACGATCGCCCCGCTGACTATTCTTGAGACTGATGGTGCCCCGTTTTGTGTTGAGGTATCCCATACCAACCTAGCATACTATCTGTCAGCTCATCGCTTCAAGCAGCCTTTGCAGCATCGACGTGATGCTGCCAAGAAGGGGAGGCAATGACACATGTCATTCATAGAAGACGAAGATTTGAACGGGCGATTCCCTACCACGATCGCCCCGCTGACTATTCTTGAGACTGATGGTGCCCCGTTTTGTGTTGAGGTATCCCATACCAACCTAGCATACTATCTGTCAGCTCATCGCTTCAAGCAGCCTTTGCAGCATCGACGTGATGCTGCCAAGAAGGGGAGGCAATGACACATGTCATTCATAGAAGACGAAGATTTGAATGGGCGATTCGGAGAAGGCGACGAAGCGAAACGGTGCTCCGCTTTCGTGCTGACCTGACTGGTTGTTGGTGTTATTCGGTGCCAGAGCGCCTTCTGTGGAACGTTACGTTACAATATATATATAAACAGCTTACATAGCGAGATTGTAGCGCAGAGCAAAGCAGGACACAAGATAAAACGAACAACACGAGCTCCAACTTCAACAAATTTCATTTCACACGTGCAGCACACTTATACGCCAAAGATGTGAAATCACTTATGCTAACAGCATCTTTGCCTTAGAAACGAGAGTTCCTTACCACATAAAAAAAAAAATATAAAAATATGAAGTTTTTTATGTGATAAGGAACTCTCGCTCCTAGGCGAAATATGCTTTTAGCACAAGTTATTTCATATCTTTTGCGTATAAATGCGCAACATGTGTTAAATAAAATTTGTTAAAGTTAGCGCTCACTTTGTTCGTTTCTTCTTGCGTCCTGTTTTGCTCTGCGCTAAAATCTCGCTGTGTTCACGAGCTAACAAGCACAAAAAGCCACGTTTTTGATCTTAACAGCTGTTTGCAGGTGGTGGTGAAAACTTTTATTGTCCGGAAGAGGTGACATCGGAGGTCCGGTACCGCTCGCAGGCGTCCAGGGAGCCCGATTTCACCCAAAGGGGCAGGAGTTAGTAGACGAAGCGGTTCGCCGCTTCGGTTGTCAGACGGACAATGTTGGCCTGCGTCGCCGGGTCTTCGCTATGAAGCGCGGTCTCCCATGCTTCTGCGACCTTGAATAAATTGTAGCCCGGGGAGTGGCTGCACTCCCAGAGGATATGTTTTCGAGTTTCTATATCTTTACAGATTTTGCAGAATTGGTCCTCCGGATTTCCAGTTTGCGTAAGGTATCTCCATCTGGGAGACATGTGGTTCTTGGCTTGCAGGCGGCGCCAGGTGACTGCCTCTGTGGACGTGAGGGATCTATCTGGAGGTGGATATTTCCGCCGTGCTAACTTGTAGTGCTCGATGACTTCGTTGTAGGTCGCGAGCGTCTCGACCTTAAAGTTAGGTTGAGGCCGGACCAGATGACTTGGACCAGATGACACGGCGGATTCTTGTCTGCTTGCACAAGTGTGGCCTCAGGTCTATATATGCGTTGTTGCCACGAATAATAAAGTAGTCGTTAATTAGCGCCTGCTCTTGTGTCTGCTCTGTGGATCATCTATTGTTTGCACTCATCAATTCCTTAGGAAATCATGAACCAACTAGGCACAACAGAAATTTTATTGAAGTTCTCATAGATATTAGTCCCGCTATTATGCACGAGCCAATAGTTTTAAAGGCAAACCTTTTTTGCAATACAATTGGCCTCTTCGATGTGGAAGCTGGGTTGCAGAAGAAAACACGCAAGCCTGTTGAATTCCTTTACGTTACTATAAATCAATATCAGAAGAAAAACTCCACTGAAAAAAAACCAGGCGCTCTCTTTCCCTCGTCCTTAGTGAAGAATACCGTGACAATGCAAGGCGAAAGTGAAGGTGTTTAGTACTAGCCATCTTTTATTTATTTCTTTTTTGATGCCGAGTTTCACACTAACAATGCCAAGCTCAATGAACCTTTCCATTTTCTTTTTTGCGAATGGCTGGGAGGGGAACTCTCCCCGAGACGTCTGCTACATCGAGATACGTTCAGAGGGGGTCAGCTGCCTACGCACAGATATGCACAAGCGGTTCCCGAAGCGTGCAAATTCCTAGCATTGATTGATTGATTGATTTATAGGAAGGGAAAGGCGCGGTAACTGTCTCACTTGTTTTCTGTGGACAACTCAACCGTGCCGTAAGGGAAGGGAGGAAGGTGGGAGAGAAAGTGGAAAGAGAGAAAGAGGTGTCGTAGTGGAGGGCTGCGGAGTAATTTCCACCACCTGGGGATCTTTAACGTGCGCTGACATCGCACAGCACACGGACGCCTGTTCGTTTCGCCTCCATCAAAACGCAGCCGCCGAGGTCGGGTTCGAACCCGGGTGCTCGAACCCGGGTACTCCGGCACCCGGGCTCGAACCCGACCTCGGCGGCTGCGTTTCCTGATCACTCCAAACTGCCATCAAAAATGGCTCATCAGCTATTGTTGGTTTTTAATTTTATTCTCACGAATCAGAATCCCGTGCGACAACTTCTATAGGATATGCTTTTCTACAGAGCCACTACGCCAGGAACCAATGTAACTGTGCGCCTTTGCTTTCTGCTGAATAACTGCAGGAGCGAATACTGCTGCTTTCCCCTGCGCAGAGAGAGAGAGAGAGAAGATTTTATATAATGCAAAAAAGAAAAATAATCTAGAGCTCCCGTAGTTGGGTCCTCAGTCCAGGACTCCCGCGGCCTTTGCTGCCCTGCTGGCCCGTTCAATCAGCCAAAGCCATTTCCCTGCGCAGAGGAATGTTCAGTGCTGTGCCAGCACTCTAAAGAAATTTTTTCCCAGAGGAATCAATTTGTGAGTCACCTCGCAGTTTCAAACCAACTTTTTATATCTTAATAAAGAGCTTTGTTCATTCGAAGTCATGTAAATGGGCTCAGGTCCGGGAAGATTGTTGAAAATTGGTTATCATGTGAGAACCTGTTCCTAATGCGGCGCTTATCTGCTTATTTTGGTTTAAAATCACAATTCTTTTCGTCCGCCTTTTTAATCTTGCAGTCAGGCAGTCGTGATGACTCAAAGGAATATTAGGAAAGCAGATTAACCCATTCTTGTATCTTCACTAACGCAGTTCCACGTGAAAGTATGCGGGTCAAAACTAAGCAAAATATCCTACACAAGTGGGCCTGAGTTATGATATGTTGGGCTCTGTAGCGGTAGTGACGTTGTCCGTGGCCCACCGCGGAAATTCTCCAATGTCGAGTGCAAAGCGCCCCCAGCTGATGATTAGAGCCACGCAGATCATGATGTTGCTGATGGTCACGACCAGACCCGGACAAATCTGTTTCGAGGAAGGAAAATACAGAAGGTCTGGTGTTTATTAAGAGTTTCGGATGTCTTATAGTGCATCCTATGCAGCACGCTATGAAAGCAAAAGTGGGTAAAGGTAACACTGTTCAAACAATCACGACAAGCAGGGAAGAAAATTGGAGCGCTGGGATAAAAGGAAACTACGGATAGCCTAAACCGTTCTTATCGTTATCTTTCTTGAAAAGAAAGCAACGAAGAGCGCAGTTATCCCTATAAATGCTAATTTTTCTTTATTTTTTTTTACGCATCGTCTTTACTAGAAGTAGCCAGTCTGCCGTGACTGTGACGGACTGGCGGCCGAGTAATGGGGAGTAATCAAATAGCAAAGTGAATGTAAACGAGCGATAATCCACCTGGAGAGCCACAGACGCGAGGCATCGGCGTCTTGGCGTCATATTCGAAATTCAGAGTTTAAGTTCCCCCTAATTTTAACGTTTTGACCAGTGAATCTGCTTCTTAATTTTTCATTATTTCCTCGAAACAAATAGAAAAAGCTTTAAATAATATTGATCGCAGAAATGTGTTATCCCCCCCCCCCCATCTTATCCTAACTCACCTGGAAAACGGCACTTCTAGGTAGCTCACGAATCCGAATCATTGCTAACTGATATAAAGTGAAGGCAAGCAAACTCGATGCTTCAGGGTTGCGACGGTGCCTTTGCAGTGGTCTGGCATGCTGTACCTAATTAATCAGGTTGTTCTACTCCAAATAAAGCAAGCTTTTGTGGCTTTCAGTTATGTTTAGAGGCATCATCCTAGCATATTATTATTTATATGCCTTTTATTGTTTAACAAGATGGTTTTGGAAAGATATAGCGCAGAGCTTCACCACTTGAGCCAAGACAACGTTAGAGTTTGGTTCCACTTATTTGTTTTAATGCTCTGGCACTGGATGGGTACCTAGCGAAGAAGCCGTTATGCGTCCTGGTGAAGTCTCGGAGCAGCAATGTCACGAAGTTTATGCGCCACGCTTATGTCTGTGTTCAAGATTCTAGATGAAGTTGGCAGGAGATGGTAACTTGGAAAGTTTCTTGGAGATAATATAAGACGAATCGATCCCTAGACCCGTGGATCTCAAGTCAGACACGTGACCCTTATCCATGTATTAACACTCCTGGGGCTTATAGTTAAAACGGGGATTTTTATCTATAAATCCATGTTGTGAAGCTGCACCCGTTTCAGAGTGAGGGTGCGTCGTGAGAGCTACAACTGGTATCGATCTCGACGCGCTTTGCCTGCCTCTCTTGAGCGCCTCTACATGCACTTAACTGCTGTGCAAGCTAAATAGTCGAACTAACCTAAGGCAGCCAAAGCTAATCGAAGGTAAATGAAGTCAGTCAGGGGTAAAACGTTAGAACGCCTTAAACGCATTTATAGCATTGCAATCTGCGATTATGACTAGCAGCTTACCGGTATCGCTCAAGAGGAAAGTATACAACAGTTGCATCTTGCCTGTACTCACCTATGGGGCTGAAACGTGGAGGCTAACCAAGAGAGTTCTACTTAAGTTGAGGACAACCCAGAGGGCTATGGAACGAAAAATGTTAGGGGTAACGTTAAGAGATAGAAAGCGTGCAGAGTGGGTCAGAGAAATAACTCAAGTTACCGGCATTCTAGTGGAAATTAAGGAGAAGAAATGGGCATGGACAGGACATGTAAGGCGAAGAGAGGATAACCGATGGTCGCTGAGGGTAACAAACTGGATTCCAAGGGAAGGAAAGCGTAGCAGGGGGCGGCAGAAAGTTAGGTGGGCGGATGAGATTAAGAAGTTCGCAGGGATCAAGTGGATGCAGCTAGCACAGAACCGGGTTAAGTGGAGAAATATGGGAAAGGCCTTCGCCCTGCAGTGGGTATAATCAGGCTGATGATGATGAATCTGCGTTGGGTGCCAATATTTTATAGTTTCAGTACGCAGCCATTAGGCGCAGCGACGCTACGCGCCTCCATCGCCCCCGTCTAAGCAGAGGATGCAATGGTTGGGTCAGCTTACATAGGAAAAAGATCCAGGGAAGATTAAACTGGCGAATAGATGAGGACGGGATGGTGTTCATGGTGTCATTTCGTTTTCTTTGTGTAGCACCCTCATCCAGTTAACGTATCTCTAACTTCCCACGACATTAATTATATAGACCGCAAATGTTTTCACTGGAGAAGCGGATTGCGACATTCCACGGTCGCTACACCTAACCAAGATGTGACCAACACCTCATTTCTCCCATACAGTCGTACCATTCCCTGATCGAAAAGAAAGTTCATGTTAGGTCTACGGCATATGTAACCAACTAAAACGCTTACGCACTGTGTCACGAATGCTCATCTGAATGAGGATGAGCCCGTGGCAGCCAGGGGACACTTTAACTCCTCCTTCAAGGGTGTGAAGGTTAAACGTTCACTTACGCAGTTTCCCCTGCGAATCCTCGCTCGCGTACATGCACTTTGCTGCTAGCCTAATCACTAGCCACTTCCCTCTGTTCTCACATATTCTCATTAGCGCAATGCCGTAAGGTACCACGTTATGTTGAAGAGCACCTGAGAAAAGTGTAAAGCCCCTTTAACCAAGCCATTCGAACGTGCACGTCTGCGCGTCGGCATCCGAGGATCCCGCAAGTTTCGATTGCCAACTCAATATCTTTCACCACAAAGCAATCGCTCCAGATTTTTGCACTTGGCAGTTCGTGCTCTCTCGGTATTATATCATCCGCCGATAAATCAGTGCCAGTCCTCGCTCCCTACCAGAGGCATGCCAGTGACTCTTCGCTCAACGGCGACAAAAGCTATACACTATTTTTGTGGAGGACAGTCTCCTCAACGTTGTCACGTTAAAGGCAAAGACAGAATTGAACTACGGCTCGTATTTAGCGAAGACCCGCACCATATCGCGAACGCCCATGCCAGCCAGGTCGTAGACGAGAGCGTTCGGAGGAGTGGACGCTGGCAGCATGAATGAGAAAGAGCACGACAAGGCCACGGGCATCGCCAGCGACATCGGGTGCATCTGCAGCTTGACAGCCTGCAACGCGCACATGAGCGTCAAATTTGGCAGAATCATTAGAGAGCATTAGAGTAGCTTAGGTATAGATGGTGGATTATCGGTTGGGCGTATACTCTGTCTCGCAAACCATGTGCTGTGACGGCCAACTGATTGTGCGTTAACTCTTGAATTAAAACAATTATGTGAATATTTTCCAATTGGTAGATAACATCCCTTAGCGCAAAGAGTTGGTGAGTAATCTATTTATTTCTGCATCGAAGAGAACGCATTGTGGTTATATAAGGCAGTAATTGATTTACAGTAATGAAATTATTGTGATTTATTTTTTCTCGATAATTTGTAATATAATGAATTATGTTTTGATTTTGTTAATTTTGTAATGTAATGATTTATTTTGGGCAGTAATTTCGCATCAAAAGTAATGTATTCCTTTCGAAATTACTTTCCCTAAAGAACACCACTACTCTTTCAATAGACAACAGACAATAGACAACGTACGGTAAGCCTGGGCCAGCGTAACGGATCGGCAAAAGGAGATGCAGAACTCTGCGTCTGAGACCTTCCGTGTCCTGTGTAGCCGGGCCACTTATTGCGGCAATCCTATGGGCAGCTGTAACAATTCCCCAAGCAGCAGGAGGTAAGGCGTCAAAAGGCTGCCGAAGGGACAGATGGGGAAATACGGTAAGAGTTCGAAACTTGTTGGGAGCGCACAGTGGCACTCCTTGTGGCGTCGGTTGGGCCCCACTGGTGCCTGGTTACACTCGTTTTCATGGTATGAGAGTGTGTGTGTGTGGGGAGAAGGGGGGGCAGGTGCAAGCGGAAGGGTCCATGGCGTGAGCATTACTGAGCGCAAGGAACCGAGGTCGGTTCTTGGGACCAAAGAAGCAGTAAATAACCTAGCTTCTTCGGGGACTTCAAACGGCGGAGACATCTCTGGGTCAGCGACGTTCGACCATGCATCTGCTCTTATTCTCTTACTTTTGTAATGACACGTGTTGTAGGAAACAGGTTGGTTGGTTTGTGGGGTTTAACGTCCCAAAGCAACTCAGGCTATGAGAGACGCCACAGGAAACAGGAAGGGAATAGTCGTCTGGGATCGAGTTTGGCGGAAATACGAAAGAATGCGTGCGTCGCTTCTCGAGAGAAGTTGTTTTGTTCGCTCGCTTTACTTAATTTTCGCATAGATGAAAACTACAGAGTAATTTAAAAGTAACTGAATTACTCAACACAAGTAATTGTAACGTAATTCCATTAATTTCGGAGGAGCAATTAGTAATGTAATTTAATTGCATTTCTGCAATTTTCAGCAAAGTAATTAGTAATGTAATGTCATTCCTTTTCCATGTATGATTGTGGTATATGGCAGCATAATCATTAGAGGCCCGTTGACTGTCCATCAACGGTCTCTAAACGTCAAAATCGCTAGAACTCTCGACACAGCGCTGACTTCAAGGGAAGCCTTTGTCGCGCACTGTGCTGTTGTGTACCATCGGGCTGTGCCAACTTGTCCAGCTTTATCCGTTAACAGCACGTGCTAGCCCCTTATAAAAATATATTTGGTAAAATTTGAAGCATACCGTGTCCAAAACCACCGGGATCAGCATCGTGCTGACGGCTGAGTTGCTGAAAACTTGTGTGAGGGCAGCCGTCAGCAAGCATAGCACCGTCACGACCAGGATGTGGTTCATGGCTTCCATGTTGAGGAGAAACTCCATTATCAAGTCCGACAGCCCAGACGCCTAAGAAACCACCGGTGAAGATGCGACCCAAATTTGAATGCTAAAATATATGGCGTAACATCAGTCCAAACTATTTTTGAACGTAAAGAGCTTTCTTCCGAGCGAGGTCATAAAGCGGCATTGAACAAAATTTCACACGTTCACCAACTGCTTTCTGAAACACAAGAATATGCGAATTAGCGCGCGTTCTTGGCCTCCTCCCTAAAGCCGGTCACATCATTTTCTACTAGTAATACTTTGATAACGCCTGCATTTCCGTCTAGGCCTGGTCATACTATTCTACTCGAGTTTCTGGACGCCAGGCATATTGTGCGCCTAATCCACAGAGACAAGAACAGCGAATGCTCTCGTGACAATTGAGGTTGCCATTAACGAATATAATAGTAAGGTTGAAAGTTGGGCGAGTTGAATCTGGTTCATTTTGAAGGTAGCGCGAAAAACGAGGACCAAGAGTAGAAGGACACAACACGAGCGCTTGTGTTGTGTCCTTCTATTCTTGGTCCTCGTTTTTCGCGCTACCTTCAAAATGAACGAATATAATGCCTGGAGTAAACGGAAAAGTTCGTTTATCCGCCGTTTTTAATGCGTCTTTATTACACGTCCGTTTCATGCATCTGCGTCTCTTCCTTCTGTGCTCTTCCCAAAGTTCAAAGGCTAAAAACAACCTGCCAACTTCTAGTGGTTATGCTGTTGACAGGTGAAACATTAAATGACACTTGCTGTCAAGCACGCACATGTTTTAGGGTGCGTTGTTGATGTTTCACGGAAGTGCATTGCACCTCGCGTGCCTTTGTTTTCAAACACTTCTCCGGTTAGGAGATGAAATCGGAACACACGAGAGAAGATGCCAGATATTCACAAAAGAAACACGCATCTGATGAAGACGCAGTCTTCGGCGAGTCAACAACGCTGACCAGTGGTAAGTCGACGGCACATTACTCTGTGTTGGCAACGCGATAATATGAAACCTATCGCGTGTTCCCTCTTGAGAAACGCAGGTTTTTCTGAAATCATGGCATCGTGGAAGCAGGGTGTGTGCGCTTGGTCAAAGGAAACTTAGCGACGTTTTCAAATAGCACCATACGACTGCCATATCCGCTCAAAGACAATGAAGCAATGTCTGCTGCCATTGAGAATGAGTACGCGTACGAATATTCGATGGCTCTGTCTTGCAACGATACGATCACCGTTTGGTGAGTCACGTTTTAATGCAATAGCGTTAAGAGTCCGTTGTCGCAAAAGCCGGTGTCGACGACGTTTTGCGAAAACCGGCGGAGACGAACCCGGTTCCTTCGCAGCGCGAGGCGAGCACGCAACCACTCCGCCACAGAACCACACTGCTTCTCTGCTAATAAAGGTCGACGTAATGCATGCATTCTATTATGACTGTCATCTAATGTTTAAGTGCGTTATTAGAAAGAACCTAATCATGGAAGTTGTAGGTAAGCGAGTAGCAAAGAATATTTAGACTTTGCTTAACTGCGATGCGGCGCTCACTGGGAAATTCATTCGATCGTACGGCGCTGCCGCAACAGATGGCGCGAGCCGCCACCCGATTCAAAGCCTTATGCATCAATCCACCGTCTTCAAGCATTCGAATTAGGGACCCTAACCTAAAGAGAGTGTATGGCTACTTCACTGGCCTTCCTCCAAATTGGGATGGGGCTCCTCCAAAATATGGGCCCTGGGCCTCCAAAATTTGATTTCGTCAGAATTTGACCAAACTCAAGTCAAGTCTAACCTAATTCGATTATGACGAATTCAGTAGTGATATTAAAATTTAGATTGGCCACATGCAAAATTTGGCTCTCCTAGACCCCAAAATTTGACCGAAATTGGTGTCTCAAGCAATCTGAGTATGGGCAACTCAATAATGATTTCCAAATTCGGGTAGGCCACCATTAAGACTTGGTCCCTTGACCTCCAAAATTTAACGTCGTGCGAATTCGACCAATATAGACGACCACTAAGCAAAGGAGCACAGAACTCAAGAACTAGGCAGGGAAGTCACAATGTTTTCGCATTTTTTTCACGTGGTACAAATGGCGGCAGGTAGGCTGCGGCGTGCTATAAGGGCGCCAAGCTCAGACAGTGCATGCCAGCCCGGGAAGGATACCAGCTCGCTTAGATATCCTCTACCGTCGCTTGATTACCTGCGCCGCCTTGGAAAACGTCATGCTGCCGGAGACCAGAAGCACTAAATTCCAATGGCACAGGGGTCCCACCAGGCGCCAGGTCAGTATCGGGTCGAACGGCCTTGTCGGGTTGTCGATGGCTTCTCTCTGATGAGATCGCGGGATGACGAACAGCGGCAAGCACGCGACGAACACGCTCGTGGCCACGCTCGCATCCCTGCGAGCGCGTGTGCTCTCAAGGAAAGGAATCAAAATTTTGGCGGGACTATAAACCTCCAGCAGCCGCAGAAGCCGAAGGTTTGTTTTGGTTTGGTTTGGTTTGGTTTGGTTTGGTTTGTGGGGTTTAACGTCTCAAAGCAACTCAGGCTATGAGAGACGCCGTAGTGGAGCTCGACTGCGGAAATTTCGACCACCTGGGGTTCTTTAACGTGCACTGACTTTGCACAGCACACGGGCGCCTTGCTTTTCGCCTCCATCGAAAAGCGGCCGCCGAGGCCGAAAGAAATGAAAAATGGTGATAACCTCACAGATGTTAACATTGATCAAAACAAAGCAGGTTGCCACGCAGTCCCGTAGGAAATTTGGTTTTATCGGAATCTCTTAAGCAAATGCCTACGACACCTTCTGTACACGTTTCGGAAACGCGCCTTAGGTGATAAATGACTTGGACATCACACTAGTGGCCATGCTTACTCGAGTGCTAGTCTAAGTATCTTGTTCAAACTTTTTTTAAGGCACGCATGTTAGCACTTGTCTTCGCTGTACCTCCGCTGTTTGTGACCTTTACGAACTTTTTTTGCCTGCGCAGTTTGTAGCTTCACAATAATTGCCGCACAGGGTAATTCCATTGTTGCCCATGGGTTTCAAATTATTCAATACACATTTGTCTTTTAGAAATCTTACATTATTACTGAGTGCATTCTGTGTAGGTTGGTTGTACAGTGTAGATGACTTATTTACGTAACAGAAAACAAAAGAAATATGATTCAGTCAATATTATTACCTAATAGACTCTATTCTCGTTGGCGCTAGGGCAGATTATTAAATTACAATATTGAAGGTTTCAAAAATAAAAGGCGACCAAATTTTTAAACATTTAGGATGAGCATTGTGATTCGCGGTAGCCAACGTTAAAAAAAAAAAAGTGCCTTAAGGCTCTTCATGTCGGCTTCGCACGATACGCATTGTTAAACTGGCACCGCCCGAGGGAAATACGGGCGCTGTTTACGTTGCTTGTAGCATAAAATGTTTACCCGATTCCCACTACGATATCAGGCGTAGGGATGCCATTTTAGAAATTCGCAACACGTCGAAGCTAACTTTTGATATGCTTTCGAAAGTTCTTTATTTACTAGTTTTGTATAGGACTCGGCTTCAGCGTTGCAGGTCTTCAATTCAGCAAATAACGTTGAGCTCTAAATGTAGTAATGTTGAAGTGCATTACTTATTTTGCTTCGTCGTCTTTTTATGCCAGTCTACTGCGCAAATAACGTTCCCAATGCTGTACAGCCCGCGTGAACAAACAATACCAATGTATTTTTGATAGCTTTTGAAAAAATAAAAACGTTTGCACTGGACAATTTTAAACACACCTCGTATCTAAGAGAAATACGCAAGCTGCATGGTAGTCTACTTTGTGTATTTAACTTCTGAAGCGCACGGGTATATGAGCACGGAAAGTATAGGCACAGATAAAACAGTGTTCCGCTATTCCAGTGGTATAACCGCAGAGTATGATTTAGTTTTGCGCTGAGCAGAAAGAATAGAGGAGAAACGAAATAAGCACTGCCATTACGCGCGCGAATTATGGTACACCTCCACACAGTGCAACCATCGCAAAACTGATTCCATGTTCTGGAACCGTGACGCTAAGCTTTGAATAGTTTACTCACGCATCCGCGGGTAGAAGGAGAGTCCAGCTGAGTCCTGAAACCTGAACAGCCACAGGTAGACGAGCAGTGCCATCAGAAGCAGCACGGCGATTTCGTCTGACCTGCAGTACCGGTAAAACGCAGTCAACGCATACCAGCTCTCGGACGAAAACCTGACGGGAGAGGCGTGTGCAAGTTAAACGTTTCACACGATATTAATAATGTAATAGGAGTCCTTGAACAGGGCGCTACGCCGTCAACAGTCAATGGAACGTTCTGCGATCAGTCGTTGCACTTCTGTAAGCGCTGGTAGAAGCTCACCTCATTAGTCAGTACCACAGACTCTTACATACCGAAACCGGCCAAATTATTCTGCGCCGAATTGGGATAAACCTACCCGGTCATACCTCGGCCACGCGCAATCCTCCCACCGCTGTTAGCAACAATCTTTACATTCCGCCTCTTCCCAAAAATACCCACCCGGAGCATAATCGTGAGAGACGGAAAGCTAGAGCCAAGACTTTGCACAAGCACTACCCTCCTGGCGCTCCGGCAGTTTACGTAGACGCGGCCGAATATTCAAACCGACCAGCTTTCGCATTAGCCATCGTGGATGGATTCCACAACACGATAGTCAGTGCCTCCATTCCAAATTTGCAGGATTCCCTGCAAGCTGAAGAAGCAGCAATTGCCCTAGCAATCACACACTCCTCTGCTGAGTATATCTTCTCAGACTCCAAAACAGCAATTAGTAATTATGCCCATCGCAAAATCCACTCCCCGGCCGCAAACATTCTAGCATCATCCCCTCCACCGAATCACCTCATCACCCTCCTCTGGGTCCCTGCGCACAGCGAACACCCAGGCAACACGGCCGCTCACTCCCAAGCCCGAGCACTCGTCAACCGGGCTGAGAGCGACCCGGTGCCTTCGTCTCGCAGTGCCAGAGATCGGCTTCTTAACTACCCCGACCTCACCGTATTTTATAGAAATTCCCGCCTGCTGTACCCTCCTCCGCATAAATCTCTTCCCAAAAGCGACCAGCCTTTCTGGCGCAGACTTCAGACGGCCACAGTCAGGACCCCTTTCCTTCTCTCTATTATAAACCGTGGCGAAACCTCTCCTCACTGCCACTTGTGTCCTGGCACCAGAGCCGACTTTACTCACGTCTTCCTGAACTGCCCGAACAAACCCAAGCCCCCGTGGCAAGGGCCAAGACATCAGGAGCGATGGGAGGCTGCTCTGCGCAGCTCGCTGCCGGAGGTACAGCTTCTGACAGTGAGCTGGGCCCGAGGGGTCGCCGAAGCTCAAAAGTGCCCGGCCATCTAGAGCGGCCTGAGGGCCCATCGTCGTCCTGCTCCCTCACTTCCCTTTACCCCCCCCCCCCTCACCTGGTTCTTTTTTGAATCATTAAAGTTGCTACCTACCTACCTACCTGTAAGCGCACGCCCGAGCGTCGGGGAGAGAGCTTCGTTGTCGTTTTCTTTCCTGACCGTCACGCGCGTTGAACATGGTTGTCGTTCTCTTCAAAATATCAGGCGCCGAACATATCAGTGCCCAATACCTGTTTTACAACTTCCCCCGGGCGAAAAGACGCCATTCAGGCGGATTATGGCGATGTGACGATGGCAGGGTCGTAGTAAGGCTTCAGGCGGTTACTGTGTACTATTTCACGATTGTGGCGACGGTGGTCAGTGGATGACGTAAGGGGTTCGATGAGGTAGTTGACGGGGGATGTTTGCTTGACAATACGGTAGGGGCCCTGATACTTGCTCAAAAGTTTGGATGAAAGGCCGGGACTGGAGGAAGGCACCCATAGCCAGACCAAAGAGTCTGTACGGTAAGTAGGAAGAAGTGCAGTTTGATCTCGTGTGGTTTTATTTATTTATTTATTTGAAAATACTGCAGCCCCTCAAGGGGCTATAGCAGGAGTGGGTACAAAAATGTGGAACAATTCCACGCATACAAAAGTACATACAAGCATTACAAATATAAACGCTAGAAAAACAACATACAATGCTACGACTCAATTGCCGACGCAAAATCAGAGATTGATAGCGCACGAATGTTGCCATCCAAAGAATTCCAACACTCCACAGTGCGCGGAAAAAAACTATTTGAAAACGTTAGTGCGGGCAAAAAAAGGTTGGATATTAAGATCGTGATGGCTCCTGGTTGCAGATGGTTTTGAAAACGAGATATGCTTACCCTCCGAAAGGCAATTAGCAGAATGAACTATGGAGTGAAGAAGTTTTAAGGACTCAGTTTTTCGGCGGGATGCAAGCGGGCTTATGTTTAGGGAAGACATCGCAGATGAGGGTGAAAAATGAAAGTCGTAGCGGCGAAAAATAAATCTTACAGCTTTACGTTGCACAGATTCTATTTGATCGATTTCACATTGCTTGTATGGATTCCAGACATTAGAAGCGTATTCAAGAATAGGGCGAATTAGAGTTTTGTACATGAGCAATTTTGCTTCTTTAGGAGCATCCTGTACTGTGCGTCGTAAGTAACCTACCTTTTTAAGAGCTTTAGCTGTGATGTAATCGGTGTGTTTTGACCATTGCATATTGTGAGAAAAAACGACGCCAAGATATTTATATTCATAAACCCTTTGCAGTGATGCATAGTCGTAAATAGAAGGTGATAGGCGGTTGGTGAAAGACATGACAACTGTTTTGCTGAAATTGATGTTCATCTGCCACGTATTGCACCAGTCACGGAACATACCAAAAGACTCATTCAGAAGGAGGTGATCATTAACAGAGTTGATAGTGTGGTACAGTACGCAATCATCGGCGTATAGACGGATCTTGGAGGTTATACTGTCAGGTAAATCATTAATATAGAGCAAAAATAGCAAAGGGCCAAGGACAGAGCCTTGGGGAACACCTGAGGTAACATCGGCTAAAGAAGAATCGACGGAATTGAAGCGAACAGACTGGGAGCGGTATGAGAGGAAATCGGCAATCCAGTCAGCGAGTTGAGAGTTATTGAGAATTACTTTTAGTTTGCATAACAATTTAGAGTGAAGGACCGTGTCGAAAGCTTTTGAGAAATCGATGAATATAGCATCGATTTGGTTACCGGCGTCTATGCTGAGAAGAATGTCATGTGCAAATTCGGTTAACTGAGTCACTGTACTAAACCCCTTACGAAACCCGTGTTGAGCTCTGGACAGAAGATTATTTGCTTCAAGAAATTCCATAATGTGTTTATAAATAATGTGCTCTAGGATTTTACATGAATGTGCAGTTAAAGAGATCGGCCTATAGTTAGAAAGCAGTTGTTTGTTGCCGGATTTATAGAGAGGGAGTACATTGGCGAGTTTCCATGAGGAAGGGACAATGCCAGTGGAAAGAGATTTTTGAAATATAATTGAGAGATATCGAGATGACCAGAGGGAATAACGTGCTAGGAAGGTGTTTGGGATACAGTCCGGTCCAGCGCATTTTTTTGTGTCAAGGCACAAGATAAGATTTAAAATCCCCGGAGTGCTAACCATGATATCTGAGATAGAATGATCATGATTAGGAAGACTGAAAGGTGGAATCATGTTATTATCACGTGCAAAGACGGAATAAAAGTAGGCATTAAATGCATCAGATATTTGAACAGGGTCAGTCACAATTTCTTCATTAATAACAAATGAGGTGGAGGAAGTGTTTGAGGGTAGAACAGAGCGCCAAAATTTACGAGGGTTATCTCTTAGCAGCCCTTGGAGCTCAACGCGGAAATAGAAATCTTTAGCAGAGTGCATTTTAATTCGAAGTTCATTTTTTGCAGCTTGAAATCGAGCAACAACATCAGGGTTATTGTTACGTGCCATGCGTCTCAGCCGGGCTACACGACGTGACATCTGTAAAACATCGCGATTAATCCAAGGAAGAGTAGGATTTCTTTTCTTTGTTTTGACGGGAACAAACTGTTTAATGCACAGTCTAACAATTTTTTCGAAATATTCAACAAGGTCATTAACGTCGCCGTCACGGCTGAGCGCGCAGAAGGCGTCGAAGCACTCGGCTAGTTTGTCGATTACGGAGTTGTCTGCGTGATGGAAATCCGGAAATGACGTGAAGGAGTACTGTGGGTTACTAGAGAAGCGGGACAGGGTAAGGAGAACTGCTTCATGGTCAGAAATACCATCGACAACCGTACACTTAAACCCGGTGTCTATTAGGTTGGGGCTTAGAAAGATTAAGTCTAGCAATGAATTCAGCCTGGTGGGAAGCGTAACTATTTGAGTGAGTCCAAGAGAGAGTGAGAGATCCATCAACTCTTTTGCTAAAGAAGCGTCACGGCCAGAATAACACATCGATGGCCAGTGAATACAAGGCACATTGAACTCACCCATGAAGAATGTTTGATACTGAAAGGCTATGTATGAACTGACCAACAGAGTGCAAAACATCAGCAGAGGTTCCGGGGGGTCGGTAAAAAACGCCAACAATAACAGTCTGTTTTTCTAAATAAAGCTTGCACCAAATTGACTCGGTGTTGCATGGAGCAGGAAGTATAGAAAATCTAAGATAAGAACGCAGAAGTAAAGCAACACCACCTCCTTTGCCCTCATGCCTGTCAGCACGGATAGCAAGGTAACCAGGTGGGGTAAATTCAGAGTCATATATGTCAGGGTGAAGCCAGGTTTCAGTGATGCCAATAATGTGAGGGTCATGGGAGGACACAAGCGCGAGAAGATCAGGGAGTTTGTTAGAGATGCTTCTAGCATTAAGATTTAAGACAACGAGACTTGGTGGCGAGCTAGGCGAACGTCAACGGGGTAATGGAGGAAGCTCACTAGATTCGGTAGCTTCATGACAGGGTAACGAATGAAGCTCAGAAGATTCGGTCGCATCGTGATGGGGGTCCCGTTTCAAGCTACTCGAAGCTTCATCCCATGTGTACCTGACACCATCAATGAAAGCGTGATTGTACCGAAGCTTCACTTTTGAACCACCGTCACGAAGCGAGGAAGATGCATTCCATATTTTTTTACGAAGGGCACGGACGCTCGCAGAGAAATCCTCAGTGATGTAAAAATCTTCCCCTTTGAGTTTCGATACGTTTTTCATGACAACAATCTTCTCACTGAAGTCGAGGATCCTTAGAATGACAGGTCGTGTACGTCCATCACTGGGTCTGCCGATGCGGTGACAACGCTCAATGCGCGGACATTCTATGCGAAGATTTTCAGTAAATATTTTGCGGATTTTGGACAATAAACTGGCGCCATCTTCATCAGGACTCTCATGTAGACCGTGCACAACAAGATTTTTCCGCCTTGACCGGTTTTCTAAGTCTTCATTCTTTACAACCAAGTTGGATATTGTTTTTTTTAATGAGGTAATGTCCGAACGGAGGTTAGCGCTCAATGACTCAGAGGCTGAAGGAGTTGCAGATGATTCCAGTGATGAAACACGGGCTTCGAGAACATCAAGGCGAGCGGAAAAAGTTTTCTTAATATCTGTAATGTCACTAGCGATTCGTTCTTGGCCAGCAATCAGTTGCGAGAGCTCAGAAAGAACGTCTGCGACCCCCGGAGTGGAGGACAAGTCAGTATTGAAACGCGTTGCCCGCTTCCCACTAAGATGTTTAGACGAGTTAGCTGAGACTGATCGTTTAGGGGGGCCTGGGTTTTGTTCAACGTCCCCGCTTTGTAGAAGGCGAGAAAAGCAAAATACAGCATTTGAACAGAAGGTAACAAAACTGTGTGGGCAGGAAAACAGCAGCAAACAACGATCATCAGATCGAACGCAGTGAGCGTTCTTTAGGTAACATACCTGCACGAAGAACATGCAACGATTAGGCATCTTGTAAAGGCTGCTGCCGTCCTGCCCACTGAAGCGGTACGCCGGTGCGGTCCGATTTATAGTCCGAGGAAGAGCTGACGTAGACCAAGGGCCGATGGTGATTGGACGGTGTAGACATGCACGTAGGAAGCCGTCAGGTGCCCAGGGGAGCACGCCAGGTATATCACCAACAAGGGTGACATGGCAGTCCGTAGCGAAGCTGACGGTCCCATCCACGTGCCGCAAGCTTGATGGTTGCGCAGGCGCTCTTGAGTCGAAGTCGCAAAAAAGCGAAACAGCAACAGCCGCGAGGATCTGCACGAAGAACATGCAACGATTAGGCATCTTGTAAAGGCTGCTGCCGTCCTGCCCACTGAAGCGGTACGCCGGTGCGGTCCGATTTATAGTCCGAGGAAGAGCTGACGTAGACCAAGGGCCGATGGTGATTGGACGGTGTAGACATGCACGTGGGAAGCCGTCAGGTGCCCAGGGGAGCACGCCAGGTATATCACCAACAAGGGTGACATGGCAGTCCGTAGCGAAGCTGATGGTCCCATCCACGTGCCGCAAGCTTGATGGTTGCGCAGGCGCTCTTGAGTCGAAGTCGCAAAAAAGCGAAACAGCAACAGCCGCGAGGATCTGCACGAAGAACATGCAACGATTAGGCATCTTGTAAAGGATGCTGCCGTGAAGGACCGAGCAAGCTGGCGGCATTCTCCAGCATAAGTTGCAGCTTGTGAAACAGTCGTGAATTCAGAAGAATCCGGTCGGTAAGGGAGAATGGTGTCCATGGTACAAGAGGGCTCACGACCGTACAGAAGGAAGTATGGCGAGAATCCTGTTGTTGCTTGAGTGGCAGAGTTATAAGCGAATGTGACGAATGGAAGAACGCGGTCCCAGTTGGAATGGTCGGAAGCGACATACATTGCCAGCATGTCGCCCATGGTGCGGTTAAAACGCTCAACCATTCCATTTGTTTGCGGATGGTACGCGGAGGTGGCGCGATGAACGATTTTGCATTCTCTAAGAACAGCTTCGACAATTTCAGGTGGGACCTCTGTCGCTCAGCAATTCTTTGGGAGCCCCGTGGCGAAGAATGATGTAATGGAGAATGAAGGAGGCAATGTCTTGGGCTGTAGCAGATGGCAAAGATGCCGTTTCGGTGTAGCGTGTGAGATGATCAATTGCAACGATGATCCAGCGATTGCCTGTTGATGTGCTAGGAAGCGGGTCGTACATGTCGATTCCAACGCGCTCGAAGGGCTGAGCTGGGCAGGTCAGCGGCTGCAGAGGAGCGGCGGGCTGGCGAGGTGGGTGTTTTCGGCGCTGACACTCTTGGCAGGACTGGACGAACCGACGAACATAACGGTACATCCCACGCCAGTAGTACCGCTGTCGCAGGCGAGTGAAGGTTTTCAATAAGCCTGAGTGGGCACACTGGGGATTGTCGTGGTAATGGGAGCAAATCACAGAGCGCAGATGGGTCGGGATTACAAGCAGCCACTTTCTACCATCCGGGAGGTAATTCCTACGGTAGAGGAGCTCGTCTCTGACGGCGAAATGGTGAGACTGGCGACGAAGAGCGCGGCAAGGAGGTCGTGAAGCGCGGCCAGATAAAAAATCTAGGAGTGAAGTGACCTATGCGTCTTTGCGTTACTCGGAAGTCATATCGGTGGGCATGTCGGTGGGATGTAGAACGGATATAGCAGGGGGGGCTTCAGACGGCAATGGAGAACGTCAGAGAGCATCAGCATCGGCATTTTTACGGCCAGAGCGATAGATGACGTTAATGTCGTATCCTTGGAGCCTCAGAGCCCAACGGGCCAGTCGACCAGAAGGATCTTTCAAAGAAGACAGCCAGCAGAGGGAGTGATGATCGGTGACGACATCAAAAGAACGGCCATACAAGTAGGGGCGAAATTTTGCTATTGCCCAGATGATAGCGAGACACTCTTTCTCGGTGACGGAATAGTTTGCTTCAGCTTTTGTTAGGGTCCGACTGGCGTAAGCGACAACGTACTCATCAAAGCCCGACTTCCGCTGAGCAAGTACTGCGCCGAGGCCGACGTCGCTGGCATCAGTGTGGATTTCCGTGGGAGAAGAAGGGTCGAAATGACGCAGATTGGCGGAGTCGTCAGAAGGTGGCGGAGTGTCGCGAAGGCATCATCACAGTGTGGAGACCAGGCTGAAAGATCGTGGCTGGACAGAAGCTTGTTGAGAGGGTTGATGATTGTGGCGAAATTGCGAACGAAGCGGCGGAAGTACGAGCAGAGGCCGACGAAGCTGCGGAGTTCTTTCACATTAGTTGGCTTGGGAAATTCTGCCACAGCGCGCAGTTTTGCCGGATCGGGAAGAACGCCATCCTTGGAGACGACATGCCCGAGAATGGTTAGCTGTCGTGCTCCGAAACGGCACTTCTTTAAATTTAATTGGAGGCCAGCGTCGGTCAGGCATCGCAGAACTGTCTCAAGGCGCTGGAGGTGAGATGGAAAATCTGGGGAAAAGATGACAACGTCGTCCAGGTAACAAAGGCAAGTGTTTCATTTGAGCCCTCTGAGTATGTTGTCCATCATGCGTTCGAATGTGGCAGGGGCATTGCATAGTCCGAATGGCATGACATTAAACTCATACAGCCCATCGGGTGTGACGAAAGCGGTTTTTGGGCGATCGGCCTCTGCCATCGGCACCTGCCAATAGCCGGAACGCAGGTCTACTGAAGAAAAGAACTCAGCTCCCTGCAGGCAGTCAAAGGCGTCGTCGATACGAGGGAGAGGATAAACGTCCTTGCACGTAATCTTGTTCAGTCGGCGGTAGTCTATACAGAATCGGATGGAACCGTCTTTTTCCTTGACCAGGACGACCGGAGACGCCCAAGGGCTGTGCGACGGTTGGATCACGTTGCGCTAGAGCATGCCAGTCACCTGTTCGTCAATAATGCGGCGCTCGGCGGCTGAAACACGGTACGGACGCTGGCGCAAAGGGGCATGCGTGCCGGTATCAATGCGGTGAGTAACGGCAGTTGTGCGCCCCAACGAAGGTTGCTGGGAGTCGAACGAAGCCGCAAAACGTTATAGGATGGCGACAAGCTGGGCACGTTGTAAGGGCGTCAGGCCAGCGTCAATGGACCAGTGGAAAACTTCGAGGGAAGATGGAGTGGCGACAGGAAGAGGCGTTATGGCGCTGAACATATCAGAGCCGAATACCTGTTTTACAATAAGAACGCCTTGGATAGTTTTAAGCCTCAACTTTGAGCATCATCAAGCAATAACAACGATGATGCTCGATTTGGTTGGCGTCTATCGCTGCCTGTAATGTCTACACCATTAGGTTAAATGTTAAACTTTTTCGTTCTTAAAGAAATAAGAGAACTCACGTGTGCTTTCTCACAAGTCGCCTCTGATAAGGCATTGTGAACGCTGATGCTCATCGCGCAACACTGAACTGATGCGTTAGCGACACATTGTTTTTTTATAGCGAAAGCATTACTTCGCTCAGTAAAATCATGTCCGCAGCAGTTGTAATTGAAAAGTGTTAGAGGTTAATGAGTGGCGTCAATCGATAGAGGGTGAAGTGATGTTGTGTCCAAAAAATAATTAGGTCAACAAGTTAATTAGGTAATTAGAGGCAGAAAATGTAAAAGTAAAGGCGAAATTGGTTTAGCGAAATTAATTTAGCTGGAGCTAAATTTGAATGTATCAGATACTATATAGTTAATTAAATCAGTCGACTAAGGTGACGTCAAGCAACCTGAAGTCAAGCCAAAAAAGGGCATAGGAAGGGATTGGCGTGAAATTTGAAAGTACCAAAGACTAAAATGATTATTAAGGTCAGTCAGTTACGGTGACGTCAAGGATGTGACTTCATGCAACCGGAAGTAGAGCCGAAAAAGGCCGTAGGAAGGGATTGGCGCGCAATTTGAAAGTACCAAACAATAAAATGAGTAAACAAGAAGTCAATTAAGCAACTAGAAGCAACCACAAGCAACCAACAGCAGCATCCGTGCTTTCGCATTGCTCTAATGCAGACTCTGCAGCATGCTCATTAATTTTTGTCGCATAAAAAAAAACGTTCATTTCAAAGTCTATAAAGGTGTTATGCAGGTCTGAGATTGCTTAACCGCTAAATAAACAGTTGTCAGTCAAAGTTGCGTTCGTCTTTTTTTTCTTCTGTCTCTTTCTATGGGCGTGTGCCAATGCGCTGAAAACTATGAGCTTAAATCGAGAATGCCAATTAGCCCGAAAACCACCTCTTCCGATTCTGTTGTAGCCCCAGAAACAAGCGTGCGCAAATATTAAGGTTCGAGTGTGTACCCGTTCCTTAGTAAGTTGTGAAGAATGATCTGCATAAGTACTGCAAGCAAGAAAGGAAGAGACGTCATTTGTAGCTCATGTTTGCTGTGGTGTTCCCCTTCCTTTCACAGCGGCAGTTGCTAAACGACCGTTCTTGGGTCCCGCTACCGTGTAGTCGTAATATATAGCAACGGTAGTCGGGGCAGCAGTAGTCGGTGCTGCCACTATAGAACAATCTGGGGGGTTTCTGCAACTCAGAAGAACAAAGATGAGGGTTGCTTGCATTGAGAAAGGTATACCGACAGCAGATGAATGCGCAATCTGATGACAGTAGAACTCAACCTCATTTTGTTGTTCAAGGCCCGATACTTGGACTTCGCGTTCGATGTGGTGCTCTAAAATATTCTAGATCACCATAGCGGTGCTGCAGCAGTAGCAGAATTAACAAGGTGGCGCTCGCCTTGGAAACCATCTGGAGGATTGGAACAATTGGAGGAGCAGGAACATAAAGGCAACCGTTCAGTGTGGAAGGTATATGGCTACACCAGATGAATGCTAAGTCGAAGCGTAGCCAAATAAACGCAGTACATCTAATTTTACAGCGTCACTTCGTCAGCGAGCGCCCCATACCTGCATTTGCGCTGTTAGCCGCGGGGCAGAGCAAAACTAAACAGGGTGCTCTGTAACAATACGTACAACTATGTCCCTCTCAAGTTCTTTACCATAGCGAGTCACGAAACGATAATAGTCGTATAGTTGTCGCTGAATCTCGTGTAATTAGGCGACAGTAATTGTCGCATGAGCTTTGTTCTTTCTTATTTTCTCTTTTGTACGCAATCGCAGAAAGTCGAACGAACCTGTAAACGCAAGGGCACCTGCTGGTGTTAGTCATATTCATGAAGCTCCATGGCTGTTATGCTGTCTCGCTTATGTTTCATGCGTGCTCCTTTGCTGAGTGCTTTCTGTCTGAATGCCTTCCAGCATGGCCAGAAATCGGCGCAGAAATATAATATCTAGTCACTGAGTATATAGCATATGATTAGAAAATAGAGAGAATTGCTGACCTTTGTGAACACTGATCGTCTGTCATTGCCTCGAGGCCCTTGTGTGCTACTGGAGTCAATATAAAAATTTTGAGCAAAATATTGCAAAATTCTTTCTCTCAAACTAGAGCTAAGGAGCAGCAGAAATAACAGTTCGCACAAATTATCACAACTATAGCTATTCTAGGCTCTAATGGCCATACAAATAGCGGTCAGACGTGAATAGATGAACACGTTTAAAGAACTGTGAAAAAATTTCCGGTACGAAAAACTGCCGCATCTGCCTTAATGCGCAGTACTAATGCTATTCACTTATCTCATCTGCAATTAATACGTCAGATCAAGAAAATCCACCTAGTCTTTCATACCTTAGCCTGGGATCTGGAATAAAAACAGATTCTTATTTTTTTAACAGTGTATACTTTAATGTGGCGTACGTAACAGCCAAACTCCGTCGCCAAAGGTTAATTGACAAATTGTTTATCCACTGCAGTTAATAAATCTTGCAATGCAATTCTTTCTTGAACAAAAAACACCAGCGTAACGACAGGACATTTTAAAGGTTGGTGAGATATACTGAAGCTCCACCTTGAAATGTGTAAGGCGACAACATGAATGACATGCTTTTACCGGCTCTCCTTGTGGTTCTCCGTTTTAGTTAATTGCCTTTGCTAGCCGCTTAATCTGTGGTCTTTTATATGTTCCTCTATTATTCCAGACATAGTCATTAGCAACCTGCTATACGAAAGTGTCACAGGCAGATTATTTTTTTATTATCTTTTTAAGCCCAATTATACTCTCTCTCTCTCTCTCTCTCTCTCTCTCTCTTACTCACATCTTATTAATATAAAGTTGTAAAGTACCCCATCATGTAAAATGCCATCACACCTAATTTCTCGCTTTAACGAATTTGTGCGAATATGGCTGCGTGGTCAAGGGGTGGCGTGTCTGATTCTGGATACAAGGTTCCTGTCGCGTTCAATTTCCATCCCACCCTCCCATCGCTAAGGAGTGCCCGAGTTGGCAGCTCCTGAACTCCGCCATGTCACATAGTTTCGTGACGTCACACAAAGCTATGACCAATCAGTTCCCGGTCTTTCCACCTGTCAAATACTAGCTGTCGGAAGCTAGCCAGTGATTTTTGTCATAAAACGTGTAGAAAACCAATTTCCTCCTCCATCACCGCGACGACCTCCACCACCCTATCGAACGTGGAGGCAGCGTCGGCTGGGAGAAGAGGTAATTACCTCCCCTTGAGGGGAGGGGGAACCTGCGATGGATGCACCACCAAGACTTCTACGGGAATTCATGTAGAGAGTTCCCGCGAGGAGACGATAGAGCGCTTCTGGATCCGTTTTTAGTATCGGTGCAGCGCATTTATGACGAGAGGAGACACAGACACAGCGCTCTGTGTATCCTCTCGTACTCGTCGTAAATGCGCTGCACCGATAAACATGCCCAAGCGTATACCTTGTCTGCATCCATTTCTGAATCCGGCCTAAAACGCGAGCGGTCGTCTCCCGCCGCCTCTCCCGGCAAATGGCGGGGGATAGCTGGCACGGAGTATGCGGTGCACACGGGAAGACCCGTCGTGCACGACCGCCTGTCTTCTGGTTCCCAACAGCGAAGCGACTGGTAAATGCCACACACTCTCGCCGCTTCCCGCGTCAGATGCCATGGTCTGGATTTATCCGAAGAATGTGGCGTGCACGGGAGATCCCGCCGCCATACTAAAATCACACCCCATTCCCCAGCTGGTCCCGTTCATATATAGCCTACTCCTTCCAAATACAACTTTATTGATGTTGTGTAGCTAGCGGGCATAGTACTCTGATTTCCAAGTACAATAAATAACATTTGAGTGTTAATGCTGTGTCGTCCCCGCCCTTGTCCCTTTGTACCCTCCGCGGGTTGCTAGCGAGGAAGCTGCATTCGAGGAGTGGAGGCGGGGTGGAATGGCGCCCCTCTCAAAGCGACATAAACGCCGACGCCGGATTTCCAAAAGAACAGGGTATTTGATGTTATCGCGTTAAAGGCCAGGGGAGTCATTCCTGTTTCTTTAGGACTATTTTTCACGTTCATCAGGATCGACGGGCTTAGGCACAGCCAGAGGATAAGTATCCCAATGATTCCCGTGAAAAAGGCCAGTGACCTGAAAGTAGGCATCACATCTTGCTTGCTACAGGCTGAGACCACTATACACCTTTGTTCAACGTAATTTGGGATTTAGAGTTGCCCCCTTTGTTTTTATCTCTCTGATTTCCGTATGAACGTTGACGGCATGGCGTTTATATTTGTTACTCGCGAGTGTTAAAGGAAAAACGAGAACGGGCCAGTGGTTTCTACTTCATTTCAAAACCCATCGTATGAGTACACAACTTTTCAATGAGAACATGCCAGCTAAATGCAAATGTATAATAAAAGACCTTGTATAGGACGCTACGCCGCGAGCAATGAGCAGAACTTTCAGTGATCAGTCGTAGCATTTTCCAGACCACGCACGAGCGTCGGAGCGAGCGTTCTGAGGTTGTCGTCGCCGTCTTCCTTGATCGTTAGGAGCTAGAGATTCCGGAGCCGAATGTCTGTCCTACAACTTTCCCTTGGAGAAAAGGCACATCCTGGCGGCTTATGGCGCAGTGACTAAGGCAGGATCGTAATATGGTTTCAGGCGCTTACAATGTACTATTTCACGGTTGCGGCGACGATGGTCAGTGGAAGATGTAAAAGGTTCGATGAGATTAACCAGGGATGTTTGCTTGAGGATGTGGTAGGGGCCAGGCTGGGACTTGGTGAAAAAGTTTCAGGAAAGATCGGGACAGCAGGAAGGTACCCATAACTAGACCAAAGAGCTTGGACGGCAAGCAGGAAGGAGTGTACATTAATCACGGGTGGTTTTCTGTTGCTACTGGCGTGAGAAGTGAAGAACCGGGAAAGATGGCGGAATTTAACAGCAGTTGCGCTTTGGAAACAGTCGCGAATTCGGAAGCATCCGGTCGGTACGAAAGAATGGTGTCCATTGTACAAGAAAGCTCACAGCCGTACAGGAGGAAGTATGGACATAATCCGGTGGTTGCTTGAGCGGCAAAGTTATAAGCATAGGTGACGAATGGAAGAACGCGGTCTTTGCAGTGGCCGGAAGCAATATACATTGCCAGCATGTCGCCGAGGGTGCAGTTGAAGCGCTCGACGATGCCATTTGTCTGCGGATGGTACGCGGAGGTGGTGGGGTGCACGACGTTGCATTCCCGAATGAGAACTTCTAACACTTCAAATAAGAAGACAGGACTTCTGTCCCTGCCCCGTGGCGAAGAAAGATATGATGGAGGATGAATGAGGTTATGTCGTGGCCTGTAGGAGGTGGCAGAGACGACGTTTGGGAATAATGTGTAACATGATCGAATGTAACGATGATCCAGCGATTGCCACGTGGTGTGTTGGGAAGAGGGCCGTACATGTCAATTCTAAAACATTCAAAGAGCATGGCTGGGCGGATCAGTGGCTGCAAAGGAGTTGCGGGCTGGCGAGGTGAGTTTTTTCAGTGCTGACATTCGGGGCAGGACTGGATGAATTCCGGCGCACAAAACGGTACTTCTGACGCCAGTGGTACCGCTGTCGCAGGCTGGTGAAGGACTTGAATAAACCGACGTGGGACACTTGCGAACATCGTGGAGGTAATTCCTACGATAAAGGAGCTCGCCTATGATGGCGAAACGATGGCGCACTGGCGATGGAGACCACTGAAAGGAGGTCGTGACGATCGGCCAGATAAGAGATCCAGGAGTGAAGTGCGTCTCAGCACTGCCAGGAAGTCATATCGGTTGGCTGAACGGACAAATGATGCAGTACGAATATACGAGTGGCTTCAGACAGCAGAGGAGAACTTGAGAAGGCATCAGCATGTTTACGGCCTGAACGATAAACGACGTTAATGTCGTATTCTTGGAGTCCCGACACGCCAGTCGACAGGAGGAATCTTCCAAAGACAGCAAGAAGAGGGCGTATAATGATCGGTGACCGCATAAAAAGAGCGCCCATAAAGTTAGGGGTGAAATTTGGCGATTGCCCAGAATATGGCTGAACACTCTCGGTGAAGAAATAATTGAATTCAGCCTTTGTTAGGGTCCGGCTGGCGTAGGCGCCAACGTACTCGTCAAAGCCAGACTTCCGCTGAGTGAGTGCTGCACCGATACCGACGCCGCTGGAATCGCTACGGATTCCCGTGGGAGAAGGGTTAGAATGACGCAGAATTGGTGGAGTCGGCAAAAGACGGCGGAGTGTGGCGAATGTTTTATCACAATGTGGTGACCAGGATCAAAGGTAGTGGCTGGACAGAAGGTTGGTCAGAGGGTCGATGATATATAGGCGAAATTTTCGAACGAAGCGGCGGAAATAGGAGCGTAGGCCGACAAAGCTGCGGAGTTATTTCTCAGTAGTGAGCTTGAGAAATTTTGCCCCAGCGTGCAACTTTGACGGATCCGGAAAAACGCGATCCTTTGAGACGACACTTGTGAAATTAGTAAGCTGACGAGCTCTGATGCAGCATTTCTTGAAATTTAGTTGCAGGCCAGCGCCGGTCAGGCATCGCAGAAAAATCTGAAGCTGCGAAAGGTGAGATGAAATACCCGGGGAAAATATGAAAACGTAGTCCAGGTAACACAGGGATGTGTGCCATTTGAGCCCTCTGAGTAGGTTGTCCATCATGCGCTCGAAGGTGGCGGGAGCACTGCATAAGCCGAAGCGTATGACATTAAATTAATTCGGGTTTGACTAAAGCGGTTTTTTGAGCGATCGGCCTCTGCCATCGGCACCTGCCAGTCACAGGAACGCAGCTCTAATGAAAAAATAAATCTGCCCCCTGCAGGCTGTCGAGCGTCGTCGATACGAGGAAGAGGGTAAAACTTCCTTGCGTGGTATCTTAAGTCGGCGGCAGTCTATGCAGAATCGGATGGCATCTTCTTTTTTCTTGACCAGGAACCGGAGACGGCTAAGGGCTGTGCTACGGCTGGATCCTTTTGCGCTGGAGCATGTTGGTCACCTGTTAGTCAATTATGCGCAATGATGCAGCGCTCAGCAGCTGAGACGCTGTACGGACGTTAACGCAAAGGGGAATGGCTGTCGGTATCAATACGATGGGCACAGTAGTTGTGGGGCCCAGCGAAGGTTGCTGCGAGACAAACGAAGCTGCGACACGTTGTAGGATGGCGACAAGTTGGGCTCGTTGTATAGCTAGGCGTGAGGCCAGCGTCGATGGACCGATGAAAAAAAAAAAGGAGATGGAGTGGCGAGAGAAAAAACGTTAAAGTGCTGATGTAAAGGTCGGCGGTGTTATCAACGATGGGGTAGGTGGCGGTGGGATCGAGCAAGGCAATGCTACCAAACGATTGGCCACGCAGTAAAGTGGTAGACCAGGGGCACGGGTTACAAACGTAAATAGCACTTGAGCTACGAAAAACTGTCAACATGGCATAGGGCAGAAAAGCAGCTTTCTGGACTGCGCATATATCAATGAGGGTGCATAAAGCGGCGGCTCAGGCGCAGGCGCTGGCGAGCATGTGGACAAGGAAAACTGGCCTGCGACTTCCCCCCCACGGACAAACTGCTGATTGTGCTGAAGGCGCTACTGGTGGTCCAGAGCACCATCATTGACGAGTGCCGAGTTGAAAAGGGTGGCCTCGTGAATGCCAGCACGTCGTGTAGAAAGCCGTTGTTTGCTCAGCTCATCGAAGCTTTGGCAGGAGCTGATGACATCGGACACTGTGGATTTTTGGCGACGAGCATCTAGAAGGCATCATCGTCAATGCCTTTCATAATGTTCTTGATCATATCAGCCTCGCTCATGGTAGGGTTTTCGCGCTTGCAGAGGTCGACGACATCCTCTATGTATGCATGGTGAAATTTTCGCCGGTTTGTTGTGTGCGACTTCGCATGCTTTGCTCGACGCGAAGCTTGCAGACACCAGGACGGCCAGAACGGTCAGGCTTATTTTGAAAGCCGTGCCGTTCAGCTAGAGATGCCAGCCTCGTGGTGTCGGAACCACAGGTTGGCAACGCCGCTCAAATGAAATATAACATTGGTGAGCTTCACGGCGTCGTCCAGCTTGCTGCGTTCATATATAGACACCAAAAACTCTTCCATATTCGTGCCATCTGTGCCGCTGAAGATGGCGGGTCATATTGCCGCACTAAGCCAGGACAGATGACAGCTAACGAGAAGGGTGGGGCAGGCCGTGCGATGGTCTCAGGCATCGCGTCGCAAAAGAGACTGGTAAGGTTCGGCTGCGGAGCTCTAGGGTGAGGGGATCGCTATCACCTCCTCCACTTGTAATAATAGACCTTGTACAGGACGCTATGCCGCGAACAATTAATGAGCAGAACGTCCGGCGATCGGTCATAGCCTTTTTCAGCATATACGCACGAGCGTCGTGGCGAGTGTTCTGCGGTTGTCGTCGTCGCCTTCCTTGAGCGTCAGGTGCTGAAGATTCCGCAGCCGAATGCCTGTCCTACACAATCAAAGATTTAAACACGCTATGTTTAGCGTTGTGTAACCAGTTCAAGGCTGTTGGCAGTCGCCTTGCGTAGACAAATATTTTTGTTCGCCAAAAATAATTTTTTAGTAAGGACTTATTAGCTAGCTTTTACTGGCTTTAGGAACGAAGTGCCAAAACAAAAGTTGTAGATTGTCTTGAGAAACGGACAGCCGCGTTGATCCCATCCAGTTAGCGATTACGCAAGGTATTTTTTTTTGTTACTGGCTGTAAATAGCTCGTGCCGTAAGAAGAAGCTTCCATGTAACAACAACGTCATTTCACAGTACCAAGAGGTGCCTCAGAAAATGAAACCCGCTTTTCACTGCAGCGCTTGCGCCAATGACGTTTCCTGTGTACAATGGACGAGCGATTTAAAATTAAAAGCTGGTAATATGAAAGCTTTCTTGAAGGCCGATAAAGTTACGCAAATCGCAGCTTAATGGAAACAACCTAGCTAGTCGCTTTTTGGGACGATCTACAACTTTTGCACTGATACTTTGTCGTAGTCAGTAATTAAAACGTTGAATAGTTAGTCTTTACTCACTAACTTTTGTGAATAAAAATAGTACAGACTAAAAAAGGCAACTCTCAAAAGCTCTTAATTGGTTTCAGTACACCGTATATGTTTTACAACCTTGGTATCACTTATATGGGACCCCCGCCTATTGGCAAAACCGCTATAATCTTACCTGATCCGCCCGAGTTCCAAGTACCGCCGCTCGACTTCGCGTTGCATCTTTTCCTGCGATGTCCTGGATTCTTCCTCCTGTTCGAACCTGCAAACAAGTGTTGTGGAGGAAAATGGGCCAATCAATATTGTGTACAGCAAGACACTATGAATTCTTATGCGCAATTCCCAAAACATTACCTTTGAGCGAAGCCACTTGTGTGCCTTATTTCATCAACAACAAGTATCTGGAAACACATAAGCTGGTAATATGCCAGTAACTTCAAAGCGATCAGTGAAATTATATCACCTCTTTTTAAGGGATCAAATATAGTTAACTCGTAAAAGAGGGCTATGCAGCCGCTTTTCAGCTACATCCGATCGCGAAGCTTCGCAGTCCTGACCAACGTTTTCAGCAGTAGACGCATTAGAAGCTGAAATTTTCAACTGGGCAAAATTTTCAACTGGACTAAATGAGCCGGAATTTTCCCACTAATCCACTAGCGCCTTTTTGCTCAACGTCTGCGAACGATTATGAAAAAATTGCTGTATGTAGCTGTGCGTATGTAGCTCTGGTTAAACGGGAAAGCTTGTAGGCATGGTTACACGTAAAGCTCTTTATTGTCGCACCTTGTTTATTTTCTGTTTGTAGTCCATTTGGCTAAGACGTATACAGCGATGGCAAAGCCTAGCTCTTATCAGTTATTGCCGATTTCAGCAACCTGCACCCTTATATATCATTCTCGCACACGTACTTTAGATATACAATCAATTTCCTTGACGTCACATTTTCGCTTCAGGAAGGCAGCTTAACTACAACAGTTCAGTTCAGTTCAGTCGTTCAGTCGTGTCCGACTCTTCGTCACCCTATGGACCATGTCACGCCACGCTTTCCGGTCTCTCACCATCTTCCTAACATCACATAACTTCATCTGCAGTGACTCGAGGATGCCATCTAACCATCGCGTTCGCTGCCTACCCCTTCTCCGGCGACCCTCAACCTTTCCCAACATCAAATCTTTCTCCAGCGACTCCTCTCTTCTCATCAGATGACCAAAGTAGCTGAGCTTTAACTTTAGAATTTGACCCTCCAATGAGCAGTCAGGGTTTATGGTCGACAATATCGACTGATTTGATCTTCTGGCAGTCCAAGGAACTCTCAAGAGTCTTCGCCAGCACCGCAATTCAAATGCGTCAATTCTTCGGCGGTCAGCCTTTTTCACAGTCCAACTCTCGCATCCATACATCACAACTGGAAAGACCATAGCACGAGTTATACGGATCTTGGTTGGCAGACTAATGTCTCTGCTCTTTACTAGGCGGTCAAGGCTAACAATTGCTCTCTTTCCCAGAAGCAGGCGTCTCCTAATTTCATGGCTGCAGTCTCCTTCCGAGGTAATCTTGGAGCCCAAGAAGAGAAAATCGGTCACAGCTTCCACTTCTTGTTCATTGATGCTGCAGGACTTGATAGGGCAAGACGCCATGATCTTTGTCTTTTTAATGTTCGTTTAAGCCCAAATTTCTCACTCTCTTCTTGTACGCGCATCAGAAGTCTCTTGAGTTCCACTTCACTTTCTGCCATTAAAGTGGTATCATCCGCTTATCTAAGGTTGTTGATACGCTTTCCAGCAATCTTCACTCCAGCTGAAGACTCGTCCAGACCGGCCTTCTTCATGATGCACTCTGCATATAGGTTAAATAGGCAGGGCGACAGTATGCAGCCTTGCCTCACTCCTTTCTCGATCGGAAACCAATCAGTAAGACCATGCCCAGTTCTGACTGTGGCCTCTTGCCCTTCATACAGGTTCCTGAGGAGACAGATGAGGTGAATTGGAACTCCCATCTCTTGGAGAGCTAGCCACAATCTGCTGTGATCTACGCAGTCAAACGCTTTTGCATAATCAATAAAGCAGAAGTAGATGGGTTTCTGGAACTCTCTTGCTTTTTCCATGATCCAGCGAAGGTTGGCAATTTGGTCTCTAGTTCCTCTGCCCTTGCGAAACCCAGCTTGCACGTCCGGAAGCTCCCGATCCACATACTGCTGCAGCCTACCTTGGAGGATTTTCAACATCACCTTGCTAGCATGCGAAATAAGCGCGATCGTGCGGTAGTTGGAACCATCTTTGGCACTGCCTTTCTTTGGGATGGGGATGTAAACTGACCTCCTCCAATCCTGTGGCCACTGCAGGGTAGTCCAAATCTTCTGACATAATGTATGCAGAATGTTAACAGCGTCATGGTTGAGGTTTTGAAGCAACTCAGCTGGAATGCCATCAATTCCGCTAGCTGTGTTCTTAGCAAGGCTGGCTAATGCCCATTCAACTTCACTCTTCAGGATGCCCGGCTCGAGATCAGTAATCACAACCGTCTTATGTTGGGTTTGCACATTCGGGTCCTTCTTGTACAGTTCTTCTGTGTATTCCTGCCACCTTTTCTTTATCTCTGAGGCTTCAGTGAGGTCCTTGCCTCGTTTGTCCTTTATCACGCCCAGCTTAGCACAGAAGCTTCCTTTGATATCTTTGATTGTCTTATACAGAGCTCTTGTGTTCCTTAATTGGCTGTTGTCCTCAACTGCTTGGCACTGTATGTTCAGGAAGGCATTCTTATCTCTCCTTGCCATTTTCTGAAAATCCGGAATGAGAACCTTGTATCTTTCTCTTTCCCCCATAACTTTTGCCATCCTCCTTTCCTCAGCTATTTGCAAAGCCTCTCCAGATAACCAGTTTGCTTTCTTGCATTTCTTTTGCTTTGGAACTACCTTAGTAGCAACTTCTTGTATTATATCACGAACATCGGTCCAAATCTCTTCGGGCTCTCTGTCTTCTAGATCTAATTCTTGAAATCGATTCCTCACTTCCACAGCATATTCTAATGGAATGTGATCCAGATCATACCTGAAAGGCCTTCTAGTTTTCTGCGTTTTCCTCAATCGAAGCTTAATTTTGGCAACAAGAAGCTGATGATCGGTGTCACAATCGGCCCCAGGCCTTGTTTTTACTGCTTGTATAGCGCTTCTCCATCTCTGCCGGCAAAGAATATAATCGATCTGATTCCTGTACAGACCTTCCGGTGAAGTCCATGTGTACAGGCGCCTCTTGTGCTGTTGAAAATGAGTATTCGCTATGGTCAGGTTGTTTTCTTGACAAAACTCTACTAGCCTCTGCCCAGCTTCATTTGGCTCGCCAAGACAGAACTTGCCTATAATTCCGGATATTTCTTCACTCCCGACCTTAGCATTCCAGTCTCCTATGAGAAAAACGACGTCTGATGATGGGGTGCCGTCTAAAAGGCATTGTAGGTCCGCATAAAATCTCTCAACGTCAGCTTCTTCAGCAGTAGTGGTCGGTGCATAGACTTGGATAACTGTTATGTTGAACTACAACAGTGTACCGGAAACCGACTGACCGCAAGTAGTATCTGCACTTTGATAGCAGCCATGTCAAACACGTTAAAACCAGCATCTCCTACAATCAAGCGGTTCGTTTCAAACGAATTTGCTCAAAGCAATCTGAATTCGAACATAACTGTGCTGCAATTAGCTCGCTCACTAAAAAATAACCCCTGCAGCTCATAGATGACGCCATAAAACACGCTGATACACAAGACCGTGGAATTCTACTTGCCAAAGACAAACCGAAAGCTCCCCACTTGCATACTAAGTACTTGATTCAGGGCTTGTTGATTCATCCTACAAAATTTTAACGCCGCAAAAGGCGTTTTCTGTGTGTGTGCCTTTTACGCCGTTCAACTTTTGTTGCATACTAACCTTGTCCTGGCTCATTATGCTTCCGCCCCGAAAGTTGCGGCAATCCTTAAGAAACATCACAACATTCTCATGCAGATGGATCACCTCAGGTACATATTCGTAAAGCCACCTAGAGCTGTTTACAGAAGATCGAGAAACTAGCATAATCGAAAAGATTCTTCGGAGCCCATAGGCTGCCACCCTTGTAACAAGAATCGCTGTTAAGTGGGCCCACACATGAACACATCACAGAGCGTCAATAGCACTGGTTCAAAGTTTCGTGTAAACAATTACGGCGACTTCACCTGCGATACTCTAAACGTCAATTACCTGCTGCAATTCAGCGTATGTAGCCACATGTAGGCCAAACTGAAACACCGTTTAGGGTACGTTTTAATAACCACAGAGCTAATACTCA
Organism: Amblyomma maculatum; assembly: GCF_055883805.1. NCBI lineage: Eukaryota > Metazoa > Arthropoda > Arachnida > Ixodida > Ixodidae > Amblyomma > Amblyomma maculatum. Next base: position 426,837,726 of record NC_139344.1, read on the forward strand.
ATCTCTTCCGAACCTGTCTGTCAAAGCACGTTCAGCTCCCCGGGCATTCATTCGACCAGATTTAGCCACTATATTCTCGAATCCGGTTTTAGAAGTAATCATGAGCGCGAAAATAAACAGTCATTTCTGATCTGTGTTTTGGAAAACGTTTTATTAGACACTATACATTGACATGTGTGTTGACGAATGACCAAAACTGAAAGCGTAGACGGTTAAGAACAGGAGACACTGTACAGAACGTACCTTATGTCGAAGAAATACATCAAAAACCACTATCTACATTCCGAAAAAAAATTAATATTTGGCTGATGCTAATGATGATACATACAATTTTGAATGCCACTGTAAATGAAATTATACACATTGTACAATAATTTTACAATTAAATATAGGTACAAACATACACAGCAATCGCATGCACAGTGTGTATTACACATGTGTATACAGCTGTGAACTGACATAGATATTTACATTATTTTACAAGCACCAAGGTGGACTGAAAACCACCCGGACACGTCCATCCGACACGGCAACAAAAGGGCAAGACGATTGGCGAAGGAACTCTCGCTCCCCAAGATAGAAAAGTTCTTCAGCCAGAAAGCTTACTATCTCCTTTCGCATACGAGCCAGGACCGGGAAAAGAGCACGTCGGCGCCGGCTTGAGGCGACAACCTGACAACGATTGCGCCATAACGCGAAAGCGCCAGCTACAATCAGCAATCGTGCAAAGCGACCGCGAGGACATCTACCATTTATCCGAAATCGGTTGATGGAAAGACTTCCGAAACCGGCATTAACTGCCTTCCAAAAGACACGAGCAACGACGCATTGCTGGACCATGTGACGATTAGATTCTTGGAGAGAACAGTTAGGGCACTGCGCTGTCCGCACAATGCCCCATCGTTGCAGCCGTACTCTTATGGGCAAAACCCCCCACTCCAAGAGCCACACGAAGTCAAGTAAATGCCCTGGCACTGAAGAGAAGTGTATTGCAACTGCAAAAACTGAATATACATGCTCATAAACATATTATATACTGTACACTCTGTCGAACACTATATCAAACAATGATATAAAAGCTACAGGTCCATCCTGCACAACGACCATTGCACTAATGCCAAGATAGAAAGCACACAACATGCACGTGTTAAAACTTAACAGCCCTCCCCCCCCCTCCCCCACCCCCCCCAAAAAAAAAGGTAAAAAAAAAAGAGAGAAGACGGGGGGGGGGGGGGGGGAGACCATCCGGACGAACAACAAAGAAACGTGTATGCCAGCGCTGCAGGAAACGCGCCTCTCCACCTGTTTCCAGACGCTCGGACAGGTACTTCCAGAGGAGGAGACGGAGATTTCGCAGCACTGGATACATGGCGCATGCCGGTTGCTTGCATTCTTCCTACAGGCAGCGGCGACGCCACAAAATAAACATGACACAACACGCGACCAGACGCGCAAACACTCCGCGCGGGCGACGAACGCCTGGCCCGTAGTTTACAGAAAACACACGTCTCACAAGGTGCCTCATGACTCGCGCCAGTGAGCAGTCAAATACTACTTGGTAGATTGTTTCGTCACGCTGCATTTGGGACAGCTGTCGTTAGGCCCGACGCACGACACCACATGAAGCTAGGCGCTGACGCGTGGGCAGAACTCCCCAGCGCTGCCGCCACTCAAAGTCTCTGACCTAGGGGGGCAGGCGGCTGACTGCCCAAGGCCTCCATCTATTATTTGAGGTGCGCCGCTGATCGTCAAGGCTGAGTCGCAATATGGTGACTATCTCACAAACTACCGTCTTCAGGTTTGGATGAAAGCATAGGAAAATTGAGCTCAATAACTACCATTTGAACGCCCAAGCATGTACCATTGTTAATGCTGTCTTATCCGCGTTTCTCATTCATTGCATTTGCATACCTACATCGCATGCGCTTAGGTGCGTATGTTTATTATACGTATGCTTGTCCAACATAGCGCCATGAGTTTTCTCGGATGTAGTGATAGATATGCATGCTACTTTTTATGCTCTTCATTGCCCCGTGTGCTTCCTTGACTGTGCAATTTCTCGCTTCCTTAATTTTGCTATTTAGCAATTGAATATTATTACCTTAGCATTCATGCTATGCCTTCTGAATACCCTGTACATGTAAGTTTATGCGTTTGCGTGTTTATCTGCTGCTGCCGCGTTTATAAGTTGACAAGATACTAAATATTCCACAGTAACGCTATCGCCCCCTACACAAACCCACATATCGCCTTGCAGCCATGTGCCTGATTCGTGTACATTTTTTTGTGTGCGATGTTTTCTTTCTACTGCCGTGAAACTATATATATTGTTACGGTGTAATAAGAAGGGGTGTTTATTTACAGTGCTGATGTAGCGGGACAAGACGAAACCTACTAGCGCCCAGAAACCAACGCTTCTTCTTCCTCTTCTGCCACACCATCACAATGCTTCATCGTCGTCAGTAGCGTGACATTTCCCCCCTACTCAGACGAAGCCCTCTGGGCGTGTTCGTGAGTCGTGCGAGGCTGACACAGCTTCAAGCTTCGAGCAACATGACATAGTTCGGCTTTGGCAGACCGGCGACCCGGTGCTGTCAGGCGGCCGATTACATAAGTTAAATCACTGATGCGTTTGACAACAACATATGGGCCATCATAGTGGGCCAAGAGTTTTTTATGTAGGCCACGGCGCCGAACTGGACGCCATAGCCAGACTAAATCACCTACAGAGTACGTGATCCGCCGGTGACTGGCATTGTATCGCACTGTTCTTGTGAAGCACCAGACCGTAATCGGGCGACTCTCCGAGCTTCTTCGGCGAGACAGAGGGTCTCAGCTAGGCAGGGGTCTTCACGGCTTGTGAAGGGCAGGATAGTATCCAGGGAGTAGCGTGGCGGTCTGGCATAGAGCAGAAAAAAATGACTGTACCCAGTCGTCTCACGCGTGGCGGTATTAAACGCATACGTGATGAAGGGTAGTATGGTGCCCCAGTTCTTATGCCCTGCGTCCACATACATGGCTAGCATGTTGATAAACGTTCTGTTGACGCGCTCAGTCAAGCCATTTGTCTGGGGATGGTATGGCGTCGAGTGTCGGAAAGTTACGGCGCATAAACGCATGAGCTCTTCAACAACAACAGCAGTGAATTGTCGGCCTCGATCAGTGATGACAATTCGTGGCGGCCCATGTCATAAAATGACTGAGTGCAGCAAGAAAAGCGACACCTGATGCGCGGTAGCAGACGGAAGAGCGGCGGTTTCACAGTAACGTGTGAGATAGTCCACGCAGATTACGATCCAGCGATTTCCATCCACGGACTTCGGAAACGGACCTACGAGGTCAATGCCTAGATCAAACGGAGCTGTTGGGGTCTTCACAGGGTGCAGCAAGCCAGATGGAGTTGTAGTTGGACGTTTGTGGCGTTGACATTGCTTGCAACTGGCAACGCATTGTTCAATCGTCGAGCGCATTCTGGGGCAGTAAAATCTTTCTTGAGCACGGTGGAGTGTTCGAACCGATCCCAAATGCCCAGAAGTTGGATCATCATGCATAACACGCAATACGTCCGTGCACAGCGTCTTGGGAACTACGAGTAGGTATCGCTGGCCGACAGGCGAATAACTCTTTTTCCATAGGAGGCCATCACGCACACAAAAACGGCTTGTAGGTGCGCTGGCTTGGGCGGCGGCAAATAGAGGCTGCAGACTGCTATCATTCTGCTGTTCCGTTTTGAAAACATTAGTGTCGGGGAACGCTGTCTCGAGGGTCGATATATAATTGTCGAAATCGTCGGTTTCAGGTCCAGTTGTGGCCATTGGCATCCTAGAAAGACAATCTGCGTCTGCATGACGCCTCCCGCTTTTGAACACCACGGCAAAGTCATATTCCTGTAACCGGAGGGCCCAGCGTGCGAGGCGACCACATGGGTCTCGAAGGTTCCGCAGCCAACAGAGTGAATGATGGTCAGTTACGATAGTAAACGAACGTTCGTACAAATATGAACGGAAACGCTGCACAGCGAAAACTACAGCCAGGCATTCTTGTTCAGTGACTGTGTAGTTTCGCTCCGGCTTGCTCAGGGTACGACTTGCGTACGCGATAACATGCTCTCGTTCATCGTGCCGTTGGACAAGGACTGCACCGAGACCGATTCCACTAGCGTCCGCGTGTATTTCTCTCATTGCAGTAGGATCGAAGTGACGTAGGATGGGTTTCGATATTAAAAGAAACTTCAGTTGACGGAATGACGCGTCGCAGTCTGGTGTCCAGTCAAAAGTAGAGTTTTTGTGGAGAAGGCACGTCAATGGGTAAGCAACGTCAGCAAAGTGATGTACAAAGCGTCTAAAATAAGAACACAACCCTAGAAAACTGTGCAACTCCTTCACTGTCTGCGGGGGCTTAAAAGACTCAACAGCGGCGGTTTTCTGGGGATCCGGCATTACACCATCACCATTGACAAGGTGTCCTAGCACCAGCGCTTGGCGCTCTCCAAAACGACACTTTTTCGAGTTTAGAATTAGGGCGGCGTCGTGCCGACAATTCAAAACACGTACTAGACGGTCATTGTGTTCTTAGAAGGACTTCCCAAATATGACGACATCGTCCAGGTAGCAAAGACAAATGTCCCATTGAGAAAAGTCAAACATAGGCCAAAAAGGTAGAAGAATATCCACAAGAGTACGGCGTTGGTGAGCTGAGATCGGCGCTGATCATGCGGAAGATCGAAGTTTCATCAGCAGGCAGAGGTACGGTGGCACTCGTAGCATCTGTGGCCAAAGCAACGACGTGGGGCGCACCGGGTCCGCAGGAGGCAAGCTTCAATCCCGTTGGTAAAACTGCGGGCTCGGACGATGGATTGATTGTCCATTACGAAGCACTACCGTGATGCACGGAGATCATACAGTGAGGGATAATAACATTTTTCTTCGGGCATGCTGAGTGAACTGGGTGCACCACGGCTTGGAATGAAACCTGCTCAAGAAGTGGCACGGACGCGGGGACGAACATAGCAGACAAGGGTGGAACTACTGTGTCTTCGGTAATACTAAAAAGTTTCTTCATTACGGACACTTTCAAAAAGAGTCGACAGATGCGAGCCATCAAAATGAACCTCTTGACTTCGGCAGTCCACGGTAGCGCCGCAAAACTTCAAGAAGTCCATTCCTAAAATGATGTCATGCGTAGAGTGGGGTAAGACTACGAATTCGGCTTGAAAAATTGCACCATCCACAGACACTTGCGCACTACACAGACCCAGTGGCCGCAACGCCTCTCCACTCACACCACAAAACGTTGAAGCACGGTCATATTCAAACATCACTTTGCGTCCCAACAAGCGCCTAAACTGATTACTCATCACAGACACAGTCGCACCCGTATCTACCAAAGCTAATGTACACACACCATCAATGAACACACGAATTTTGTTTTTGAGCATTGCAGTTGGAGGGATGTTGGCACACAGCACATTTCTAGCGGCCTCACCCCCATCGGTCGCGCTGGTTAGTTTTCCTGATGGGGCGACATGGAGCGCCGCCACGGTGATGGAGAACGACGCGCACGGAAGGCGGGTGGAGGAGCAGCACTTCGATCAGATGCTGGGGAATGGTCGCGGAGTTCTCGTTCTGGATGTTGCGGTAGTATACCGAGTATTGGATTGCTGGGAAACTGGGCTGTATTGTCGATTGTTGAGTACTGCTGGGGACGCCGGGCGGTTATAGCGTGGCGGGAACCTACTGCGGCAGTACCTGGCGATGTGACGTTCGACGTCGCAGCGGTAGCATATCGGAGGGGAAGGTAGAAAATGCTGTTGTGGATAAGAGCCAGGCACAGCAGGGCGCGTCGCAGGTCTGGCTGAATGCTCATACTGCACAGGAATCTCGGTAGATCTAATAGAAGATCTAGGTGCACTTGAGGTGACGTCATACCTTGGGGCTTCAAGCATCGACGCAGTCAGGTTGGCAAAATGCATTGGCGGGTAGTCAATAGAAGCTGCAATTTCCGGAGCTTGGGAGAAAGGCTGCACTTGAATCGCTTGTGGTGGTGAAGCCGGCCGTCTAGAGACCCTCTGAACAGAAACCTCAGCAGATTCATGCAAGGGGAGCGTGTTGATTCGTAGAAGTTCTTCGCGCACGATTTGCCAGATAGTTGACGGAAGATCTAGTTGGGCATGGTCATCAAGACTGGCCACAGTAGGCACGTTGGCCAGCCGCCCAAATTTCGGCGCAATACGACGTGTTTTAAAAGCTTGAAACGCGCGGATGTGTCTAATTTCATCGGAGACAGTGTCAAGGTTGTCTTTGGCGATTAAGAAGTTGTACACGTCCGCCGCGATACCCTTCAAAATGTGACCGACTCTGTCTTCCTCGGGCATGTTGGAATTGACACATTTGCATTTTGAGGATCTCTTCTGTGTAAGTTGTACAAGTTTCATCGGGCAATTGAGCTCTTTGAGCAAGGGTCTGCTCAGCCCGATTTTTGCTGGGAACAGAGTCGCCAAAACACAGTTTTAACTCGGTGGCGAACCGTTCCCAAGTCGTCAAGTTGTCCTCGTTATTCTCAAACCAGGTCATAGCCGTGTGAGTGAGAAAGAAAACGACGTTTGTTAGCATGGTAAGAGGATCCCACCGGTTGTACCGACTAACTCGTTGATAATCAAGTAGCCACTTCTCAACGTCCTCACCTTCTTCTCCGGCAAAAGATCGTGGTTCCAGGTAAGGCCGGGACAGAATAGGGCTGGAGTGGGCAGGCATGCCGCCAGCCTGGCTCGCACGGTTTGAGTCGGTGTGGTCCATGATGGTCGTGAGCGGTGGCAGTCCAGCGATGCGGCGACTACGTCGAAGCTCCAGTTGGTCTTGCAGCGCTGTTGGTAGGGATCGTATGGAGCACCTTCCACCAAGTTGTTACGGTGTAATAAGAAGGGGTGTTTATTTACAGTGCTGATGTAGCGGGACAAGGTGAAGCCTACTAGCGCCCAGAAACCAACGCTTCTTCCTCCTCTTCTGCCACACCATCACAATCATTCATTGTCAGTAGCGTGACAATTATATATATATATATATATATATATATATATATATATATATATATATATATATATATATATATATATATATATATATATATATATATATATATATATATAATATCACAATCATTCATTGTCAGTAGCGTGACAATTATATATATATATATATATATATATATATATATATATATATATATATATATATATATATATATATATATATAATTGTCACGCTACTGACAATGAATGATTGTGATGGTGTGGCAGAAGAGGAGGAAGAAGCGTTGGTTTCTGGGCGCTAGTAGGCTTCACCTTGTCCCGTAAATATATATATATATATATATATATATATATATATATATATATATATATATCAGCAGATAAATGAAGGGGAAATGAGGGTGCTCGTTATAATACATAAAGGAAAGAAGCCAACAGTCGGCGAGGCCAAGAAAAGCATTGGGGATTGTATACTTTATCTTTTTTTTTCATTTTACATCGGTAATCACATAAATTAGTAATGCAATCTGGTTAGGGGAAAGATAAACACAAAGTAGAAGGAAAAACAACGTGCCGATGGTGGGAACCGAACCCACGACCTCCGCATATCACGTCCGGTGCTCTTCCAACTGAACTACATCGGCCGCTGTCCCACCTGCTACTTTCTTGGGTATTAATGTTGCCGTGGCTGAGTCTAGCCAGCGGCAGTAGCAGTGGCTCAGTGATATCTGGCAAGACCCCCGGCCTACAAAGGGTTGAACGCAGCGAATGGTATTATTACAATGGTGATTTACGCCCCTTACCGCAGGTGCCTGAGGCGCCAATAGAAGAAGGTCCAGGCAGCCAGCAAGCAGATCACCGCAATGGGCACGTTCGTTAGCATCCACGTCCTGGGTTCTATGCGTGGAGCATGGGGAAACCTCCTGTAATCAATGAAAAAGGTGCCGTTTACTCAATGTGCAAGGAAGACGGATGGTGAGTATAACCTTAGTTCTGTAACTGACTGCTAGCAATCATCACACTGCGTAGCTAGGGCTCCACGGTTATGCGTCCACTGAGGTTTCAGTTCGTGTTCGTGTACACTTGTGGTTTGTATTCTTCTATGCAGTCCCAACCTAATGCATGGTTTCCATCGCGATGTGTCAAGACTATACAGCGTTAATGGCCCCGCGTTCTACATAAAATCCGGCGTCAGCTTTGGCGTTATGGCAAGAGCTGCCAACTGGGGCCTTTCCTTTCATGTATGTGGGGAAAGAGGATGAGGTGATATTAGAGGAGGAGGAGGAGGAAAAACTTTATTTCACGAGCTAGTTTGGACCATTCAAGGGCCCAGAGCCACCGCACGGCCCTCACATTACGCGCATGTGATCAGCCTGCCAGGACTTACATTCCCGACATTCCCTTTACTCACAGGCTACACGGGCCCGTTCATATGGCTTGGTTAAAGCGGAGCCTTATGTGTGGGCTGGTAATAATAATAATAATTGGTTCACAGGAGAGGAAGGGCGCAGTATCTGTCACACTTGCTCTGTGGACACCTACAGAGCAAGTGTGACAGATACTGCGCCCTTCCTCTCCTGTCATACCCGAGAATTTTTCTGTGCGGGCAGCAGGAGGAAAAAAAAACAATAAAGCGAAAAGGCAGCACGCTTGGATTTCGCAGCAACTGCTTTCCCGTAAAGCTCCAGGTGATGAGGTACAGGTGAGGTCGCGCTTGGGAGTTCGGCGTAGCAAAACTAAGCCGTTTTCGCCGCCGAACGAAAATCTTAGCTGCAGCATAGCAAACCTAGGTGTGGCTTGCGACGTGAGTGGAGCCGGCAACAATGTGTAGAGAGCAGACCATCACAGTTCGGGACTGCCGTCTCTGTCGAAGTCCGTGCTAGTAACGAAACGCTGGAGCGTAAGCCCAAAGCAGCCGCGTGCCATCAGCTCGTGCATAACGACTTCTTAACCTGGCCGCTTCCTTATTTAGCCATTTTAGTGCGCAGCACGACAAGCTGGAATCGCGGATTTCGCCGATGTTTGTCAGAAACCGCTCTCTCGCTCTCTCTCCCTTCCTCCCTCCCTTTCTCTCTGGGTGAACCTAAAGCGCGAAGGAAAAGAAAGGCGACTGAGCGGGGGAGGTGGTGAAGAGTGGCAGTTCCTGGCCTTACGGGGCTGAGAAGGTAGGTCAATGCCACTGGCGGCGGAGGCTAGCCAGCCGCCGAATTTTATCTGTTGTAGGCCGTCATTGCACCCGTCACTGCTTCGGTGGTGGACGACGGCTGTTGTTGCGGCGCGCGTCTTTCTCTCCCTCTTCTTTTTCCTTTATTCTCTATTTTTACTTCTGTGCGCACGAGGCAGAGTAGGTGGCTCAGCTACAAAGCCAGTAGCAGGCTCATGCATTTTCTTTTCCTTCTTCCTACAGCCACAACAACAACAACTGAGCTGTTCCTGGCCCTACGGGGCTGGGACTGGTAGGTCAACGCCGCTTGTGGTGGTGATGGTAGAAACATTTACTGCCAATATTACAGAGGGTGGGGGCGTTGTCCCCTACATGGCATTTGAGAGCCCCCTCCATGTACGGATGGCCCTCTTACAAAACAAAAGAAAGCCTTTGGAGGGCTATCCGAGCGAGAGCGCATGTAATGATCTCGCGCTGGTCCTTATAGCATGTACTGGTGAGTAGCTTCTCCCAGTAACCTAGGGCCACCTCTGGTGAAGGAGAATGAGGGGCAGGTGAGTAATATGTGTAGAAAGTCGCCAGGTTTGCCACAGAGCTTGCAGGAAGAAGAAAACTGGTCAGGAAAGCGGGTGTGGAGAAGGATGGGGTATGGGGCTGTGCGCGTTTGTAGCCTGCGCCAATGGGCAGCTTGTGTTATTGTAAGATTCGGGGCACGGGGTGCGTAAGTCCTCTTATTTTCGCGGTGGTAAGTAAGGATGACACGAAAGGACAGCAGGCATCTGAGGAAGACTGTTCCTCCCCAGCCTGGAAAGTGAGACCTCGGGCCAGGGAGAGAGCCTCCTCATTACCGGAAAGGCGCGCATGCGCGGGTGTCCAAATAAGGGTGATAGATTGTCGGGGTTGCGAAAAACGCAAAAGGCGAAGTTCAGGATAGCTGTTTTGGAATACGAAATTATTTTCGCAGCGGGTGTGGATACCATGCCTAGCGCAATGGCTGCCTCCTCAGCCTCTGTTGTAGAATCGGTGAGAGTTGAGCAAGCAGAAGTTTTGCATGATGGTTATCTGCTAGTACCTTACGATGCGTGTTTGCATAGGTGGCTGCATCTACATATGCTACACTGGGGTCTTCTCCATATTGTCTGTGTAAGGCTTGCGCCCTGGCTGTTCTACGTTTTTTATCCCGTTCTGGGTTCATGCTTTTGAGAAGTGGGGTACCAAAGTTTTGGAGCTAATTGCAGGAGATAATGGGGTGCCTTTAGATGGGAGTTCTATTGGGGATATGTGTAGAGAAGAGAGCAGTACGCGACCTGCTGATGTACGCGGAAGGCGGGCCGTCTGGGCTGTCAGCGTGGCTTGTGGCGGGGGATAGCCTGCCACTGAATTTTTATCTGCTGTAGCCGTCATTGCACCCGCCACCGTTTAGGTGGTGGATGATGGCTGTTGCGGCGCGTCTTTATCTCCCTCTTCCTTTTCTTCTCTTTTTCTCTTCTGTCTGCACAAGGCAGCGGAGGTGGCTCAGCTCAGTGACAGAGCCAGTAGCAGGCCCATGCATTTTCCCACGACCACAACAACAACAACCGCCGCTTGCGGCGGGGACTCTGCCACAGAATTTTTATCTGTTGTAGGCCGTCATTGCACCCGCCACCGCTTCGGTGGTGGACGACGGCTGCTGCGGTGCGCGCCAAACCAACCTTTCTTTCCCTCTTCCTTTTCTTGCTTCTCTGTTTTCTCTTCTGTCTGCACGAGGCAGCGGAGGTTTGTTGTGGCTGTAGGAAGAAATGAAAATGCACGGGTCTGCTACTGGCTCTGTAGCTGAGCCACCTCTGCTGCCTCGTACGGACAGAAGAGAAAATAAACACGAAAGAAAAAAGAAGAGGGAGAGAAAGACGCGCGCCGCAACAACAGCCCACCACCGAAGCAGTGGCGGGTGCAATGACGGCCTACAACCGATAAAAATCAATGGCAGGCTAGCACCCGCCGCAAGCGGCGGTAACCTACCTGTCCCAGCGGAGATGGCTCAGCTACAGAGCCAGAAGCAGGCCCGTGCATTTTCTTTTCCTTCTTCCTACAGCCACAACAACAGCGACATTGCGTTCCTTCTGTTGGAAGCACTGCGCTCGCTTTGACGTCACAATAGAGAGGTAGGTGGCGAAGCCAGAGGTATATGCTCGCGTTCATCTGGTGAAGGGTGGCTGTCCCTGGCCCTACGGGGCTGGGACGATAGGTCAACGCCGATTGCGGCGGGGGCTAGCCAGCCACCGAATTTTTATCTGTGCCGTCGTTGCACCCACCACCACTTAGGTGGTGGACGACGGCTGTTACGGCAAGCGTCTTTCACTCTTATTGCGAAAGCAGTACTGCTAGCACTTTTGTGCCGTCGGTGGAGGTCGTTCCTTCGCTCCGGCGCAGCTGTGGCGCACGACCACGTGACAGAGTGACATCACGACCAGAGGAGAGCAGGGGCCCCAATTCGTCTCTTCGGCCGTAGTCGTTCCTTCGCTCGGCGCGGCGGCTACCACGTGACGGCCTCCTCGGCCCGCCGCGTGAGGGCGCTCGCTAGGAGAGGATAAACGGGGCGTCGCAGGCACGCTCCGCTTATGTCTGAGGAGTTGTACAAGGCGTCGTTGGAGCGACGTGCTACGCCCAAACGCCGGCGCTGTGCCGAGGAGACAGATGAAGAAAGGCAAGAGCGGTTGACCAAGCAACGCGCCTATGCCGCAGAATGGCGAGCCCGGCGGCGTTCTACAAGTTCAGTGGGCGAGAGTAGTTTAGTGGACTCTCTGAATGCCGAAGAATCATCGACAGTGCAGAGCGATATAATTACCACAGAGGAAAGCGCCGTGTAGAAGAGCCACCGGGCCGGACAGAACGGTTTGCTATGTCCAGGGTAAATCATTTAGTTGCACAAAAGGCGAAGCGATGCCAAACCACCAGCAGAGCCAAGCGCAGCCAGGGAGGTATTGCTTTCGCAATCACTCAGGCTTAACCAGAGCTAAGCCCCAGATAATTTTTTCTTCTCTACTTTCTCTCTTCTGTCCGCACGAGGCAGCGGAGATGGCTCAGCTACAGTCAGTAGCAGGCCGGTGCATTTTCTCTTCCTTCTTTCTACAGCCACAACTGACAAGTCAGTCGCCATGCTGCCTGCGCGCTTTCTCTCCGGGCAGTTTCCTCGGGACTTGAATCGGCTGAGGACATCGATTCCAATCCGGTCTACACATTCAAAGACATTGTAATTTTTAGAGCGCAGCTCTTTGGCGTCCGTTCCTGGGTTTCGCGTCGGCGTCGGCCTCGTAACCAGCTCCGCCCCCCTTTCATCCCCCCAGCGCTAGCAGCGACCGACTGATATCGCTGGATGCCGCTGACGCCGCTAGAGAGTCAAGATAACGTGACTGCATAGAACACCGTCGCCGCCATGCAGAAAGAGGAGGGGAGGGTCCCCCCCCCCCCTGTTCCTGTATGGCGGATAGGGTGCTCTTCAGTTGCCGACGCGCCGGTTATTTCACGTAGGCCCCGGCACGTCGACGAATACGTGACCACCTTCCCACGGCTAGACCTGATTCTTGGCGCTGCGGAAGCGAGGGTATCATATTGTTTGCGTCGGCATCGGCGGCGTTGTCCCTGAAACCAACTCCGCAGCTGGGGTTGACTCACTATCGGCGTCAGCAGCATCAGTCAGTCGCTGCTATCTCTTCCCTCCTCCCTTTATCACGTTGTCCGCTTGCTGCGCGCGATTCTGCCCCCATCGTTTGCCGCTGGGTGCACACGCCGCCCCCCTCCCCCCTCCTCCTGCGAGTCTCCGGTTGTCAAAGCGCCGGCTCGAACTTAATTCCTTTCTTCGCTCCTCCTCCAATGCAACCCCTGTGCGGTGGCAATCAGAGAGCCAGATCGGTGGCGGCGGATCTGTATATGTGCACCGCCCGAGCCGAAATTGCCGCTGCCGTTCGCCACTGCGAAATTATATGCCAGTTCTTTCTGAGCCATGAGCGAGACGAATGTTGACATAAAGACAAACAGGAATTTCTTCACACTTATGCGGGAGAACATCCCGTTCCTCTCGCTCGTAACGCGTCCCACGGCTGTGACAACCTCGCAAGGCACTTGTATAGATCTCGTCTTTGAGAATCAAGCATTGGTGTACCAAGTCGAACATATATCAGTCTATTTCTCCGACCACAAAGCCTCCTTCATGACTGTCAAAAACTGTGAGTAGAGTATTTGTTAAAGGAATACGTGTGAAAAATAAAAAAAAAATTCTGTGATAGCGCATACATGTGTTGCTCGATTTCTTTGCCTCAATCTATCGAAAAGGTGAAACAGCTTATTTGCTGCGCTCAAATTTCGCATTAGGAAGTAACGTAATCGTCGGTATTTTTTTTTCTTTTTTTATCAAAACTCGCATCGCAAATACCCTAACCCCTGCAATGGGTTAGGAAAAGCGAACGAGAGGCTGCTCCTGCGCCTCTTCACTAACAGGATGCTGTGCCCGGCAGTACTTAAACATTTTGACGCCCAATTCACTAGCCAGTGCCAGTACTGTAGGGAGGTGGCTGACACCTACCACATGGTATGGGCCTGCCAACGAAATCCATCCCTTCCCCCATCCCTAACCCTTCCCAGGAAGACGGGGAGCCGACCCTGCTCGGCTGCTGCGACCTACAGGCCCAAAGGGCCTTAACGCGGCGTGCGCGGGTGGCAGCAACCGCCAATACGGTCCCTAACTAGGGTCTCCACCCAGTATTGTAAGGCCGAGGCCCTTAAGGCTCCGCGTCAAAAATCCAAATATACAATTAACGTTTTCACCACCACCACCACCTCCGCAAAAGAAGACGCGTCGCCTCGTTGTTGCTAGGAAGCACCGGCGAACTACGGAGACGACTCGCGCGAAAAGCGTCTCGCTCGACGGCGTGCTCAAGATGCAGTTAGGCGGGCACGTAGACCTCCTCGTGAATCCTGCTCATCGACAATAATCCAAAATGGAGTATGATGGATGCTTTGAACTGCGAAGCTGACTATCCACGTGTTCATTCACCAGTGAAGAACCACAAACCGTGCGAAGGCGTAGCCAAGATATTGCTTTCGCAACCTACCAGGCTTAACCAAAGCTAAGCCCCTGCCAATTTTTCTTTCCTCTCTCTTATGTCCGCACGAGGCAGTGGAGGTGGCCCAGCTAGAGCCAGTAGCAGGCCCGTGCTACCCGTGCATTTTCTTTTCCTTCTTCCTACAGACACGACAGAAAGGCGACAGACGCGTCAACCACAAGGGGAAAACATTTTAGAGGGCACTTTGGACCATTAAAGTGCGTTGAAGCGAAAGCCATTATAGCGCGGGGGATCGCAGACCTCCACTACGGCACATCTATCTCCCTCTAATTTTTTTCTCCCACCTTCCTCCCTTCCTTTACGGCGTGGTACATGTGCCCTCGGAGAATTGTGGCAGATACTGTGCCTTTTCTATCCTGCAAATCAATTTCTGCTGTACTAACACTTCCTAGACATCTGGGTCCGCTTTTGTTCGCTGTGTGGTGCGGCGTTCGAGGAAGCGGTAAATAAAAGGCGCCGCGCGGACGCCTGGATCAGAGGTAACGGTACATCGCGCGCCCCTTGTCGAGCAAAACCAGCACTTCCTTAAACGCATCAAAGTTCACCGGCGTTCTATAATGCGTGTACAGGAACGGAAAGGTGCAGTATCTATCACTCACGGAATTCTGTTATCATCCTCACGGTAGACAAGGGGAATTATGAAGAGCGTTTCACGATCCGGGGCGTGGCGCAGTTGGTAAAGCGCTGGGCTGGGGACCCAATGTATAGAGGCTCGATTCCCGATAGAGACAAGGTTTATTAGTTTATTTTTACCTCGCTCTCGAAAACGTGACACGTCTGCTGACAACTTTCTGTCGACAACGATGAGGCATAAAGGTTTTCGCCTTAATAACGGGAAGCGTAATCTCTTTCGGGAAACGTAGCCACGTCCCGCACGCGACACGAGTTGCAAACGACCCGCTTTGTACCGCAATGCTGGTTGTGTTCGACAAGGGGCGCGCGATGTACCGTCACGACAGGTCATGGTGTTACCATGCGATTCTTCCGATCCAGGGAAGGTGGCAGTTCCTAGCCCTACGGGGCTGATGATAGTGTTAGCTAGTCCCGAGGTAAGTCAACGCCGCTTGCGGCGGGGGCTAGCCAGCCACCGAATTTTTATTTGTTGTAGGCCGTCACTGCACCCGCCACTGCTTCGGTGGCAGACGACGTCTGTTGTTGCGGCGCGCGTCTTTCTCTCCCTCTTCTTTTTCTTGTCTATTTTCTCCTCTGTCCGCTCGAGGCAGCGGAGGTGGCTCAGCTACAGAGCCAGTAGCAGGCCCGTGCACTTTCTTTTCTTTCTTCCTACAGCCACAACAACAACAACCGATCCAGGCGCCCGTGCAGCGCCTTTTATTGGAGTTCCCGGGTTCGAACCCGACCGCGGCGGCTGCATTTCGATAGGCGTCCGAGTGCTGTGCGATGTCAGCGCACGTTAGATCCCCAGGTGGTCGAAATTACTCCGTAGCCCTCCACTACGGCTCCTCTTTCTCTCTTTCCACTTTCATTCCCACCTTCCTCCCTTCCCTTAGGGCGCGGTTCGGGTGTCCACAGAGCCAGTGTGACAGTTACTGCGTCTTTCCCTTCCTGTGAACCAATTTAACTTTATTAACTTTAATTGGCCGCTTTCATGAACGCCTCACAGCAAACAGAAGCAGACACAGATATTTAGATATCTAGGAGTCAGTAGCACAGCAGGCATCAGAGGCGTTAATAATAATAATAATAATTGGTTCACAGGTAGGGAAAGGCGCAGTACCTGTCACACTTGCTCTGTGGACGCCTGCACTGCGCCGTAAGGGAAGGAAGGAAGGTGGGAGTGAAAGTGGAAAGAGAAAAAAGGAAGCCGTAGTTGAGGGCTACGGAGGAATTTCGACTATCTTGATGATGATAACAACTTTATTTTTCCACCAGATAAGGAGGCCCCCAATTCCCGCCCCCGGCACGCAGGCCTAAGGGACGGGACCTCCGCGATCGTGGCTCTTCGCGGCTTCTTCCGCCAGGCGGACGGCTTGTAGCTGTAGAGCAGGAACTTCGCTCCGCAGCAGGGCTTCCCAGGCTTCTCTACAATTTATATTTGTTTTAGCCCCTAGGGAGCTAGTACATTCCCAGATTATATGGTCGAGGGTCTCTCTCTCCCCACAGTGCTTGCATTTATCGTTTCTCCTATCGTCCATTTGGGCATAATATGCCCAGACCGGGTTTACGAAGTTCCCAGCTTGCAGGCGCCGCCATGCGACTGCCTCCCTAATGTTTAGACTTTTATCCGGTGGTGGCACCAGTCTCCTGCTTAACCTGCAATTTTGAAGAATCTCGGTATAATTTTGCAGACGCTCGTCCATGTTCCGGCAATCGGGCGGCTCCACAGTTACCCGGATGTAGAGAGCTCGGGCTAACTTGTGGGCCGCTTCGTTGCCAGGAACGGACGTGTGTGCAGGGGTGCATGAATAGGCGAATTTTCCTGTTTAGTCGTCTACTGGCCAGAATCCTTGCCGCTTCCGGCCATACCCTACCCTTTCCAAAATTCCAAATAGCCGTTTTGCTACCGCTGATAATGAAATTGGCTTGCGTTCCGACGCAAGCGAGCGCTATTGCAACTTCAGCCGTTTCGGCGTTGCGGCTTCAAATGGTGGCGGCTGATACCGGGGCACCTCGGCCGTCGACCACCGAGGCGACCGCCGCCCCCGTTTTGCCACTTGCCGCATCCACGTATGCAACCGACTTGCTGTCCATCGAATCGAAGCGTCTGATTAGTGCTTCTGCTCTCTTCTCCCTCCTCTCTGTGTTGAATATGGGATGCATGTTACGAGGGAGGGGGGGGGGGAGATTAGATTTTCTCGGCAGTCCTGTGGGATACTTGATTTTTCTCGTAGTCCCCTATCTGTCTGCAGGCTATACCATTTCGAGTATAGTTCTGAAGCTCTGACAGCCTCCGCTATTTCGTCCCAGCTATTGTGCACTCCCATAGAAAGGAGCTTCTCTGTGGATGTGGTAATTGGTCAGCCCAGGGCCCTCTTTATGCACCGTTGAATGAGAGTCTAACCTCTTCTCCTCCGACCTGATATTTCAACGTGTGCTGACATCGCACAGCACACGGGCGCCACTTTGTTTCACCTCCATCGAAACGCAACCGCCGAGGTCGGGTTCGAACCCGGGAACTCCTGCGCAGTAGTCGGGCACCTTACCACTGCACTACCCCGGCGGGGACCCCGGCGGGGCAGTTTGAAATTGATTAGCAGGGTAGAAAAGGCGCAGTATCTGCCACGATTCTCCGGGGACACATGTACCACGCCGCAAGGGAAGGGAGGAAGGTGGGAGTGAAAGAAGAGAGGGAGATGGAGGTGCCTTAGTGGAGGGCTACAATCCAATGCGCTATAATGATTCAATTCATTCATTTATAGGAAGGGAAAGGCGCGGTAACTGTCTCACTTGTTTTCTGTGGACACCGCAACCGCGCCGTAAGGGAAGGGAGGAAGGTGGGAGTGAAAGTGGTAAGAAAGAGGAGCCGTAGTGGAGGGCTTCGGAGTAATTTCGACCACCTGGGGATCTTTAACGTGCGCTGACATCGCACAGCACACGGACGCCTCTTCGTTTCGCCTTCATCGAAACGCAGCCGCCGAGGTCGGATTCGAACCCGGGTGCTCCGGCACATTAGTCGGGCGTCTTACCACTGCACCACCCCGGCGGGGCGCACTACTTTCGCCTCATGATTGACTGTGGCGAAGGGTGGCAGTTCCTGGCTCTACGGGGCTGGGACGGTAGGTCAACGCCGCTTGCGGCGGGGGCTAGCCAGCCACATTTTTATCTGTTATAGGCCGTCATTGCACCCGCCACCGCTTCGGTGGTGGTGGACGGCTGTTGTTGCGGCACGCGTCTTTCTCTCCCTCTTCTTTTCTTTCTTGTCTATTTTCTCGTCTGTCCGCCCCGCCGGGGTGGCACAGTGGTAAGACGCCCGACTACTGTCCGGAATTCCCGGGTTCGAACCCGACCTCGGCGGCTGCGTTTCGATGGAGGCGAAACGAAGTGGCGTCCGTGTGCTGTGCGATGTCAGAGCACGTAAAAGATCCCCAGGTGGTCGAAATTACTCCGCAGCCCTCCACTACGGCTCCTCTTTCTCTCTTTCCACTTTAACTCCCACCTTCCTCCCTTCCCTCACGGCGCGGTTCAGGTGTCCACAGAAAACGAGTGAGACAGTTACAGCGCCTTTCCCTTCTAATTATATTCTCGTCTGTCCGCACGAGGCAGCGGAGGTGGCTCAGCTACAGAGCCAGTAGCAGGCCCGTGCATTTTCTTTATTTCTTCCTACAGTGACAACAACTGGAAAACGTTATTGAGCAGAGATAAGGGAGGGGGATGCCTAGGTGGTGTCTCTAATCCAGGACTCCAGCGGCTGCCGCTGCTATTCGCGCTTGTGTCACGAGCACCCGTTGGGCCTCTAGTCTAGAGCTGGATAGGGCAAGCCCACCCCTCAATAGTTGGCACTGCATTTGGGTCATGTTGTTGTGGCTGAAGTAAGAAAGAAAACGAAATGTACGGGCCTGCTACTGACTCTGTAGCTGAGCCACCTCCGCTGCCCAGAGGTCTCCCTAATGGGGCTGGGCCAGGTAGGTGACCGCCGCTTGCGGCGTGGGCTAGCCTGCCACCAAATTTTTATCTGTTGTAGGCCGTCATTGCACCCGCCACCGCTTCGGTGGTGGACGACGGCTGTTGTTGCGGCGCGCGTCTTTCTCTTCCTCCTTTTCTTTCTTCTCTATTTTCTCTTCACTTCGCACGAGGCAGCGGAGGTGGCTCAGCCACAGAGCAAGTAGCAGGCCCGTGCATTCTCTTTTCCTTCTTCGTATACAGCCACAACAACATCCGCTGCCTCGTGCGGACAGAAGAGAAATAGAGAAGGAAGGAAAAGATGAGAGAGCGAAAGACGAGCTTCGCAACAGCCGTCGTCCACCAACGGGTGCAATGACGGGGTAGCGGGTGCAATGACTGCCCATAACAGATAAAAATATGGTGGCAGGCTAGCACCGCCGCAAGCGCCAGTGACCCCGCCTAGCCCCGAAGGGCCAGGAGCAGGACAGGTCCACACCATGTGGTTCAGGCCTGCCACCTCCCCGCAATATTTACATTTGTGGTCGCAGAAGGCGCGGTGTTGTATTTAAACGGGCTGGTGTGTTGTATGTACCTGTCTCTAGGTGTCGCCATCTAACTTCCCCCGCTTTGGAGAGCCCCTTGGCTGGGGGTAGATATTTTCTGCGAGTCTGCAGTGCTGTAACTTGAGTGGTCCTAAGTGCCCTCTAGAATGTTTTTTCTGCTTATCACTCTTACGCGGAACATCCCCCAGATGGCAGCATGAAACTCACGATTAGAAGATTGTGTATTATCGATAATAGCAACTTCTACTTGACCCCATAGTCTCTGCGAAATGTACCCACAGTAATGTTTATCCCTTGGTGGCGCTTGAGGCTTGTCTAAGCAACCGCGATTCTGCCCTCTAGTGCAAAGTGACCTGCTCGCGTGATACAGGACACGACACGAGCATGGCTTCTGTTTACAGTGTGCGCATAGACTGAGAGTATGTCCCGAAGCTGCTTTACATGTGTCCTTATTAATGGGAAAGAGGGTATATTCCCATATATTTTCTTCGCATCCTTTTCATTTCATCATTTTCCTTTGCAACTTTTTCGTTCAGGTTTGTCGCCATTAATGTGTAAGCTAGTAAGTGTCTATGTTTGAGGTTTGGCGCCACCCAAAATTGTGTACACGATTTCGTCGTAACTGTACTAGTTACAAAAAAAGAAAGAAAATGATGTACACATAGAGGTTGACAAAACCTCGTCTGGAAAATCGTATGGGTAAAATTGAGTAATTATAGGTAATTAATTATAGCCATAATCAATCAGGTGTCGAAACAGGCAGAGTAATGGCGACGTCCGAATGTGACGTCACACTTCCGGTAACGGGATTGGTAGTTTGGTTGGTTGGTTGGTTTGTGGGGTTTAACGTTGTGGTAGTTTGGTCCAAGCGTCATGGGACCAGTATAGCTTATTACACGTGTATCCAGGTGGAACGAGAGGAAGATGATGGCTTACACGGTGTGAAAGCGCCCTGAACAAGGGTAGAGGGGAGAAGCCTCAATTCGCGGGTCGAGCCAATGTGTCGACAAGTGGACTTGTCGAAACGCCCAGATGAAGGCAAGTCCACTTGTCGAAACGTTGGCGCGACCTGCGAACTGAGGCTCCCCCCCCCCCCCCTCCGCCCCCGTCCCCGCCCTTAGGACTATTACTCACCCTCGTTTGCTCGACTTTCGGAACCGCTGGTCCCTCCACTTCTATATTTACGTCCACCTTTTCTTTTTGCCTTAGGCGTTTTGGATTGTATTTTTCTGAAAATTTCATGGCCGTCTCTTTCGCATATTGTACAGTGTTGTTTGTCGCCTTTTGCAATTTGTGCTTGATTTAAGCATCGCTACCTTTGTTTATCCAAATGGTTATGTCATCTGCATATAAGCTGAATTTTATGTCTTCAATTTTCCTTACCTTTTCTGGGAGCCCACGCATGACTACGTTGAAAAGTGCGGGCGATAGCACAGCTCCTTGTGGTGTGCCCCTGCTCCCCAGTTCGAATATCTGAACCTCTACCCTTGCTCAGTGCTCTTTCATATTATTCCACGTGTGTCACCTGACCGAAAGTTCGACATTGAGAAAAAGCCAGAAAATCAGTAAAATTGATCAGAAAACGTGTAATGTGTCCCTTAATCGAAGCACAAAGAAAAAGCTCCGAGAGCACTGCAGACTCTGTAGTGGATAAATGCGAAAGCCTAAGTGATGCTGCTGCATCGCTGCATGCTGTTACATCGCGCGCCCCTTGTCGAACACAATCAGCGTTCCATTGAACGCGTCAAAGTTACCGGCGTTATATAATTGGTTTACAGGAGAAGGAAGGCACGGTATCTGTCACTCGCAGAATATCGCTAACACATCTCGCGGACAAATCTCGCCGACGCGAGATTTTCACCACGAGCCTAAGAAGGCTTTCGCCTTAAAAACAAAAACATGCACAGCTTGCTACACAGTGTCGTCAACGATGCAGCTGCTATCGAAATTTACGCAGTATGAGATCTCAACAAGGGGCGCGCGATATACCGTGCGCAGCAGCAACGCTCAGGCTCACATATTTATACAGTGCAGATTCTGCAGTGCTCCTGGAATTTTTCAAATACGAGTACAGTCATGCTACGAGGAAAACCAAATGCAGTGCTCGGGCTTTTCCAAGGTTGGCTGTGGGTCGCTGTTTCAGGCCCTACGGAACTGGGACTGGTAGTTCAACGCCGCTTGCGACGAGGGCTAGCCTGTCACCGAATTTTTATCTGTTGTAGGCTGCCATTGCATACGCCATCACTTCGGAGGTGGTTGGTTGGTTGGTTGGTTCATAGGAAGGCAAAGGCGCAGTATCTGTCACACTTGCTCTGTGGACACCTGAACCGCGCCGTAAGGGAAAGGATGAAGGTGGGAGTGAAAGTGGATAGAGAGAAAGGGGAGCCGTAGTGGAGGGCTGACTTTTGCGGCGCGCATCTTTCTCTCCCTCTTCTTTTTCTTTCTTCTCTATTTTCGCTTCAATCGGCGCTGTTCAATTGTCCGCAAACGAAGAGGCGTCCGTGTGCTGTGCGATGTCAGCGCACGTTAAAGATCCCCAGGTGGTCAAAATTAATCCGTAGCCCTCCACTACGGCTCCTCTTTCTTTCCACTTTCATTCCCACCTTCCTCCCTTCCCTTATGGCGCGGTTGTGGTGTCCACAGAAAACAAATGAGACAGTTACCGCGCCTTTTCCTTCCTATAAATAAATAAGATTTTTTTTTCAATTGTCCGCCCCTCCGAGGTGGTGCAGTGGTAAAACGCCCGACTACTGTGCCGGAGCACCCAGGTTCGAACCCGACCTGGCGGCTGCGTTTCGATGGAGGCGAAACGAAGAGGCGTCCGAGTGCTAGATCCCCAGGTGGTCGAAATTACTCCGTAGCCCTCCACTACGGCTCCTCTTTCTCTCCACTTTCACTCCCACCTTCCTCCCTTCCCTTACGGCGCGGTCGAGGTGTCCACAGAAAACAAGTGTGACAAATCAATTTTTCCCAAGTGTCCACAAAGCATGTGTAACAGATACTGCGCCTTTTCCTTCATGTGAACCAATTATTACTATCCGCACGATGCAGCGGAGGTGGCTCAGATACAGAGCCAGTAGCAGGCCCGTGCATTTTCTTTTCCTTCTTCCTACAGCCACAACAACAACCAGGTTGGCTTTGCAGTGACGATGACAAAGTGCTGCTAGCTCTTATTAATGAGTAATCATTGTTTGGCTGTCGACAGTTTCGTACCACCATAATTTTTCATCACAATTGCGTTCGAACGAAATTCTTTCTTTCCACTTTCACTCCCACCTTCATCCCTTCCCTTACGGAGCGGTTCAGGTTTCCACAGAGTAAGTGTGACAGATACTGCGCCTTTCCCTTCCTGTGAACCCATAATTAAAGAAATGAGTTATGAGAAGGATGGTCGCATTAGATAGAGGATGAAAAAATCTCGCTGGGGAAAAATGTGGTGCACGAAGGGTAATTAGGTAATTAATTAGAGCCAATTAAGTCAATGAGACGTCAAAACAACCGGAAGGGTAATGGCGATGTCCAAATGTGGTCACGTGATACTCGACTTCCGATGACTGAGGCCTAACTTCCAGTGGCGGGAAATTTTAAATATTTCAATGTGGGCGAGCGGGAAAGGGCGTGATTTGCGTACACGTTAGAAAGTGTGTAAACAGAGGAAATCAACCAACTTCAGTCTGGAAAATTCTGAGAGCACTGCAGAATCTGCAGTGCAGAAACGCGAGAGCCTGAGCGTTGCTGCTGCACGTACAGCCTTTGTCAAAAACATACGGCCCAAGGGGTCCGCTTCTAAGCACTCAGCCCCTGGAAGCAATACTGTAATATATAGGTAAGCATAGAGAAGAATGGGGACTAGATTTGTCGTCTGCTAGATTTAGAACGGCGCAGATGCGCACTGATCCCCGTTACGAGGCTTAGAAGCAAAACCCTTGGGCTGTATATTTTTGACAAAAACTGTACATCGCGTGGCCTTAGTCGGACACAACCAGCGTTCGACTGAACGCATCAAGTTCACCAGCGTTCTATAATTTGTTTACAGTTAAGGAAAGGCATCGTATCTGTCACTCGCAGAATCTCGTTGACACACATCGCGGACAACACAGCAGGATTTCTCCAGCGCAGTTTTCTCGGAAGTTTTTTCTGCTGCGTCGGTAAATGTTTTTCTTGTTATATTCTCCTGTAAACATACGCATCTTGTAGAGGTAACAACAGACGGTGAGGAGGAAATTAACGTCCAGATGCCGTTAATAAACTTGGAACGCGCTGGTGATGCTGTAACGCGATGGAAACAGCGGGAGATCTAACAGCATAGCGATGTCGCAATATAAGATAATTTTTGAAAGAGGCCGAGTGTTTTGCAGAACATGTCCATACTTTTCGAACAGCTTCTTCATAAGGAAGTTGGTTGGCGATCCCATGACGGTGCCCATGCCTCCAATACTAGACGCGTACGCCACGGACATCATCAGCTCTCGGCGGAGCTCCACCAAGGATTCGTCGTTCATCCTGATGTTTGAGACCAGAGAAAAAACGGTAGCATCATTTCAGGAGAGCCACCTGAAACAACTGCCAGATGGGGTCTAATAAATCTATAATTTAAAAAGTTAATACTCTTTATGGCTTTGGTCGACAAAATTTCACAAGCTTCTCTCTGCAACTCCAACGCACCGAAAAATACATTAAACTGCCATGCAGCTTTCTGGAGTAAAGGTCAATAATACTATTTCATTATCAGAATAGTACCCTGAAAGCCTGTGTACATATTCCCTCTGTCTTTGTCCTTGTTCGTATTGATGTCGCTGAAGTTATGATGGCATGCCGCATGCATATGGTGTCATGTGAGAACATCAAGTAGGAACTTAAGCGAAAACAGTGGGAAGACCCCAGGACCGCTATCAAGTCAGCGCCAGCTGCAGAGTCGACCCCCGACTGCCCGATATGGATATGCAAGATGATTGAATTATGCGAATTTTAATTGCAACTGAACCTTTTTAACACACTTGGAGTTCACGAAATCCCGTTATCCTTCAAATATGCCGAAAATTCACATTAACCAAGTTTTCACTAACCAAGTTGAAATGCACTTCTTTGTTGCCTCACACTCTGTTAAGCTGAAAAGAAAATATGTCCCAGTGGTTAGGGCGCTCGACTATTGAGCAGGATTCGGGGGTCGATACTGGCCACGGCGGCCCTGTTTAGAGGTTGGCGAAACGCAAGGTGCAAACATACCCTACAATGTCAGTACACGTTAAAGTACCTCAGTTGGTCGGAATTTTCGCAGCCTTCGACCACGGCATTTGCTGGTGTCGCTTTACACCGGCACTGCCTCAAAACTGGACGAAACAGAAAACTGGTGATATTTACCCGGCGAGACTGGCCGTCAGTCTTTCTTGAGCTCTCTTGTAGACATCGGGGACATGCCGCGGTGAGGTGACAGACGACGTCGCGGTGATGCCTACGCACAAACGGAGGCATCGAATTTATAGAACGATAGCATGTTCATTCTTTCTTTCTTTAGAAAGTTCGTGTTTCAGCATGAGCAAGTAACACATTGTCTTTCTCCTTTAGCTCTCCGATACCAACGCTCACTAAAGAGCATATTTGCCTGCTTCACAATGAGACGACGAAAGTTACTGGCATAGAATAAATATAATACTTCTAAGTTAAAAATAGTGCATTAATTCTAAATCCGTAACCGCACCCATTAGATCTTGTTTTCCTTTCTTGCCAAGGGAGGCTGTATTTCAGCATTGGTTACCATTTCAAGTCTGCAACAACGTTTCATAGAAACAGGTAGATCTACCTATTTCTATTGCATTAATTAAAAAAAAATATGACACTGAATATTTTCGGTACACAGCCGGAGGAGGAGGAGGTAAGCTTTATTTAAAGAAGAGGTCGTAGGCGCGGGGTGGGTTGACGTTCCCGTCCCCGCGGTGGGCTCCTCTTCTAGGCCGGACGCCAGGTGGCCGACCGACGATGTCGTTCGGCGACCTCTTCAGCCCGCTCCGTGACTCGGAGTTGAACCTCCGGGTCGGAGCTGAGCAGCGCGGCCTCCCACTGAGATTGGGTAGAGAGCTGCAGACTCTGTGATGGCTTGTCTTGATTACATGAGTATAGGATGTGTGGTGTGTCTGCCTTTTGATGTCCACAGAGAGAACAGACTGGGCTGAATTGCTCTGGGAACCATATGGAGTACATGTACGGATTAAAGAAAGTGCCTGTTTGAAGCTGCCGCCAGGTGACTTGTTTTACTTAGAGATCGATGTGGTTCTGGGAAGATTTGTCTTTCTTTCTTGAAGTGGGTAGTAATTTCTTTGTAGGTTGTCATCCGCTCCCTGGCCGACCAGAGCTCAGGGCAGCGCACCTCCCGGTTAACTACGAATCCTCGGGCAAATTGGTGCGCTGCCTCGTTCCCAGGATGGTCCGAATGGGCAGGGACCCAGATCAATGTGATAAGGCGGGTATGGGAGATTTTTTGTAAGATTTTGATGGCTGCGGAGTGGGCCCTTCCTTTTGCAAAATTTCGAATTGCGGTTTTAGAGTCGCTAAGGATGCATCGATGCGAAATCCTGTTGTCACGAAATCGGCGCACATTTTCATCAAGCCGGTACGGCGCGAGGCCCGCGCGGCGTCGCGTGCAAAAGCATAGAGAGAAAAGCCTCCATCCCCACGCGGGAGAGCGCGTAACTTTGTACGCGTTGCCGTCACCCCCTTTCCCATTGCCCGGGGAGGACGGTGGTTCATCGGCCTGGAATACGCCAGAAAATTCCAGAATCTTCTATGGGACCTAGCCAATGACGACGCGCGGATCGGCGGGAGGAGAAGAGAGAGCTATAACCAGCGAAGCTAAGTGTGTGTGCGCGCTAGCTTTGACGCGTGCTAACAAACAGACGCGGCGCGCCCTATTTAAAGCGACCGCGCCGCTTGTTGAGTAAGTCAGTCATTCAGTCAGTGTTTGCGACGTGTTCGCCTGTGCTTCGGCTGGACTCCCGGGGATCACCCGCTGCTGGCAAGCCCACGGACCTGCAAGGGAGCGGCGCTCGTCTCGTATGGCGGCCACATCGTGACTCTTGAGGCGTCGGACTGCAACAGTGCCCGGTGAACAATTTGGTGTTTGTTTATGTAACTCTCTCGTGTTTGGTCTGTTGTAAAGCCTCTGTGTTATTGAATCATTCTGTAGTTGCATGCTTAGCGTTTGTATTCTGTGAACCTCTCGTCTGTGCATTTCAAGTGATTTTGTGTGTTCCTCTGTATCGTCTCTTGATGTGTATAAAGTCTGTTTTGTTTGTTACTTCTGGCTCCGACCCTTACTCTGGCTTGAACCGGCGACCGCTGGGCACCGAACGACCACCCCCTTCTGTCACTACAAGGTAGTTGAATTCCGGCTGAGCTTGCCACGCAGGTCGAGGGCATCTCCTTTGAGACCGGAACAGCCACCCCCACTCACTCTAAGGGTGTCTGGGAGTGTGCGCACCGTTAAGGGCGCATCGTTAAAAATTATACCCCCTAATTATTAACGGGTGACACCTGTGAAGTTCTTACGTCTTTTTCGATTATTCTCCGCCGCCGCGTATTGTGCACCCTGAATGATTGTAGTTATGTAATCACAGAACAAATACTTAATTCTTATAAAGACCTGATCAGTTTCTTTCAGGACTACGCTTACTAATTCAATACTCCTCCATTCTAATAGATACAGTTCATATCCCCTACGTGGTAGCTTTGGCGCTTGCACACTCCTATTATGCGCTCTAAAACTGTTTCCACATCCTTTCTGCGTGATCTTTGTTTTTGCTTTTTTTCACCTTCTTGCGTACTTTATGCGGCAGCGTACGCTATGCGCTTGAATTAGGCGCAGTTCCCGAACCAAGAGTGCGTCAAGGGCATGGTTGTCGCTAAAAGTAACGTGTGTGAAAAACATCCTATATGGTACCAAACAAAACTGTATACTGAAAATCATGCAGCTATTCTGGGAAACAAAAAAGGCTTGACGCGATAGCATCGGCTATTGGCCCACATTTAAAACCTCGCTTTGACTAAGCCTCAAGAACGTGCCTGTGTGACCTAATAGTAGTGTGCTTTACACCATGTATCGAAGAGCACTAGCAAGTTGATTCTCCCCTATCTCAACTGAACAACCCGAGTTGGCAGCTTCCCCAACTTTACGATGTCATGTGCTCTCGTTAAATCGCTTAAACCATCGAAGAGTCAGTGCTCGGTCATGTCAGTTGCCAGCTACTATCAGTCAGTTCCATGATCGTGATTGTTCGCTCACACCCCCGACACCAACGCCGCGATAGCGAATTTTCTGGTGAAGGGGCCTTTAACGCTAACGCCTTAAAACATGGCAACGCAAACGAGAGCACCTGCACAAACCCAGCAGCACGGCCGCTCGATGGAAGCGCACTAGGTGCGGCCTGCTCAAGGAGGATATATAGAACTTGCTGGAGTGGAAGCCGCCTATACGCGCCTATGCTGGAGAGTGAAGCCTTGGCGGCCATCTTGCCAGTGGCAAAAAGCAGCAGTACGCAACCGCGCTCGTACTTCTTCGCGCTGCCTATGAAGTTGCGCGCGTTTACAAAACAATGAAAGCAAGCGGTTGTGGTTGTAAATGTTTATTTCCATCCATCAGCAGCCAACTGGCATGTAGAAAGCAGTTAGCCTGCACAAATGTTAAGGAAAAAAAGCTTAATAATCAGACGCACAGTAAAACTAATGATGAAAGGCACTCTACTGGTGATTGAAGATAATCACCCTTGACAGAACTGGTCTAACTTTAATCTTGATCACTTCCTGGTTTCGTTCCTTCATCATGTGGTGTATCCTAACTTTCACGTATTCTTCAACGATTTGTTTTGCACAAATTGTAGTTATGATTGTCAAGTGGGTCGAAATCAAGGAAGTGCTCCTCCTGTTCCTAGTACCACTTTGTTTTTAAAGACACACCCAGGACTTCCAAGATAAGGTGTTTTGCCCTTGCCTGCACCATTGTAATGGCATTACATTCCGCCTGCAGCCGTCGCAGCCCCTTCTCAACTGCTTCACACAGGCCAATGACGTCTTGTGACGGCGGAACAAGACCACCTCGGATCTTCTGCTTAATTAAAGGTGCAAGCTCATCGGAATGCAGGGCTATGATGCACTGATCACATGTTGTCGTTGTACTAACTTTTCGCACAACTAAGCCTGCTATATATGGCACCACGGCATCGAAAAAAGCAGAAAGACTTTCGGACCAGTTAATGCGATGTGTGTAGTCGTGGTCATCGGGCAGAAGAACTGATGACCAGTGCATGTCAGTGACAGTGCTTTTTACATCTACCATGGTTACAGTAGTGGTTGAATTCAAGATGGAGACGTTGTCTTGGGAGCAGTTTTCAGAATTGGAAGACGTCTCTTCCGTCTGAACGAACAGACGCTTGTATGCAGCCATAAACTGCGCAGCTGTTGGATTATTGTCATGACCTCCTCGTCCACGTATAAACTCAAAGACGTTCTCGGCATGATCTTGACTGAGTTTGTGGGTCAGCAAGTATTTCAGTTGATCCTGGCCGACAAGCTCGTCGAACATTCTTTTGGTGCCAATTGCCTTGCATATCAAAAAGCCAAAAAACCCAGTTTTGTTTAGTCCTTCTGTAACTGGACGTCCTGCCGGGTCTCTCAGCCCGTTTATGTAGCCAGGGTCTCCGAAAAGAATGGCTTCCAGCAGGCTTTATTCTGCTTACGAAGAGGTGCCTTATAAGACCTTTCTAATGGGTTCCTAGAGTTCATGATGTCAAACAAGTGATCAAAAATTCTAATAAAGTTTGATGTTGTGCTGGCACCTTTGAATTGTGGCAGCTTGAGCACTTGTTCGCAGAAGTTCAAGGCATCGGCAACTGAGGCACTCAGTGCTTGTACAGCATATCGGACCTTCATTGTTTGCTATTCCCACTGAACGTGGACCTTTGTGAGTTTGATGCCAAGCCGCAACCCCTCTCCACGTTGCAAAGCCTCCAATGCTACTGCATAAGTCCACTTCACATGCTTTTCTTCAGCGTCGATGAGGTGGCTTACGGTTGTCAATGAGTTGCGGATGAGCTTAATCATATGGAAGGCATCTAAAATAACGTGAACATTTTTAGTGCAATCAGCTGGGTCGACAAAGCTTGTAATAAACCCAACAGAGTCCGGTCGAAGCTGAGCACCTAAACACTTAGCCATAGTGAAGTTCGATGAGGCACCGTCAAATGTAAGAGAGACAACTTCAGCCTGAACTGATGCAAGCTTCTCAATACATTGTTTTGTCAGCTCCGCCTTCTCCACTCCAGTGAGTGTGTCAATTAGAAAGTGTGCGACTGGCATCTTGAATCTGATGTTTATACCAACAATCATGAAGACACACATTTCTGGCTTCGGGGAGACAGAAATAGAGCAAAAGCAGAAAAATAGCGCTCACAGCACACTTTTTTTCCACGAACACAATTCTCCAGCACGACACTAAAACAAAAAAAAAAATCACTAGCGTCAAGAAGCTCAGACGTTTCCTTCCATTTGCTTCCATCCACTATCCGACAAGAGCCTTCGTCGACTCATTTC
Source organism: Amblyomma maculatum (assembly GCF_055883805.1). Classification (NCBI taxonomy): domain Eukaryota; kingdom Metazoa; phylum Arthropoda; class Arachnida; order Ixodida; family Ixodidae; genus Amblyomma; species Amblyomma maculatum. The sequence goes on from NC_139344.1 coordinate 426,867,717, forward strand.
GGCAGCCGTATTTATGCCCGAACACTTCTCACGTGAGAAAGGCGAATAATTTTGTCTAGCGTGTCATGGTTTAACATCCTCAAGTAATACTCACGGGCTTCTGTAGGTGCTGCGAAAAAGCAGGAAACACAGAACGCACACTTCCCGCGCGCAGCCGCGTCGTCTGCACGCTGAAGTCAAAGCACTCGCGGGCGCGAAGTCTACGGAGAACAGGCGATCTCCATCTCTTGCATGCCATCTTTCAAGGCGAACGGCCCGCTCCCACAGGCTCCTCAGCTCGATATCTTTTGGAAACTTGACAGTAATTTCGGGACTATTATTTGTTGCACACATTTACCACATCAGTTTGCGCCACTCGGCAACGCGCGCGTAGGGCTCAATTGAACACCTTTTCGTGCACTTACAGGTGGAATGTGAGGCCACAACCCTTCTTCAGTCTGTTTGCACATCCGTAGGCAACGCAAGAGGCAACCATTATCAAACTGTTGGTGTTTGCATGCTCGTCGCGTCAGCTTGCACTCAAACAGCGCGCGAAAGCAGTAGCGCGAGCCGGCGTCGAACGCGCTTTCTGCCACTGGCAAGATGGCGACGGCCGGCTTCTAAAACCCCTCAATAAACTAAAAGTAGCGCCAACATGTGAAGTTTGCCGCCCGCCTCCTCTCCTGCGCTCTCCTTCGTCGTTCGACCCTCTCATTGGCCGAGCGCCGTCACGTGCGCGCGCGCGCTTTTTTTTTTGCTGGGCGTGCAGCTTCCTCCTTTCCAGCGGGGCGGGCGGCGCGCGCGCGGCACATATCGCCGTGTGTTTTGCTGCCACGCGGACTGCTACTAAATCGTTCCCGCTGGCTATTTAATTTTTTTTTTCAAGCATGTTGCGCTCTTTGGCCGGCGGCTGATAGAAGCACGGTGGTGAAGGCGAGTTCAACCAACGCAGACATCGCGTACAAATGGTGTCACGCACTGACAGTTGAAAACGGAACCGTTTCAGCGCAAAATATATTTAAAAAAAAACTGCTACCACGCTTCTCAAGTTTCATGGTAGCTTACAATTCAGTCCAACCTGCAAAGAAACCACACAGACTGCAGCTTCCGCAGCCTAGTTAATTTTTTTTCAAGCATGTTGCGCTCTTTGGCCGGCGGCTGATAGAAGCACGGTGATGAAGGCGAGTTCAGCCAACGCAGACATCGCGTACAAATGGTGTCACGCACTCACAGTTGAAAACGGAACCGTTTCAGCGCAAAATATGTAAAAAAACTGCTACCACGCTTCTCAAGTTTCATGGTAGCTTACAATTCAGTCCAACCTGCAAAGAACCCACACAGACTGCAGCTTCCGCAGCCTAGTTAATTTTTTTTCAAGCATGTTGCGCTCTTTGGCCGGCGGCTGATAGAAGCACGGTGGTGAAGGCGAGTTCAACCAAAACACACCATGGCAGCTGAACACGGCACCATCTCAACGCCAAATATATAAAAAAAATAACTGCTACCTCCCTCCCCAAGTTTACCGGTAGCTCACAAGTCAATCAATCAAAGCTGCAAAGACTCCCCACAGACTGCAGCTTCCGCCGCCTATAGTTAATTTGATCTGCAGCTGAAGTTGAAAATACATGGAAGACAGCTGCTGCCACACTTCTCAAGTTTACCGGCAGCTCGCAATCCAGTCAACGCTGCAAAGAAACCATACACAGACTGTTCCAAAATTGTTCCTGTCCGCCGCCTAGTTACAAATTTTATAAAGCATGCCGCTGAGTGGCCAAATGTGACGAACTACGGACACACGGAGATGACGGCGAGTTGAACCAACGCCGAAATCGCGTATATGTGGTGTATGACACTCACAGCTGAAACTATTCTGGCGGGAAATCCCTGTCAACATTCGGTAATTATGTTTCAGCAGTGAGTAATATTTTAACCTGAACACATTGCGATAAAATGCCAAGGCTCTGGTGAGACCCGGCGCCCGGCCGCCTCGATCGGCGCGCGCGGCGCTGATCAAGACGGCTGTGAAGGGCGCCTGCTCCGGAGAGCGCGCGCTAGTCGCGCACCCCGTAGGTGGAGCCACGGTCGAAATGCGAGAGGAGGAGCGGCGCCGCCGGAGGAGGAGAGAGGAGATGGCGCTACTTTTAGTTTATTGAGGGGCTTTACCGGCTTCACGTGACGAGCGCCCCCTCCACTCCAGCAAGTTCTATATATCCTCCTTGGGCCTGCTACTTGCCCGAAACCGGCGGGAGGCGCCTACTTCCCGTCGCCACCGCCGCGGCGCCACCGTTCGGGGACAACCGCGCTCGGAGAGCTGCGCCTGGCTGCGCTTTGAGGGAGGCGTCGGCGTGGTAGAAGCCTTTTATTTTAAGGATATAAGAGCTCCACTTCACACAATTTGGCAACACGAATTAGTATATACGGTCATGTCTAGTGTGACCATATCAGCACTTAGTGCTTGCTCGGCAAGGATATACATATACTGGAGTGTACCCCGAAAAACCTAATGTGACGGTGGTTCAAGGCCACTCGATTGGAGAGCTCGCATTACCGTGATGTTGCATTCGGGTCAAGTTGTTTGTCACATGAAAATGTCACCCGGCTATGATCAATTCGAAGCTGTTCAGCTGCCATGGTAGCCTAATGCATAACCACTTAATTAACTATGTCGCGAATTCCGTGTGTCATTTTCATACCATTTACTCATTCCTGCATATAGCTTTTATACACAAATTGATATCAACCTGTTCTAAGCTGCCAGCGCTATCCAATAAAAAAATTTCCTACTATGAGCAACCTCTGTGAAAATGCGACAGGTAACCAACCTTTCTATCTCATTCTGACAAATGTTACGGTGGAAATATTAAGATGTTTATTAGGGGTAATCTAGATGATAACCTGGGATCTTCGACTCAGTTGGAAACATTAAACTTTGTACATCGGAACGCTATCCGCCATGGCTTCCCGCATTTTGCATGACTGGACAAACTAGGCGCGCTTCATAGAGCCGGTCTGCCTCAAGGTGCTGTGTATATGCGCCGCAAGTTTTTATTACTATTTTTATTGGCTGCTTGCAAACCAATACAATTTCGCAGGTTTGCAATTTTCAATGGAAGAACGCGCATCGAGTGTTCCTGCTGTGAAACTCTTAGTTGCGATCACAAGAATGTTCATGCTTCAGAGCGCAACTGCAGATGAAATTCAGCGAGCAGCCGAGTGAGCTAATGAAAGGGCCACACACACAAAAGAAAGGAAGAAAAATACCAATCGCAGACGGAAAACCTTCCTTGGGAGAGGTTTATGTTATAGCCATAAACGTCGCTCCACTGTTGAGTTGACATTTCCAGCACAGCTAACTATCAGTGGGTGCAGCAACTTAACGATATCTTGCATAGCGCCTCAGCATGGGCATGGCCATTGTTTTCATAGATTAACTGCAGGTACTGTGTACAGTGAGAAAACAATGCTGAAATCAAAAGTTTACATAGCTTACTCCGCCGGACCTCTTCAGACTTCATCATCCTGTTAATGAAGGTGCTCGTAAGCGGACAAAGCTTGATTACTTCTTTTGCAGGGTAAATCAAACCTCCTTTGTCCTTGGTTTTCATTAACCTGCAACTGGTCCACTTGACTCATATTTCCTGCAACAGGCTCTTGCACGACTGACATCACCTCAAAACCATTACCAAATATTGCATAAATTAAGCAACAACCTAGTAGAGATAAACAAAACTTGGAGTTCTTAAGTCTCCTTGTAGAGCCTCGTTAGAGTACCCGCACTTTGCTACCTGCTTATTCACCGTATCCCGTACTGCTGCCTCTATCGCATGTCATTAGAACGCAGCCTTAAGCCACCGCATTATATGAAATTGCACCCTACACATAGCTATATAAAACCCCTCTGCACCGAAGCCGTACGAACGTGTTATATAGGAGTATAGTGTGCCGGACTTAAGGGTCCCACTTTCAATAATTCCCATTTCACCCTTACATCTTATTGACTCTCTCTGGTTTGGCAGCTCCTGCCACATTAAACATGTCATGTGTTCTCATTGCGCCAAAGGTGTCTGGCCATATCGTCAACTAATGTGCCTCTTACCATAGAGGTATTTTTCCGACTTTCCGCCGACAGAGCGGGCGCCGGATTTTCTGTGGAACGCGGCTTTTCAGTTTATCGCATCGCCTCAAACAGTCTCAAGACTGTTTCAGTCTTGTGCGCAGTCTCAAGCCCGTGCATACAACAAATGTTGTATGCACGGGCCTCTTTGCTTGCAAGGCCGCTCTGACTAGCGCGTCGAAATTTAGAACAAATTGTATACTTATATAAAAAAAACCTTCGTACCTTTTTCTGATATGTCCTCGTAACATAACCTGCGAGAAAAGCTTCTGGTGCTAGCTCATCGTGTTCATCTTCACAACACATCGTTAAAAATCCTAGTTCACTGGCCAGCTCCCTTATAACTAAATAGGTTAAACAACATGACAGGGTTAAACAGCGTGACAGAATCAGAGGCAGAGAGGACGACACAACTAGCGCGGTTGTGCCGTCTTCTTCTCCTGTGTTCCCGTCACGTTGTTTGCACTGTTAACCTATAATTAATCACCAACAAGTCCAATCTGCTGTCCCTTGTACCAAATTCAATGGCAGCTGATAGGGCACCATGCTTCAGCATCTGGACTTTTTAACCTCAGCGCCGCTTTCATTTCAGAGAAAGCGAGTGCATTTCCACTCATCGTTGCTGCCTTTGCCTGAAGCGAGCTCAACAAAAAAAAAAACAAAAACAAAAAGAAAACCAGAGGGTCTCTTAGACGTCTCTTAAGCGGAGGACGGCGAAAGCCTACCGTTCTCCTATCATTTGCCTCTCAGCGTTTGCCACAGTTCGTCATTTCAAATCGTAGTTTGATATATTGGTCGTTTCCCAGTCATGATGAGTCTGCCTGCGTAGTCACTGTAGCCCTTACAACTCATAACTAAGCAGGTTACTCATTTAGAATCAGCAGTGGTCATTACATGTCGTTTCACATATTGATCATTTTGTAATCATTAGCAGTAATGATGAGTCATGCTATTATAGTCATTACCATACATCGCTAAGCACTTGTACTCATTTCTAATCAATTGCGGTCATTACATGTTGTAGTTTGATATACTGGTCATTATAAATCATTTTAGTCATTAATTATTATTAGTCATTAGCATTAGTCATTACCTCTATCAATGTCTATTTATAACATTTATTGATTACCTACCACCATCAACCATTTTCATTTTTAATCTCCCTCCTTGTACGTCCGCTTTTGCGTCTGACACACCAGTGCACAGATGCGACGCACAGATTACAGGTACAGCTTCTGCGCATAGATTTTCGCTCTATGAGCCTAGAACTGCTTTCGCCTTAAAAACAAACGCATCCCGTCTCATCGTTAACGTGCTTGCTCACGCGCACAGAAAAAAGTTTGCGTTTACCATGCAGACGCGAGGCGAACGCCTCCAGAAAGGAAGCAAACCGCGCGTTCAGAGCCGGCGACCCCGGCGGCGACGTGTCCCCGAACAGTGGCGCCCTCAGCAGAAATAGCGGGCGCAACTGTAAACTCCCCAAGGACGCGCTTGCCCATTGACGGCGACGCGACGCAGCAGGCCGCACCCAGTGCGCTTCCATCGAGCGGCCGTGCCAGCAGTATGCTTCTTCTATTGCGATAGCCGTAAAGGCCTCGTTCAACAAAAAATGCCTCGTCAGGGTTGTCGGCGTCGCTCGCCCCATACTCTTAAAAGCGAAGCTTTAGTGTCCCCCATAATTTTCATTATATTTTTTTTTCTTGTGGAATCGGTGGGGTGGTACGACAATCAGCTTACATGTGTGATATGGTGCTCTACTGGTCTGTTCCCCAAACTGTTATTTGGTAATAAAAAGGAGTGCGGGGCTCAATGTACCGAAGAGACACTCATAGTAAAAGTGACGTTGCGTAGGAAGGCCCCATACTAAGTTAGACAATTCCTGGGAAACCTTAGCGGGCTGTTCATTTGGAAACCTCGATGATTCTAAAAATAGGTAGTGACCGCAATTCGTTCAATGAGTTCGCTGACCACGCGCAAACTTGTGTTCTATATCAATGACAACATTACCTGCGCCAAAAATATGCGATAACTATATATCAGGTGAGCTTTAATACCTTTTCTACCTTGTCGTAATGATAAGGTCGAGACTTCATTGTGAAAAAGTGAACAACCGTCAGGTAGACAGTTTTTTCTCTGGCTTGTTTCACGCGGATTTGTTACACAGTGTTGCAAGAAAAATTCGCGCTTAATTCCCATGGTAAGCAAACCTCGGAATGTCGCTCTTATATGAAAATATGCACCTTGCAAGAAACTCGCCGTTGTATTTAGAGACAAGAAGTTATGCTTCTTTTCCGAACACAGGCCGTCCCACTTTCGAGAGAGTATACGAATGAAGTCATAGACGGCAAAGAGGGACTTACTCAGATCCCTTCTCAGTTTGGTCTGGCAGCGCATCTGCTCTATCACCGCCATCACCACGGGAGCCATGACCGCGGCCGACGCCGTGTTGGGAAGCGACATTGACAGCAGCGCCGTGCACAACATGAAGGCCAGCAAGAGGCTGAAGATACAAATTTCGCACTGTTATCATTTGTTGTTTCATTCCGCACGGGCAAAAATAGAAGAAACATCCGGCGTAGTGCAAAGCAAAAAGGCACTACGCCGGATGTTTCGCCCTATAGGCAGTCTGCAGTGAAGTTTGCTGTGCCGATCGCCTCGCCTTAACACATATCCCAGCGAGAACAGAAAATACTTTTAAGGCGCTTTCGTAGGGCATTTTCACGTTACCTGCATGAGCTTACAGGGATCAGATTGCACGCTTTGTTGAAGCTTTGCATGGCGCGTCAGATAACTGGGCTACATCGAGAACGCCTAGGCAAGGACCTTATCTGTCACGTTCAAACATCGTTGCGCTTAAGAAAAACCGACGTAGAAAATGATACGAGACACAGGAGCGCAACATGTCAGCGCACCATGTTTGAACATGTCAGTCACCAACTAGCCCAACTAGAAACCCTTAGGTATGTTTATCTGTCACATACGTACATCTACCAGTGATGAATATGCTCGGTGGTTTGTCGCGCGAACCAAGCGGCTAACAGCAACATTTTCTAGGCGCGCTGCGGAACAAATGCAGCGCCGCCTAACCAGTGCAGGTTCCCCATAGGGGAGGGCAATTTTAAGGATTGCTGGTAGCTCATTGGTTTATTTCTCAAGGCACCCACATCGCTGAAAATTCATTGTGCAGGTTGCTGCAAAATGTTTGGACCGAGATTTTCGCTCTGATACGGGCTGACTAGGACGAAATGCCAAAAGGTTTAGGTGCTAACATCATCACAGTAAAGCAGTACGCTGCAGGAAACATACACAGCCTACGAAGACATGCGTATTTCACACCTGAATGAATTCTCACACAATCCTCCTACTGCTTTCTAGGACTATTTTTTGCGGGTAACTGGTGTAGGCACTGCCACTGCAGACCCGTGACAGAACAGTTCCTCCCCCTTCCCTCCCTTTTGTTTTTCTAGGTAGGCAGAAGCTATGGCGTACGGGCAGGCTGTTGAATGCTCGGTACTCTCGAGAATGCCCGCCATCTCGGCTCATCCCATGTTAGCCGAAATGCAATGTCATCGTAGGGGGTGTGACCAATGCAGATCATAAATGGGTTGCAAAGTCTTTCGCTGAGTTCTTGGTATGATAAAGAGGTCCAATGTCTGGCCATTGTCTTCTAATGCACTTGTCTCAAAATGTTTTATCACCATTATACCGGGCCGTGTACGCTTATATATGTGTGTGAAAATCAGGTGAACTGTAGATAGACGCGCAGTCATGCGGACATGCTTCATTGCAAGATCGTCATGGTCATCACGGATGTCCTTTGCTGCTATCGAACATTTCATCAAATAAACTAAAATGCCGTATTTCAGACGCGTTTTCCCTGTAGATCTTGCAAACCAAGCATATTCATAAAAATTAGTCTGTTTTCTGTCTATAATGCGCTGAAATTAAAAAAGAACGCTTTTTTCGTCGTACCTGACGGAAGAAACCTTCACTGGTCTCACCACAAAATGGTTATTCCTATATGACAGTAGGGAAAGCGTCTAACGGGAAAGCCAGGACATTATTATTCTATTCGTTTGATGTATTTCCCTCAAAAAAACCGACTTCACCATGGTTTGGCCCCGAAGCGACTGCATCTCTTGCAGTACGTGAAGAGTACGACATGATTAAAAGAACAAAGCACATCCAAGCTATCCTTTCTTAAAGCTACATCATTGCTTCTCTCTCCTCTTTTCTCTTGTATTTCACGTAAGTCCTTCCACTACATACAATAGCCACATTGAACCCACCTTGGTCAACAGATTAATCTCTGAAAGCTACATTTTCAACGGTCGATAGACTGCAGACCTGTATTCTATCATTGGTCAGAGTCGCGGTGCGCGGATATATTATTACACCCCGTCCAGGGCTGACGAAAGAGGAGTCAACCATTTGCATTACGCTCATCTTGTTAGTTGGAAGCCCTCTCGTTACTCTGCACATACAACTATCGCAACGTAAACGAACTAGCTTGTCTCTGCATTAAAACCCGTAGTTGTACTAAGATTGCCGTGGAACATATGCATCATGTGTATATACTACACCTGGAATTGCTGGTTCCCAGAGCATAGAGTATGCACAGAGCGACACGTTTCGCAAGGCCTGTCTTCGTCAGTGCCACGACGAACACCATGGAGCCCAAGATGTTCGCGCCCACATCCTGCGAGGAGTACGGACGGTCTTTCATCAACCGCTTTTTTCACCATCATGCTGTGATGAAGGTGCTTGTCCGCTTTAAACAATACAACCATCCATCACTACTAAAAAAAAAAAACAATTAAATGCAGGAAAAAACAAGCTAATCAGACGATGTGACTACTATTTAAGGCATAACAAGGTATCTGAGATCATAAAAAGTCATTTATTAGCCTCATTTCATTAACTTTGAGCTGTAGAGTAGCGATAGGCAAGAATGCGCAAATATGCCCTATAAGCGAAACCAAAATGGACACACGTACTGTAAAGTTAACGAAGTCGTTTCATAAAGCGCGCATGAATAAGCAAATAGCTGCAATGTCACACCACAAGTGTGCATTTAATGACAAGCCGAGGTAAAAGGTAACAAAGTGATGATCCTTTGTCGTTCATAGTCAACAATCAACCTCGCTGTTCCATTCAGTCACGGTCCACGACCTGAACAAAACAGCGTGCTCGAGTTCTGTGTGAAAGAAAAGTATGTTTTTGCAAAAATACAACTGCCTTTTATAATAATGGCATGCTTATTATTATCAGGTCATCACATAACATACAGCTTGCCTATGGGGTCAGGTGCAGTTAAGTAGTGTTGTTGAGAGACACGCCTGACCAAAAAAGCCAGCAGTAGCCAAAGCCAGCCAGCCTTGAGCAAGGGCTACGCTTAGAGTCTTCGCTTATCAATCGGCGTGAGAATATCTAATTACAATTAGCTGTGACAATGCGGTGCCTACATAAGGACCTCATTGGGAGCTACCATGCACGACCACACATGCCATTTATTACCACATACATAGTCCATTACTGCACACACCCTTCAATTTATTAGAATCTTTCCATGGCAGACACCCTTCCGATATATCCCTTCTCTTCAATTCGCCACCTGGCAGCCATAGCAAGTAGCAGGCCATAGATGACTGTTTCTTGTACCAGCCTTGGCTGGTGAGAGGCAGCAAGTGCTTGGTGATATGTGACACCGCCGCATGCCGGCGTTTCTTTAATGTGGGTCTTGTAACCTGTCGCACAATAGCGGCTATCGTATACAGGTGCGGCCACGGAGCTACTGCAGCCCTGAAATCACCTAAGAAATACCCGCACTGTGGTGCTTCAATCGGTCGGCAGAAAATGGCCGCGCTTGAGAACGGCTCCGGATTCCGCTATATATAAAGAATTTAACTATCCGGTAGAGCATCTGCCTCGCATTCGGGAAGTGCTGAGTTGGATCTCAAGAGCCACCAGATCCAGCGTTTTGTTTTTCTAAAACGCCTTACATAGTTTCCCTTCTTCTAGGGTAAAATAATTAGAAAGTGCCTTTGGATCGTCCACCCTTTCTCAATGAAACATATATTCGCGATGGACCCAGTCAGCTTTGTGCGATGAATCCCTTGTAGGCCTTATTTTCCCGAAGTCAGAAATCCAGAAAAATTCGGACATCCGTAGGGCTGCTATAAACTCTGAAGTAGGCTAAACTTGTTTCGGAGGACCGCTTACGCACAGTTGAACCTGTACCGAGTCTAAGAGCATGCAACAGGACCATATGACGTGGGTTGCACATTTTACAATGACGAATAGTAACGATCAATTTAGTGCAGAACGTACGTTGAAGTATGAGGTGGTGGTTTCTTCCGTGGAGAGAATGCCGAGCACCGGGAAGAGAACGAGAGGCATGAGCGCCGTCACCCCCAGCGGAAGCACAGCCGACACCCAGTAGATGACCATCCAAAGCATGACGTAAGCACACAGTATAGGCTGCAATGTGCAGAATGAAATTAACTCGCTCAGCGCGTAACTAAAGCAGTTCACGAACCACGTAACTGTTCTATCTGCGAGCGAAGTACAGGCGGCCATCGGTAAAGTTCGGGAAAATAAAAGAGCCTCAAAGCTAACATGCCACGACACTGATAGAGACGGATGCTGTATAGCGAGCTCGAGTAAAAAGTGGAGGACTGTCAACATAAGCTGTCTGCATGCTATAGTGAACTAGTAACATGGTCATATTTACAACCGACAAAGCGAGGGGTTAATATACCAAGGCAGGTATGTTCCAGGGGCTCAGGACATGCATGAAGGCTTCTAATGAAGGGACCTCGTCCTGTTACTCACCTTGTTGCCTACGTAGATCATGGGCGGGAAGAAAAGCGGAGGGATGGCCATGATGACGTGGTTTGACCACTGCGATATAAATGAGACTACCATGAGGCAGCCCGCCGATGGAAGACATCCGGCACCTTTCGAAGCTGATCCTTCTTCTTTTCTTCCCCTATGCGAATGGCACGTGAGCCTCGCACGGCACGAAGCAAAGCGACGTCAATGAGGATTACGCTAGAACGTTTTGCTGTCTGCCGTCATGGAGTAGGTAAGAAAGACCACCGTTCTTGGTTTGTACTGCCCAAAACAATATTCTGGCTAAGGATGGCAGCTCGAGTCTTGGGCAGTCTCTTCAGCATGGATGAAAAAAAAATGTCACTAGAGGGGTCATAATGTGACTCCGAATCAATCAAGACGCAATCATTGAAAGCATAGTACTCTTCCATTAATAATTATGGATATGCAACTGCAAAGATACAGGCAAAGGTTACGGAAAACGCTTGTGAGGTGCTAAATAGTCATCCCCGTAATTATCTAGGTTGTGACCACAATGCCAGGTTGTAATGTATTTCTCTTGGTCATCTGGGTACAACGTTGCAGGGAAACAATTACGCTTCCAAACCATTGTTTGCTTTTCAAGTATGTGTACCACACGGTTTTATTTACCGTGTGGTACACATGAAAGAAGCAATTACTTGTATTTTGCTTCACTGGCATCGCGCTCCTCGAAATGGCTATGTATAGAAATCTTCGTTCGCAGATATGAAGGCACAGTGTGGTATCAACCGCCTGAGGACATGATCTAATCGCACACTATCTGTCACCATTTCCTTCTGCCTGCAGTAAGACGTGCATTATAATATTGTTGCGAAGAAGAAGATCGACAGTAGCGCGAGAGGAGCCCTCGCGCTAGGCCAGACATTAAATCATCGTTCATCCTGTCGCCATGTTGTGCCGTCCTCTTTGCTTGTCACCACGTAACATTTTGGTGGAGGTGCGGGGTAGTCATCCTCATCCTCGCCTTGGAGCATCGACGCCATCTGTAAGTCGGGACCATCGACCGAGGGCCCTGGGACATCGCCGAGCAGCTTCGCCCCAGCCCTTCCTGCCCTGAACCGACCAACTACCGCCGCCCAGCCCCCAGCCCGGATCTGAAGAGAACAGACAGACCAACTAGAAATGCGACGAGGGACCCGAAAGACACAAAGGAACCGGACATGTACACGCAATTCCCGCCCAGCCGCCCGACGTGACCTCGAGCCATCGGTCCCATGGACTCTGGTGACGGATGATTGAGCAGCTCCAGGGTAGGCGGATCACCCAAGCATCATCGAGTTCATCGTCATCGTGGTGGCAAGCGCATCACTCTCTCCTATCTTTTCTTGAACATCTACACCATCACGTCCCCATCTACTTCAACGAACCGATCGGGACGATCGCTCAGTGGCCCCGGGAAGTGTTGAAGAAGAAGATCGGCAGTGGCGGGAGAAGAGCCCTCGCCCTATAGATATTTGAATCATCGTTCATCCTGTCGCCATGTTGTGCCGTCCTCTTTGCTTGTCACCACGTAACAGTATGGTCGATTTCATTCCCACCTGTGTTTCTAATGCTAAATAGCCCTCTGCAACCAACAGGCAGCCAATTTCCGTCGTGCAAAGAGCCCTCTGCCTAGTCCTAAATTCATCATTTCCAGTGCACCACACACCATCACTTTTTCATTCACATGATACTATCAAGATAAAGCTTATGTTAAGGGTATATTCGATCAATTTCTAAATTTAATTCAAAGAAAACTCTAAGGAGCTACTGTTTTGATTATCAATCATCTTAGCTGGCCCCATCATCTCGAACAAATTACTCTTCAATGAAGACTCAGCATACGTTACCAACAATTGTGAATCACTGTGATGTGCGAAAAATTGACATCTTTCTATTCTACAGATTGCTGAGCTTTTCATGTAAGGATTGTTTATCACTATGATACAAAATACACTAATGCAGCATCTAATTTTCGTTACCTAGTTTCCGTTTTTGTACTAATCAACAAGCATTTAAAGAAGACAAAGCGTCATAACTCCGGGAAGCCCATTGAAGGCTGTTGCAGTGGCGTGGCTTAGGCTGCCGTAGCTTTTTTCGTCTCCAAGTTCAATTACTTAGCCAATATTATCTAGCTTTTTATTGGTTGGTTTCAGGAACGAAAAGCCGGTTAAACATGTACATAGGTCTCCTTGCAAAACAGCTGACTGAAATGGCAGCACCACGGTACCATTTTTCTCCTTTAATTGGAAGATGTGTCATGTGGCATAGAAGGGCGCTGTGTAGATGGCATAGCTGTCATTTACGCAGTTTTCTTTACCGACCCTGAAGGAAAGCTAACAAGCGACACCTGCTGGAGCTTATTTATCTGCTATTGCACATGCATATATATTTATATCAAAAGTGTTACATGGGAAAAAGAGAGAGAGAGAGAGAGAAAGATTGCGTTAGTGAAGCCTAGGTGACCCCTTCGAAGACCGAAATGTCTTATATAGGGAAAATTTTGGTTGACGCTGCATAAGCTCCCTATCTGCGCATGCGGAGAGTGGTTAGCCGTGGTGGCAGTGGTTACGGCGCTAGACTACTGTGCCCAAGGATGGAGGATCGAATCCCGGCCTCGGTGGCCGCTTTTCGATGGAGGCGAAAAGCAAGGCGCCCGTGTACTGTGCGATGCCAGTGCACGTTATAGAACCGCAGGTGATCGAAATTTCCGGAGCCCTCCACTACGGCGTCCGTTGCTTTGGGACTTCAAACCGCATCAGCCAAACCAAACCTATTTGTGAAGCGAATACGATTCACGCTCTGCCACCGACATTCTTGGCTGCCCCTCGGGTCTGCGCTTTGAACAAAAATCGGATGACGACGAAGCATGCCTGAGTCAGGGTGCGGCCTCTATCGTCGACAAATTCAACTGCAGACGCAGCTAAATCGGATAGTTGACCGCGTTTCTAAGTGCATGGTAAACCGGTGGCGGCAGACTTCTTGTGGAGCCCTGTTTAGAGCCATGCCGGGTAGGACAATTTAATTATATATTATGAAAAACGTACTAATCTCCAGCAATACGTTTATGCTATCGAAGATTTCCCTTTTCCTGCCAATTTTTACGCCTTTTTTGAACCAAACTATTGTCCTTAATTTTTGGCTGCAGTATAACTGTTGTCTCTGTGCAGGCAGTCGAAATACAGTTTTTGGTATTGATTTCTGCATTCTTACTCCATTATCTGTCTAACTATGCCAAAAGGTTATTATCTGCGATTGCGAAACAGGTTTAATTGCCTTGCTTGGCGTATTATGTTCAGTGATGTTTGCTTAAATAGGTATATTTATTGTAGACGCATACTTATATTTAGGTATCTTGTTGTGACGTTTCGGGTATCCATGCAGCGAGCTTTGTTTCCAATTACACTTCTTTTTTTTTTTTTTTGCTTGTTATCAGGCGTTTACTTCGAATTTCTAGTGTATATTTCGCAGAGAGTCGGCTTCATACATATGCTCTTTGTTGGGATTATAATTCAGGCGAAATTACTTAGCACAATCAGTAACAGCTGCTTCTGCTCAATATACCGAAGCGAAGGACCACGTCGTTCAGGTTTTTCCCTGGCCATTGCATATGTGAAAAAATATAAACAAGGTTATTGAGTGACCAAGATTTATTAAAATATTTGTTATCAACTTTTAATTTCATGGCCTTTACGCGTATCATATCATGGAATGTACAGCTCTGCCAGTTTCGAACTGATATAATTTTAAAATTCGAGTGACATCATCTTGTGCGGACTACTGCCGCAGTTTCGGGAGCAGGTAGCTGAAATGGAATTGAGTCAAGGCAGGCGCTAAACTGGCCTATAAAAATCGCGCACCTGGTAAGCCAGCTCGCCACGGCCTAAAAAGGACGCAGGGAAGAGGTAATGCGTCAGCGTCGGTAAGCATGCCTCTGGGATTCGGCTCTTTCCAACACCGCGCCGTTCGCTCGTCGGACACCTGAAACGCTTAGCATGGCAGCCCCGTACAGCAGTCTGAGCTCGAGTTTCACCGATGTCGGTATCAACAAACGGCATAGCCCCCCCGTTTTCTCTTTCTCTCTCTCGCCGCACACGCGCGCGCGCGTTCTCCGTTGCCGCACTCCTCTCGCGTTTCTTTCGCTTTTAGAAACCAAACTCGGCTTTGGTCCGTGCTTTTAACCCTGCAAAACTGCATCTAACCAGGCCAGAGCTATCGTGCGATCTGTTTGCTTCTGGGCGTGGGTTCCGCGGACCCCCGAAAATCGCTTCGCTGACCCTCTGGGGGGCGCGCACCTCCCTTCGAGAAAAACTGGTTTAGAGGGTTTATACGACCGCCTGATACGGCGTAGACAGCCGCCACACACAATAATACAGAAACATTCATGTTATAATTAAAACAGCTAATTAGCTATAGTAAACAGCGTTTCTAAGCAGCACCACTGCTTAGATCTCCAACTTATCCTACTACCTAGTGTACTAATCAGCACTGCTAACGTTGTTACCATTTACGAGCAACAATGCCTAATATCCATAGGGAATGCTATCGCGTCGACTTTGAAGGGTACTTATAGGCGTCTTTTTCAGGGTTCTTCAAACACAACTTTAGTTAAATTTAATTCAGACAGCTGATCTAAAGACTTCAAATTTATCAATTAAAGCAAATTATTACGTAAGTAAGGCCTTAACACTGACGCTGTAGATTCAAGTGTACAACAGGGGGTATATGGCGGCACTAGTCCTGTAGCAGTTTTTGATGTATACTAGTGCTAGTTGTTTCACGGTTTCATTTGTGCAACCCGTGATTGATTTTTATGTATTCATATTTTTCAGAACAAGTGAATTAATCTGGGAGCAAAGGTAATTCTACTAGAAGAAAAAGTAATAAGTCTAAAGCATGCGTTACGAAAAAAAATGGTTAAAAAGATAATTATTCGCCCTTCGCAAGCTGGATATCATTAACATGTCTTGGCTGCTCACAATAATACGCACGTGCAATAATATACATTTGATGTCTGACCAAGTTGTGTAACCATGACTAGCCTTGTCGTGTGTCATGCGGAACAAAAATAAAAATAGAAAACCACTAATGTCGCGCCATGTGAGCTATATGCAACTTCACACTAATCATATGATGTCAAGGTTGAGTAATAAGTGGCACATGGTTCAGGATGACAAAGGAGTATCACTTGATTCAGGAGGGCTTGCAAAAAGTGATGATGTCACATTGAGTCACGCGACAATAAAGTACCATATGATGCAGGATGACTTGCAAGAAGTGATGAAGTCACGCCCAAGTGAGGTGACAAAATAGTGATTCTGGATAACTGGCAAAAGCGACGTCATAGCGATGTGATACTCGCGTGTTCTGAATGACTTGCAGAAAAGTGACGTCACACCAGTCATGTCAAAATAAGTATCGCGTGATTCACGATGACTTGCAATAAGTGATGACGTCACACTGGTCATACGGCAAAGAAATGCCATGGAATGAAGGATGACTTTTGAAGTGATGGCGTCACACCGGAGTTACGTGACAAATGTGTCACGTGATTCAGGATGACCTTCAAAAAAATGGCCACAATAGTACATGATCAGAAGCAATCACACTGGTCATAGGCCAAAGAAATGCCACGGAATGAAGGATGAATTTAAAAGTGATGGCGTCACATTGGAGTCACGTGACAAATGTGTCACGTGATTCAGGATGACCTACAGTAAAATGGCCACAATACCCTAGTGAAAAAAAACCTATGAGTCACAATAACCTCACACAGATTTCTCATACTAAACTCATACAAAACTTGTACAAATCTCATATAATCTCAAACAGATATCATTCAACTTATGAGGAATATATGAGATTATATGAGTTGTATGAGTTTAGTATGAGTTTCGTGTAAGAAACCTGTATAAGGTTATTGTGACTCACACAGGTTTTTTTCTAGGGTAGTGCATGATCAGAAACAAAACAGCACTTCATCAAGTTCGTAGACGAGCTGCTTGACCAGACGACGACTTGTTCTGTTTATTTCTTGAACACCCAATGCCCCTACATCGTGCCCCGACAACTGCCACTCACAGGCGAACCTGAAGCAGCAGAATTTTATTGGACCAAGCATGGTAAATCATCAATGGCAAATGCTTCCATAATTGACACAATGCTGGACACGAATCAAAATGTGTGCTTGGACGTGATGAGAAGCTGGCCATGCTAAGGAACACCAAGCATGGACAATAATTGGTAAGGGACCAAGATAACACCTACACGCTTACGCCTCGTTGAATCCAAACAGTTTCTTTCATTGTAACTCAATCATGTTGGCCAATGTGTATTTTATCCTCTTCCTATCACCTGTTTTCAGCAACAGCCAGTTGTTTCCACCCTCCTGTAACCTTATCCAACATTTTATACCTGTACTGGTTTATGGCCACCACTTCTCGATATATCAATTATATCGAGACCTTCAATGAGGTCTGAAAGTAAACAATATAGGCACTTGACAAGCTGGTGTGAAAATTCAGCAGTAAGCAGTTGACAGCGATGCTGCAAGCTGTCTGCTAAGAAAAGTACTAGGTACTCTTGGAACAGGCTTCCAAAGAATTCATGCAAGTTTTCCATATGTCTAGCAAGCCGACTTGCTGCAAGTCTACATGAATGAGAGGCATAATTAATGGCCTTGTGTAGTTTTACAATTTCATAAGCTTGAATATCTACAAATACAGCAGGAATATTGTTTCGTATATGACAGATGAGTACTGCAAAATAACCACACTCAGGTATTACGCTGAATTTATGCATTTTTTTTTATTTCAGCCTAGCTATTCAATCAGCGCTAGTTGCATGTTTCATGCACTTGTTTACGCTGAAATGACACGGCGCCTAGCAGTGCGGCCTCCGTCCTGATCGCCTGCAAACATATTTCACCTTCTGGTGGCACCTGCGACGCATGCCTCCGTTGTATCAAAAAGCCTGCGTTATGTTGTACCTGCAAAACAAAACGCATGCACAAATGTAAAAAAAAAAATGGAGCACTTTGAACACTGAAACCAACCAACGACTTTGTATCTTTTAAAAGAAACACTGCAAAAAAAAAAAAGAAAAGAAAAAGAAAGTGAGACTAAAGGAAAACGCTGAGAACACAAATGGCCGGCGGCGTAGTTGAGCGCCATGTGGGCGCAGTGCATACCAGTCCAGTAACATTGGTGCATACCATCTTTAAAACTGGGCACACACGTAATTTTTTTCTAAGGCCTTTTTTTTTTTTTCCTGACATTAACCAAGACCTGCTAGCACCTACCGGTCGATAGTTGCAGTGCCAAATACGAGCCGCAAAGTGCCTTTACACTTCGGTTGAACCACTCGTTTATTCGCGCCGAAATTCAGCGCACAGACCAGGGCACAGACAGCGACGGCCTTCAATGTCACGTTCACACAATGTACTCTCTTAAAATGATCAAAAATTCACAGACAGTCCATCGTACGCCGTCTGTAGGCCAACTTTCAGCGCGAAGATCCCAGGAATACACGAAATAAGCAAGGTTCGGCTTCCAAAACTGCCCCGAAGCAAAATTTTAGGCTTACCTTATAAGCTGCTCCACGTGCATGATTGGTGCACGTGGAGTCACACCTGCACCGATCGAGGTCCGGGGTGGGGACCACCGTGGTGAATACTAAAGGCGTGCGGTGTGCCCAGGCGCACGTATACAAATTCTCAAAGCAATTTTCTTTAGGGTAACTTCACATGCACAGGTTATGATGTGTAGTCTGCGTAAAACGTGTTGTTTTAGTTAAATGCTATTTTAGCTTATATACAGGCGATTTTAATGTATAGCTGATTTTTTTTATAAGAGCTATTTCTTTTATCGGCGTTGTTCGCCGGCTTCATGCGCACGAACCCGAGCAAGCAATTGCTAGATTGGGGTGATTGGCGCCTGCAGCACCTCAGAACGTTCGCGAAACGGGCGACTAAATAAAAACGATTTTAGGCAGGTGTATTATAGGCCCTGGCAGTGTATATACAGCATGGCTGCACGTTACCTATTCTGTGAATTGTGGGATCATGCACGGTAGCCAAAAAGTTGCGAAGCGATAGTGACCAATGATTTTCCTATATAGTTGCACTCTACATGGTATCCAAGCTACTTCCTATGAAAGGTGCATAGTGTTGGCCAAGTATGATGGCCACCGAGAGGATTCCAAGAGGTGTCCAATGACAGGCCATCGGCCATATTTTCTGCTTGGTTAGGCGTCCATAAGGACAACCCAGTGATAGTATTGACGTGGCGGTGGCGAACTGCTCGCTGTCCACTTGACTCCGACAGCACGATAAACGAAGCGAAAAAGGGTCGCCCTCGTCCGCCCCGAGCGTCAGCTGCGAAGCAGTCGGATGCCGCAAATTAAATTTATCAAGCGTGTGACATATACACACGAGAATGAAGGAGAAACCTGTCGTCACTGTGCATATCATCACAGCATAATCTCATCCAGCACTAGGTGCGGGGAAAAACCGACCTTAACCGTATCGGTATTGCTCAGAGGACCTTCCTAAGACTCTCATAGAAGCTCCCTCACTTGAACCTTGGGAGGAAGGGCTGCGCAACGCAAACCCCGATGTCCCGTAGAAAGCGCTGAAGAAGTCGCCGCAAGCCAGCAGCTGACGGCCACTTGGCTCTTCCACTAATAAGACCCAGTAACTCTACTCCCGGTAATAAAATTCTCTCTCTCTCTCAGCGCTTACGAGACCGTCACGGTGCGGTACCAAAGCCGCTTCGGCGACCGAAGCCGTGGGTCGCCTGCGTGGGACATACTCTTCAACCTTGTTTTGTAAAATTAAGAGAAATCGACCTTATTTGATGCCAGCGAACACGAAGAACCCAGGCAACAAGGCAGCCCACACATACGCTCGAGTAGAAACTGGTTGAGATGTGGACATCGCCTCGTATCTGGAGCCCTTTGGAAAGCCGCTCACCTCATTCCATAATTACACCACACACTGACTCGAGAGAACATACAGAGCAACAAGTGGTGTGGAGAAAACTTCAAATTGATAAATTTTCTAACCCATACATTTTTCCAATTTTTTTTTTAATTCAGAAATTTGCTCAACCAGTCGCTTCTGCTGTGAAATCGCATCATTAAACCATACCATTTGGGATTGTTGGGGTCCTCTACCCCCCATAGAACTCATGCCTGATTCCTCCCTTGACACGAAACAAAGTAAAGGTCGGCGGTGACTCGGACATTTAATCCCGATCTGGGGCATGGGCTGTGTCGCTCGGGATCTTAATGGTCTCGGAGGCATGTGCTAACCACCTTCCCAACCCCTACCCATTCCTTTCAACAATAAAGTTTTAATTCCTTCTGTGGGCCGCGTATGTTTGCCGCACTAAGAACAACACAGGCTGAAAAGCTTGCTCTGGTGACTGGCAGCACCTGGCGGTTCCATAGTTACATGACGAGGGCTTCAAGGGCTAGATTTCCCTCTACACTGTCCTCCTCTCACGCGCTATTGTGGGATGGGAGAAATTTGAACGGCACGCGCTTTTGAATTCGTAATTGCGCTGCCATTTTAGCCATAATCGTAAAAATGAATTCACAGAAGTCGCCAACAATTTTAGAACTGTGTAAGGTTAGCAAATTAAAAAACCGTTATAGTGTCCCTTTCATGCAGTGGCACAAAGGTCTGCCAAACCCCAAAGGATCTTGCGAATCCAGCGAGACATGTCTATATTTTGCCTCCCACAATGAAGGAGCAATTAAAGAAGTTGGATACTTTAGTGGCCACTTCTCCGAGGCAATTTTTCACTTCTGTATGAAATTTGAGCTGGAAGCAATCTATGGATGTGTAGAATTACGGAAATGTTACACTACCTACGTTCTTACCCGGTTCTCGCCTTGAGCCTAAACGAGCACTAATGAAATGACGGTGAGACTAAGTTAATCTCCAAAATTAATTTTCGTGTAATAAACAAACTGTGAGCGATGCCGCAAATCTGGACACCCATATCTCCAGTGGCCCCAGTGATGCGAGATGCCAGCTGCTGTCTCGTCTACGTAGCTCTTTGGTGACATTGCTTAGATGCCATCATTTCAAAGCCTTCCATTTCACGTCAAAACCCTTTAACCTTTATACCACTGCCCTTTCTCCCCTGCCTTCCATTCTGGCCCTCCTGTTGGGGCATTCCTCAGCTATCGCCATAAACTGTTTCTCAGCAGTGACCCTTCAGCTTGAGCACCACACTTATAATGTGCATTCTTGGGCCCTTGTCATATTATCCCATTGTGGCTTCACGCATTTTGGGAAGCGGGTACTGGAAACGGCTTATGCTGGCCTTCATGCGGCATCACACTTGGTGTTAAAAGGGGTAGGGGAGAGGGGAAAGTGGGCGGGGATTTGGGTAATGGTAAACCCCCTAAAAAGTTCTTACCCTAGCAGGCAGCCACCTTCCAGTTGTGCATTTCTCTGCTCTTCCCATACACTCCAAGAGCCACCCACTGCCTTTCACACTATCTCTTTCCCTCTCCCATAAAAGTAAAAAGGGACCTCCTTATCTACACTGCCACCTGCTAGGCATAGCAGATGGCATGTCACACTCCGTTCTGCCACTATGCTCGTGGACAGTGTTCTGTGGCTCCGCAATGAAAGCAAGGCAGGAAAGGGAAAGTGACCAGCCTTTGTCACCATACTGTGGCGTGTATTCAGAGTATGGGTGCAGTAGTGAATGGGGAATTGGACGGATGCTGTGGGGTATGTCCGGCTGAGGTATCCAATTCTCATGAAACGGGGATAAAATCCAGTAGCCTTTGTTACACAGCAGCAAAAAGCTGTCCCCAGGTATATCAAACATATGGCACCCAGGTGACATTCAGTAGTTCAGATTCTGCCGCCAATCCATGACTGGGAAATTGTGTACCCAGTGGCCCAGTTCTCTTGACTAGCGCTGCCTGAAGGATTCTTTGTTGTTGCTGCCCAGGTTTTCGAAGTTGTTTGTGGCTCCACAGTGAAGTCCAGCAGAGAAGGGAAGGGCTTTTGTCCCCATCCTGCAAAGCATGGGCTGTCTCATTCAACTCCCCTCTTCACCCAATCGCTACCTCGAACAATACACGCCCCAGCAATGTGACAAGAGCTTTCCTTCTTCTGCCTAGAGTCGGCTGTAGAGCCACGAACCCGACTGCTCCTTCCTATTGTGCATGAGGGGGTTGGACTGAACTGCAGTACTCTAGCTTGCCTAAACACAAAACAGGATGTCAGCATGATTGCACAGTGCAAATTTAGTATTAGTGAAAAGGAAAAGTGGATGCCAAAAAGGGAAAAATGGCGATATCATGCAATTTATTTTTGTATCATGCCTATGATCATGCATATATTCCTGCAGGCTTCGTTGATGAACCTTAGTTGTAGTAGGCACCTGTCTTATATTCTTTTGATCCTCGTCTTTAGCACTGCGCAATCACGTGATCATTAGCCAGCTTTAGAATAGGTGGGTGCAGAAACCTAGAAGTCGGCTTCTCTGCAGAGCAAAAACCCCTTTACCATGGCGGCCAAACCTGTTTTGGGGGCAGAAATTAGGTGCAGTGCAGGAGACATCTATTGTGGCAATAATGGTCACCTTCATTTCCTGCACCCCTCTTGTAGTAGTTATGGGATTAAGAACCCCTCCGTTTGTGAGTGCCATTCATAAGGCCTACCCTGCCCCTACCTCCTCCAGGCTCTCAATAGTGAAGGAATTCTGCTCAACAGGTTTGTGCATGACATCAGGCTGGACATAGAAGTATTCTGCGCTGCACCAAACTTCTGCCCCCAAAACAGGTTTGGCTGCCATGGTGAAGGGGTTTTTGCATGCCCAGAGTGATTACCGCACCTCGCCTGTTCTTCGCAGCACTCCGCGCGTGCGCATCATTGCCATGCTATTACATTATTTCCCTAAGCGGTAGGGGCGCCCTATTCTAAAGCTCCCTATTGTTCATGCCATAGATATACCAGAACCAGAACACTTCTGGACTGGAGTGTAAACTGACACCTCTTGCCCTCAACAAAAAAAAAAAATGTTTCTATTACATATATGATTAATGCAGCTATAATTACGTGAACAACAGTCGTCCTTGTTTGTTTTTAGCTCGCGATTGTCCAACCTTGGAAACTAGAGTTGGTAAGTTACAAAAAAATAAGCGGATGATTTCCAGTTTCTTGTCCTTTTCAGAAGAATCGACATTGCGAAAGAGACATGAAATCCACCAAGAGGCTATGTTAGATATGTACCGCGCAGGATGTCGGCATGTGTTCATGTTCTCTTCGGCACTGAAGAGGCGGATTCACACTGAACTTTGTAGGAAATGGGTGGAAGCGGAGGGGGGGGGGGGGGGGGGGAGGTTTTACAGGAACGTTGCCAGAAGAAAGGTCCGAACGGAGCCATTTTTGCAGGCACTTGTGGTGTCCTCTTCCCTTCTCCAAATTGGATGCTCCACCGAGTCCTCATTTTATTTGTACGTGCTCGCTTGCTAGAGCGCGCGCGCGTTTGTTTGTGTATGTGTGTGTGCGTGCGTGCGTGTGCGTGCGTGTGTGTGTGTGTGTGTGTGTGTGTGTGTGTGTGTGTGTGTGTGTGTGTGTGTGTGTGTGTGTGTGTGTGTGTGTGTGTGTGTGTGTGTGTGTGTGTGTGTGTGTGTGTGTGTGTGTGTGTGTGTGTGTGTGTGTGTGTGTTTCCTCCCTCGGCTGGACTATAGCTTACATGAGTTGTCGACGACGAATGAACGGAAGAGCAGGGGCAAAGTCAAAGAAAAGTTTATTCACTCTTTTATAACACGTTTTTCGGTCCTGCCTGATGTGGAAAATAAACAAACAACAATGCACTTGGGCTGATAAACGCACCGGTAAATTAACGAAGGTTTAGCATCCGATGCATTTTGTCTCGATGTACCTCTAGCTTGTAGGTTGAAATTATGACAGCACTGTTCTTTGAGTGGCTGATCGGTTTCCCCACGTTGAGTGTGCTAGCGGTTATTCGTTTTCGTGCGAGGCAGCGCCATGAGCAGCGAGATGCCTTCTTTTACCAAACACAAGCATACATCATGTGTGTTACTAAAAATAAAACTAAAAACGGGTAACGAAAGCCACTATGGCCCAGGAGCATGTTCCGTTCGCCGGGTACAGTGTTGGCTGTATCCGGGGCGCACCTCAGCGGCACTGCGCACGAGAGGTTTAGCTGGCGGCGTTTCGTTCAAAGACGGAGTCAGCACAGAAACAGTATGACACACTGAATGGGAGGCAATAAATAAATCACAAAGCAAGCAAGTGTACACTAGCAATAAACCTTTTTCAAGTGACGCTACTGCGCATGTGTGCAGCCTCCTCGGACGCCATTTTCGCCGGGATGCCACGCGAAAATAGGGGGAGGACTTTGCTGCACGTCCTTTTCCAGGAAACGATGTCCCTTGCTTCATCAACGCAACGAACTACTGCACAATAATTGCTTGCAGTCCTAGCATCTTCTAGGCCTTCGGAATACAAACGTATTGTCCCCGCCTCCCCCAGCTGTTCCCTAGCTTACTGTTGTCGGAATACAGTCGGAATACTATTTCGTTGTTGTTCCCCGTCGCAGCGCTCGTAATTCGCAATCATGTACCAACTAGCTCAACTTTCCGTATTACTGTTGTCGTTGCCATGGTTTAATAGGGGAGGGGGGGGGGGGGAGGGGGTAGTGTATGTTCACAGATGACTCACGCCTCTCAGCACAGGCTAGACCAAGACCAGCCCTACACTCTACTGTGTGGAAGATAAGCTCACCCAATCTCACAAGATGTTTGCAGCACTGGGAAAGGCAGAGGCACCCTGGTCAATCAAGATCACCCGCACTACAATAGGCAATTGTGCTCCTACGCGCCTCTCGCCCCCCAAATTGACGGGGGTGACAGTAGGAGCACAATTCTCTATTATAGTGCCTAGGGGCCTGAGAGGCACTTAGGAGCACAATTGCAAGGGCTCCTCTGCCTTTTGAAGTGATGCAGATGTATTGTGATTTCTGCACAAATTCTTGGCAACCACTTCACCTGACGCTCCAAAAGGGTGCGCTATTGGAAAAAAAATCCATTCGCGGAGGTCGTGAGACTCGATTCGTCATGGAGGGGGAGACCCGAACAATACCCCAGGAATTGTTGGGATGTCCTCCTGGGCAAAAAATCCATGGTTTACATAGTACATGGTTTACATACCGCGTTTACATACTTTCTGCAGCAGGGTCGACCCGACCACTCAATCTGACCCGCCATTGTTTACATCCCTCGCCCAATGGAAAGGAAAGAGCAGGGTGAAAACAAGTTCTAAATAACCTCCTTGGTGAAAACGTTGTAGAAACATCATACCCTCTCGTAAATACCCCTCGATTCATGTAAAATCCCTTTATAAAAGTAGCGCCAAACACTTCCCTTCTCCTCCGTTCCACTCTCCCTCCTGGCGCTGCCTCGATCACGGACCTCCCGAAGGAGACGACGGCTGACGAGCTACCGGAGGGAAAACGCGGAAAACTTTGTTCAAGCCCTGTGCCAATATTTGTGAAGCGAAATTTTATTCCTGTGAAAAGGACCATCATTTAAGGCGTAAAGCATATGCAAATTCAGAGTGCGCGTTGTTGAAGCACGACGCATGCCCGCGGTATGCTCAAACACGCGCGCAATGTTGTAAAATTACCAGTTTCAAGTTTTGACTGCATGGCAGTAGGTAAATGTGGTTAGGAAGGCTTATTTGCGTACCTGTTGTACAAGCAGAATTTTGCTCGCCCGGCGCGTGAAAGGTTAACTTTCCTGGGTCAGCAATGCCTACAGCAGCTGGGCCGCTGCTGCTCTGCGACTTTTACAGATGTGAAGTTGATGCGCAAGTTCTGGCGACCATCAGCAATGCAATGTTTTCATTCGTGGACGAAATCGATAATGTGAACAATACACAGGCTGTTCTCGCAGCGCAAGATATCCCTTATTTACATTACAAGTGATTAGAATTTGATAACAAGGAGGATCTTAGTGAAAAAAAAAAAAAAAAAACTGGACAGAAGTTAAAAGAAAACAATAAAACAACGATCTCCCCATTACCACCAGCAGCGCTTTGTTGAAGTGCTAATTTTATATCTGTACACCGCGTGCACAATTGCATTCTTTCCCTATGTAAATTTTCACCGAGAAGCGGAGTCCCCATATTTAAAACACCATTTTGGAAATAACAGATACAATTAATTGTTTAGATGAAAGGAAAAATCAAGCGCTCAATATTTATCGCGCTAACCACCACGGCATCTGTAAGCGCAGGGTGCGTTCGAAGCACTGCCATCTGAAATGTACGACTCAAAACAAGAAGTAGTGAGTGTGAAAAACTGATAATAGGCTTTCGATAAAAAATAAACTAGAGCTAACTAATAGATGCATCATTATTTATTGTTTGTAAAAAAGACAAATGAGAAAGATGAGAAATCGCAGCAAGTGAGCTAATGAAAGATTTTTAATAGCGTAGATTTTCATAAGGGGCAGATTGTTTTGCCCATGCAAGCAGTACAATTGACTGCCAAGTAGCTACCTGAACAGCAAGGACCCAGGAAATGAAAACAGAAAAAAAAGAACACTGCATTGAAAAAACGATATACATGAGTGCTGTGCGCGCAGCTTCCACAGCAACTCCATCCGCACATCATAATAAAAACGATAAATTTACTGTGGCAAGCTATCACAGTGAGAGAATTAACCCCATGATGCAAGGCAACATAAGCGCATATGGCGTATACGAAACCTATTTGCTTAATCAGGAGCATTCTAAAGCAATGTGTTTGTAAAAAAAAGAAAAAAAAGAGTGAAAGGAAAGCTGCAGAAGGTTTAGATTACAGCAAAGCTATTAATCCATATCAGGGGCCTGTGGTAGTTAATAGCATTTCTCTGTTATGATGAACCCACACACAAAACGTGCGAGCAGCCACTCATCCCTCCGATTCAATGTAGCGTTATGAAGTAGTGTGATAAAACGAAATGCAATATGCCGCCACATACTATATAAACGATCAAAGTGCCTGTGAAATACCCCAGGTGACCTAAATAATCTGGAGCCGTCCATTACAGCCTCCCTCATAGCTTAAGTTGCTTCGGGACAACGAATGAAATTAATACGCGTGAGCATACGCGGAAGCTAACCGAGTGTACTCATAAGCCGAGCCTTGCAATCGTGTCGATAATGGAGCTGAAATCATGGCCTGAATAAAGTCGCTCGTATGTCACAGCTCTCATGAGAAAAAGGTCAACTCAAATGAGCACAGCATAGGCACATGCAAACACTTTTTTAAATAGGCAGAAGTCAACAAGGTTTTTAAACTAAACTTTAACCTACACCAGTGTAGGAAATCTATAGTTACAATAAATTTTTGTTGTACTGGTGCAGCTGGTGTAAATTAAAAAAATGGCCCTATTATTAGAGCTAAGTGGCCAAAAATTTCACATTTCGTCAATTTTAAGAGCAGTTTTCAAACCTTGTGTTAATTCCTGCCTATCTTTTTGGGTTGAATTTTTGCACATAATGCATTTGAAATATGTATAAGGGCATTTTTGTGCACCTATTTGACACCAGAATAAATACCACACAGAAGTGAGCAATAATGTCATTTTCTTCATTGTGATGCGCTATACAAAATAGGAATATTTATCGATAATTTTTTTAATGTATAAGAATACAGTGCAATGCTTTTGCAGATTTTTATCTGACTCACAACAAACTACAATTAAATATAACATAGCTGCATTACACAAATACTAAAGGATGTCCATACAAAATTTCATATTGATACAACACTGACAGGTGAAGTAATGTCCTGCAAAAGGAGTAAGGCTGCTTTAAAATAAGACAAAGAAAAACAGGTCTTAAAATCTCAACAGACATTTAATGAGAGAATATAACACGTTTTCTTAAACAAACTTGGAAAAATGCAGCTTAAGGAGCTGCAAGACACCACATTTCCTTAGAATTTTCCTGCAGCATATGTAGGTCTCTCGTGTTGCCTCCGAAAACTGTCCTTAATGCAAGCTTCCTTCACGTCTCTTTCGCAGTTTCATTAGCAAACATCCTTGAGACTGGCGAATTCCCACACGCATTACTCAGTAAAATTGATATGAGAGAAGGTAGGATACCTAGCTTCTCCAAAAATTGCTCAAAGCATGTGTGTCCCTGATTTAATCGCAGCACGGCAACCCGAAAACGCGGTACAGCAGCTTTGAGCCAATGACAGCAGCAGTTTCGAGAGTGGTGGTGCAGCTTTTGAAGACAGAAAACAACCTGTTTGTTAATTTCTTTTTGAAAACTGCTGAGGACTCATAAAATGCAAAAACTTGTTTCTGCCTACTTGCAACACAGAAAAGTGTTAGACACAGTGTTTGACATTTGTAGCTGTCCTAGAAGCAACTCTTCTGTCCATTGGCCCTCCACTTCGCGCGCTCACATTGTAGATTTTTATGACTTCTCATCATCTACATTTGAGGCTAGGGTTGGTGGACATGAAAATGGAAGGGTTAAGGATAATAAAACAAGCAAAAACAAATGCAATTTCTTGATGAAAATCGTCATTTTTTTATGCGCGTCTCCCCTCAAGAGGTGACCTCTAGAAGGATGTTTTAATATAGAGTATAAAGAGCTAGAGTATGGCTCTGTTCTATGCAGGTGGGTAAAGTGAGGCCTGACAGCTGCTTAAGAGTGAAAAAGAAAGAAAAAAAAACAAACAGCCAGTCCATGTTGAGAGATAGCCCACGTACACTCTAGAGTGCAGGTCTCACTTGAAACATTAATGGTAGGACTTTATTCACTGGTGTGGCGCATACGTTTTGCAACCACTCTGAGCTCAGTGGTATACAAAAACAACTAGATTAGAAACATGTGCACATTCTGGCCGATGAACTCTGTCTGGTCTGGGGGCGGCAGCTGCTCCAAGTCCTCAGCATCCAGGTCACCCTCTGGAGCCTCCATGGCTTCTTGCACTAAGCCTAGCCTGTGTAGTTTTGAGACACGAAATATTGTACTATTAAAGGCCAACCCGCACAGAGAAAATTTCCCACAAAAATCTTGCAAACGAAACATTCCGCAGGTTCAAGCCGGGCTAGATATGTTCGCCGGTTGGTCGGGTGATCCACCACCCACAGGGAGGGGCCAATGCAAGCCATGAGTGCAAGCCCCCTGCCAAGTGCCAAAACGAGGCCAGGCTAGCGCCTTTTTGCTTTAAGAAATGTGACATAAAAAATTAAATTTTTTCTTTTGCTCCCTTGGTGTGTGCATATGTGTGCAAGCAAGCAAGCAAGCTATTCTCATCCCTTTTGCTAACCGTAGCTCTTTGTCTAGCAAAAAGACCATAGGAAAATGGCGTAAATGTTTACTGCTAAAGTAAGCGGTACACAAAATCTTGATTACCAAAGACAGTAATTATGATACCGTGCTACAATTTGACGGGTAAGGTTAGGTTAGGTTAGGTGTGTACCTGTTTCATAAAGACCGTGAATAATTTTTGGGCAAATACTAACAACAAGCACTCAAAATTACAGGGGCTATCAGATCCCCTGAATACATGCATAAGGTGACCGAGAAAGATTTAAGTATTTCTTTCTGACATGCAAACTGCAAAAAGGCCGGTCACGAAGGAAGTTTAATTAGTTGAGGTGGAATCCTTATCAGCAACTTTTGTAGTAAGCAACGAGCAACTCGAAGCTTTGAGCAGAAACAGAGACGGGTCGCAACATTTACACTGTAGAACCGCATGCTAAACGACAAAGGAGCATATAAATGTCTGATGTGGCCAAGATAGCCGTCCAAGTTTGGTTTTGCGTGTGGTAGGTCCGACACTCATCTATTGTTCTGCAACACCAAAATTAGTGCAAAATGGAACTGCGGAGATGGCAGCTGCACCGTCACAGCACTGTGCAGTGGAGGTCTGCTGTAGATTCCCAGAATCGACTTGGATCAGCTGGGCCCCAAGGAAAGAGCAGACAACACACAGCACAAATACACTCCTTTACTTCTGCACCACTATTATCTCTTCCCCTCTTCTACTTCCTCTTCTCCCCTAGTGCTGTATCCACATTACGAGAGGGGCTCATGCAAGTGTTGCACAAATTACGCCGTCGAATGAAAACAGCACATTTAATTACTGCAGTTTCTGGAGAGTACCTGCACTTTGCGGTTGCAAGGAACTGTTTTCTAAAAGTTCACTTTGTGAAAAAGTAGCAGCTGCAGCTGGCAAGAATCGGTTATACAGGGTGGCGTGTCCCAACCCATATTATTGTCTGGTTAGTACCAATCACCTTATCTGCACTTTTGCAGTCGTTTTGTACATCATGACAAACTAACACTACAATTTTTCCATCGCTCATTTTCCTGTGTACCTGAGAAGTTTAAGTGGGCCCCTAGCCTATGTGCAAGTAGAAAGTTATGGCATCAAAGTGAATGATGGTGCCAGATGCAAAGTTTGCGAGATTTAGCAGCATGGCCCGGTCTTTAAGAACACACATAGAAAAAAATGGAGTGGCCGATGAACACCCAATGAAACGGCACAGGAAGCTCTACAGCATGCCACAGGTTTCAAGCTGAATAACTAGTAATGCTTGTTTTCTCAGCAAGTGGCCCATTGTCCACATCCCTTCTCGCTTGTGGGACAAGTGATGTGGTCCCCATGCTGGTTCACTGCATGCCAAGGCTAAAAGACAACTACCGAAAGGGAATGCCCAAGAAGCTGTTTACAGGCTCTGTGTGCAACAAGCAATCCGAGAACACTCTCTGACGATGTGGCCTTCACCACTGTGCTGTCACAGAACACCCCCACAACGTCTTCATAAGGCTAGTTCAGTTCAGTTCAGTCGTGTCCGACTCTTCGTGACCATATGGACCATATCACGCCACGCTTTCCGGTCTCTCACTATCTTCCTAACATCACATAACTTCATCTGCAGCGCCTCGAGGATGAAATTCTCATTAACAAATCGGTCTTCACAAGGTTAGCATCCTCACTAACAAGTTAATCCAACAAGCCATCCTGGCACACCTAAGAAAACCCCCCGGAACACCAACAGGACTGTGATGGAACTGCCAGATGCAGGTGGCAGCTATGCGAGGTTTTTTGAATAATTTTTTTTTTTCCTGAATGGTTTATTTCTGGAAGAATAACACGAGGCAGTTAAAGCACCCGCCCCAGCTTTGGGAGGTGGCGGCTTCAAAGCCCAGTGCCAGGCAGTGACAGAAAGACTCTTTTAAATGAGCATGCACCGCCGTCAGTCCTGATGCTTGGCTCACTGGCATGCATGGCTTGGAAAAGGAGCCAGTGCCAGGAAGCCAGTCAAGTTTCCATGAGCAAATTTCCTCTTAAATTCAACATAATTTTTATGCTTATGAAAATCAAGGCAATTCAATTCAACCTGATTTAACCTTGAGAATGAGCCAAATGGCTAGGTTAAGAAGTGAATGTCAAACTACTGCAGTAACAGCGGACGTGTGACAATTTATTCTGTTATGCTTCCTAGCCATCAAGTTTTCCATTGCAGCTGCTAACATTCACCTCGAGAAAATCCACTAAGAAAGCCTATCACTCAGCAAGCAATTCAAAACAACTGAACATACACTGGCCAGCAACTGCTGCATTACATGCGATTCTAGTTATTTCACACACAAACTGCATTTTTAATAGAGACTGTGGAATGCAGCACCTTTTAGCAGGACGTGTTCTAAAAGTATGAGAATCAACAAGAAGGCATTGCCAACACCATAGTTTGTAACGGGCAGGCAACCAAGAATAAGACAGAAACAATAGCACTTAACAGTACTGTGACCATTACACAATCAGCGCTGCAGAGTGGCAACAGAGAAAGGAAGCAGTATGAACTTGGCCCATCATTTACTCTAAAGGAGGACACTGATGGGGAATACCCTGGTCTCATTCAACTGGAGAAAAGTCAAAACAGGCTTCACTGAAGGTGGCACTGACCTGGCCTGCTGTGCCCTGGGTGCCCCAACTGGCCTCAGCTCCTTGTAGTTGAGGGTAAGGTCCACTTTGTCAGCCGGGAAGCCCGGGAGTGCTCCAATGGGTGTGCTGCTCCAGTCCATGGGGGCTGGAGGAAAAAGGGTGAACACAATCCCAGTGAACACATTCCGTGGCCAAAAGGGCAACTTAGGATGACCTAAAAAGTTTCTGCTGGCATCATTCTGTCAATCTTGTGACATGCACCAACCGACTCAAGCTGATCAGCTTCTCAGGGCAGTCAGTCTACTGCGTTACTATGACGGGGGCACAATTAGGCTCAACATAACTTGTCACATTATACCTCCCAGAAGCATAAAGGTGTTGTCCCACAGACACTGATTTGAAAACTGAATGATTGTACAAAGAACAAGCAAAGGAGTGTGAAGCAAATTAATATTGTTGGCCTGTTCAAGCATTTCCAGGTCAAAATTACAAACTGTTCAAGGCCAAAATAGCTAGCCATCTACTTTTCTCAGGGACCCAGCCCCAAGTAAAAAGTACTTGCAGCTGGTCTGTACTGCAAGGTTCATGGTACCTTGGCAAAGCCACCTGCCAAAATACAGTGGTGCGCAAAAGTGGTATACAACACGCAGCCGGTGGCAGAGCTTTGGAAAACTGCATTTTTCAACACAATATAGCAACAGGTATCTAAGATCGAGACAATAGTGGCGGTGCCCCGTTTTATTGGCATGCATGTGTCACAGTCGCTGTACCTGTCACTGGGTACATTCGATTATCAGTCTTGGACTGTCAGGGGCTATTTGCTGACAGCCATCCGGCGTTCGATTTTCCTTGGGCAGCCCAGAAGCCCCGCCCAGTAGTAAACCTCCTGGGCCGGCGGCCATTTTGAGTTAGACTCTGAGTGCATTCTGAGTACTTTTCGTGTTCCTGCAGACGATATTGTGCACTAAACAAAGACACAAGCTCCAGCTTTGCATCTTCGCATTCTTGTCCTGACTTTCACTAAATACGGAAGCATCTAGAGCCTCGAACACAGACTGTTTATTCGTGCTGCCCTCTTCACCTGTTTCGCTATCTTTTCCACGCACAGGTCTAACAGCGTTGCAAGCGAACTGCTTTGTGCTCGAGTAGCTAACGCTTGGTGTACCATATTTGCACGATTCTAACACACACCTTTTTTCCTAAAATAAGCGTTTAGAAATACATACTCCCCCCGTTACATTCAGATTCAAAACTGAAATCGAAGTCTCAAAACCCGAAACGAAGCAACTCAATAAACTACAGCTAGCCACATTAGTAAGCTGCCTCTGTTTTTTGGTCGAGAGTTTGTCCAATCGCTCAATGTGTGCTGGTATCAGGGCTTAAATTAGCCTAAAGGATCGCATGCGCACAGAGTACAGTGACCGGCTATGTGAGCAGGCCATCCCGTGGTTTCAAGAGAGCTACGCTCGGGGACATTGTGAGGTGGACTCATGGCGCGTGGAAGGCCCTCCCGCTAGCAATGCTCGTGCGTGTGTTTAAAAAATGTGCATTTTCCAACTCCTTCGATGGTATTGAAGGTGACCTTTTGTGGTCGGTGGACAGCGAGTAGCCTATGACGTCCGCGTCTCCTGGTTGCGTTTGTACGTGCCGATTTCGTTCCAATAAATGTTTTAAGCCATTCCCAGACGCTTCTTCCCTGAATTATTTCTTGTGCGCGGTAGAATCAGCGCCAAGTTAGTTTCGTAGTTTCCAGACGTTACTGCGAGTTACAATTGGGGTGTGCTAGAATCATGCAATTATTGTAAATGCTTTAGCAAATGCTTTTGTCTGCTTTTGAGCGCAGCCTCTCGGAAGAATTTTGTGAGCAGCAACGGCAAGAAAACCCTGCCAAATTGAGGTCTGTAAAACGCTTCACATTCACACGTCACACTTCGTTTGTGAAAAGCGCCAATCGATTCGCGCTTCTGTCATCTATCTTTAGTATTACACGTAAGCCAAAGGAAAAACATACACGTGGCGTCAGTGCGAAAAAACTGAGTCGTGGTGAGTGGTGGCTGGCATTGTCTGCTAAAAGCCAACGATTGAGGTAGCTTGCAAGGTCATGTAACCATCACGCTGCTTCCTGTCAGAGCGGAAGCCGAGAATTGTCAGCAAATAGTCTGGGACCAGAAAATTTAATGTACCCACTGTCACTAGATGGCACTTAGATGCAGTTTTCCCGAGCTCCGCCAACAGCTGCATGTTGTACACCTATTTCTGCTCACGACTGTACATCCCCAAACACGAACTGTTAATGCAGTCTAGAAGTGACTTGCTGCTAGCCTACATGCCACTTGCTCCGACATATATTCTACTGCAAGCCATAGCTGTATAGGAAGGAACAGGCACAAAAACAGACTGTGATGTTGGCCTCCATGTAGCACCTGTTTGTTTCCTGCGCATTCGTCCCAGGTTATGGTAAGACATCTCAAGAAACTTGATGCAACCCTCTCAAGAAGGTCAGCAAGTTTACAGTATGTCTAGCCTAGCTTGTACCACTGTCTCACATGAGATGACCAACACTCATTTATTATCTGAATGGCACCTCCAGTGAAGCACCACGCACTGCCCAACCGCCCTTCAAGTTCTCTTATTCAGAGAATCTACTATTCATTTAAGCTTTTATTAACCCCGGTGGAAATGTTAAACTAGAAATCACTACCCTGGTGGCAAAAGTTCATTAGCAGTGAAGATGGTTCCTCTTTCAAGGAACCAGAAATAATGCTTGCATAGACCATAGTCATAGGTTTTCACCATTACGTCATGAGTGTCACTGGAACCATACCGACACACATGCAACCTTCTAATAATAGAGCATAAAAATCGTACATAGGTTGACTAATATTGAAATGGTTAGATGCGGCATTAAATCATACGTGGGTTGACTAACACTGAAAAGGCTATCCCACCTGTTACTCCTACTGCGCGGGTTGGCCGGTGGACTAAACTGCTAAACGTAATTCTTTTATTTTCACCTTTACAATGCCTGACAATATTTAACCCTTGACATTACGAAATAACCTAGATGGTTCTCTGAATTCATTGCTGACTAATGAAGTTTAGAACTGCCTAACTATGCGACATGACATTTTTGTATTCACAAACCCTGTAACCCAATTCTGCAATGTCTCTAGAGGAAGGCATTTGTAAATAAATAAATAAAAAGGCCAAAATTAACTAATATATCCCTACTCAAACAAACACCTTAAACTCTCAAAGATGATTCAATTCATATTAAACTTTATTCGGTGCAAGCCCAGTTTCTGGCCTTACACTTCCGAGATAAAAATTGCACAGTAATGATGACATTTCGCAGCTTTATCAGAAGTGTCACAGCATGCCAATTGTCAGGAATGTCAAATCAGGACTGCTCTACATGAGGAAGACCTCCTGGTCCGCTTCAAGGTGCAACATGGTAGCAGTGCCCTCTCCTCACAAGCTGGGTTGTCGCCTGTGAAGAAGCTTCACCATTGACGAGTACACAGATTCGGTGCACAGGAAGAATGCAAGAATCACGTGGACAGAAGCGACTGAAACACATGTTGGCATCATAACAGTGCAGAACCTTCTGGTGATAAAACAAGAAGCCATCAATGTGTCAATCAGCGGCTGAATGTGTGCAAAAGAACACACAGCTGGCTGCCCAAAGTGTAGCTAAGCTAACATCGCTAGGGTCTAGAGTGAAACTCAAAAAAGCGAACTTAAACTATGTGGTCATAATATGTTTTTGGTGATGGGTTCCTCTGTATGCTAACACACCTGCTGAACAACATTGCACTGTGCAATGCAGACTTGATAAAGGTCATTTGGATGACCCCTTGTTGTGCCGGATTGCAGCCCATCGGAATGAACCAGTGCAAGCCTAGCCGAGTCCAGATTAATGCGCTGTCAAGGTGCTGTAGCCTTACATTGGCATTGGTGAGGTCGACACTGGTAGTCTGAAAACATCTGTTATTTCCGATTAACGGAAGTTGAGAAAGTGAGATGTTGCACCAACAGTGAAAGGTCAGTATAGGAGTTGCCTTGTGATCTGGTTCCACTCAGCAATGCACGCATTTCAACGGGCTCCAACCACAACTACCCACAGTGCCCCTCACTGGTTCCCAAACTGCACTAAATAAAAATGCATAATGTTCCTCTAATGTCGTTAATGCCGACCCATGCGACAGCTACAGTGTTCAGCCTCCAGCCCAAGACAGCACTTTCAGCTGCACCCAACACAACAAGGCTTATGTTCTAGTCCAACCCTTGGGAGGAGAATAATGCAGTGCACGATTTATACAACCACTTGTGAGATGCACAAGTGGCGCCCAGCTTATTTCGCAGGATGGACCTGACTAATAACAAAAGCCACATTAAAATCATGACAAAAGGAAAAGGCAAACGCAACAGGTTTCCCTGAGGAAGAAGAGCCCCACAACTTGCGAGTTGTAAAATGAGGCACCAAGTGAGATTCATGGCAACCGCTGTGTTTTGCACTCTACAAACTGCAGACATCCTATTGCTTGAATATAGGAATAAAAAGCTGCTGCTCACAGTCAGTCTCTGTTCGCTTTTTAAAGAAAAGAACACACTAAGTACCCTCCATACAGGTGCCCTCCATGGACGGTGCTGAAACAGTGCCCTTCAAAAGACCAAAGTAAGGATGTGTGAATACTGAAAACTTTGAATAGGAATCGAATTTGAATACGGGAAAAAAAAATGCCTTCGAATATCGAATCAAATATTGAATACCTGACAAGTGAAAAAACAAAAAATGAAAAAATTGAAGACAGCAAACATTGTTTGTCTTGCCTATTTCAGAATTCCCACGGCATCTGCAAATAAAAGAGACTAGTATTGCACAAGTGTATATACCCTACTGAAAAATACAGTATAAATTATATACCGGATTCCGTATGCCAGTTTTTTGTACGGGAAGGACCTGCATGCAAGTGGGAGGAGCTGCCATACCACTGCTAATACAGTAAACTTGTGTTGATTCAGCCTTCAAGGGACCAGAAGAAAATGTACAAATTAATAAAAAGTTAAAACCATTGAATGGGACTGAAAAAAACTGCCAAAAACCGTTTGCATCACAGTGATTTTATCTGATGGACACCCACGTGATGATTGCTTGCACCTGAAATGAAACCAAATTAAGGACAGCATTTTCCCCCTCCCCCCCCCCCCCCCTCGGTTTCGTCACGTGCTTCGTTTTGCACACACTCTTGGGAAGGTCCCTCTTCACAAAATGGCCCTGTCTCGTTTTGAGGAAGCTTCACTGCACAGTCCCCGCTGTCAAGCATTGCAGTGAAATGTGCAGTGCGGTGAAACTGCAGTGAATTTTTTAAAAAGTTTTAAGTTTATTCAGTAATCATCAAATAGTCGAACAATTCCTAATATCAGTTTTTTGCATACAAATAGGAAACATATTTGATTCTTATTCAAAATTTTGAGTATTTTCACGCCCCAATACCAGTGATAAACAAACGTAACGCTAAAGAAAAATAATAGAGGAAGGCTTACTTCGCGGCAGTGTCCAGGCAGCTTCTTTGGAAGCTTCCTCTGGACCTGTAAGAAGAAACAGAAGAATGCGATAAGTGGAGCAAAAGATAGCAGCAAGCTCCAAAAATATTTGTGGGACACTTTAGTGCAATTTTTAAGGGCACTCTGCAACGGCACTCTTGGCTCCCCTCAGATGCTGCCTTTGCAGATTCTCACTGCACACTGACACTTGCTCAATCACTAATCCCTGAATTTTTGCCTCTATTGTCTCAAATGCAACTCGTTAGTATACAGTTGCAAGCTACCCCATTATGAGAAAGATTAAGTCCCTTTTAACACTGTTGCGTTAAAACTCTTCAATCATTCATCACAGAAGCCAAACGTCCATCTTGAAAGTTTGTGCCTCAGAAGCATCAGCGGCATCTGATGCACTCAGAAGTAAATGAAGTGCTTCAGAAGAGAAATAACTCAAGTTAATGACATTCTAATGGAAATCAAGGAGAAGAAATAGACAGGACATGGGAAGGGAGGATAACCGATGGTCTCTAAGAGTAACAGAATGGATTCCAAGGGAAGGAATGCGTAGCAGGGGGCGGCAGCAAATTAGGTGGGAGGATGAGGTCAAGAAATTCACAGAGGTCAAGTGGACACAGCTAGCATGGAATTGGGTTAGTTGTAGTAATATGGGAGAGGGATTCGCCCTGCAGTGGGTATAATCCGGCTGGTGATGACAATGAAAGATGATACAATGCACATTGAACAACCGGCCCCAATTACCCGCCCAGAGTAGAAAGGTCGCTAAATCACTTCACTCGAAAACGTCACGAGTCCAAATTACGAAGATCAGCCTAAGAGCCAGTGCATGACTGACCACAATGACGGCTTGGTCAATGGTTCAGAGCAGTGCTCCATACACGTTACTTGCATCCATCGAAGGGAGGAAGTCTGCTTTTGTGTACACTTCACAGTCAAAGGACACGTGGAAATCAGTTGTATGTTCCCTTTAATGGAAGGTTATTGTATATGGTAAACTGGCAACAAGTTTAAACTTTTATATCAAACTGCGACCAGATTCAAAGCCCCTTCGCTATGGTTTGAATGTAAATGAAGACTAAGCCTAGCGACTACAGACAGAAGACTACGCAATGTCACCAGGGCACATATTCCAAGCCTGCTGGGGACCATGTTACTGCAAGAAAAAGAGCCATTAGTGTGAGCGCACCTAATTCAGTCTTTTGAGCAGCATGACATGCAAGTGCAGAGAGCAAAAGACAAGTTAGCAGCTCCAAGGCACCCTATGTTCACAGTTTCAGAATATAAGATGACGTATCTGTAGTCATGCCAAGCGTTGCAGACAGTTATCATGACCTATTAAATTTGCTCACCCTGGAAGTCCTCCACCGTGAATGGTATGTAGCCTGCTCTGGGCTCCCCTTCAGGTTCCAGCTGCTCCGAGTCACTGTCATCGGCGGCACTGTTGCCATCGTCGGCCATCAGACCGGCTTGGATGGCGGCCAGTGCTGTCAGGTGGCCAATGTCCTCTTCACCCAGTGGGGGCCACATGTGCTGTGCCAGCCTGCATCAGCAGTGGGAGAGATGGCCCTAGCACTTACCTACGGCAGTGCTCGAATGTACTGTGGCATGGTGAATGGACAGACTCCAACAGAAAGGAAGCCAACTCTGCACACTAAAGGTGGCTCAGAAGTAGGCTTTGCTAGCTTTAAAAATTTCAAAAGAACTGTCACAGCAGTTTTGCTTAACGCATTGTCCAAGCTGATGGACCCTTCACCAATAGCAGATTTTTGAGGGTTGTGTTGCAAATTGATGAGTGGAATTCGGTTTCAAATCCCCTTTGCTACCACTGTGAAACACGCTGAAGTTGCATGCACGCATTGCAAAAACGCAAATTGCTCGTCTTTTCTCGATGTCACAAAGCACAGAAATTCAGAAGTATAAGATCGCAAGAACTTCTGTGAATATCTTTTCCTTTGCTTTGACTGTGATATCACTTGAACCATACGAGAACTGGAGCTTTACACAGCACCACGCATGGGCGGCCTACCTAACTCTCAACATACACAGAAGCAGCAGCTACAACAAATCAGAAATGCAACCACCCACAGCTACTTTGGCTTGATTCGGCATTGATCAACTGCCTAGCCAATGATGCTCGATTATGCTAATGCAGCCACTGATGGCGAAGCTGGCGATTACAATGCAGCTGCAGATTACTCGGTGCCGGTTTCGTAAAAGCCATTTGTAGGCAGGCAGAGGCCACTTATTGGGAGATACAGGGCAGTGGTCATACAAATGAAAAGTTCAGGAAAACTCGGCAGTCTTCCACTGTGAATCAGGAGGGTTGGCAGGTATGAAAATGTGTTTGTACACGGGGCAGCCCAATTGGGAGCCGCCCAGGCAGTTAAAACAGGCTGCACATTACACCACTCAAGTTATTCCAAACAGAAATTAAGGCCACTATGTTCATCACCCCATGTAGATTAAACTCTCTTATTGAAAAACTTTTCAATTCTATAACAAGTTTAACACACATAAAAGTCTGACATAAGGCTCACGCTGAAACCAGTCAGGCACCTCTATGAAGTTTGAATCAAGAAAAGTCATAATTATACAACGGAGTCCACATTCTTAGTCTAACAGTGGCTAAGGTACGTATTCACCCCTTTTGTGGATCCCCCTGTGGATGAAAAGCTGCGCTGCCATTTTTCCTTATAGGCAAGTGTGACTCTTTACAGTGCGAATGGTGCACAGACAGTCTGCTCGCATCCACTCTAAGCAGGTAGTACCTCGTAGCAGGGAACCACACTCCTAGCGTTAAAGAGCACCTCACAATGGCTTTTGCTCCACAGTGGACCATTCTGACGGTTCATCCAGTATTATGCGAACACCTCACATATAAAGCGGTGATATCTTAGAGTAGGACTTCTCAAACTGGGTTCAGCCGAACCAAGGGGTTCCGGAACTGCTTCTGTGGACTCCACGAGCTCCCACAGGTGTACCTCCCATGTTACTTCCTCTGTCCTACTTCTTGCTAAGCGTGCGGACAAGGCACAGAGCCTGGTTCATTAAAACCCAATTTAGAATGTTAGCTTTCCTTATCCTAGCTTGCTTCTCAGTTTCGCACTTTTAAATAGGCACTATCCGAAGGTGACCTTGGCATCGCATCAAGAAGCAGCATGCC
The DNA here is from genome assembly GCF_055883805.1 of Amblyomma maculatum. NCBI lineage: Eukaryota > Metazoa > Arthropoda > Arachnida > Ixodida > Ixodidae > Amblyomma > Amblyomma maculatum. The sequence continues at coordinate 426,908,347 of NC_139344.1, forward strand.
GCCAGCACCACTCGTGCACCTGGCCGTTTGACGCATAGCCGGTTAGCCAAGCCAAGATAAAACAGTGTGCCCGTCACATTGGGCGTTTTTACGAGAGCTTCGATAGTGCTTACACCGAGCTCACTGGCACCAAAAAAGCAGTATCAGCCGAAGTACATAAATATGCCTACGCCACACTGCCCTTAGAGCAGGGAGAGCTGAAAAGCTGGGTGAAACATGTTTTGGTGGCGTTGGCCTAGTGCGCGAATGAGATGCAATGTTGGTCTTGTGACTGTAATTTTCAGCGTTCTTTTTGCATGATTGGCAGGTGGGCCTTTAATAAAAAGCTGATTGCCAAAAGCAAGAAAGCAAACAAATGCTTGGGAAAGCGGACTAGACGGGGGAAAACGAAAGAGCAGATCCATGCACGAGCAACATCGCCCAAGTGCGATGGCGGGTGTGAGTCCCTTGGCACAGATTCATAACTGCAGGGATTGCGTAAGGCAAAAAAAGCTTGTAGATCCCTCTCCCAGAAGCTATTACCTTACTTAAAGGGTTCATGACAGCCAACATTTGACCACAAACTGATTACTGCATTACTCCACATATGCGAAATTATGCTCCATCGAAATTTGAGGACTTTCGGTGCAGTAGATATTTAGGATTTATTTTTTTTCGATTGTTTTGAAACCAGACTGCTGGCCTAGCAATCGCTGATCACTGATGTCACAACTACATATCAACCCCAGGTCGTATGCGATTCAGTGTTTGCTGCATTGAGGCGCTTGCATGTAGGCTGTGGAAATTGGCACGGAGAAAGTTTTTTTTTAATTAAGGGGGGACATGGGTCCTTCCGACCAAAAATCGCGAAAAAAATCACTTTTTAGAAAATGTGATTTTCGAAATAAGTAGCTCTTTATCTACCTATCTGCTAAGTTTTTCATGTCTAGGATTAGTATTTTAGTCACAGTACCAATCTATATAATTAATGTTGCCCGAATTTGGGCCAAAATGACCATTTTTCGCGAAGCGTAGCTCCCATTTCGTGCGCGGCACCGGAGCCATCTTGGTCTCATTCGAAAGAGCCGTTTTTCGTCTTCAAAATTCTGCCTCTGCTGTTTCCATTTGCCCATTGGTCGCATAAAAAATACCAAGAAATAAAACGTGGCATTCGCAATCTCTTTGGCATTCGGGGTGCACGTGACGGCAGGGCATCACCCCATTTGTGGAGCTGGCTGGCGGTGTCTGCTCCGCGTGCCTGAGCTGCGTGAGACTGCGGAGACGTGACACCGGTCACGCTTGGTTTCGAACCATGAGGTGCATTCAGGGCAAGATTTTGGGAAAAAGAGAAAAAAAAAATTGTTAATTAATCATCTCAAGTGATGCCCTGCCCCAGCTGGGTGTGCTCAGGCCGACGAAAGTTGTGCACCAAACGATCGAGCGTATGAGCCTGAGGTAGGCCTAGCGTGTTCCCTAGCACGGGAGACTGCTGCTGCCAACAATCGCACCCACCGCAATAGTGATATCGCTGGCCGCATATAAGCAGAAAGATAAGCTCAAAACAGAAAAAGCTTAAACTCGTGCCAACTCCAGCAACGAAGCTGGTAGCCGGATTGTTTTCATGACGATGACGGCTGCGTGACAGACAGTCCACTTGGCGAGGCGGAGTTCCCGATCGTAAACAGTTTGCCGAGACTGGCGAAGTGTAAAGCATTGTGTAAAGTTTAAAGTGTAAATTTTTGCGGCCTTAATATCTTGGCACCCAAAGCACGTAGAGCTTAAATTCTTTTTGCAATGGGAAGCTGAATGTATGCTGTGTGAAATGTTGGAAGAAGATCTTTTGCTTTTGAAAGTTAAAATTAATTATTTTGATGAGTTTATTCTTACTTGGTACACACGCTTTGTATACGAAAATTAATAAGGCTGCAAAGTGAGTGCTAATTAACATATCGGGAAACTGCTCCCAACATTTCATTCTTTACTCTTCTGGCTACCTAACCATGCTCTATATTTAGGTTTTTAACAACCCATTATTTCAGAATTTAGGCCTTAAACAATGAAAGTTGATTAAATATCTTGCAAACTAATTGGGTTACAGGAAAAAGGATTGCATATTTGAAATCAGCATGAGAAATTCAATAAGGCTGTAAATTTTTATTAAAATTTGCCAAAAAATAACAAAAAGAGCTCTAGTACCCATGTCCCCCCAAAGAGGACTTAAATGCACATTTAATTCTTTCGAAAGTCTTCAGCATAATATGCCAGCTTTGTGATCCTTGGAGAACTGGGCTTGTTCCCGACTTGCATCTAGAGGTTGTCAAGGAAGCCGAAATCAATGGGCTCATGCTGTATTATTTCGGCATACATGTAAGAAGCACATTACTTGTATATTATGGGAATTGTCTCATTTTGGCAGCCAAGTGCTCACGCATATGAAAAGCGACACACCCCAGGTTTGCTTCCATCAATGGGCACCGAGAAAGGAGGGGTGGCGTTGTGTTGCTGACTGCCGAGTTGTTGCCTGCCACTACCTCAATAGAAAAATGAAGAAACAAATCTGCCGAATTAAGCGGTTTCCTCGCTGATGCTTGAGATGTTGTACGTACAAACATGTTAGTCTAACATACAGTTAATTCTTTTCGGCTAGTAAACCAGTTTTGCAAAACTACGACCAGCCTGACCGTGATCAGTCATGAAAAAACATCCGAACACCGGTTTTCCAGTCCGGCCATCGTAAAGCCTAACACCGAATGCTTCCCAACCCTCACAGACCAACGGCCACCCCTATCTCTGTCTTGCTTCACCCACAGCCGTGCGTGCGATTGCGACCAGTTCTCATGGCTACGCTATAGAGCTTCTATAGCTGCACTTGCAAAGAATCCTGTGTGGCCTAACATAAACCGGAGCTCTCTATAGTGATGTATTTTATAGCACACGTGGCACTTCAACACTGCACTAGTTGTGTTCATTACATTATGGCTTGTTCAGCCGTTTTGTGTTACAAGCAAATTTAGTATTGCAACTAGCCCTGCTGACAGATGCGGTTTCGTGTATATTCACAACATAAATTAGCCCAAGCAACATTTAATCACAGCTTGGAGGACTACTGCACTGCCGTGTAGTAGTAAATGGTCGCTCAGTCACGATACCCTATCTGCTCTGGGGGATTGCTTGGCGCCACAGTTCCAGGCGAAGCACCGACAGAGCTTTAGAAAGCGGCACTCGGTCTGTGTAAGTCTTGACACAGCGAACTTCAGTTTAGTAAAGTTCTTCTTATACCTAATAGTATCATGTCGGCTTCTGAAAGCGGATGAACTTGGCACGTATGCCACCAGAACAGTCAAGACGTCCATAACCACCAGGGAAGCAAGTGCTAAGATCATCAACTGGCTCAGCCCCCATGCTTACACAGGAGCTGGCACAATGGCTACCGCGGTTGCTACCAAACCACGACACAGAAGCCTAGCGCTGGCAAAAATTGCTTGACCATAAATGCCCACCAATCAAGAAGCAGGAAATCTAGCTGTCCCACTTCGGGATGCATTTGGCAGCACACAAAACAAAGCTTGTAACAGCACTGAAAACTGGCGCGTGCACCACTCTGCAAGCAAATGAACACTGACCCCCAGTGCCCTGTGCTGCAGCATTCAGCGCATGTACAAGAGCACTGACACAATCTGTGCGCACTCTCTGCGGGCAGCAGGTGTCAACACCTAAAGGTATTCGTACGCAGTGGGCTAGACATACCCTGCACGCACATCTCAACTAAGACAGCACATCTACTAGTTACAGACACGAGCACTTACAGTGTGACGACCTTCGATGAGTACTGCATCAAGTTCTCAAGGGCAGCCCTCAAAAGTCTGGTTACGTTGAGCTGTTTGTGAGCATGCCCTCCAATACGGTCACCATCACGACTTCCTGAGGAACGGAAGAAGAAAGAAAATCAAGAAACTGTTGTTACTGAAGGCCACAAAAGTCCAGAGCAATCTCCTGCTGCTAAAAAGCATGGAACACAGTGCAGCAATGGCCTCCACTAGACAGTCTCTCAATGCGTGGTCCCCGTCACAAGATGCAAAACTCGACTTGTTCCTGCTGCCATAAAAGATATTCCTTCACTGAAAGTGGCACTAATTTATAGCGAACACCAAAAAGACTGTATTTACATAATTGTAAGTTGATATCTTTTTAAAATTTGAAAATCTGAAGTGGGGGATGGAGGGGTCGGCTTATAATCGAAAACAAAGATGGCAATGCTGATAAAAGCAAGATAAAAATGTATGAGGAAGGCTATGCCAAATTTGTTTGCTCTACGGCACAACAGTCAGTTACTGCAGGCAGATATTTCTCTTTTTTTTTTTCTTTTTTACTTTTTACCGTGCAGTGCAAACTGGACTTACAGGAGTGCCGATAATTTAAGAAAGAGCCGCTATTCCAATCGCGGAGACGCTCGCTTTTGCACATCAGTCACGTCGCGTCACATGACACGGTGGCACTTCCAGGGAGTGTCGATGGTTGATGGAAGAACCGACATCAATCATTCACTGAGTTCGCGCCATTGACTTGACAGCCGGCATGGCCGACCACGTGCTTCGTCACGAGCTCTCCAGTATGAAAAACATTCGGTGCTTATTCAAGAAGGTGGCTATCATTTATGCCGAAGCAACAAATGCGCGATGGACCGCAAGTTTGAAGCTTCTAAACAGGTTATGCGGAGTGGCGGTGACAGCGAGACAAAATTTTTTACTGTGATGTCAAGTGAAAAGGTTCCCAGGGATACAGTCAGGACACTATCCAGAGCTGGAGGCCAAGCTTACAGTGTATACTATTACCGAAATACGTCATCTGAACTGGAGACGAGTTGTCCAGCTATGCAATAAATTTTCATTGTGAAAAGCATCCATCGGTATGGTGTTTATTTTTTCTATTTTCTGGACATGCAATATGGGTAGGAAGGGGGTTCGATTTGCATTTGAGTCAATTTACAATCACTTAAATATGGTGTACTGCAGCAATGAGTGATGCAGCCGATACGTACTGCAGCAGAGGTCAAAGACAGAGAGAGAAGCAAACAAAACAAGCAATACAACACATTTTGCACGATGAAATAGAACGGAGGCACAACGATGACAGCACGAGAGAGGTACAACAGCTTCTGGCAGCTTGCCATCTAACTGTGTCATGGCAGACAGCAGGCGAGTTCCAGAAAGAACAAAGTGCCAACCTCTCTAGTACAGTCGGCGATCATTTTTTTCAGACTCAACAGTACCCGGGAAATGGTCCAAATAATCAAACAGTTCGAAAAATCAGTGAATTTGAAAAAAGATTATGGCCGATTTGCATAGTTAATCGAATGCGAAGTAGGTGCGTAGCACTGCTTAGACACGGAGGTAAGCACAACGTGCTTCACGAAGCAGCGAGCGGCTCGGAGCCGACGTCCAGGGAGCACAGCGCGTGCCCGTCTGCTGTCCGTGAAGGCTGAAGAGTAATTGATGCGAGAGGAGAGATGCCGAAGTTGAGAACACGCGAGCGACACACGACTGCTCACTCCGAAGTAGCACACGCTTGTGCAATGCTGCGCAGTGACGGCCACCACGTCTGCAACTGACACGCCCCTCTCTCACTGGGTGCATCTATGCGGCCGCTCCGACCCCTAAGTCGCAAGATGCGGGCGTCACCACTTCCCCTTCCTCCTCTTCAAGCTCAAGCAGAGATGGATAAACAGAGAGAGAGAGCGGCTTGTGCTGCAGCTGTGCAGCCACTCTGTCTCCTCAATGTGAGCCGCGCAACAACACGCGCGTCGCCACCTTCTCTTTCTTCACTTCAAGTTCACACGAAGAGAGAGAGTGAGCAGCTTTGGTCAGACATAGGCGAAATCCGTGATTGCGGCTAGTAGTGCTACACACTAAAAGAAAAATCACTTTGCTGTAAAAAATCAGTTTTACAAATCGCGAACTTCACCACTCTCCATGTATCGTTTATATGTCGACATTAGAGAGTTATGGCATAGCACGATCTGCTACAACTGCTACTGTGATCAGCTTCTGTACGAAGCTCATGCGCACGTGTCAACGCTATCCGATACAGCGGGCCCAGCCACCAGTGCAGGCGTGCTGACTGGAGCCGATGCAGTAGGCGTGTGTGCTGCCAGAAAGCATGCAACTCGCTCAAGGCAGTCACCACATGCGCAGTAGTGCCTTGCAGAAGAGGATGTACTAAACTGTAACCACTATAGCCTTCCAGTTAAAATATCTTGGCCAGTCAAGCTTTCATCACGTCCATGCCACTTGCGCAGGCCATGCTCATGCCACAAACTAATGCACGTGCCACGCGAAGGAATACAATGCAGTTTCCATTTCCACGGTTTACAACAGTAGTGAAGACCGCGAGAAGCAATTCACAGGAAAAAAATTGACAGTGGCTTAGCTCAGCTATGCCAGGATATAGTATGTAGAAAAAGGTAGGTTTCCCTGGCTGAGCTTGTTGTAATCATTCATGTTTAGCAATGAGAGAAATCTTTATTTATGTCATAGGGGGCACTTTCGACCACTAAAGTGGGATGAGGCGAAAGCACTTCTTTTTATTTTCACTCCCACCTTCCTCCTTTTCCTTACCAATGGATTCAGGTGTCCGCGGAAAGTTGTAACAGATACTGCGCTTTTTCTTTCCACTAAACCAATTTGAAATGTCGTTGATGCCTGCTGCACTGAGTCTGCTTTCATATGCTGTGTGGTGCGGCATTCGAGGAAGCGCCACATGAATGGCGCCACACACATACCTGGGCCGAATGCCTGGCGGGGTCAACTTCGTATATGCGTAAATCGCCTGGTGACATCAGTCATCACCATTCGTGACGTCGGCATGTGATGATGTCATAGCCAGTCATTGTGATTACTCATGACTATGTAGCACTAGTTAATGACTAGTTAGTCATTAGTACTGGTTAGTGACTAGTTATTCATTAATTAGCACTGGTTAGTGACTAGTTAGCCATCACTCATTAGTACTACACCACTGATGTATCTCGCCAGATGTGATGTAGAAGCGGCGTGGCCACCGCAACAGCGAAAATGCAACTTTGCGGCCAATGTAGCTCTCGCTACAAAAAGCAAGAGCCTGCGTGAATGCACTGCCCCCCTTTCCGCTGTTCACCGCGGGCGGTGGCATCTCCGCTGTTGCAGCTATTGCGGTTTGAGCACACCACGACGAACAGTGCTCCCACTCCATTTTTCCGCCTGACTGCGCACTTTAGGCTACCGCGATGACAAAGCAGAGCATTCCTTTACTGCCACTGCCACCAATGGCAATGATGCACATAGAGCCAAGCTAGTCTGTCTGAATGACTCGCTTCGCCCAACTTTCATGGCCGCACAAAACCGGGTCGTTTGCGACGATGTCTGCTCCCGTCTATTTCATGCCCAGGAAAAAAAAAGCTCTCGGCCAAAATAAATGATCTCCACAATATTGCTGCCGCCAAACTTGGTCCCAAAAAATGAACTTTTGGACCCCATATGGTCTGAAATATCGGTCGTGAAAATGTACACGTTCCTATGAAACACGTGGTGGTTTTTGAATGAAGTCCGAAATATCACGCAAGACCGAATTATTGGAGTCTGAAAAAACGGTCGGCTACTGTAATTCCCACATGAACACGATGGCACTGCATCCATTTTCTAGTGCACCACAACAGCGCAAAGTCCGGGACCCGCACAGACGCAGCATTTCCTTCTGTCGTGTACCAAAGCGAATCAGGCTATGAGGGGCACCATAGTGAAGGGCTCTGGAAGTTTCAACCAATTATTGTTCTTTGGATTGAATCTGCATCTTTGCCTGCATCAGGCAAGAAGGCATTGGTGGCACATGGAAAAGAGTTTGACACACCAGCCTAAAGACTCATGGTGCCAGACTTACGCAGCCTAAAGAAACTTCAGCCAGAGGCAAACCTTGTCGCTATAGAGTCAGCTCTCTCATCATCACTCTGTTGTGTTCATAGCTACATGCGTGCAATATGCCCATATTGTCCTGGAAGTTTTTCAACTCCTCAAGTCCTAATGCTGAACTATCATTCTCAACGCGGGAAGCTGTTATACCAAGAATGCTGACACTCAAGGCAACATTGTCAGCATGCCAACTAGTACAACCAAACATGCATGGCATATGTAACAGCGGGTAGAAAACTTATGGGTCGTGCTTTTACCATCTCTTTGTAAGCTCTGAATTTTATCTCGGTGATAACCATTGTTTTTAGCATTTGCACTGCGCAACAAGTAAAAAAATACTGATTTTGCAAAATGAAATCAATGCCCAAAATCATCTGGTTATTTCTTTTGGAAATATAAGGACTGGAAAGTCTTCGCTATAGTTATCTGATTCGTAGCTACACAACTAGGATATCGGTAACTGCAGAAATTCTCTGCCTGTGCATGACAACAGTTCACTTGGCAAAATAAGGAGACTTGCTGTGTCTGCATTAGGGATTCTTCACTCGGGTCCTATGAGACTCTTGTATTGCTTACATTGCTGCATTAGGTTATCTGAGCAACTAAAGTCAGCTGCAGCTCAAGAATGCAGCAGCAAATACCTCTCCAACCGCCATCGTCATGGCTAATCCCATTTAAATGGCACGCCTGCTGTTCCCCTGCAATTTCACACCAAATGATCAATTGCCATGTCATGCAAACCTCTCGTCACCATTGGCCGAAGGATGACTTTTGAGGGGCATGGCAAGCAACAGTCTGTCTTTCTTACATTTAATTTTGGGACTAATGCTCGCTTCTCCGCACCGAGAGCAAACGAGTGCACAGACGCGTTTACTTGCAAAACTGGCACGCTGTTGCGCGCGCGCGCGCGCGCGTGTGCGTGTGCGTGTGTGTGTGTGTGTGTGTGTGTGTGTAAATGCCTAAAGCAGGTTGTTTTCCAATAAAGGCAGTTATTATTAACAGAATTTGGTAATTTGTTGAGGTGCAGCACACCTCCCCGCCCTCATCTGCACACGGGCTAGGCAGGAAGAAATGCAAGACAAACCACACACGGGGCCCCTCCTTTTGAAAGCCATTAGGACTTTCCTGAGGATAAAATGGGTGACACGACCCATTGCCTAAGCAAACCGTTTCTACGCACCTGGCAGCAGGCCTGACCGTCCTCCAGCCAGTAGATGGCCAATCCACGCCACAGACAGGTAGCAGTGCAGACGCTCATCTGCAGCACTACGGTGGCCCCACGGCTGTGTCAACAGACGCTCGGCCAACCGCTGCAGCACGTGCGGCTTCAGAGTTGTGAGCAGAGGGTCCCAGCAGTCGACAAGGAGGCGAGGAAGTCGGCAGGGAACTCCATCCTTTGGTCCTGGAAGGTTCAGCCCTGTGAAATGAAAGAGAAAGTGGGAGCGAAAAAAAAATATTAGGGACACACTGCCCAACCCTATGCTGCATGCTCTGCAGACATGCTCATCCCTCAATAGATACATACATGAATGAATGTTTCCCTCGCCCAAATGTGTCACACAGCAGTAGACTTCAAATTTCAACCAACGCCAAGCCTGCTGACATTAGTGCTAAGATAGAAAAAAAAAACAGGACAGCAGCGACATTTACAAAATCCATGCGCAGCTGAAATTGAGAGGACAGAACCGGGAAGATCCCAGAGACTGCAACCAACATGCAGATAAATAAATAAAAAAGCATTGGCATGGAGCAATGTCGCTCCTTTTTGATGAAAACTTTCACATCTTCACTTGCCAGGTGCGACCAAAATACAGTAGAATTTCAGAGATGTGAACTCAATTCATACAAATTTCAAGATGATACAAATTTGTATAAAATTCCTCAGTCTGATTGTATTGTGTACAATGTGCAGAACTTCGGATGTTCCAAACATTCTGCTGTCCCACTACCAATAACACAAACACATGAGACATGACCACAATTTCGAGCACTTCGCACTGCTTGCACACTGTTGACTTTGCGGCTGTTGGTCATGTTGTGTACGCAGCACAGAGAGCAGTTTTCACCGGTGTGCAAAGAGCCCACAAATCACTGATGTCGCGGTGAAATCACAACTTCGAGGCTTAGCGCGGTGTACGGCGTCTCGTTTCGCGGTGCTTCTTCGAAGTCCCCCCCTCCCAACAGAGATTGCTTGCAGCGTGTAGCGGACATTGCAGAAAGCCTTTACTGGTCTTGCACAAGAAGCTGAACTACCATTTTTTCGGCTTCGGAAAGAAGTGGCGTGTTGATGCGTACATTATTCGACGCTGTGCCGGGCGCCGGCGCTGCACATGCCACCGATCCTTCAGTATGCGCACTGCACCGGATCGTTGGACTAATTGTTGCCGGTAGGCCTGATGGCTCCTTGCATATCCGAGGCCGCCGTTCTTGTTTTTTTACCGAAAGCATGAGCTGGTTCGAAACTTCTGTTTGCAACCAGACATTGCTGCGGAGAAACACAGTGGCAGGGCAAAATTGCGGAGGATACTCTTTTGTGCAGCAGACGATGCTTCCCGGCGTCCAATCGGAAGGCAGGATTTGCCCCACATGGGGCAAAAATGTCAATGACGTGCAAGATTTTAGTATGCTTTTGAATTGTTCTAGCTCCACCATTGCTGGACTGAGAACTGTTTCCCACCAGAAGCAGAAAGTAGAAGAGTGCAGCTTTCGAATGATACCAAAATGGCAGTGCTTCGTTGCGCTGTTGCCGCGGGGCACGAGTTTGGAAGTTAATCAATCTTGAGGTCTTTTTATTAGCTAATGTTGTCACGTTACTGTCTTCAAAACCTAATAACGCAATAAATACTATCCAGAGGGCCAAATATTTCAGAAATTGGTTCTTGAGAACCTCTAGATTCCAAAAAATAATATTATGGAAGAGATGTTTTGGCGACATTTCTCAGTTAAAGACCCGGGTCTCCCCTTAAAAGGTTGGTACCGAGCTCCTTCCTGCAAATAGATGTCTGTATGGAGTCCAAAGCTTGTGTAGCACACATAAAGAACAGAGGCAGATAGAGAAGATGGAAGGCAAGAAGGAGTTTTTATATGACCCTACTATTTTCGGCATGCCCTTTCTTCTGCTTTCCCTCCCAAATTCTGTCTCGCAAAAAGCGGAAAGTCAGCGAGTTTTAAAACATTGGCTAAATTCTCTGCTTTGAAGTGAAAGCTTCATTACACCATGTATCAGCCAAGGTCAACCTGTCTGACCTCTTGACTTTCAACAAGCCAGAGGTCACAGTGTGGTTACATAGCTTAGTCATGGTGCCACCTAGGGTGTACCACCACTTGACCTTTCACTTTGGCCTTTGATGGCAGGTACAGCGTCACGTGTTTCTTCTTGTAGTTGACGGCATCCTCGACTCCATAGTCGGCAATTTAACCGCAGCAAAACCACATCTTCCCATGTCTAAACCTAAGCCTAACCAAAGCAAAACTGTGCTTTTGCTCCGCCCCACCAGGTTTAGCAGAATTAAACCTCGGCAATTTTTTTTCTTTAAATAGCTTCTCCCTCCCCACTCTTCAGAAGTGAGGAGAACCACCACCACACTCACTCAGATTGGGGCAGAGCTCTTCCAGGGCCTCCCTGGACGGCAGCAGGTAGTTGCCACCCGTGACCAGAGTGTCCACCACGAGGTCACTGGTACATCATAAGTGGTAACCGCAAATAAGCAAAAAGAAAAAAAAGTTGTAGAGACCCACACACACTAACGCAGGAGATTCTGCATTCCACAAGGGAGGCACAACACAGTGAAGCTGCCACACTGAAAGAATTCTCAACAATGGGCAAGCAGTACAGCGAACCAAAATTGCGAAAAACCATCACTTTGGTGCAGTTTTAACTCAAAAGCAGCAACTGTTGCCTTCTTCATGGAGCAATTCTTTTTTTCTTTTTCAAATCTTTTGCAGTCATTTGGCAACTTTACCTTCAAATAATTTGTTTTTTTCTAGTCCCTTTAGGTCCTGATTAGTATGGTTACCGTATTTACACGATTGTAAGTCGACCCCTTTTTTAAATTTGAAAATCCGACTTACAATCGAAACCAAAGCACGGCACTGTTAACAAGAGCAAGAAAAAAACAATATCAGGGAGGCTACGGCGAGTTTCAACAAGGTTGACGACTGGGCACGTTGGTCGGGGTTCATACTTAACCAGCCAAAGGACGAGACACAGGAAAGAAGAGGACAGGACAAGGCTGGACTAGCAACTGAATGTTTATTGATCAGAAGAAAACAACGAAGACTCCTTCCGGAAAGCACGCGCACAACCCAACCGGTGGAATGAAGATGAAGAAGAAAATTCAAAGCCAATTCAAAGTCAAGGCCTAATCAACGACTTTTCTAATAGATCAAATTCCTTACAATGAAGGCTAACCGACGCCTTAGCCACACACTTGTCCTCGGCTTTAGCAATGTAAAATGCTTCAACCAACTCTCTGCAGAGTTGATTACCATTGCTATAAACTACATCCGTATTATTAAAATCAGGCGCACAAAGGGACGGGTCATGCTCCGATTTACACTCTCGGGATTGCACATGTAGCGCCAGATTAGAACTCACCTTCCCTCCCAGAGAATTAGAGTGCTCCGTCAGGCGCACATTTAGACATCTGCCTGTCTGCCTGTAGTAGCACCGGCCACAATTGAGCTTACGCCAAACTATAGTAGCATTTCGCTACGTTGATGACTACCTTATTTTCTTGGATAAGGATGGTTTCGATAGTTTGGCGAAAGATGTGTTACAAATGTTCAAAGAGCAAGGTCAGGGCCTGTCTTTTACGTATGAGTTTCCTAAAGATCACCATATACAGTTTCTGGATTTAGACCTGTGCTTTGAAGACAATCACGTGTGTTGGAGCTACAGCCCCAGGTCAGGGAAGCCGCTGCTTAGCTTTGAATCGGACCACTCGAGGTTGGTAAAGGATGGGTTGGCGGTCGCATGCATCAAGTCCGCATTACGTAAATCTTGCCATCACCGTGTTGAAGATGCATTTTCACAACAAATTTCGAAGTTGTTGGCGGCAGGCTTTCCAACCGTCCATCTCGCTCGTCTGTCAGAACGTGTTTTAACACGGTCGAGGAAGAGCAAAACTGGGCAGGGTGATGTTGGTGTAGCGACGCGGCGAAAGAAGGTGGCTGCCATACCTTACCTCCATGGCGTTTCTCACCGACTTAAGAAACTGGCGGCAAGGTACGACGTTGACGTTGTATTTACAGCCAGAAATAAGATAGGAGCCTTGTGCGCCAGAGTTAGAAAGGGGCTCGACAGTGTAGCTCGTGATAGTTTTCGTTGTGCAGTGTCACATAAGAAAAAGTTCACCACCTGCAGATAGAATGTGGTCTACCTCGTTCCGCTGAATTGTGGCCGGTGCTACTACGAGCAGACAGGCAGATGTCTAAATGTGCTCCTGACGGAGCACTCTAATTCTCTGGGAGGGAAGGCGAGTTCTAATCTGGCGCTACATGTGCAATCCCGAGAGTGTAAGTCGTCCCTTTGTGCGCCTGATTTTAAAAATACGAGTATAGTTTATAGCAATGGTAATCAACTCTGCAGAGAGTTGGTTGAAGCATTTTACATTGCTAACGCCGAGGACAAGTGTGTGGCTAAGGCATCGGTTAGCCTTCATTGTAAGGAATTTGATCTATTAGAATGCAGAGAGTTGGTTGAAGCATTTTACCTTGCTAAAGCCGAGGACAAGTGTGTGGCTAAGGCGTCAGTTAGCCTTCATTGTAAGGAATTTGATCTATTAGAAAAGTCGTTGATTAGGCCTTGACTTTGAATTGGCTTTGAATTTTCTTCTTCATCTTCATTCCACCGGTTGGATTGAGCGCATGCTTTCCGGAAAGAGTCTTCGTTGTTTTCTTCTGATCAATAAACATTCAGTTGCTAGTCCAGCCTTGTCCTGTCCTCTTCTTTCCTGTGTCTCGTCCTTTGGCTGGTTAAGTATGTACGGCGAGTTTGTTTGCTCTACAGCTTTAACTGCAACATCCAACTACTGTGCGTGCTTTTTGGGAAAGTTTTCGTTTTTAACTTTTACTGCGTAGCACAAACTGCAGCTGCGGGAGCGCAGGCAGTTTACAGAAGAGCCGCTGTTCGAATAGCGGCGATGCTCCCTTTTTGCTAGTCATTCGCATCAGGCATCGCCTGCTCTAGAAAGATGGCTTCTGTATGCGCCGAAAACCTGCTGCCCTTACCTTTCCCCATCTTTTCTTTTCCACATAAGGTGGTAGCTAGCGATCTTTACGGCGCCCGCCTGCAACACGTATTTGCGCATGCGCTTTCCGTACAGCCGCTTCCGCTTCGACACCACACCACCTCTTCCTCCTTTGCAGAGATAAGGACGCCTGGCGCCATCTCTCGATGACCGCACGCAGCTGCAGGCACACTGGCTTCAATGGGTAAGCGAGCAATGCCGCAGGCATCTTTCTAGAAGAGGCTATTCATCGGGTCACGTGACACGATGGCACTTCCAGGGAGTGTCGATGATTGACAGAAAAGTCGACACTGATCATTCGTTGAGTTCGCTATTTGCGCTTTCACCGTTCACACTTTTGACTTTACGACCGGCTGCATGCTTCGTCACGAGGACTCCAGCCTAAAAAGCATTCGATGCTTGTTCTGCGCAGCGTTCAAGGAGGTGGCTATCCTTTATGCCGACGAAACAACTGCACTATGGGCCGCAAGTTCGAAGCTTCTAAATGGGTTATGCGGGAGTGGCAGTGGCAGTGAGACAAAACTTTCAATTGTGATTGGAGGCCAAGCTTGCCGTGCATATCGTGAAATACATGATTTGAAGTGGAGACGAGTTGTACAGCCAGGAAATAAATTTTCGTTGTCGAAAGCATCCACCGCAGTATGATTTCTTTTTTTTCTTTTTTTTTCTTTTTCAGAAAATGTGATTTGGGGGGGGGGGGGCTTGACTTACATTTGAGTCGACTTACAATCGTGTAAATATGGTACTCAAATCACAAACTAAAGCACTGCAGGTAACATTTTTCATCTACTCGACCAGTTGGAGAGTACTGGTTGAGTGAGCACATCAGTGCCTCTCACTCATATTTTATGTTGTGGTGATGATTCTAGCTACATCAGGGGGGAAAAATAGTATCAAAGTACTATTTGTATGCAATGGTGTCTATTGCATACAAATGGTGTCCATTGCAGCCGCGGAGGTGGAGGCTGCTGCTACAGTCGCGCCGCGCTATCAGCACGATCGCGAAACATCCCTTTCTATGGACTTAAATAATTCTGATTTACTGTAAACACCTTCATGGTGGTTTCCCTTACACCAATTCTTCATCTGGTTTTCGTTCTACATTGTCCTTTTGGGTCTTCACGCTGAAACTGCATGTAACGAAAACCTGGACGTAACGAAAAATCGCGGACATTTTACAATTTCGTTATACCCAGGTTTAACTGTATTCACACAACTCCAGTGTTACTGTTCAATAGATGCGAAGCATACTTCACTCTCCAAAAACACCCACTGCAGCACAGCAGAACAAAAGCAGCTGGAACATTCTGAATCTGTGCGTTGCCAACAAGGATGCGCCAGCTTACGACTAACGATAATTCTACCTCACCTGTCCTCCGCCATGAGAGCTGCCAACTGTTCGAGGCATTCTGCCTTCTTCTTCTCGCGTGCTGCCATGTCACGTGCAGGGATCCCCCGGCGCTGTTTCTGCACATGTAGACACAAGCAAAAGTGGCAGCGGCACTTACTTGGCATAGACAATAGCAAGCTTTAGAACAGGGGGACACTATCAGTTAGGAGGATAGAGGAACACCGGAGCACGAGGTCCAGAATGAAAGCCGCGACCCTTGCTGGCGTAGCATTCTGTGCGTGTGCACCCCTCAATTACCCTATCCCCTAATAGACAGGGTTCCACCCCCCCCTCCCCATTCTAAATCTCGCTAACGTCTCTGTGAATGCAACTCACGGTTCAGCATGTGATAGCTGTATTGTGACTGAATCCAGCGTTAAAACGCAGGAGGCCTTGCCTTAGTCGAGGCTGAAAGCCAGGCGTCGAGCACATGCCGCACTTGGTCTGCAGTGCAGCAGCCCGGCTGGCCATCTCCATCGTCGCTGCCCACTGGTGCTGCTGCCTGGTCCAAGGTGGCAGCACCAGTGGATGTTGGTGCCTCGGCAGCCACCAGGGAACCCCTCTGGGCCTCCCAATGGTTGGACCGCAACCACTCTAGCAGCATCGAGGCGGCCGTCCGCAGGACCCCCAAGGACGCACTGCCACCGCACAAGCTGCTGCCATGTGCGGACGCATGTCGCAGGTCAAGCACCCAATCAGGGACACCCAACTGCAGGGCAACATTCGGTTTGCGGGTCATCATCTGCACTGGCCTAACTAGGCTCACTGCAAGAAAGAGGCCTGTCCTTTATCCCTCCAAATAATGGTATCCTGAACATCCCCATATCGTCTGCATACCTTAACTGGCTTATGATTTTGTTTAGATTATAGGGCTTAACGAACCAAAACAACTCAGACTACAAGGGACACCGTAGTAGAGGACTCCGAAAATTTTAACAACCTGGGGGATCTTAAAAGTGTGCTGGCATCATACACATGGATGCCTTAGGCTCCATCAAAACATGGCCACTATGGCCGGGAACCCACATAGCTGGAATCAGCAGTCGAGCACCTTGGGTACTGAGCCACCTGAGCATATCCCACCCTCTGCTATGCTTGCCCCCTCTCAGAATTCCCTCCATGCCTTTGTGAGAGCGACTCAGCCTTCGGGTTTGGTCCTGTGGTGGGGATAGAGCCTGTCTGCTCACTCGCAATTACAATCCCTCCGACCCCCTTTATTTAAAACATTAGCTTTGTTTTTCTTTAAAGCACTGCCTGAGCATCAGCTTTTTCTTGTTGAGCAACTTTTCAGTACCAAAGGCAACAAATGAAGAGTTTGGGATTGCCCTGAAATGAACTCTTTGCTGCACTGAGTTGCACCTGCAATGTAATTAAGCAATTCGGCGGCGACGATAGCAGCAAGCGTGTTCAATGGTCGTCAAACTAGGAATGCCCACAACACTCGGCAGTGTCCAATTTCAAGTCATCAAAGAAGCATCTAGATAAGCCAACAAAAGGAAACTGGAACAGAATGGAACAATGTGAAAGCAATCCCGCTTTGCTACAATCATTAGAGATAAATCTCTGTGCATTTTCCACTGCAAAGAACGAGACAGGGAGCACGAGATCATTCTGCACAAAGTAATAAGGCTGCATGCCAGCACTTCCTGGTGGCAACAAATAAAGATTAAAATGCGTCATGGCAATATTATGCACGTCCTGTCCATGCCCAAATCCTGTGCTTGATTTTGACTAGGATATCATTAACTCCCAGCCATCTTTCTCTGAATTTACACGCTAACACTACCGTGACTAAGACAACAGGGCTAACTTAGTACTAGTACTAAAGGGACACTAAGCAGAAATTTAAGTTGACTTGTATCTGATAACGAAGAGGCTACACTCACTGCTGAAAAGAGGTCTTCTATAAGCTGGCAAAAGTCAATGAGTAAAATACAGGTGCATCATGCACAGGCAAACTCTGGTGACATCAAGACTGAAATTTATGTGCATCGCAGAGGCTAACCTTACTTCCTTCAAAATGTTGATCATAGCCTTTTTGGGAGTTGAAGCCATGAGTTACAACCCAGGAGAGAAAAGGATACTGCTCTTGTAAATCGTGCCCCAAAATAACAGGGCTCGATACTGCCTCGTGGCCAAGCAAATAGGCAGTACAGCCCATCTCAAACACACAGTATACAGGGTATGGCATCTGCTTCTGGACCTTACAGTACAGCCCACACTGCATCACACAGACCACATCCAAGGAGCTCCCCCGGGGATGCTACAAGGACCCCCTAGCATGGCCCTGCAGCAAGCCCTGTGGCCAGTATGTTTTTGACAAAGCACACACAAGAAGTTTCAGCAAACCCAGCTACCCAGCTCATACAGATGATTTTAGGTTAATTCAAACTTTAACATTGCCGAAAATTCACTCAAATTTTGTCGAATTAAAATTAAAGGAACCTCCGCTTCTGGCACGCAGTACATGTGCTTCTCTGCAGTGCACTCTCAACACTACACTGAGTAACTAGGCAAACATAATATTTTTTTAAGTTTGTATGTTCGTATCCAAACCTTAGATCCAAAATATTAGAGCCCAAAAATACAATAACATGAGCAGGAAAACACAAAGAAATGTGTGCACTGAGTGCATCCTTGTTTGTGTGAGAAAAAACTTGGGCCCATTTTCCAACTTAACCCTCCCCTGAAGCGAGCGCCAGTATGGTTGCAATCAAGGACTCATTTCAACAAGCATGCAATTATTAGTAGAAGCAGCAGGAGCAATTGTAGAACTCGGGTTCAGCGAAAACCGTTGCTAGACCAATCTCCAAGGTCACATGCATTGCAAATGAAACATGCTCGGCTCAGCAACTCTGTTGCCCGATGAACTCAAACACTGTAGAAAGAGGCACATTAATTTACACTCAGAGGTCACAACCTTCACAACAATAACTTCTTTGGCAAATGTGCTGAAATGGCAGTAAAAGTACTGCAACATGACTGCACCTACACAGGAGCTGTGCCAAAGAGCAGTGACCAGAAAGCCTTTTTTTTTCTTTGTAGCAAGAGCTACATCGGCCACATTCTCGCCATTTCACAGCGCCTTTCCGTGCCTGTCCAAAGAGCGAAGAAAGAAGTCGTGGGAGGCGGCAGCTGGCAGCTGGCATGGCCGAGCACTAACTGGACGTACGGTTTCCTGACATTACATTTGGCAGCTGCCAACCTGGGTCTCTTCTTTCATTTAGGAGGGTGATATTACAATCAGCCTGCCAAAACCCTTGCATTCACGTTATCCCTAGGCCACGCAGGCATGTTGATACGGCTCGGTTAAGGCAGGGCACCATATGCTGGCTGGTAGCTTACGCTATCGCATCATCGCAAGGTGGCAGTGAAAACAGAGAGAAAGAGGTGCCGCAGTGGAGGGCTACGGACCACAGCGCGATAGAGGCTTTCGCCTCATCGCACTTTAGTGATCACAAGTGCCCCCGATGGCATAAATAAACCATAGAGTAAACTACTATGTGCAAAAGCAATGTCTTTACTTTCAAGTCGAACCTAAGCGTAGTCATGCAGATTGCTCTCGCGTAACTCCAGGTTTAACCATAAGCTAAACCACGGCCAATTTTTTTTAAACTAGCAGATGTGTCTTGAAATTCCCTCTACTGGGACTTATGCGCATTATAAGTGTTTTGGGCTTTTAGTTTGAAGAAATTAGCTTATACCCTGAGGCAAGGCCACGCCTTCTACGGGTGAGGAAAACAATTGCAGGCTGCATTTTCCATTTCATCACACACGCTAATGCTACCTAAAAGATACCACTGCTTCAGCCAATCGGAGTGCCCTTATAGAAATCAGCCCTCAAGAAGAAATGAAGTAAGGACACAGGGTGACGATGCATGTAACTGATCAGTATGCAGTAGACATACCTGAAACGCAGCTTCCTTTGCACTGATGTTCGTTGCACTCCGCAGCGGCTCCACAATGTCTCCGACAAACCTGTGAAAGGATGGTTTACAAAAGGCTCATCAGACATTGAGCGAACAGCCAAAAGTGAATGATGGTGCCACAACCTGAAGCAAAGCTTGGTGGTTTGGAATTAGGCGCCAAACTGCGAGCAAACGAAAGTTCCGAACCGACTGATCCTGTTTGTTTGTTTGACTTTAGGAAGGTACCATACAGCTGCTGCTGCAACTTTCAAGCCCATCTATATTACTGCTACTGCTACAAAAAAGAACCTACTGTGGTACAAACAAAAATTAAACTACAACATGCCCACAGCTTTATAATGTGACGGTCTCTCAGCTACAATACAGACTTCATTTTCCTTAAACTGTACAATGCACTAAAACCTTGCAATGCAAGGCTGCAGAGTAGCAGCAACAAGAAAGAGCAATGGATGGGTAAAAATTTCACCATTTCCCTGGAGACATTTATCCTTCTCTCTTTAAATAAGCCTCACTTGTTGCAATTAATTGCAAGAATGAAAGTAACCAAAAAATGAGAGTAAAAATGCAGTGTTAGTGGAAGTCCAGTGTTTCCAAATTATATTATGAATTCACAATTTCTGTATATGCCCTCACAGCGAAATGAAGAAGGAAGCCTCAAGGCTGTGAAAAACATGTCGCAACCAACCGAATAGTATATTATCCTTGCCCTGCTTGTGGATAGATAGATGTAGTCGTAGCAGAGTATCAAGTTATCCGAAAACTCCCTGTGGGCAATGAGAGATGCTGTGTCGTGTGTGCCAGACCAATTTTATTTCAACACCTGGAGTTCTTTATTTTTGCCTTATGTTACTACAGTAAACAGCCATTTTTGCAATCTGCCTGTCAAAATGCAGCCATTGCAGGCACGATTCAATCCTGCGTCTCTGAAAATCTGCGCCAGACACACCAGCAACTCATGTTCATTACTTCAACATGACTAACCAACTGCTATTTCTAAGCTCGCAAAAACAGAAAAGTGCTGTTCCACTGCACCTGGATAAATTCCAGCATACAAAGCACTGCTACAGATCACGTGCTTCGGGAAACAGTCTAAGCAGCCACAGCTGATACAGCAACCATCAGCAGCTTCCCTCGTCATTGCCAAATTTCTTGCACACAGCAGACAATGCCTCCACAAGAGCACCAATTCATAATGACATCCAGAAAGTTGTTTCACTCTAAACCTCATTTCTTCTATCCTCCTGCCAGTAAAGTTTATGTATTTGTCTACAATTTAGTTGTTTACAATTCTACTCCATATGTCTTCAACAACTCTGTGCTCTGGGTCACTACCTGCTCCAGGCCTTGTACCTCTATCAGTGATGGCCCAATGTTTCTATTCGTGGTCTCTACAATCTTACCGTGTGGTCCTAAATAGAAAACGGTCTTCAGCAACACTGGTTGCCTTGCTGTCTTGAGGACAAAGCACAGACACATAAGTGCAAATTTCGAATCAATCTCTTTCTGCACCGTTCAATGTTAGGGACCAGTTCAATGTTGGGGACTACCGAACTGATGATGCCTGTAAGAATTCATTTTTTTTTACAGCCTTCCAGTAGTTTGCCTTCTGTGCCGGAATCATTAATTTCTGTCAAAGACCACAATGTCTGCACTGCCCACACTGTCATCGCCTGATGACACCCACTGCAGAACAAAGTCATCTCCCACATTCCTCCAATCAACCCTGCTCAGTACGAGCTGAGGACACCCCATTAACTTCTAAATCTCTACCGCTCACCTGACTTTCTGCTTCTACCAGCTAGTTGGCCCTGGAATCCAGTCTGTCAGTTGTAATGAATAGCAAATACCTTGCCTTCACAATAGACAATACATGTCCTGCTCATGCCGATTTCTGTTATCAGGACCAGAGTATGAATATCATCCAGACATGGTAGTAATTGAGTTCAACACATTTTAATTACTTTCTTTGTAATTTCTTAAGTGATAATATATCTAGTCTGGGAATTTAATACTCTAATGAATTACTTTTTGTCAGTCATTTTGCAACAAAAGCAAATAATTCCTTTGAAAATTACTTTTGCTAAAGTACGCCACCACTCTTTCAATAGACATACTGTAGAATGCTGCGGAAGCAAAAGCGGCGTGAGGCAAGCCTGGCCGAGCATAACGGATAGGCAAAAAGGAGACAGAATTAAGCAGAACTCGGCATCTGAGATCCCCGTGTCCTGTGCAGGCTGTGCTAGTGAGTCTATGATATGGGTTGTTGCAACCATTCCCCAAGCAGCAAGATGTAAGGCGTCAAGGGGCTGCTGAAGGGACAGATGCTGCAAGACAGCAGGAGTTCAAGACTAGTTGCGTCAGCTAAGGCCAAGTGGCCCAGTGGCTAGGGCACAGAATAACCTTCGAAATTTTCTGAACGCTGCATTTCCCTCTCACCCCTCCTGCCTTCAACTTTTTTTTTCTGCCCATTTTTTTTTTCTTTTTTCACTAGAGGAGTATAACACCCCAAAAAATATATATGGCTATGCCATTGCTTGCAGAGGTAACGGGGTCATAAACGTTTTCCCGAGATCCCATGAAATATTACAAAATCTAATTTAATTGTTTGTTCATTACTTCAGGGCGTTACAGTGTCCATAAATAATATTTTTTAATGAAACCTATGGCACACCTGCTACAGGGGATACATAATATGGGAGCCAACACAAAGGAAAGCATAGGCTTTTTTATTTTTTGCCACTGGCCAATGTGAAGTACTAATTAATCATGGAGAGAATTGATTAGAAAGTAAAAGAAAAAAACAACCACATGCCACAGGTGGGATCTGAACCCACGACCTCCGAATTTCGCAGCATGTGGTCGTTTTTTTTTCTACTTTCTAATCAATTCTCTCCATGATTAATTAATGCTTCACACTGATAGCAGCAAAAAAAAAATACTCCTATGCTTTGCTTTGTGTCGATGTATGTTGGCTCCCTTCCTTAGTATCCGATAAAGAAACCCCTCGTTTCCTCGGCGTATTTTGCTGATTAGCTACAGGTGAGACCGACAATTTTCAGATTTGTGTGTACTGACACTATCGAATGGCAATGGCTAACACTGCAGAGCCAGCATAAAACGAAAAGATAGGAAAGACAGAGTGCTTAACCAGGAAATGCAACCCTTTACATGGAAAGGGGAACAAAAGCAGCTAAGAAATGGGAGGGAAAGATGGGTCTGCCATGTAAATAGGACGTAACCAATG
This sequence comes from Amblyomma maculatum, assembly GCF_055883805.1. Lineage (NCBI taxonomy): Eukaryota > Metazoa > Arthropoda > Arachnida > Ixodida > Ixodidae > Amblyomma > Amblyomma maculatum. The sequence continues at coordinate 426,931,080 of NC_139344.1, forward strand.
TGATTGTGGTCGCAACAAGCTATGAAGGTCCACAGTGTGTTCCTCAGCAGGCACCCATGCTAATATACCACTCGTGTAAATTCATAAATATACTGCAAACTAAAAGGCACCCAAACCATACACTCTACTAAATAGCTGCTGTTGTGCCCGGGCAAGCCACTCGGATTCCGCTCAACCGAACGTCGAGCTTCTCCTGCTAACACCCCCTTTGCAAGCCTCGATGCTACACCGCAAGGCAGCGGTGCATTGCAAAGCAGCATCAGCAAGCTTCATGTTGAAATACACCTGGGGATTCCAGACAACCTGAAGCCAGTCCCCTAGTGGCGAATCACCTTCGTGCCCCGGCAGATTTAAAGAGGGCGATCAGTGCACTTGCTGATTGGACCTCTCATACCGCTGTTACGTGATGCCTCTGGATTGGACAATTCGAGTGACAATGGTTTTTCAGGCTATACTATAAGCGAGTGCACTGCCGCTGGAGACCGAGACCTTAACGAGCGTTCATCGAGTGCAGTGCTGCTCGCAAGGAGGGGAAGCGTCATAGTCTCCCCGGCCATTACTATGCGACTGCAGTTGTGTATGACTAGTAGTCTTCGGCCGCTGTGTCTATCTTGTGCGGCAAATAATGCCTTCTATACTTTATAAAGTCGCCTTTGTTCATCTCATCGACGCTGACACAGATTCATCACTACCTTCAAGGAAGCAGGCAACTCTCAATCACGAAACGGGCGACGAGAGATACGGGCCCAACTCTTTCGGCACAACACTGGTTTGCATGAACACCTCCCTTTCATTTTCCCTAGTACCCACCCCGAAGCCCTCACCTTACTATGGCCACGGCGTAGAGTGAACTGCGTTCATCGGCACTCATCCCTCCAACTGCAAGTGCACCATCTGGGGAGAGGATGTCACTCAGCTGGGCCCGGACAAGTGCTGCAGTGGCTTCAATGGCTGGAGGGAGCCAGCTATACAACCTGGAAAAAAAAAGCATGAGAGAGAGAGGTCACATAGATGGGTAATTGAATCCAAAACTAAGAGCCATCATCTTGTGCCACGCGATAACCCCCGGAGTCACATTATCTTATGGAACGGAGGCAAGAAATTTCTGTCAGCAAGTTTCTTTGCTTTTTTTACATAGGAATGATGCAGAAAACATTAATGTGCACAGATTGCCAGGTGTAGTTCACCTCTACTTGGTAACTAATAACTGAATTTCTTCTTTCAAACTGTTTTGATTTAAACAGCTGAGTGAGGACTATGACAAACAAGAGGACATCAAAGTCATGTAAGACACACAAAAACTTTCAACACAATAACAGCCTGTTCAAAGTGTCAATATTCCAGCTCCTAAGGAAGGCTGGCATTAGAGGTAGGGAAAATCAAAGCAATGTAGCATTTGATTCCTCACCTTATCTGATGTACCCTTATATATCACTGCCACTACAAAGCTGCTTTAACCAAAATTCAAAAGAGAGAAGAAACCCAATTATAAATTATCTCACAGCACAGGCACCATGTGCAACATGTATGTTCATTCTAAAGAAATAGTACAGAACTAAAATTTGGTGCTGTTATTTCACACATAGGTAGGATAACCTTATATTTATTTTTCGTGTCTCATCATAGTTTTTGTCCGCTAATGCCAAACATACTATAGTCTGATACAGGTCAAGAAAAAAGCGGCAAACAGCCTTCAAAGGACCCCCTTCAGCCAGTGGCATTGCTCCAAATGTGCGAACAAACAGAAAAACGTGTTCTTCCGCGCTCACAGTCACGTGGACTTTTACCGAAATAGCCACCTCCGGTTGTCGCTTCCGTCCGTCAGTGTTGCCAGCGGTGTCACCTCTATAGGGCTCCATGGCGGAAAAGAGATGCAGTGAAGCACAGAACAACAAAGCGGTTTCGTGAAAACTCGTATATGCTGAAATTCACCATCAGAATTTGTACTCTGATGAGCAAACAACTATAGATCGAATTGAGTAAAGGTATGTATTTTTGCTGGAACTCGCAGAACATTTAGAAACTATTTGCCAGCACGGACTCACTCGAAGAAATCACGTTCAAAGCACTACTCGTAGGTGCAAGACGGTCGGCCGTGACGTCATGGTATAGCTCGGCAGCTATTGGTGGAGGGGGATCCTTTGATAGCTGGATGCCGCTTTTTTCTTGACCTGCATCAGACTATAGTATTATATGCTACTATGTTTCATGCAATTTCAGTTTAATTTTCAGCCATTCCTGACACAAATATACAGTGACTAATAAAAATGTGCCCGCATTTTTTTATGTTTTGGATGGTTACATACTTCTGCTTTTTAAATTCGCATATCTTAAATTTTCCAAGTATATGCCAGATGCAGATTTCATCAAAAGCAGAGCTGTTCTATAGAACAAAAAGCAAAAATAAATGTCAAGTGCTTGATTTTTGTGAAGTATTTCAAGCACTGATCTGTCACTGTACACACGTGAGAGACAACAAATAAAACTGCAGATCATGGGATGCAAATAACTCGCACAGGGCTGACAAAGTTTCTTTGTTGGGCACCAGTACTAATGTCCCAAACCATCTTGTCAGAAGATGAATTTCATATGAATCTTCTAACCACCAAAACGTTGCATAGTTTTGTTTATGTGCCTGATGTGCACACACACGACCGCACACAGAGTGTGTAAACAAGCATGCAATGGCGACAGCTTCAGATCAAACTTTGTATATCCTTCCAGACAAGATTTTTGATAACCTCTGATTTTCACATGAAGCATATCACTGGAAATTCAAAGGGAATAACTGTACAAAGCAATCTCACCCTCAACTTTATGGACTGAAACGCAAGAAAGCCCTTAACGGGGGTGCCTTCTATGGTACTAAGCGCTACAACTTCGCGGGTCGCGCTTTCGCGATTACAGTTAGCTTTGAACAACAAAAGCTTACGAAATGCTAGGTGCAGTTGAAGCACACTTACAAAAATGTGCATGTCCCAAACGTTTGCCAAAATGCACGTGTTTTGTTATTCAGACATCAATACATGTCATGAGCCATTGCTGGTCGTTTTTAGAGCACCGATTCTAAATAAATACCGAAACCCCATCTGATCGTACAGTAGATCTGCACCTCTATTTTTGAAGTAGTATATGTATATGTCCCAGACAGCCAAATTAGCAGTAACGTTGAACAAAGATATCGTTTTATGCACTGCCGTTTTTCGCCCACACCAATCGTAAAAAAAAAAAAAAAAGAAAAAAAAAAGCTATTAACAACGAACACAGCTGAAACACATACACCTTCATCTTCCCAAATAGCTAGAGATCGTCTTTCCATCATGAGCAGAACTACAACATTGTATGACCAGTGACTCTCCTAAACTTTAGTTTGTCATGAAAGATTCAGTGCAGAATGCCCTACCTGCTTCTCCATACAGCGACGCCTGCAAGCCCGGCAGCTTGATCCTCGGCAGAACTGCTGAAAAGGTTCTGGTACACCTTTTCCCATTCGTGCCTGCATAGTGAGGCCCGATCAGTGAAACACACCCAGTGAAAACACTGCAGAAATTGTTCACTTCATGAAGCCGCTGGCTAGACATAAACAATAACTCCAGGAGTGACCAACAAAAACTATTCATGACAGGCACATTCACAAGAAGCTACTGCTGTTCACGATGCTTTCGACGACGACCAGTCAAGAAACGCAAAAATTACCTGTTGTACCATGGCACAACTCTGAAGCGATTTCCGTTGATTCCTGGAGTGCCCATTGAAAGATATAATGCAACGCGACCAGCTAATTAAACGAAAGTTACAAAGCCTTTCACATTCATACGGTCGCTGCAAACTCAAAACAAGTGGCACGTTTTGGACACTACTACTACTGCCACAGTGTCACTGCCAGCTGCTACAAGGTGCCACAGCAAACGGCATACGGCGTAGGACAGCGGCAAAACAGTGGCATCAACCCGCAGTTTCCGTGCCTCGAAATAGATGGCGCCACATATACAAGCACGAGCACCTGCAGCGCGTGTAGGTTCACTAAGTCTTAAAACCCTAAAACTATTTCTCCATGATTTCACATTTCAGATAATGTTTCAGACTTCTGAGACTTCAACAGAATATCTAGTTCAATATAATTTCAGATTCTACCAGACATAAGGTTCCTAGGAAAATTGTTCTTTCACAGTTTACATCAGTGATATAATATTAGCTAGGATCGCCATTTATTCCTACAGCGTGTTTTGTATTTAAAAATTATGCTCAACTACAGGGCTACCTGGACTGAAGCACAGACCTTGTAGCTAGGTTAGAGTCCCTAGCTAGGTTTTGGTGGTTCGCATCAGTACAAAGATTGCCGTCGGCTGCAGCATCAGTAGCATGTGGTTATTGATTATCGTTAGATATCAAAAAGGAAGGAAAAGATATTTGCCAGCATCTGAACTGGGGTGCCGGAAGTAAGGGATAGTGAGAAAGCGTTTGATGAAATCAAGATGTGAGCGACTGGGAGAAAGGACAGGGTAGGTACAAATAAAGAGAGATATATACACTATGGTTACAGAGCTAGAGCACTGTACTATGGTACAACTGCTGCAGCATTTTTTTGTCAAAGCGAGTGGAACTACCAGTTTGACAGGCTGCGTCATCTGGTGGACAAATAGGAAAACAACGTCTTGGCGCGGGCATAGCGCGCGCGTCTGCTAGGGCAGACTTTACAGTTCTATAGACCTTTGCAACGAGGGCCTCCTAGGCGCCACCATATTGCTCGCTGGGCTGTTTGTGCGCTTGACGTCAACACGGTGGAGGCGGCAGCAGAACAGGTTTGCAACAGTCCAGAGAGGAGGCGTTTCGACAACCTCCTCATCCGATGCAAAGGTCTATAGATGGCGCAGCCTATCGAATCGACTGCAGCTGCACATAGCACCACTGGCTCCGCTAGCCGTGAAGAAAAGTTCTGAGGCACTATAGCAGCAGCTAGCCTACTGCACTTCTTCGTAATTTTCAAAAACCGCGAATAACAAAATGGCTATCGAAAAACATCAACAATAAGAAAGTACACTCCACCATATGACGTTCGGCCAATCATGAGAGAGCATTAAGAGTTCCTCCACTCCGCGTCGTCTTCATGTATGTAGTCTGCTCGCGGCATTTGCACATATGGCTGTAAAGTATTATCTATAGATACTGTTTACCTACTGAACTGTGGGAGAACATTAAAAGTTTTGAATAGCATGTTGCGGTTAAGCTACCTGCCACATCAGCTTATGCGAACGAGGTCGTGGCGACAATTCTAGCCTAGCGAGGACGTCTGATTTTCCAGAATGAAGCCACGTTTTCTTTTTTTTTTTTTTTTTTTCAATCAGTCGACTCGTTTTTAGCGCAGGCCTTTAGGCCTAGGAAAGGCAGATAGCGTTTGTACAGTAAGTGCATAGGAATAATTGCTGGCTTCGGTTAAATACCCCTTAGTTTACTGTTATAAATCGAACTTTATGCCGTCAAGTAGTTTCACTTAGCTATAATTGTAGGTCTTAATTATTGTTGATTAGTTGAGATTAAAAATTGTACTGGCTACATCTATACACATTGTTAGCTGCAGCAGCAAAATCATTTATTGTCGTATAGCTTATGTCGAGTATTATTGCACTGGACTAATTGTAGGTCCTAATAATTACCGTTAATTCGTTAATTGTGAATAAACATATCAGACGGTGTTGTAGCATTGTCTTATATTTTTGGAGAGCTCATATCAAGTACAATTGCACAACACCAATTGCATGTCATAGTTATTCTGTTAATTGCTTATTGTAATTAACACTAGAACTTTCGGCTACTCGTTACAACGTCATCATATATCGTTGGAAAGATCTCGACAAGTGCAATAAATACTGAACAACGCAAAAAAAAAAACATTAAATCCGAGCATTAACCGAGCTAACGCTCGATTTAAAAAAACGTGCTGTAGAAGGAACAGTAATGAGCACGTAAGAAGACTGAAGGGGCCCCGATAGATTTTTTTACAACTCGTAAAGATAAGTACAGAAAGTATAATGAATAGAAGTTGGATCAAACTCAAGTCTCCAGTAACCGCCACGCGACTCCTCTATATATAGTCCCCTGAAGGCATTCTCTAGTTTGCCCAAATATAAAGGTAAACCATCATGCAAAGTTATAAGCTAAAGAACTGCGATGCTGGCTTTTTTGGTGTCGTCATATACAAAAAAAAAATTATTCTGTTTACTGTTCAGTGGAGTAATTACGCCACGAACCATGACCCATACCACCTGCTCTTCTTGAGGTTAATTATATGCTGCATAGACGACCCAAGGAAAGTTTTGCAACTGCAGTATTAAAGAAGTCTGATGAACCCTTCTGGATGTCGACATGCAGTGATGTAAATAAGGTATATTGATCAAACTATTAGCTTATATGAAAAAGCAGCATCCCAAGACAAAACGAACTCGACTCAAAGTCGAGATATATGTCCCAGCCCCACCATGCCAAGATCGAGTTATAGTGTTCTAGAATATTTAGACACTGCAGCAAGAGAGGTCGGGCCGACCTAGGGGATGGACAGATATGCCTTACACGACCCAAGGTTGGCGCCTTAACCTTGCGCCAACGCTAAATGCCGCATTTAAGGACGTTAGCCTAGTACATTTAGAGGATGAGCTGCAATTCAGCAAATACAATATGCCCCTTAAATGAAAAATTACAAAGTGAATTAGGGGCTGATTTAATCAGAGCACGTTAAAGATCCCCAGGTGGTCGAAATTACTCCGGAGCTCCACTACGGCACCCCTTTCTCTATTTCTCCTTTCACTCCCAACTTCCTCCCTTCCCTTAATTACGGCGCGGGTCAGGTGTCCACGGAACAAGTGTAACAGATACTGCTACGTTCCTTTTCTGTGAACCAATTAAAAATTAAGTGAACTAACGCATTTAGATAATTAAATAACTTGTCGAATCAGGCTGTCGAAGGCTGCAAGAAAGAGCGCGATATCTCCCTCGAAACAGGCCATTCATTCATTCCCAAATCGTTATTCACAAAGATGACCTGAGGTCTAGAGGGAAAGTAGGTAGGTTAGGCGAGGTGACCGTAGGCGAGGTTGAGGGCATGAGCTCGGTATGGTCGCTTGAGTTCAAGTTTCTGGCCGGGATCATAGCGTCGCGTCAGCATGATACTTTAAAATATTCTAGAGCACTACAATTTGAAGTCGTTTTTCACTGTGCTGTGGCTCATGGCGTTTGCCCCTTTTGGAGCCTATACACGCTCGGTGGCACTCAAACGCGCTGCTTCTCCCATCATTCTTGCCAGGTATGCGCGGCGTTGTGGCCACGTACGCTTCTAGATCGTTCTTCCTTTCCATGCCGTCATTGCCACAGTCGCTTAATAAAAGGAGAGATGGAAAACAATCGATTTGCTAGTTATTGCGCTACAGTACAGAAGTACTCGCTACTGCCGACAACGTGCTATGCCCGTAACAATTTCGTGCTTGCATCTACTATCGATTGCAGGAAGGCAGCAATTTTTGAAGCGAAAGCTCTACGTCGCGCAATAGCCAATATCAAACTGGCAGGCAGCTTGACCTTCAAAAATTAAAGAGCACTGCAGAATCTGCATCGAAGTAATGCGAAAGCACGGATGCTGCTGTTGGTTGCTTCTGGTTGCTTCTAGGTGCTTAATTCACTTCTTGTTTACCCATTTTAGTCTTTAATACTTTCAAAATGCGCGCTAATCCCTTCCTATGCCCTTTATCGGCTCTACTTCCGGTTGCGTGACGTCACATTAATTCACTTCTTGTTTACCCAGTTTAGTCTTTGGTACTTTCAAATTGCACGCCAATTCCTTCCAATGCCGTTTTTCGGCTCGACTTCAGGTTGCGTGACGTCACATCCTTGACGTCATCTTAATTGACTGATTTATTTAACTAGTATTTGATACATCTTGACGTCATCCTAATTGACTAATTTAATTAACTATTTTAGTATTTGATACATTCAAATGTGGCACCAAGCCATTGGCTTTACTTTTACATTTTCTGCCACTAATTAATTACCTAATTAACTTATTGGCCTAATTATTCTTTCTGACACAACATTACGTCATCCTCTATCGTTTGACACCACTCATTAACCTCTACCACTTCTCAATTACTGACAACTGCTGCGGACACGATTTTGCGGGCGGCCTGCGGACGCGGTCTGCGGACAAATCTGTGAACATAGCGAAGTAATGCTTTCGCAATAATAAGCAAGAGGTTGTCACAGTTAATAGATCGATCCCACCGGCCAGTTTCACGCCGCCGCCGCCGCCGCGGTGCATGCTGGTAGTTGTAGTCATTCGCCTGAGTGCCTGCGCGCCGCGTTTCCGAACACTTTTTAGCTCGCGTGTATGCCCGAGTGCGTTGGGAAAATTCACCTATTACGTTCCTGGATGAAGGGAAAAGCGACTCCGGTTTTAGGCGTAGCTTGTGCAGCTCGTTCGGACGAAAAGCCGTCGGCGCCGTTGTCGTCGTAATAGTAGTAGCAGTCGACGGCGTGCGTCGAAAATATTCGGGGGTTGCGCAAAAAATTCTATCACCGTGATTTTTCCTTATAGTGTTTGATCATTTATTGGTATATGATAGGCGATGACAAGTTAATAAAACCATTGTAATTAATGGTTAATTAGGGATAGAAAAAATTGAAATAAGGGGGTTCAAAGGTGTCAATATGCTCAGGATGAAAAGGCAATGCTTGCTGATACTATCTACAAATATTTACAAAGTATAAATTATCAATTAGGTAATTGAAATAATTGAAAAAAGAAAAATATGAAAAGGTGCTTGTAGGTGCAAAAATTCCCGGAATAAAAAGCCAGTGCTTGATGGCGCTAATTAAAAAAATTTGGAGTGTGTAATTGATAAATTATTTAACTTTATTATCGTGACAACTAGTTAATTAAAATAAAATTTAAAAAATGAGAAATACGGAAAAGGGTCCTCGTAGGTGTAAAAACGCTCGAAATAAGAAGTCAATGCCTGATGACGCTAATTAAGAAAATTTCGAGCGTAAAATTGATCAATTAATTAACTTTATTATCATGATGGTAAATGAAGATCTTAACTTTTATTGACGTAATGTGCTCCACAGGTCACTTTGCAACAACTTACCCAGGATTTTCTGGCCTAAGATCAGGTAAACTTTCACAAATCCACGGGGTCAGCGGTATTTCTGAAACCTCACTATTGTCGGGCGAACACAAATAAAACACATCATCTAATCAATTAGAAGTCAGTTGATATCACTGTTGCTAAGGTCTGTTATGAAATATCGGCTTTGTGCCAAATCTAGATGACAATTAAGACACGAAGGACTGACGCCAAAATTAAACATTTTCGCCACCCTCCATGGCATCACTGTGGCGTCCAGAATTAAGCTAAAATAAGGTAACACACACTGAAAGCACGCGCGTGTTAAATTAAACCTCCAAACAGTCGTTCTGCATCAAAGTATTCATACATGGCTAAAATATAGGACATCACCGCCTAATCACTCGGTAACAACAGAAACAAAATGAAGAGATCACTTCAGCTCCGCCTTTACGTTTATGACTCGATAGCGTTTCACACACACCGATGTTTCTCGCTTTCAATTTTTTTTGTTATTTTATTTGTGGTTTTATTTTATTTCTTTTTTATACATAACACTTAGCATCGGGAAACATTGGTTTTTCATTCTGAACGGTTTGATACTTTTGAAAGCATTTTTCATTTTTTTTTTCAGTTATTGGAAACAATAAATTGATAACACACACTCTGAATTTTCTTCCTTAGCCTCTTGATACATTGACTTTTCATTCGTAGCATTTTGAGACCTTTGGACCGTCTTTTCACTTTTTCATTTTTTTAATTCGTTTAATTCCCTAAATGATAAATAACACGTAGTGAGTTCCCTTGATTAGCATAATCAAGCATTGGCTTTTGATTCTGAGCAATCTGACACCTTTAAGCCCAACTGCTTCAATTAATTGATCAATTGCGCACTCTAAAATTCCTTTATTGGCATCATGAAACATTGCCTTTTTATTCTCAGCGTTTTGAAGTCTTGGAAGCCCTTTCTCCAATTTTTCATTTTTTTTTTCAATTCTTGCAAGTAAATAATAGATCAATTGCACGCTCTATATTTTCCTAAAAGCATTGCCTTTTCATTCTGAGCACATCACTATCCCTTTTCTCTCAATAAAGCTTTCCCGTCAGCCAGTCACCATTCTGAGCATTTTGAAACCTCTGTACCCCCTTTCTGCAATTTTTCATTTTTCAATTACTTGAATTAATTCATCAATTACATATTCTGAATTTTCCTAAGTAGCTTCACAAACCATTGGCTTTTTATTTTGATAGTTTTGACACCTGTGAAGCCCCTTTTCTCAAATTCCTTTGTTCGTTTCTCATTTTCTTAATTTGTCATTTAATCAGTTAATCACAATTATTTCTATACTCGTCATCGCCTATCACACGTCAATCAGTTATCAAGCACTAGAACCACAAATTGCCTTGAAATGATATTTTTCACTCAGGCCCCGATTATTTCGGATGTGCGGTGCGGATGGGTTTTCGACTAAACGAAGAACAGAAGAACAAAGGGACAGCAAAAACGTTTTCCTTGTATGTAACAGTCAGCGAAATTTTCTAAAATAATGACAATGCATTTTTCTCGGCGGCGAAGTCTGAGAAATGTGCGATGATTGCAGAAATACAGTGGCATATGCGTGCGCTGACCAGCGGACTACAACTAGCATGGCGGCGGAGAACTTCCGGGAAACCGGCGCATGCGCAGATCGGTCTGTGGGATCGGTCTATTCCCCTTTGGTGTACCACCGCTGGCCCTTTACTTATGATACAGCAACACGAGTTCCCTCTTGTAGTTGACGGCGCCCTCGATTCCAGTTCCGGCAATTCAACCGCTGCAAAACCATGTCTGCCCAAGTCTAAACTTAAGCTTAACCAAAACTTTACTATAGTGCTCTAGCCAATTTTCTAGAGCAACACAACATAACCAAGTAAAACGGCGCTTTCGCTTTCGCCTAACTAGGTTTAGCAGGTTTAAACATGTCGTTTTATTGGTGACTTCTGAATGCCACCACTATAAGCACCCGGAAAGTATAATCCCTCGACCCAGATACTTTTTCACGTAGGGTAAGTCGCCTGGGTCTATCCGACCTCCCTATACCCGGTCGCTTCTTAGCCGAATGTTGCCTCATCTGCGTCTTCGGTATTGGATACATGAAGGCCGCGCGCACTCTCACATAAGCTCCCTCCGCACTATAGCTCTTAGCATGATGATCCGCGTTACTGGCCGCAGTCCACGGGGCTCCCATGTCAACATGGTCTGACAGAGGACGCCGTCCACTTCGTTCCGGCCACCTCCTTCCAGGTCTAATAAATGCTTATTTCTTCCTCCATTGAGAACTGGTATGCCAGTTCTGAATCACTCGGTTTGGTGCTGTGAAAGGTTTACAGCGAAGCGAATCACATCAGCGAAAGCTGTTTGGCTGGATAATTATATTAAATCGAGACATCAAACCATATGTCCTACAAGAAAGTATTCATTGCGCAGTCTGTAAAAATTATGCTGGCTGCGAAGTTTTCCTCTGGACCTTGGCACATGTCACGACTTTGCATAACGCGCGCTCCAGTTATTCCTTTCAATGAGCTCCAACCACAGTCAGTGAACTCTCCTGAGCTCAGGAACTTGGGTCCTCACATAAGTGCACACAAGAACTGCTATAAAATGTTTCATGGGTAATCTAAATTATTTTCTTTCGAGGAACCGGTTATCCCACCTCCACCATTTTATTCGCGGACATTTACAAGAATTCAGCCCCGGAAACGCCCATAAAAAAATTCCCTTCCCCATTTCCACTTCATCGCAGCGCACCCGGGCCGGAGTGTGCATGTATTAACGTGTTTCCTCTTGTAGGTGACGGCGCGTTCTGGACTCCACAGTCTCGCCAATTTACACGCTTTAAGAGTCCATGTCTACCAATGCCTATAAAGCTGAGCTTAACCAAAGCAAAACCAAGCAACACTACGCTTTTACTTCGCCTAACTAGGTTTAGCAGAGCTGAACCTCAGCCAATGTTTTCTCTGTAGTGAACTAGTTTTCTCAACTCTGGGGCGCGGTGACACTATCGCTTAAAATTTCGGCGTTCAGCTACTCCTGTGATGCAGAAATTTGAGAAACCTGAAATTATTGTAGGAGCTGCGTCTTTAGTTTACTCTCTTGCTACAATGTCCGAAAAAAGTAGTATAGATCTAACTGCAGTAAGTTCCTAATGGTACTTGCTGCGTAATTACGTTTTCTGGTCAGAAGTTGGGAATGTAATATAATTTCGAATCTAACATGCTGAACCAGCGAAAAACACAGAAACAATTCATTTGTTATAGTCCAGCGCTGTTCCTTGTGTGTTTTCCGCTGGTTCAATATGTTAGATTCGCACCAACTAGTCCAAACGGGCATCATGTTATTATAATTTCGTTTCATGGTTGAATGCAAGTAATTTAACTAAATCACCTTTCAAAAAGTAATTTTGTGATGTATTGTCGCACTCGGCCTCCAATATTAGGCGATTTTGCGCAGTGCTTTGTCACGTTTCGAAAACAGTGCCTTTCTCATTCCCGATCTCGGAAGGCATAGCTTATACTTTTCCTCTCTCCCCTTCATCTAATTAAATGTAGCCCGAGTTTTTCTCATCATCAGAAAAAAAGAAACATTTCTAGACGTATATGATAAGATGGCCATGACTCATAAGGTTACGATAGTTCTCTTGCGTTGCGCAGCCCCTAGCTTATGGCGCCATACCAAAATATAGCCGGTAGTACATAGCTGCTTCGCAAAACAACTCTTTCTGTGATTATCTGGTATCTGTGCGAAAGTGCTTAAACGTATTCGATTCATATTCAATATTCAACTATTCGTATTCTGTTCGGAGTTAGCCTTGGCTATTCGTATTTCACTGGCAGTACCAAGGCTCCAGCGTAGCGTTCTTAATCTACTCGGCTTTAAGTGTTATCCTCAGATCGTGACGAGAGTGTCACCAATGGATGATTGTGGAAAACAGAGCCTTCGAGTATACTGAGACTCTTTATGTGCGGTAAGGATAACCCTCTCAAATGAAAAATATGTAAGGCCCACTTGACAGATCCACGTACCGCTTGGGCCGTCTTGACAATCTGCCCAGGAAAGCTATACGGCTGTACGCGCAGAAAGGCGAGATAAAGGCGCGCCCTTCGATGAAATCCCCGATAAGGAGCGCGCGTTCCGCTCGCGTGCAGTCTGTCCTTTGCGTGTGGTCAAAGGTGTGGAAAGTGCATTCCTCCGCGATAATGCTTCGCTGCCGCTGCTGCTTATCGTTCGGCCGCCTTTCACGGCCACCCGACTACACAGCTGCTATCTGAAAGCGCAGTATATATACGCAGACGAACATCCAAGACCGGCGCATGAAAGGATCGAGACTTCTACCGCAGTAGCTCTCTTTCGTGACTATTTTTACGTAAGAGAGCCTACGCGTCGCTTGCGCGGAGTTAAGTCGTGCTATCGTACTTTAATTGTAGCCAAATGCAAATTAACTGTGTTTAAGAAGATATGAAATGCCGAGTAATCACTCAATCTAACCATGTCCTTAGGAAAACAGAGTATGAACCAAAACCCAAGCAGCAGCGAACATCAGAGGAACATTATGGTTTGGTTTGGTTTCTGGTTTTACCATCTCAAAGCGACTCACGCTATGAGAGACACCGTAGTGGAGGACTCCATAAGTTTTGACTGCCTGGGGTTCTTTAACATGCACTGACGGGCGCCTCGCTTTTCGCCTCCATCGAAAAGCTGCCGTCGCGGCCGGAATTCGATCCCGCATCTTTGGGCCGTGCAAGAGGAACATTATGAAATTATCATGCGAATTGCTGTAACGTACCTTGTTACACTGTAAGTGTATGTTAAATTAAAAATTGTCAAGACGTTCACAATGTTTCATCTCCAAATGAGCTAAATTTAGCGTGAGATATGAGCGGCAGGAGCTCCCCATATAGCACCGGACATGATATACCTATATCGCACAGCGCGTATATAGTCGTTCTTCTTTCGCTCTTCGCTACCATCCAAATGCGGCAAACAAGGAAGGAATTCGACTTCGCCCTCTCCCTTAGAGCTCCAAAACCACGGAGCCAGCTGGCCCCTACCGGTATAGAGACCATTGTCCAGCTGATAAAGTGAGACATGCTAAAACCTCATGATGACGAAAATAAAGTCGTAGGTTTAAACATATATGACGGATTTTAAAGCAGCATAATTTAGCAGATCCATTACTTATGTATAATTCTAGTAACGCGCATGAACCCCCCAAGATTCGTGAACAAAATTTGCCATCCAAACAGGCAGCTAAGAGCGCTATTGCGTGTATTCGTCAACAACATTCCATTCCATCTATACATGTGACTAAGAGCAGGGGGAGTGGGCTGCAACAGAATTTATCTGTAGGCTGATATAGGCGAATAGCCAATATAAACCACTGATATAACTCTGGCACACCGAGGTTACACATCCGGCACCATCGTCAGCAGCATATATCAACCGCTATCCTGGGTGCGTTTAGTCAAAAGACTGAGGGAGAACTAACAGATATGAAGACTGCGGCGTTTCAGTTGAGCTCTTTGAATTTCCGACTTGCAAAAATTGCACACTGTACCTTCCTGCTACACAGTACGCTTCCTCAGCACAAACCTGCGCCGGAGTAAATAGGATCAGTGGGGACTGCGGAGCATGACCTCGAACCTTGGTCAAAAGGCATTCTTCAAGAACTGTCCGAAACCACTAGCAAGGGTTTCTGAACAGGTCTATAACGACGCCAACGTTTCTACTCTATCGTAAATGTAGCTAATTCAGTGTGCTTAATGTCAGAGAGTGAGACATATAATTGTAAGCAATTTCTGCCCCGGTCGTCCTTATAAGAACGGACAGCAGCAAAGTTATGAAAACAAATTACTGTATCTGTATCAGCTCAGGGGTTGTCGCGACAAAGATTTACAAAGTGAACAATAACACAACAATGGAGTTTGCTTCTACTCTGGATAAGCGTTCTCAATTTTCTATCCACTATTCTATTTTCTATTCACAACGCAAAACTAATTAAGCAAAAGGCTAAACTGCCCTGGTCGCTGGCATCGTTTGCGAACACCATTTTATTACATTCATTTATTCATTCATAAAATCTTTATTCATAAGGATGACCTGAGGCCGAGAGGGGAAGGGGTGTTAGGGGAGGTTAAGGGTGTCAGAATCCGACATGAAGTTTAGCAGGGCACTAAGCTCGCGCTTGAAGACGGTATTGG
This sequence comes from Amblyomma maculatum, assembly GCF_055883805.1. Classification (NCBI taxonomy): domain Eukaryota; kingdom Metazoa; phylum Arthropoda; class Arachnida; order Ixodida; family Ixodidae; genus Amblyomma; species Amblyomma maculatum. The sequence continues at coordinate 426,946,430 of NC_139344.1, forward strand.
GAGTTGTCCAAACGTCTTATGTCTGAATGGGGTGAGCAGATGTGTAGTGGGCGCGGAGGCTCGCCGTGCCAGGACAGGTCCAGATCAAGTGCTGCAGGTCAACGGAGTCAGCGGGCAGTTTGAGCCGCCAATCCTGCATGGTTCAGCGCCATCCACTCAGCTAGGATGTCCGGTGTGTACGCTGCACCGCCTCGCGCCTTGTGCATGAGAACTTGGGCAGGGCGAGAAAGACCGGTAAGAATCGGAGGAGTAACGTCGGGGACCAGGTCCCGCAACAAACCCCTCCGCTTATGTTTAAGCTGAGTGATGACAAAGTCCGGCATGATAAGGGAGATTGCAGAAAAGGTGGTCCGAGGTGGACGGGCCCACATCAAGGCTGTCCCGTTAGTCTTCCTCTAGCTGCGGGCCAGCGGCCTCGAAGGCAGTCCTTTTCCCGGTTCCTTGTGCGTGATGTCCAGGTGTCTAATGAATCCGTACCAAGACTTCTGAGGTCTCTTGCAGGTAGCGGCAGTGCTGCTTGATGCGGTGTTGCACTGTCTTGTAAGAACGGGTTTCAATGTTTTTATAGCCTCTTGACTGTTGGTGTAGATGTGGACGACACGATCTGTTTCTTTAGTGCAGTTCTGAAGGGCCTCGTCGATGGACGCAGTAACTCGAGTCCATTTGCATGACCAGTACCTACGACCACTGTGGCTAGTGGCGTGCACTTGTGAATTCCTCCTGGTAGTAGGCGGTGGTAGCAAACGTGATGCCGGTGTCATTGTCATGTATACGGCGGCGTCAGTATAAATGCAGAGACCGGTGTGCTGGTCTTGTATATCAATTACCTGGCGTTACCGGTGATCTCTTCCTTGCCCTTTGGTATTGGTTGGAAGGGGTTTTGGATCTGTTACTAATGTTTCTGTCCATGGTGCTGTAAGGTGGTCCAGTATGGGCAAGCGAAGATTTGCTTCGTCAAAGATTCGAGTAAGGAGGCGGTGCCCGTTGGGTGTGTCGCAGACTAGTTTCATGATTGGCTCGAAGTGTAGCAATAAGTGCATCCACTTGTGGGAACTGAGCTGATCTGTAAAGCTTAGTAATGCGCGTGTGTACAGGTATAGACCGGTTATAACCCTCAAGGCAGAGTTATAAAGTAAGCCAAGTGTCTTGTAGTTTGTTGCGGTCAAGTCAAAGTAAGGGGCACCGTAGCGGACCTAACCGAGCAGAATAGCGATTCTGAGGTGACGCGCTACTTCAGTCCCTGCTGTCCCATGCTGTTACGAAAATAAACATAAAATACAGTAATAAAGAAACGCAAACACTTGATTGACGCATAGCCCTCGTCTAGGGTGTATACAAGCCAAGAGGTTTACTTACGATTTCTGCAGCATGCCTTGGTTGCACTCTTAACCAGTAAACCACAAAAATCCCTTGGACATCTGAAAAATGTAGAGCACTGGATTTTGGACATGTCTAGCGGATATCCAGATTTGTCCGGCCGACATTATACTAACATGCAGTGGATCATCGGAAGCTCATCCAGAACTGTAATCTGGTAGTTACCGTGGACTTTCTTCATGGACATTTGATACTTGTTATAGACATTCAGTTTAAGCCAAAAGACGCTAGACCTGACTTTCCTGTAGCTGTTATTGTCACCAAAGACTGTATTTTTATTCGACACTAGAGACCATATATTGGCAGGCAATACTGACTACTCACATTAAGACGCATGGTTTCTGTTACGCGCGTTTTTATTTTGGCCGGAAGCTCAATCTTGCTTCGAAGCGACACACAAACCAGGGATGTCCCAACATGCACGCTTTTTGGCTACAGATAATTAGCCAACAGGGATATTTTATAAATGACTGTAAGTTAGAATATGAGCTTAGCTGCCTTTAAATTTTGAATTGGACTTGAAAAATATTGTTACGATGTTTATTTACACAGATGGTAGGATACGCTGGAGATTAGCACACCACAGCGGACAGACCCAGCTTCCTCGTCCTCTTCTCCTTATTCCGCCAAACCTCATCTTCCTTCAATAAGGACTGCGGGAAGTGCGTGACACTGCCCCCTTCGCAGACGATGCCTGCCGGGCAGAGTCAATTGGTTCGTCACGTTGATAGAAGGGCTTCATACGGGCCACGTGGACTACTTGAGTCTTCCGAGAACGACGTCCTTGGGTGGTCACGCGAGAGACTACAAAGTTTACTGCGCTGAGGCGTTCCAATACTACGAAAGGGCCAGTATAGTGGTGCAACAGTTTCTGGCACAAGCCGCGCTTACGCAACGGCGTCCAAAGCCACACCAAGTCACCAGGGACATAATTAGCATCTTGATGACGCTTGTCGTAGCGTTGCTTGTAGCGTTCCTGGGAGGCTAGAGTGCGAAGTCTAGCGAGTCGACGAGCTTCTTCGGCCAAAGAGAGAGTATGCGCTAGTGAAGTTTCAGCAGAGAGTGAGAAAGGCAGAAACGTGTCCAAAGTGCTTCGTGGAGGTCGTGCATAGAGAAGAAAAAACGGACTGTAGCCTGTCGTTTCGTGCTTAGCAGTGTTAAATGCATATGTTATAAACGGAAGGACTTCATCCCAGTTTTTGTGGCGGGAGTCGACATACATTGCGAGCATGTTGCTAAGCGTCCGATTGGTGCGTTCGGTAATTTGTTTGTGGGTGGTAAGGAGTTGAATGGCGAAAATGGGATGAGCAGAGGCGAAGAAGTTCTACAACTTCTGCCGTAAACTGTCGGCCACGATCACTTATTAACACACGAGGAGGCCCATGTCGAAGAATGATGGACCGCAGGAGGAACGCCGAGACATCAGAAGCAGTGGCTGACGGTATAGCAGCAGTTTCACAGTACCGCGTAAGATAGTCTACGCACACTATGACCCAGCGGTTTCCTTTGGAGGAACGGGGAAACGGTCCTAGAAGATCAATTCCCGCCTGTTCGAATGGGGTTCGTGGTGGCGTTATAGGCTGAAGATGACCCGGCGGTGAGCAGGTTCGGTGCTTGAAACGCTGGCACTGGAGGCAGCTGGCCACATAACGTTGAGTAGTTTGACGCATCTTCGGCCAATAAAAACGTTCCTTAGTGCTGTGCAATGTTCTTGCGAAACCCAAGTGTCCAGCTGTGGCATCGTCGTGCATTACCCGAAGAACCTGACACCTAAGACTTGTAGAAACTACCAGAAGAAGCCGCGCACCTACTGACGAGTAGTTCTTCCTGTATAGTACACCGTCACGAATGCAGAATGAGGTCGTAGGGTTCCGGGAACTTGCTGCCTCAAAAAGCGGCGCCAACTCGTTGTCGTGCCGCTGCGCAATCTTGAATTCACCAACATCAGGGAAACTTGTAGAGGTAGCAGCTATATATTCATCCAAGAACTCATTGTCGCAATCAGTAGTTTCAAGTGGCAACCGTGACAAGCAGTCAGCATCACCGTGCTTACGACCACTCTTAAAAGACACAGTAAAATTGAATTCTTGAAGGCGCAAAGCCCACCGCGCAAGGCGTCCACAGGGGTCACGAAGGTTTACAAGCCAACATAAGGAATGATGGTCCGTCACAATTTTAAATGCACATCCATAAAGATATGACCTAAACCGTTGCACACCGAATACAACAGCTAAGCATTCCTGTTTAGTTACAGTGTAATTACGCTCAGCCTTGCCCAAAGAACGGCTTGCATACGCAACGACATGTTCATCGCCATTGTGGCGCTGTATGAGCACAGCACCAATTCCAACTGCGCTGGCGTCAGTGTGAAGTTCTGTTGGAGCTGATGGACAGAAGTGGCGTAGTACTGGTCCTGATGTCAAAATAAACTTTAACTGACGAAAGGCGGAGTCACAATCGGCAGTCCACTTGAAAGGCACATCTTTTTGCAGAAGACAAGTAAGGGGATATGCTAGATCAGCAAACTTCGGAACAAAACGCCGAAAATAGGAGCAAAGCCCCAAAAAACTCCTGAGCTGTTTTAACGATTTCGGCGGTTTAAAACAAGTGACAGCTTCGATCTTTTCCGGATCAGGCCTGATTCCACCCTTGTCTATAAGATGTCCAAGTACCACAGTCTGGCGTTCTCCAAAACGACATTTCTTGGAATTGAGTACCAGACCAGCTTTCTCGATACACTCCAAGACAATCTCTAATCGACTGTTGTGTTCATGAAAAGTTGTCCCGAATATCACTACATCGTCCAAATAACACATACAAATGTGCCACTTCAGCCCGCGCAAAACTGTAAACTGTATCCATGAATCTTTCGAACGTGGCTGGAGCGTTACATAATCCAAACGGCATCACATTAAATTCATACAGCGCGTCTGATGAATGCCGTCTTTTCTTTATCTTCCGGGTGCATGGGGATCTGCCAATAGCCTGATCGCAGGTCAACTGAGGAAAAATAGGAGGCGGAATGTAAGCAATCAATGGCGTCATCAATACGTGGCAGGGGATACACGTCCTTCTTGGTAACAGTATTCAAACGTCGATAATCAACACAAAATCGCCATGTGCCATCTTTCTTTTTGACTAGAATCACAGGGGCAGCCCACGGACTAGACGATTCCTGAATGATGCCCTTATGCAGCATGTCGCGAACTTGTTCTTCGATTGTTTGGCGCTCTGATGGGGATACACGATAAGGCTTCTGGCGGATTGGATCAGCAGTTCCTGTATTGATTCGGTGCTGAGTACGGGACATGGGAATCCGTGGTGGCGAGTCCCGAGAGAAATCGAAAGCCGCAGTATGTTTCGCCAGAACTTCCACTAAACTGTGACGGTCACTTGTTGACAGGGATTTGTTAATCATGGCAAGAAATTTTGTCTCATCTTCTTTTGAGCATGCGGTAGGCTGGGAATTGTCTGTGCTGAGCACGGCCACTGATTTAAAAGTGTCTTCGTCAAAGTTGGCAAGTTTTAGACCACGTGGTAATACAACAGGTTCGTTAGAGCAGTTAGTCATCCACAAAGAAGAATAGCCATTCATGACTGAGATGATGCAGCGGGGAATCAGAATACTTTTCTTCGCGCAGTTGAGGGTGTGATTCAACCACAGCGTCGAACGCATCACTGGCACAGCTGGAACTAACAACTCGTATAAACTCTGCTGACATTGCAGGAATGACTATGTCTTCCGAAACCGAAAGCGTGCTAGGATGGGTCCGCGAATTTTCACGCAAAGCAGATTCAATTCGAGTGCTCACAGAAATGTCTCCATTGCGAAAGTCGAGAGTGGCCCCACATAGCTCCAGAAAATCGAGTCCAAGAATTACGTCATGCGTTGATCGAGTAAGTACTGCGAATTCAGTTCGGAATGTGTGGCCGGCGATAACATGATTCACGGAACAGACTCCAAGTGGGTTAAGCGGTTCGCCACCAACACCACATAATGTTGTCGTACTATCCCAAGCAAACATAATTTTACGACCAAGGCAATTTTTAAAAGCGAGACTTATAATAGTAATAGTTGCACCTGTGTCCAACAACGCCATAGCACGTACACCGTCCACAAACACTTCAATTCGGTTCTTTAACATCGAAACGGGCAGAGGTATGGGTAAGCTAGAATCATTTGCGGCCTCACCTCCATCGGCCGCACTAACCAGTTTCCCGGAGGTGGCGAACGTCGTCGGGGAGAAGGGGATTGTCGTAGGCGCCGAGATGGTGGTGTCAGGCTACGGTCAGAGGCCGGTGATTCGTTTCGGTTCAGCACCATTCTGCGTTCTTGTCGGCTAGCTGTTGATCTGTACTCATTCCGGCCAGGTGTTCTATATGAATCATCATTTTCAGCAGGAAGCCTTGTACGGCAGTTCACCCACTGTCGGCGATACTGCTGGTACGGACGACGGTTGCGGCAAAAGCGGGAAATGTGGCCGATCATCCCACAGGCATAACACACTGGCTGCTCACGTTCTTTCGATGAATAAGGTTCGTCGTCGCTTGTATTAAACGTTTCATGCTCTGGATGTGGTCGACGAGGAGGACGAGAGTGCTCGCTGTTGTAGGTGTTGATGTTGAGAGGCTGGGTGTTCGGGCGATGAGCAGCAGAGCATCGGGTGTCCGAAGGAGACGTAGCAGAGGGATCATAACAGGTAGAAGATGGGCTGTCAGACGAAGAGGTGCCACTGTAAACGGGTCTGACGTGGCCACCAATATCTTGATGCCTCAGAAGCTCTTCGCAGACGATCTGTCGAATTGTATCCGCCATGCTCACCGTTTCAGACACATCCACACTGGCGACAGTTGTTACATTAGGCAACCGACCAAACCTCGGGATGATACGGCATCGCTTCAGACCTTCAAACGTGCGGCAGTGTTACGTCAGCGGTTGTATTCAAATCGCCCTTGCAGATGAAAAAGGTGTACACGTCTTGCGCTATTCCTTTGAGGAGGTGGCCCAATTTGTCTTCCTCAGTCATCCGAGCATCAACTACTCTGCACAGCTTGAGGACATCTTCTATGTAAGTTGTGCAGGTCTCCTCCGGTACTTGCGCTCGCTGAGCCAGAGTCTGTTCGGCGCTCTTTTTTCGAGCATCGGCATCGCCGAATCCCGCTCTCATTTCTTCCATGAAGCGATCCCAGGTGGTAAGGGATGCTTCATGGTTGTCAAACCATGCTAGCGCAATTTTTTCAAGAAAGAATACCGCATTCGCCAGCTTGGTATTCGCATCCCAGCGGTTGTATTTGCTCACCCGATTGTAGTGGGTGAGCCAGTCATCCACGTCTTCCCCAGGCTTGCCATAGAAGTGCCGGGGTTCCCGATAAGGCTGTGCAGTGGTCGGATGAGCTGCTGGCGTGTGCTGCGTTGAACCATCTGCTTGCGCCATCTCCGTCCGAAGGGGGGGTAGCCCAGCAATTCTTCTGCTCCGGCGAAGTAGGAGAGGTTCCGTGGTGATCTGTAGCCCGCAAACTCCACCACACTTGTTACGACGTTTATTTACACAGATGGTAGGATACGCTGGAGATTAGCACACCACAGCGGACAGACCCAGCTTCCTCGTCCTCTTCTCCTTATTCCGCCAAACCTCATCTTCCTTCAATAAGGACTGCGGGAAGTGCGTGACAATATGTCACTTTGCAAGCAGATGTGTGTAGGAGGGCAGTTTAACAAGCCGCGGCAAAATTGGTGACTATCTAATCATGCATTGAAACATTACTTAAAATGGCATCCAGCAGCAAAATCAAGTCGGTAAGGTTGGATAGAACCGTTTATTCAAACTTTGCAACAAAACAAGCTAAAAATCTATCTAATATATATATACATACCTGGAAAGTATTTCTGAAGTCGATTTTGGCAATGTTGACCTTTAAAACAAATGGCTACAAAAATAATGAAATAAATAGCCACCATAATCACTCCAAAATGGTAGGGCCCCTATCCTCCTAAGCGTTGGACTCTCAGATGTGCTGGAGAACCTCTCCCCATTTTAAACAGCTTAGATGCAAACTTCTGGGTGCATAAACTCTCCACGGGATTGCATATATTTATTATTAGTTAGTAAAAAAAAAAAATTCGAGCGGTTCAACGCTGATGAACCGAATGTGGAGCGAAAGCATTGGCTGACGGTTTCCTGCTCCTCTCGGTCAGCTTAAGGTCAGCTCTCCGCGGCGGCGCGCGCATGCGCAAGCGGGAACTACCCTTCTCCTCTGTAGTAACCGCAGCCAGCGGCGGAACCCGTGGCCCCCCTGCAGCGAAAACCGGTCTTGGCGCATGAGCATTGCCGCTCTTTTTCAGGCCCCGCGAAATTTGCAACGGCTTCGCTTCTCGGTCCATAGCACGCTCCGTATGAGCAGCCCTTCACTCTCGTTGATCATTCTCGTTTGTTCGGGTGTAGAAACCTTCCATTGGTGTGACATCGTCTCTATGCCGAACTCCGGGGCGCACCACCGTCAAAACGTTCGAACGAACCTTCTGTCCTAGCAACTCGCTTTTGTCGTTCGTCTCGACCAAGGTGGCAACTACCGAGTTATCACCAGCGGTTTCTTTGTCTTCTTCTTGTTGTCGTTGTTTCTCTCCAACAGCGAATCCGGTTGCCAGGCAACGGGACGCTCTTTCAGGCACCGGCGAAGTGTTCAAGGGTAGCGTACAGTGTACCTTTCGCTACAAAATTATGGATCACATTTAAGCTCCGTCTTAATGGTATGACGCGACATCGTAGGTTTCCAGCCCTCATATAAAGCCCCGCTTTGACTAAGCCGTATGAACGTGTCTGCATAGCCTAATGGTAACGTGAATTCAAATGTCATTGCAGGCTGATTCTAACGTGCCCCACCTACATGAAAGTAGAGGTTAAAGTTGGTTCAAGGGTTGCGTAGTGTAGCTTTCGCTACAGAACTGAGAAAAATACTGAGCCCGCTGAACGTTCACCACTTCACGTGACTGGCAAGCAGTACGTATACATTTAAGACACGAAATACACTATGAGGGATTAAACTTTCGCCACTGTAGTATGAGGAATGTTATACTGTTGGCGACATATATATATTTTTTTTTACCTCAAACAGTGTCCATTTGATGTAACAAATGGCTGCTGAGGAAGACATTTGAATGCAGCATTAGAAGTCTTGAAGTTGTCAGTTGAAAGAAACTGCAAGTTCGGTGAAAATACTGCTAACTGCGAGACTTTGGTATAGTAATAATAATAATAATAATAATAATAATAATAATAATAATAATAATAATAATAATAATAATAATAATAATAATAATAATGATGATGATGATGATGACAATGATAATGATGGTACTAGTAATAATAATATAATAATAATAAATGGTTCACGGGGTAGGAAAGCCGAAAATCTGCTTCTCTTGCCGACCATTGGTATTACTCCCCTTTTAGTAATGAAAATCTATCAGGGATCCGGGCAACATGCCTTCTAATAGGGAGTGCGCTAAAGTACATACTCCCTGTAGTCCCTTAGTATCTTTTTTTTTTTTTTGTAATGTTTAACTTGTGGCATCCCAGAGACTGTGGACCATGTATTATTGGTGTGCCCAGAGTATGCGAACGAAAGAAATGTGCTAGCTGCTTCCTTGAAGCATTTAGACAAGAGGCCTCTGTCGGAGGAACTGCTGCTGGGCGCTTGGCAGGACAAGGGGAAGGGCATCCAGGCAGTGCGCGCTCTTTGCCGTTATTTGAGCGCCAGTGGACTTGATTCACGTTTGTAAAGCAAGCTGCTGTGTCTGTATATATATTTCATATGCCTTCTCCCACATCGTCACCCATCATGACCTTCTTTCTTCTCTCCTTCCCCTTCCCCAGTGCAGAGTAGCAGGCCAGATTTGAATTATTCGGGCCAACCTCTCTGCCTTTTCCTATCAATAAATCCATCTATCTATCTTTTGTGCATTTGGGCACACTTTTTTTTTTTTTTCATTTTTGTTTGATTTGGGTGCACAATGCATTGTTGGTTTCTGAAATTTTATCCACAACCTCCGCAGGTCCCTCCCACTGCTCGTCGAGCTTGTTTTCCTTCGATGCTGTCAGCTGCATTACTCTATCTCCCACCGAAAACGATCGCTGCCGCGCGTTAAGGTCATAGCAGAGCTTGGCTTTCTGCAGGGCTGATCTCATGCTATTGCTTCGACGAGCACTTGGCACAACTGAAATAGTTCTAGCAGCTGATCCACATATTCGAGAAGAGAACAGTGGAATTCTCGCTCTTGCCCTCCCACTATTCGTTTATTAGAATGCATCTTGAAACCGCGCAAAAAGGCGCAAGGCACGAGGAAAAAACCAACAGGACAGAGCGCGGGACTTTAACTGGTTTAATGCAACGATGAGTCACATTTACACATTCATCATAATCACACTTCCATCACGTATAACACTACTGAACGGGGGTGTATGGGACATCATGCTATCCAGATATGCAAACTCTTTATCAGACAAGTTGACCGAGGTCTTGTGGTCTTGCTGAAACGAGCCGGATTCCTTCTTAAAAGGGGTCATGACAGCTAACATTTGAGCATAAACTGAATATTGCATTTCCCTTCACACACGTTAAATTGCAATTCCTCGAAATTTCTGTTCTTTCATTTCAGTAGATATGTTTAATTAATATTTTTGTTAATTCGAAAGCAACTCCCTGGTCTGGCAACCACTGGCCACTGACGTCACAACGAAACAGCATCCTCATGCCGTCCGTTATTCACCGTGTCGGCTGCACTCTTGCATGCACGCCGTGGGCGGAGATCGCTGAGAGCTTTTTTTTTTTCTTCTGCAAAAAGATTTTATTTGCATATTGTCTCTTTTCTTTGTGAAGCCTTTACTATAATATGCGACCTTAGTGATCCTCGGATTTCTTTTGGGCTTTCGTCTGGAGATTGTCGAGAATGCCGAAATCGATGGGCTTATGTTGTATTATTTAAAGATAGAATTAAAAGAATATTATTCGCACCTTATGATAGTCAGCTTGTTTTAGCAACAAGCGCTCCCGGATATAAAAAAGGTGCACGTCCAACGTTTGCTTCCGCCTTGAGAGCCACGAGTAGAGGAATGGGTTAGCGTTGTTTTGCTGATTGCTGAGCTATTGTCCGTCGCTCTTTCGGTCCAAAAACTAGGAGGAAAACCCAAACAAGCATACACTGACGCGAGAGCACATCTTGCGATATATAGAGGAGCAAAAAAAAAAAATACTTTTGAGCGACACGGTACCTCTTGACTTGCTGTTATATGCGCATGTTAGCCAAACTGGTAATTTTGACTAACATTTCGGCAATTTCGGCTGGTAAAGTATTTTTGAAAACAATGTTCATTCTGTCCACGGCCAGAGGAAGAATACATGTGCCACCGCCTCCGTTTCAGTTCCGTCATCGCAAAATCCAACACGATTCGAATGCGCTTCACTGCCGCACCGAACAAAAGCCTCCCAGCCCGCCATCTCCGTCTCCGTCTCGCCTCCCCGCAGCCGCGTGCGCGTGACTGCGACCGATTCCTGAGACTAATCTTGCGTTTTCAAGTGCTTGTTCAGCAAATAAAGTGCTTTAACGTAATTATACACCGTTTAATATTTAGTGTATGTGCCCTAAACTGCCACTGGAATGCGCCGATTCGAGGACTGATCCGCCATTGTGTTTCTTTACATACCTTTAAGCAGATAAACGAAGGGGAAATGAGGGTGCTCGTTATAATACATGAAGTAAAGAAGCCATAGTCGGCGAGGCCAAGGAAAGCATTAGGGATTGTACTTTATGTCTTTTTTTAAATTTTACTTCGGTAATTACATAAATTAGTAACGTTATCTGTTTAGGGAAAGATAATTAAACACAAAGTAGAAGAAAAAACAACGCGCCGATGGTGGGAACCGAGCCCACGACCTCCGAATATCGCGTCCGGTGCTCTTCCACCTGAGCTACATCGGCCGTTGTCCCACCTGTTACTTTCTTGGGTATTAATGTTGCCTGTATACGAACCTTGCGAGTGTTCACCAGCGCCACCCTCAACCATAGCGGTGGACGTGGAACGTCCTGTGTTACCGCCAGCGTTACGTGGAATGTGATCAAGAGCGAGGGCGAAAGCTGTGCTAGAACCCTTTCACGCTACCTATGGCTTCAAGACTGCCAGAACCGAGACCCCTGTAAGCTACAAGCAGATAAACGAAGGGGAAATGAGGGTGCTCGTTATTATACATGAATGAAAGAAGCCAACAGTCGGCGAGGCCAAGGAAAGCATTGGGAATTGTGCTTTATGTCTTTTTTTTTTAATTTTTACTTCGGTAATTACATAAATTAGTAATGTTATCTGTTTAGGGGAAAGATAATTTGTGTTTAATTATGTCTTCTCCTAAACAGATAACATTACTAATTTATGTAATTACCGAAGCAAAAAATAAAAATAAGACATAAAGTACAATCCCCAATGCTTTCCTTGGCCTCGCCGACTGTTGGCTTCTTTTCTTACATACCTTTGTATATTACCGGGTGTATGCTGCTCGTTCGAGCGGCATAAAATGCAAGCTAGCTGAGCTAGCAATACCAAAACTGTAAACTTCTTTCCTCATCAATTGCACTTTTATTTGTTTACAAACTACAACAGCACTGCAAGAAGCGCTGTGGATGCTAGTCTCCTGCCTGCGCCGGGTATACACGCAAGCGGCGAGCTGCCGGCTACGCTTGCCAGACATGGCCACATCGATGCTTCCCGATCAGTGTGCACGCGCTTTGTGATGAAAGCAGTCGTCGAACTGGGGTCGCTACTGCCATAACCACGCTCGGTGGCCACATACTCTTACAGCTGGTACTTGTGAATGCGTGCTCCGTAATCACCGAAACTTGTTTCGGCGATTATGGATTACGGCGATCGCGCGGGTAGGCGGGGTTCGGGCGTACTCGAGCTAAGCCTAAGCCTCATGGAACGGGCCGACATTTCGGCGCCGACTGATATTTCTGGCCAAGGTCATTGCTGATGAGAAGTGGAAACATATAAAGTGTAGCTGTTTGTTTTCCTATTTCTAACACGGTTAAGAAGACAAGCGCAGATATAAAGGACGTTAACTTATCGGGGGTCAGGTTTTCGCTCGGCCTGCGTTATGACAAAAACAGATCGGACGACCGTCCGCTGACCAGCTCCGTCGTCATCGCGGGGCCGAAAACCTCACACTATGGCGATAGGCGACAGTTGGTCGTGCTGGCGTTGTCGCCGGTGTAATGCGACAGATCAGTGCGTCGATAAGAAGGAACCTAACCGCGTGGCATGCGAATGTGCCTTATGCTGAAGAAAACATACCTTAGTCTATATCGCTTTTTAGCAGTAACAGTTTCATAGAGCCCTTCTGCATGGACAACTACTGTGTCAATCGTCCACCAAAGAAAAAAATGGCTGGGGCTTAGCTTTGGTCAAGCCTGGTAGGTTGCGAATACTAGCAGCAGCGAGCCGACGCATCTTCTCTTGCGGAGGCATGCCGGCTGACTTGGCAGCCGGCTCCGCCACCTACCTCTCTATTGTGGCGTCAAAGCGGGCGCAGCGCCTGCAACAGAAGGAACGCAATGCGCCGCGTCTTCACGTGTGGCTACCGGCCGCCGCTGCGCGACGTCTAGACTTGGTAGCCCGTCTCTCGCTCCTGGTATGACGGGTCTAGGGATTCTACATAGGCAACCTGCAATGAAGTTTGCTGAGACATGTGGCGCCACCTGGCGGCCGACGGGAGCTAATACTGAGGCGGCGCAGAAGCTGACGCCGTATATGTTGCGGCCGCTGTGTTCCTTCTGCGTTCGCATTTTGTTATCCCAGTGAGTGTGATTGACTCATTTAGTGACTTCAGTGGTCTCGTGCGATGCTTCGACTACTACGGATGTGAACAAGAATAAAAATAAGCGCAAGGGCGGCGAGAAAGACTACCACAATCACGAAGGAGACCTAAGCGTACCGCTTGCTGGGTGAACCTGGGGAGAATGATGAGAGGAGATATTGGCTGCGAGAGAGTAATGTAACTGAAATTCGTTTTGTTATGGGGCCATTGGCGTACAGACGCCAAGAAGCTAAAATAAGACGATTGCCCGTGAGCGGAGGAAACGGTATAAACTTCTGACTCGGGGAGTCGCACGCTGGTTGGGGCACACTACTCAGTACGCGCTGTAAAATTTGGCGTGTACTGGTATATTCTGTGCAAGATCGAGTGGCATACGTCCAGAAAATCAACAAAGCCGTGCAGCCGCAGCATCGTATTCCAGCCGCATTTCAACGGAGGCGAAATAAAAAAAAAAATTGTTCGTGGATCTGTGAACCGGATTTCTAATGCGGTGTCTATTCGGAACCACAAAGCCAAAATATCTTCAAAACTTCCAATTACAGATTTCAATAAGCGTATTTATCTGTAAATTAGTTCTCAAGGTGCTGAAAAAGTCGAAGTGGCGGAGTGTAGAGGCCCGTGATACTGTGTACGCTGAGAATGGAACTTCGTTCTATTGTTCGCGCCAAATATTTCTTTCACCGACTGCTCAAGCTACTCAGGAGTCTCTTGTCTCAGACGATAGAATATTTCGTCATAAGTAACAACAGTAAAAAATTCTAACTCTTAACGACCTCCGTTACGAAAGCTTTGCCGTTGAGTGCCAGCATTTCCCGCCGGCTTTCCCCAAGCTTGAGGTACGTCAGTTATTGCATGTCAGTTATTGTTGTTGTTAAGGGCTTTATTTTTCCAACGGTGTAGGAGGCCCCCTACACCCCGCCCCCGGCACGCACAGTTTCCTTGATGCACGTACGCTACAACCGCACAGTGCTTGCAATCGCCACGACATCCGTAGCGGGTACCGCACCATGCCTCCTGTAACTTCCGCGGCACTGTCGAAAGCTGCACCACGAACAAAAGTGTTCGTCATGGTATTAAACTTTAAAGCAAAACCGCGAGGAAATTATTATGCTGCTGTAATCAAACAGCAAGAACAAAAAAAGAAGAAACGGCGATCAATCTCTTCTCAGGTCCTCTCTGCACTTTCAATGTTTGGGTATGAGGTGTGAGCGCAATAGGTGAATGAAAAGCTACGTTTACAACATTTTTCATTCATTTATTTATTTCTTAATTCATCATCACATATCCGACTAATGCCCTGAGAGAATAAATTTCGTTAAAAAAAATTCCGTCTACTCACGCGACATTCAAAGCTGTGCGCGCGGGTGTTCCGTCGCGAGCAGTGCGCACTTCGCGGTGACGTCGACACCGTTCACGTTTTAAACATGAGCATTCTCGAACAGGCGGTGTCCTTTCGTCAGTATTGGTTTTCGGAAGTAGCTCTCAAGACATTCGATTGCCTTAAAACCGCAGAAAATGAGAGCCGAGATGCTTCTAGCCGTACAACGCGAACGCAACCCGACCGCGCCGGCCTACTCAGATTACTCGGCGCCGCCGTTGGCGGCGCTGAACGCTGCGCTCCACTAGCGCCGCCTGGCCACTGCAGGTTGCCTATGCTTCACATGTAGGCTTCCTAAGCTACCTGCGCATGAAGCGCCGCCATTTCGCTGCGCATCTCTACGAATTCGGGGGAGAGAGAGGCAGGGTGCGAGAGGCGGGAGAGGAGGCTACACATAGCCCAGCTGCCTACCTAGTTCTATGATTTTTTGGAAGCCGCAGCCGTCGGTGACTCACTGCCGCCAAGCTTCGGAAAGTCCTCAGCCTGGAGAGCCGGAGCGCCCAGGTCCTGTGAAGTCTTCTTTGGCGACGTCCTCGATGACGCCTTCTTAGAGGATGAAAGTGGCCTCGGATTCGCCGGCGCACCGCCAGCCTTGCCGCTGGAATCATCTACCTCCTGGCGCATTGCCCGGCGACTGGGGATGATTTGTTGCTGGGGGCGCTTTGGGGCTGCGGGCTTGCTGGAGCCTACGAAATTTTCCTTTGCAAGCCTGCCATTCCGCGAGGTGGGCTTCTCCGCAGACCATCCAAGCCGGCTTGCACTCTAGGGGTGCTATGCCATCGGCAGCCATTCCTACGTTTTGACCGCAATGGCCGCAGCGTTCCTCTACCGGACGAGGGTAGATGGTCACCAAGTGTCCGATGGTTCCACACCGGTAACAAACAGGGATGGTGCGCTTGTACTCCTGCACTGGTGTGAGCGCTGAGTTGTAGAGGACAAAGTGTGGCACCTTCCTGTCCACGAATGTGGCCAGCGCAACAGACAAGCTTCCGAACTTGCGGACGAAAGCGATTTCTCCGTCGTGCCAGTTGAGTTTTTCGCAGAGAATAGCCGAGGTTTCTCGCTCGTGGACGGTGATGACACTCCGGCACACCTCCGTAGAGTTTTGCATGGTCAATGAGAAGAAGTGATTCCTCACTTGAGTTCAGAGTGAACTCCCATGCCAGCTTGCTGGCCGTGGAGACGTCTTGTGTGGCGCAAAGAAGGATGTTCTCGTCCCAGTGGGGCAAGATGGTGAGGGCATTGACCACTTCGGCGCCAACATAAAAGGTAAGGGATAGGCCTAGCTCACCGGGCTTGAAAACTTGGCGGAAGTCCACGGTGACCGGCGGCTTCACTACTACAATGACCTCTTCCTTCTCGATCGAAGCAAGGCATCCTGAGTGGACGCCACGATAGCTTCTGTGCTAGCGGAGCCGCCACGCCGACATCGACAGCACGAGCAATTTGAGACGCCGCGTCTGTGCCGGTGGCGACGCAGCTCTCTTGGTGCGTTGGCCATGCATGCGCAAAGTGATCAACGTGAGCGCACTGTCGTCAGAAATAGCGTCTGACGATTGCGCAGTGTCTTCAGCAGCAACGGGGGAGCTTTCGGTCCATGACAAGGTAGATAGATCGTAACCCCAAAGAGCTCAGGCCGCCATGTTGGTCGGCGGCTATGGGGAGTCCCCATACGGGGCGATGTTGACGCTATAGCTCTCGCTATAGGCTTAGCAGCTCCCTCGAGGCAGAATCAGACATCGGACATAAAATGTCCAAAAAGATCTCACCTGGGTTAAAGAGGTATCCTAGTGGTCCTGGCAGTTTTGGGAAGAGAATATCCGCAAAATGTTCAGGGTGCAACAAAAATTTTCGACCTACTCGACGAAAATCGCGGGAGCCGATGTGGAGCGCGTGCACTCACCGACGTCGCAGAACACATTCCCATGGAAACGTGGCCGCCGCGGTCAAGGCACTGTGATGAACTTGCCCTCGTCCCAATCGGAGGAACTGGTTTAACAGGTGCACATGTTAACTTAGTACCACCTCTTCCGCCGGAGGATGTGAAAATGAGGAACAGGTGAGTAGTGTGTGTAGAAATTCAGCAGATTTTCCACAGAGCTTACAGGCGGAAGGAAATTAGGCAGGAAAGTGGGCGGGGATAATGGCTGGGGCATGGGGCTGTGTGCGTTTGTAACTTGTGCCGATGAGCGCCTTTGAGCGACTTTGAGGGTCGGGGCAGGGGACACGTGTGTTCTCTTTTCTTTGCGGTAGTGTGTAATGATGTCGTGAAAGGACAGCAGGCCACAGCTAGCAGTCAAGGAAGTCTCCTTCTCGAGCCAGGAAAGTGGGACATCTGGCAAGTCAGTGAGCCTCCTGGTGACAAGGAAATGCCGAAAATGCTGTTGTTCAAATAAGGGTGAAGGATTGTCGGGGTTGCCAAAAACGCAAATGTCGTTGGGTGGGGTTGGCGGGAGGAAGGGGGGGGGGGGGGGGGTGCGGAGTAGACTATGTCATCGGTAAAGTCCCACAATTACAACAAAGGTGCCATTTGTTGTGCAGCAGAAGGACTAATCAAAAACTGCCGGAGAGTAAGGCTAGTAAAAATATTTGGTTTCCTGTACACGAGGGAAATGGGGGAAACGAGAAGGCGACCCAATATGCCCGAGCTCTAGCAAACCGGTAGGGATCAGATAGCTTCTTGGAGTCCCCTTTAAACGAAACCTACACATACAAGAAAAACACCAATCATCTTAATGAGGCGCGGAAACTTTACCCTCCACCTCGCCGAGACCTTACCAGAAAATAGTCCAGAAACATATACGTAGAGCCCAAACTGGGACAGTCATAATCGCATTCGATCAAAAATTACGAAACAGCCATCGATCCCAACTGCTTGCACTGCGGTCACAAAGCGACAGAGCACTTCAGATATATTGGACAGTAAGGCAAAGCCACCACTGAAAGACCATACTAGCACCCTCACAGGGGCCTAGCTTGGGCTCCTGAGAGAGCCTGACAAGAACAGACCTTTTTCAGAGGGCCACTGAGCCCATGCTACTGATCTTGTCGGTCAATAAAGTTCCTCCAGTCCAATACAGCTGGGTGAGGGTTGCCTCCTCTCTTCTCCTTCCTCCCTCACCAGCACCGCCGACAAGCAGGAACTTAGGCATCAACACGCCCTTTTGCGAGCTCAAAAGAAAAAAAAAAAAACAAAAAAACTAGCCAGCGATCTTTAACTCATGAAAACGAAACTTCTTCCTCCTAGAGCGACGAGGCGAAAAACATGACGAGGAAATTCCTACTCCTATGGAGAGTCGCTTTGCAACCATGGAGTCACCGTTACGACTCCGCTCGTTTTTGAATTAGAACCGTCGTCTGCGTCGGTCGTCTGCGTAGCCTAGCGCTGTGAATTCTCTGCGTGTTGGCTTATCGGTACGGGTGACGACCGAGATCAAAACACAATTGACTGATCTCCCAAAATTATCCATCACACTATCACGCATCAGACTGAGAGTGCCGTCGCACAAGTGACACAAACCGTAACTCACATTATCTGAAAAGGGATGCAAGAAAATATGGGCGTCCTTAAACGCGTAGGCACCATGAGGAACCTTAACCACCCCTCAAAATTTCCCGATGAGTCCGACTTTCTGAAGACACTTGCCCGTTGACTGGGTAGTCTTCACAATGTAACCGTATACCCTCCGCTCAGACCGTGGCCTCTAAAACTATAAGTCGAGAGCCAAAACTCAGCAGCTTACACTAACACAGTGGAACTGCAGAGGTCTCAAGAACCACGAGATGCGGGCTGAACTCCGCCTCTACCTTGAGACCTTTGAATTCCTCGTAACCCGGCGCAGGTGTCAAGCTCACAAACTACACTGCATTTAGACAGAGCCCGCAGACATGCAAACTTGTTCACAAACAATATGCTGTGCAAGAGGTCACGCACTCCCCGCAAGACTAACATTCTTGTACACGATGGTGTCGGTACTGCCCTTAAAGCGGTCTGATGCATCACATTCTAAACATTTACAGCTCCGATACTTGAGGACGTTACGTCCAGAGAAATTTTCACTCAAGCTGTACAAGTGGCGGGAATTAAGGGGCCCTCTTCTGTTTGATTTCAATATTTCGAGCAGGCTGGGGGATTCATCGGGAGGACACACGCATGGGAGGAAGCTCACGGAACTTCGTTCCTGACATGCCCTCCACACTGACCCCGCTAATCCAACACGTGTGTCGGAAATTCGATTCAACGAGGCACTTGCCCGGAGCTCACCACGCGCCCTGCCGACTGGCTGAATATAGAGGAGACTCAGTAGTGATAATTGTATAATCAACACAACCATTTACACGTGTCAGCTGAAACGCCCACAAACAGACGTGTCTCAGACTGGACAACTTTCCTTATCTCTCTGATATGATACCTGGTGCAAATCACTCACATCTGCTCTGAGACAATACGAAAAGCATGATACAGCTCAAAGAAAGGCAAACGGACGCGGATAACGATCTCCTAAGTCTTTGGGATGTCCACCGCAGTATCAAAAAGATGAAAAAAAAAATTACAAGGGTTCAACGCTGCTGAACCAAATATTGAGCGAAAGCATTAGCTACGGTTGACCGAGCGTTCTTCTTCTCTTTTTCTTCTTCCTCAGCCCACATATAAAGTCCTGCTTTAACCAACCAATACGAACGTGCCTTAATTAGTGGCCTATAGGGGTAGTACGTGAATGCCAGGGTGCTAGCAGGCTGATTCTGACATAACCGTCTCATGTGAAACGAGAGACCCAAGTTGGCAGCTCCTGCCGACTGCTTGATTTTGTAGCCCAGCTCTCACCCTAGTGTCACGTAGAGTGTGACGTCACAACGTCAAGTGGGTAAGATGTGGCTATCGGCCGCGCTACGCTGAAGGCTCAAAACTTAGAGTAGTGTTGCTTTCGCAATGAAACAGAAACTTAACAGATGCCTAAGAAGCCCATCCTCGTACTCACAAAGCTATATAGCGCGAATATGCTGCTCAGCTAACAGATACTAACTGGGTGGACAGGTGCAACAGGGCTGAGCGCCAGCTCAGGAAGCGCGTCCTCGAACTCACACAACAAGCACGAATATGCTGCTCAGCTAACAGACACTAACTGGGCGGACAGGTGCAACACGGCTAAGCGCCAGCTCAAGATTCACATACTCGAACTCCCACAGCAAGCGTGAATATGCTGCTCAACTATAGCCGACACTAACTGGGTGGACGAGTGCAACACAGCTAGCGCACGTGCTTAGGGACCGATACATGTGTACCACCAAGGACACCCAGGCAATTGCCTACACGTAAAGTGCAGGCAAAGAAAATACTGAGATGGATGCCCCGTTCCAGCTCCACGACCTCCGCGCGTCCTTAAGATGAAGCGCGGCTCTGCACTCGGCCGCTACAAGGTTACGGACAAGCTTTTGGTCAACCTTTCCGAGGCAAGCTATATGCCGTGCTCATCAAATGCATTAATAATATTTGGGAGGGAGGCTCCTCTCCCTCTCGATTGAAAGTCGGCTCTCGTGACCTTCATTCCGAAGGCCGGCTAACCTATTAATGTGGAACCTTTGCCCCATCTCCCTCACATTTTGTGTTGGCAAGTTGATGGAGACGATGGTGCATGAAAAAAAAAAAAAGACTCACCGAATTTCAGGAAGCGCTTCACATTGTTGCGGACACCATGTACGGTTTCCGCAATCCCAAATCAGCACAGGAAATACTTTTGGAGCTCCATCACGACATCTTAGACAATGTCGAATGTTCCCTCGACAAGGTGGTCCTGACCTTGGATTTTAAAAGCGCATTTGACAATCTCAAGCGGGAAGTAATCCTCGACCACCTCAATCGCACCAACTGTGGCCACAAAACATTCAACTATACATACGACGATTTCTTAAAAAACGCCAAGCCTATATACATACAAGATGTGCAACCATCGACTCGATGAGAGGACCTCAAAACATGGTCTTATCTCCCCTCCTTTTCAATTTGATCATGCTTCATCTTCCTCTCAAATTGGCTCCTTTTCCCGGGATACGTACATCACGCTTTTTACGAGGATGATATCGCAATCTAGGCCACGTAAGTCCCAATTTGGGTCGCATGGAGCCCTGTCCGCAAATCTTGTCTGCAAGCAACGGCGGCCGTAGACGACGACTACGCGACCTACTGCAGACTCCAGTGCGCCACACCTAAATCTGAATTTTTGCACGTACGCCCCTCCCCTCAAGACAGAACTCAGCTTCGCATCAGTCTCCTCCCAGGACCGATCCGAACGGCCAACGAGATCTGCGTTCTTCGCTTCTTCATACGCCACACGCAGGGCCGATACCACCCAGGCAAAACTGCGCATGGTTGGAGACAAGGTGGGCTGCATATGGTCCACCAGTTCTCAAATAAGCGGGGTGGATTACGAAGCAAGGATGCACTTCAGCTTGCCCATGCTTTCGTAACGAATAGAATCCTCTACTCGACCACCTACTTGTACCTGCGCAAACATAACGATAATCAATCGGAGGCCACCCACGTAAATGTCATCAATCGGGCTCTCGACCTCCCGGTCTACCGTCCAGCCAAAGATTTGTGGCCGGGCGTGGTGAACACCTTCTGGGAGCTTCGAGAAGCCCATTAACTCAACCAATGCAGGCGTCTTGTACAGTCCATGTCTGGTCGCCAACCCTTGGACCGGCTACACATCAAACATAAATGCCAGATTTAGAGTAGGATGAGAGTGCCAGAACCCTGGATACGCGCCCTCCGGGTTCGACCCCAAGATGTTAAAAAAAAAAATCATATCGGTCGTCGTCAGGCGCGCAGGGAAGCGTTGGAGCGATACTGGTCACCAAAAACACGTGTATTACGTGAACGTTGCCGGCCCACATCACTGGGGGTGACTGCAGTCGTATACAACACAAACACAGTTAACCGGCTAATGTGCAGCACAGCGCACGTGGAGGAGACCGCCATCGCTCTTGCTCACAATATTCCCAAGTCGAAACACGACATCATCGACATGCGAAGGCACCTTGCTGGGGTGGGCTCACGCGTGCCCGGCGCACACTGCAATCTAGCCGCCGATACATAGACCCATCTCCTTATAATCTGGTTTGGGCCCCCGGCCACTATGGTCTCCAGGGAAATGAACTATTAAATCGATCAGGCGTCCCGCGCACTTTCTTTCCGGGCTATCTCCTGTTCTTGGAAGCCTACTCTCAATCAGACAACCTCGCTCTTACATACAGACATCACCGATTACTACAAAGAGGAGCACGGGAGCTCCCCGGCCCTTTGTAAAAGACTTGATCGCTCTGACGAGCGCCTCCTCATCAATATTCTCACCAACACTGTACTGTACCCGGCAGTGCTTAAGCATTTCAACACATCCTTTGACAGCGTGTGCCAGTGCTCTGGGTAGGTGGCTGGCTGCCACCTTCCATGTGATCTGGGCGTGCCAATCAAATTCGTCTACTCCTGCGCGGCCGTCAAGTCTTCAAGGCTCAAATGGCCTTAATAGGTTTAACGGATGCGATCGGGGTTGCTTGCCAATTTGGGCTCCGGAACTAGGGGCTCCATCTAGTATTGTGAGCAGAGGGGGCCAATGAGGCCCTAACCCAATCACCTCTTTGCAACCATTTAATGGGAAATAAATGTTCTAACTACCACCACTTCCATTGAAAAGGTGCTGCCGCGGCTGGGCGGTAGATCCGCATCCTCGTGCACAGAAGTCGAGCGCCCTAATCACTGCACCACCGCGGTGGGGTGAGTAAAATGATGACAGTTCTGGGGATCTTTAATGCGCGCTGACATCGTACAGCACATAGACGCATTTGCGTTTCACCTCCATCGGGACGTGACCGCCGCGGTCGGGTTCGCACCCCGGGCTCCATAGGCTCAGTAGTCGAGCGTTTTAATCACTTAGCCACCACGGAGGGCTAACATCATCGTGATCATCATCATCATCATCATCATCATCATCATCATCATCATCAGCAGCAGCAGCAGCAGCAGCAGCAGCAGCAGCAGCAGCAGCAGCAGCAGCAGCAGCAGCAGCAGCAGCAGCAGCAGCAGCAGCAGCAGCAGCAGCACAGCAGCCGGACTATACCCACTGCAGGGCGAAGGCATCTCCCATTTTCCCCAACTTGTGCTGGTATACATCCACTTGACCCCTGCGAGCTTCTTAACCTCATCCACCCCTAATTTTCGGCCGTCTCCTTCTACGCTTACCTTCTCTCGGAATCCAGTTTTTTATCCTTTACGAATATCGGTTATTCTCTCTTAGCATTACATGCCCTGCCCATGATCCTTTCTTCTCCTTAATCTCCACTAGAATGTCATTAACTCGAGTTATTTCTTTGACCCACTCTACACGCTTCCCATCTCTTACAGTTACACCTTCCATTTTTCGTTCAACATGTTTGCAGGTCCCTAACGGACATTTTTACCTGCCACTTTCACAAGTCACCCTACTTCTTGCTCTTGCTACCTATACCGTGATGACTCAGTGGCTATGCATGCTTAAATCTGCCACTCCTATACTCCTGCTGCTATCATTCTCACGGCAGACAAGGATAATTATGATGTGCGTTTCGCGATTCCGGGCATGGCGCATCGAGTGTTAGCCCTATAGGAAAGGCCAAGCCGAACAAACTAATTGTTTATAAATGTAAAAAAAAGAGGGCTTCGTCTGATGCATTTATTTTTGCGACAGGTTGTATCGCGCTTTCGTGTTCCTTCGGCATCAAAAGTATGCACTTTTAAGGAGAGTCATGCAATCACGGTCGGGCCGTCTGCTTTCCGTATTTGTTTGCTCGTCTGAAAACATCACTTGTTCAGTGACGGGGTACCTGCGAGAAGTGGCGCCCTTTTAGAGGATGTTGCACGTGCGGCTTTCTATGGACTACCTGAGTAATCGAGGAAAAAAAAAGTATAGAGACTTAGTGGACATGATTCCAGTACCGACGTAACGTTTGCCGCACTGCGGAGGCCCAGGAGGAGACGTCCTCGAGAGAGTTCAACGAATTACCGCTGTAACAACCCTTTTCTTCAAACTTCACACTAATAAATTATCAGTCAAAACATGGATGCATGACAAAGACCTTTCTGTCCCTTGGTCGACTAACTTCCATCTGTAAGAAACCTGAAACAATAGAACACGCGTTTTTTGGATTGTTGGGAGGCGATTTTTTCCGAGATATATCCTTCAGAGAACGTTAAGAAAGAGTTTCCGTTACATCTCTATGGCATTAGGTTCTTACCTGTAGAAACGGATGAGATTCATTTTGATGCTATTAGTCTCCTGGGCCTCCACAGTTCGCGGAAAACGAGGATGCAGTACAACAACGCAGGTATCGAAGTGCGATCTGTATACGTGAGCCCTTCGTTGAAAGTGTCATACGGTTCAGAGAAACGCGTCGTGTACTTACTGACCAGCCTTCATGAATTGGAGTGCTTGATGAACTGGTGGTGTTGAAGAATTTTTAAAACTGTCACGTCAGTAAATGTGTTGCTGACGTGTTTTACAATTACGTTTTGTGTCAGTACCAAAGAAAAGAAAGAAATCCCGGGAGTGGCGCAGTTGGTTAAAACGATCGGCTGGGGATCTGAGGGATGGAGGTTTGATTCCCGGCGGAGGCTGGATTTTAGGGCGAAAGCCTTTAATGGCTCATGCTTTCGTGGACAAAGTGTGTCCCGCTTTTACAGTGTTCTGATTGGCCGAGGCGGGATGCATCCCTGCCATCTGCAATGCCGCACTTGAACGCGCGCCAAGGAACGCCACGCGACCGGAGCGATGGTGTACCGTCCAACTCAAACTTCCATCGGCGCGTTGTTTTTTCCTTCCGCTTTGCATTTAATGCTCTTTATTCCAATAATCAACACAAGACAACATTCCTGTAAATGTCAACAGTATGAATAATAATAATAATAATAATAATAATAATAATAATAATAATAATAATAATAATAATAATAATAATAATAATAATAATAATAATAATAATAATAATAATAATAATTAAAAAAACGTTTGCCTTGTACTCCGAGACTGTTCGCTCCTTTAATTGCCGGAGGAAGTGTGATAGATACTGCGCCTCTCCTTTCCTGTAAACTAATTATAATTATATGTAGCACTGCAACGAACGCCAATAAAAGAAGTCTAATCTTGTCTATCGTTCCTGCCATCTGCAATCCCACACTTGAACGAGCGCCAAGGAACGCCACGCGACAGGATCGATGGTGTACTACCGTCCAAACGCACACGTGTCGCAGAAAATGTGGCAGATACTGCGCTTCTCCTTTCCTGCAAACCAATTTAATTTTATGCAGCACTGCAACGAATGCCAACAAGAGGCTAACGATGGGAGGCAAATTATAGGACTCGGAAAGGTAGGCTTTCGCCATTCTCCTCTTAAGAGACCCTCTATTTTTTTTTTTCTGATGACGTCAACAGGATGATTGACATGTGGAGTCCCGTGAAGAAGTGAGGCACTTCTCGCGGACGCACGAACGGACACGCTGGCGACTAATGAGCCACAAAAGGCTTTCGCATTAAAATGAATGATTGGCTTCAGATACGGAGCTTTTAGTGTTTTCTTTTGTACAGCAGCGTACACATGAAGTGTGTGAGACTTTTTTGCCCTTCAGTATTCGCGCAGCATCTGGTTTCTGTTTTCATTCAAGTTATTGGCACGGTTTCCATAAAGTAGCCAAGAGACCATAGCGTCCACGTCTTGCGTAATGTCACCACTCTTAAAAATAACGCAGGTCGTCGAAATGATCCGGAGCCCTCCACTACGGAATCCCACATTTGTCACGTCCCCTTGGAATGTTAAACCATATAAACAAAGCAACCTTTCTCATGTGATCCAAGACCTGTCCGACTTAATTTGTGCTTCATTCGTATCTAGCTTCGTGGTTGGGGAGCGACTAAAATATCGATCAGTGCGTTTTGAACGTCTCAGTTTCGGAAGCGATCGTCGCTAGAACAAAGCAACCTTTCTCATGTGATCCAAGACCTGTCCGACTTAATTTGTGCTTCATTCGTCTCTAGCTTCGTGGTTGGGGAGCGACTAAAATATCGATCAGTGCGTTTTGAACGTCTCAGTTTCGGAAGCGATCGTCGCTAGTCTTGAGTAGTGGAGAGCCACGACAACAATGCAAAACGCGGAGAGATGATGCAAAATTTTCCTGGAATATCTTGCCGTACCTCCTGGGCAGGATGCATGCGTTTTGGGGTGCGCGAGTGAACCGACGAGCCAGTGCGTCTCGGTATGCCGCGAGCGTGGGTGCGGAACAAGCCGTGGTTTGTTGCACGTCCGCTCCAGTGAAAGCTATTTGTGAACACGAAAGAAGAGAGCGAGGCATGTAAGACCAGAATGAGCGCAGCGCGCGTGCACGCGCTGCGTAAAAGCCAAGGGAGAACGGGGCGGTTCGTATTTCGTCGACGCCGCGGTATGTGATCGACACATCGGACGACGCATATGTCGGCATTTCGCAAGATCCGCGAGGGAAAGAAAAGAGGGAAGAAAGCATCGATTGTGCAGCAGCGCGCAGTCAGCAACGAGGAAGTGAGAAGGACGGACGTGAGACTATCGGAGCAGCCGTGTCGGCATTTGCAGCAGCAGTAGCCCCCTTTGATTTACGCCGTCGCGGCGGCAGTGTCCGAGAGGCGGCAGCGGTGTCGCCGCCGCGCGGCCAAAGAAAGCGACCCTCTCCTTTATCTCGTCGGCGAGAGGAAATCGTGCAAATCCGCGCGGCCGACCGGCGGCAGACCGGCGGAGTCCTCTCGGCGAGTCACGTGTCGGCCCCAGGAATGCGAGGCACGCAGGGGGCGGAGCGTGCGTCAATCAAGCGCGTCACGTGACCGCACTGGAATGTCAACAATGTGGAAGGTGGGAGGAGCTTGTACGCCACTCAAACTTGGCTCCCGGGCGCTTGTTCATGGATTCCCGAGGAAACTGTTTCTGAACGAATACAGTAGACAGTGACCATGTCGCGGTGTTTTCGGCGACGGCCAACGGCCCTGTGCTGTGCTTGAAGTGTTTTCGTGGTGAAGAAGCCGGCCGACCGCTCTAAGGATACCATGCCCGCTCGGTCCTACGTGTAAATGATCTGCGCCGTGGTCCGTCGGAGACCATGTTTGGAAGTGCAGTGCCGCGCGTCGTTGTGACTAGTGCACGTTGTGGTGACGCTCGGTGCTCTGGATTACACGTATCCCGGTAACCACGTAGGTAGGTGCGAGCGCCTTTCCTTGGTCTTGCGCGCTGTCCGCGAACGCGCTTTCTTGGTGCAGCCCGGGCGGTGAGGGCTAGCCAACATGGCGACTGCCGAGGCAGCAAATTGGGGTTGCCCGTGCGTTGTCTCCGAGCGGCCGCGCAGCTTTCGGAATGCACGGCTCACATCGGCACACTCGACGGCACGATGCTGAGCGACGCCGTACTATCCGATCGCTGCCCGTGGCACGTGCACGGACGCCGACCGTGCGTGCCGCGGTCTGCTTCGGGATATCACATTACCAGTGGTGCAGCGCGCTTTATTTTGCGCCGTGCCAGCAGATTCGAGTCCGTAATGTGCGCTGTGAAGCAGATATTCAGATATGTGCTTTCTGTTTCAAAGTGATATTTGTTTCCTGTCGACGCGGGCGCGCGTTGAAGCGCTCGCTGTCGACCGGCAGAAAGTTTATTCATGCTAAGCCTAACGGCGACTCGGTTTCGCTCGCGACGCGCTCGGTTCTGCCGCGTCGGGGGCTCGTGGCACGCTCAGGACGGCCGGGTTTTCATACGCGCGTTGTCGGCACTCACGATTGGGCCTCGCTTCGGCCGCGTGTTACCTGCTCTTGGTCGCAATGGAAACACGCAGCAGACAGAAGGGAAGTGCAAGCGAAACAGAAAGAAGGGCGTCCTCGAAGGCACTAAAACAGTGCTTGACCGCCGCCGAGTGGCGTTTTCCGCGTTGCCGCTTTCGCGGAAGCTATTTCATGACGTGCCATTGCGAACGTTACAAACGAGTGCAAGCAGCGCGGTTGGATCGGGGTTCGCATTAAGCTCGTGCACACATGAAGTGTCAACAGTGCAGCCCAAAACACGCGCTCGCAGTGAGCTGCTGCACTGTCCGTGAGTCACGCAGTTGGCTTGGTCGACTCGCGTCGCTTTGTTTGTGCGCGCTTTCCGTTTGATCCTTTTTATATTTTAGGTTTTTCTCTTCCTAGCAGTGACAAGCAGCAATCTGTCTCCTCTGTGTGTGCTGATTGTTTATGTCGCGGCCTGTGTTCTCTCTATTCGGCCGGAATCACAGGGCCGTCGTCGTCCATCCTATGGGACTGTCCGTGAATAACCTCGGGGCAGAAATTTTCTCCTTGTCGCTGGCTGGAACAAACGACTGCGGCGGCAAGAGTCACGTTTTGAACAGTTTCTGCGGTCGCTTTGACGCTGCTGTGCACCAAGAAAGCTCTAGCTTCTGACGTTGGGCGAGTCGCGTTCACACGCTGTACAGGGTGGAAGAATGCGCGCACTACCCTTTTGCGTTTATTCGTCATACCATCGCAGAAAGAAAAACAAAAATTCAGCGAAGCGCTCGCTAGTCTCGCGTTTCCGAGTTCCAAAGCTCTTCTAACGACGCTGGCACGTCGATAGCGCACGCGTAAGCAGCGCGAAAGAGTGGTGTCGTCTTACGGGTAGACGTGTGTTCAGCGCTGCTTTTTCAGTGGCCCCATTCTTCGCCCAGTATACGCTAGCTTCATGTTCGTTTGTAGGGGGATGCGTTTGAGCTGACACTTGGATGACAGACGCGAAATAATAGACCCGCGTAGGCAAACGTTTGGGCGCAAGAAGCGCTTGACACCGCGATAGGGAAAATCGGAGAGCTCTTGGGGTTGCATTAGTGTGTTGAGTGGCGTGCTGAATGAGAACTTACTATTTCACATGTGAGTTGGTTAGGATGACTGTGTTGTGCTGCTTAGTGGTTCTGAGATTATCGCAAATTCGCAGTTACAAATGTAGAATGGTTTGTAGCAATTTGAACAGCGAATGTCGTTGACCCTTGGATATAACTTGCTTGTATCCGCTTACAGCTGTTAGCTCATGCATAGGTTTTTGCAATTCAACGTTCATGACACAGTGTGAAGCAGACAAAAGGCAAGATATAAAAAGCCTGTAGATTCTTATTCACAGAGAAGTTTTCTTCGGGAAGAGTCTGAAATTCACAAAATATGCATACATAACACGTATACTGCGCAGGAAAGAATAAAAATGTCATGTGACTGCCACTTATGTGAAAATATTTAGGACAGGTGAGATGCAGTATGGCATGCACGGCCTCATACATGCTCCTCACCTAGCGGTATCCTTGCATTTACAAATATGTATACTAACTTGCTTAACCTTTCACATACAGTGCTCCTGAAGTGGGCTTTATTATGCACAAGTTTATATCCCTGGTTGTAACAAGGTTGTGCCACTGTCCAGTAATAGACGGGAGAAATTGAATGGCTCTATCATTCTATGTGTGGGCATGCTGATTACCTATGGCAGCCTCTAAGTTTGTGCAGCCAATGTTGTATTGCTGTTACCCAATATGGTGACTCAATGGCTTTGGTATTTAACTCGCCCACAGGTTTCAGTTGAAGCCATGCCAGCAGCATTTCAAAGGAGGCGAAATACAAATGTGCCTTTGTGTACTCTGCAGTGCCCATGCACAGTACATAAGCTCGAGATGCCACTAATTGCATCTTGTAACCCATGTGGAGCCTGGAGTTGTTTAAACACAATATACTTTGCCAGATATCACTGTTAAGCTTCCATTATGGCATTACTAAGTGGGTATAGGAAGAGAGATCGATCAATCGTTACTGTCTGCTGTGTTTACGACTTGTGGAAAGTTACTGTGAGAAAGGGACACAATTCCTCTTTGCACATCCGGCGAGCCAGCCTTGCCTTGTTGCAAGTCGGGGCGTCTTGGCAGATGCTCAGAGCAGAAGTGTACCAAAAGTGAGTGATGAGTTACTGTGGTTATCATTGCCTGATAAAGAAAGTTTATTTGTGTTAGGGCTGGAGTCGAGGCTCACTAAAACGTTCAAAGTTGAGGCCTTTCACTTGTGTGTTAACACAAGCGTGACCAGAGTTGTCACTGGTTGCTGCAAGTCGCCAAGCTTATTGCATTCCAAAGCTCTTGGACAGCAACAACTGGGATTTGGTTCTTCTAATTTGTTTATTTTTGCGAAGAGATTTCTTTTTGTGCTCATGCAGTGCCTAAACTGCCCGCCCCAAACTCTCATGGAAATTTAAGGCACTGTTCAAGGTTATGCACTCTCTCTTGCATTGCAAATTGTAGAAAAAAGGGGCTATGAAGCAGCACAGGAGTGACAGGACTAGCGCTGTATACTCAAAAATTTTATAACGAACCAGCAAACACAGGCCAATGTTTTAATTGATTTACTCACTCTATTTTGGGATTGTCTTTTCAGTAATCGCTCCTAACACTCTTTCACTCTGCAGTAAGCAATTGCTAATTGAATTTGGGTGTTTCTTGAGGGGGTGCACATTTGCATAATGTTATTTTGTATGTATGTTAAGCAATAAGGGATAGCCAAGTCATGTGGGATTGCTGGATACGTTTTTGAAGGCTTCTGGTGTTCTCTCACGGCTGAAAAAATCAGGAACCCATGCTGTAGGTGGCTTTGGCATATTGGAAAGGTGGCCACCGTGCACTCAAGCCGCATATGTGGAGTGCTCCACATACTTTTGATGGAAACAGTGTGCTGTCATACCAGCTGCAGTGATGCGGCTTGAAAGATGCAGGGTACCTATGGGGCAGAAACGTGGAGGCTAAAAGAAGGGTTCAGATGAGGACACTGCAGAGAGTTACGGAAAGGAAAATGGGTGGTGTAACTAAGAGATAGGAAGCGTGCAGAGTGGGCCAGGGGAAGAGTGTAAATCAAGGAGATGAAATGAGAATGTAATGCGAATGGAGGATAGCTAATGATGATGATGACAACATTGTGTTAGTCGGAGTATGCATGCCTGTCGATAGCCTGGAAGTGGCCGGCAGTGTTACAGTTGATGCCGACCCGATTTTGGCATAGCACTGCAGAAGCTATGTCGATAATTTTTTTTTTGCTTAGAGAAGTTGCTGATATTAGCACATTCTTGTTTGCTGTGTTTTTATAGCTGGCAGATGTGGTTCCACATTAAATGCACATAGTTTGAGTGAAGCCATTCTTTAATCTGAGCGAATGCATTGAAGGGGTTAAAAAAAATGGGCCTATTGTACAGGCACAATTGTGATTTGCATGAGCATTTTTATGGTAGTTTGCAGCACGTGGTTGTGCTTTTCAATCTGTTGATTAGAGATGTCGTAATGAATTAGAAGCGAGGTGTAACTACCTTCTGGCCATTGCTTTTGGGCTGCTAGACTGCCATCACAATATCACTACGTGAGCCCCTGCAAGTGTGCACTCAAGTAGTGAAAATATTTTTGGCTGAATAAGCAAATAGCTGCTCCTCTCTCGAGTGCACCAGCAGCATGGGCACTGGACTATATGCAGTGCTAGTTGCTCATCCAGTGTGCAGTCGAAGTTGAGATCGCCGTGCTCTGACTCTCTTGGTTTGGCCGACGTGTGCACATGAGCAACTTTTGGGGACACCACACAGGAGGAGGCTGTGCAAATTGAGATTGGCATGACAATAGCATTGCAGAAAACTAACTGCCAAGAACCATTATGTTTGATACATGGTGTTTAATGACCCAGAGGTGCACACGTGGTAGAGGTCCATTAAAAAGTGCAGCAGCTGGGAGTCGATTCTGCACCTTCGTTCTCTCAGTCAGGCCACTGCGCCACTACGGCTTCCATCTACCCAGACTCTCTCCCTTTTTTAACCTAACTGGTGGGCTAGAATGAAAGGGAGGTTCCACTTTTGCCATATTGCTTGAGAAGCGTAGACGAAGGGAGATCCAAACTTGGGTCTATGTTCCTTTTTTTATTTTTCCACTTTCTATGAAAAAGCCAGCTTGGATATTGCGCTGTTGTGGCTCGTGAGTAGTCAATCTGTTGGTCCCTGTGTCATCTAGGTGGAAAAGTTGGACACAAAGAATGTCAGCTTCAGTCAATGTCGGTTTCACTTCCTCGTTGATTCAGGCAAGTTTATCCTTGTTTTAAGCCCGCATTAGGATGTTGGCAGGAGTTTTAAAGCATGACTTGTAAACATAACTTGCATGCTGGCTTATCTTGTATTTGCATTCAGTGTAGCATGCAAGCAGGCCCTTGAGGATTATCTTCCATTACTTGGATTTTTATGTGGAACTGTTTGTTAGCAAGTATGTTAGTGCTGGTCTGTACAAGAGTTTTGTGAACAAGAGCTGCATTGTGGCTGAATTGTGTGAGGGATCATTCCTGGAAGCATGCAGTAGTTTGCTAAAACAGAGAATGTGGCTGTGCCAGTTTAATTGATGGGAAACATGCAATCATGCTAGTTCCTGAGCATGACCAAAAGGCTGAAATATGCTGCCTCTGTATATCTGCCTTTTTTCAGCATAGAAGATATTACTTAGTGCTCTTTTTAATTGCAGTTCTCTTCGTAAATGAAAAAAAAAAAAAAAAAGCTTTGGGGGGACTGTTCTTAGCCTTAACTACAGTGTATCTGCAGCACTTTCAGCTAAATGCCTGATTGTGCCTCGAGTCTAAAAATTTATCTCAGCAATCGGAGAGTGAGCATAGGGTATAGTGCTGCTGCACTCTATCAGTGGTCGATGTGTGTATGACTGTTCTGATGGAAGGAAGCTTTTTGATGCATTTGAATGTATCCATTCGCTCTGCCTTAGACAATTGGTGTCCATTGCTGAGGATCCCGTCAGAATGTGGTTTCAGTGGAAAACGTTGCCATAAGCTCACTTCATTTGTACAGTAATTTGCTTCTTGTGTTCTTTTCAACCAGACAAGCCTTTTTATTTTTTCCTTTGCCCTTATTTGAATTATGTGGACCATTTTACAATGAATTTACTCTAAAGATTCATCTTCATTTCAATACTTTCATCCTCTTTGCTTACTGTTAGTGAGAGTGTGTACCTCATTTGGAAATGCCTGGGCAAGTTCTGAAAGGAATTTCGTAGCTTGGTAGAGGGTGCGAAATTCAATGTCGGCATGAGTGTAGGCCTTGACGGGGTTGCTTGCATAAACTAGGTAGCCTAAGCTTATATTGGAACGTGCGATGCATTATTTGGATACTTTGAAATTTTTGTACTTAATTTCCTCTCTTGTACGGCCTTGCAGTCTTAGCTGACTGTAGACAAGCATAGAACAAGATGAGCGGACCCAAACACTTTTTATGCAACTGCACACTAAATTGAGACAAAAGATTTGGTCATTTGTTTTGGAGGCGTGGTAAAAACGAGGAAAACGAAAAAAACAGCACATGCCCACAATGAAAGAACAAATGCCATAACCAAGCACCGAGAGGTGCAGCCGACATGTAACAGCTGCACAGAATTTCTCTCGAGAAACCTTTCACTCATACACACATATCATCTGCTGAAGTTACTACAGTCAAATCAGGGTGCACCTCTATCCCAATGTGGTTAACAACGCTTGCCGCTCTGGGAATAGTAAGATCATTCGTGATTTTTCTGATGTTTCGCTTCGATGAAATTAGGAGAAACCGAAGCCTTTCTTTGCCATTCAAGCCATGTTTAACTGTAGTGTCCTGAACCTTCTTAGCACTCAAACAAAATTGGGCAAACTTTTGCAGAGAAAAATGAAAGCTGCTGTCTCATTTCAGAGTCAGTGTTATCTAAACTCTGTTGTACGCTTTGACTGTGCGCTCGGCCACTGAAGGAAATCTTTTTCCAAAGTTAGTGTCGGCTTTAGAACAGGGTGGTCATTAGAGTTATAGTTCTGAGCATCATTCGTGTCAGTTACTGTGTATGGCAACCTGTTGGTAGTTGTCCAGCTGCTGCTGAAAGCATGTTGGAATGTGCATGCAGCGGATAAAGAGAGGGACCTTATCTGCGGTTCAGCATGATAGCCTAAGCAGAGAGCAGTTGGTATGTGCTTTGGCTACTCAACTTGTTAACATTGATTGTTTCAGAAACGCTTTGAGGAAATGAAAGCATTATGTGGCAAGGTTGGTGTAATGGGTAGTAGAGATAGATAGTGGTTTCCTCTTTCCAAACAGACCTTGCAGCTTGATGAAGCATAGAATAACACTGCGCATTCTTGCCATGTTTTTCAGACATGTGATAGCGGGAGAGTTTTGTGGCAGTAAAAACAAAAGGAATTTTTACGTGCTGTTGTAATAATGGCAGGTCATTCCATTCTCTTTTGTACTCTTTCCCATCATTATTGGTTGCTTGTCATCAAGGAGTGTTGTCGGTTGTTTTTTTTTTCCACACGTTTCTAGTTTGAATAGATGTATTGATTAATGACACAGTTGTCATTTTCTGAATGCGCTTTGGGAAAACAGGAAGCCTATTCGCGGGTATTTTTCTCAAGCTACAGGAAAGAACCTCGTTCACATTTCTGTTGCACATAGGGCTTTCTAAACTACCACTGCAAGTACCTTGTGGCTTTGTTTTATTCTCTATACAAGGTATTGTGGGAAAAATGTGAGGCTGTTTATAGCACCTCTTCTTGGAAAAGGCATTTGGAAAGTGCTCAGTTGAAGAAACAGGCGTGGCATAAAAGGGGCTCTTTTTGTTGGCATTGCTGCCTGTCACTGCACTCCCATTGTTGCATCCCTGCTGACATTTCTTTGATATATCCATTCAGGCAAGGGTGCACACAGCTGTCGCTTGTTCCAGCTGTGAGAAGTTGGGGGGGTTTCTTCTTCTGGAACAAGTGAATAGGAAGAGAAAGTGACAATCTGATTATGCCCCTGACTGCAGGAGGCCTGTGTGTCATAGAGCGGCACACAGGCCAACATTTTGTCTTGGAACAGTGCTGCTATGGTTGTAGGTCTTAACCAAGGGCAAGGTTACGCTTGGCACCACACAGTTGTGGGAGTGGAAAAATGGGCCAAGCATTGACAAGCTCTTGGTGATCAAGCTTTTGGGGCCTTTTGTAAACGTTGGTATGTGCCATGCACCTTTGTGCATTTTTTTTGCTACACATTATATTCCTTTTATCACTTGCTGTTGAACCAGTCAGGCTGTATTTGATTTGTCACACCGCAGAAAGTAAGGCATAAAGGAATGCAGATTTGTTCGGCTGCCTTTGCCTGACATCTTTCGACTGCATGCCACTTTAGCTAGCGTCAGCTTCTGTGCATTAAAATAGAATAAAATGCTCTGACCGATCAGCAGGACCATGTGACCCGATCAGCTTCCTGTGTTATTGATTTTGAAATGCAATCCCTAGTCTTCTGTGAATTGAATGCCTTTGTTATTGGATCCACGTGAGGTTTTTGTTCTTGACTTCCCTTTGCGTGCTGACTTGGCTGTTGTAATGAGCTGGGTGAATGGAAATTAAGGCACTGCTTACGTCTAAGGGCTTGTGCCTGATGCTAGTGCATGAGTTAATTGTTGCAAGGCATAACCAAAAGTTAGTTTGCAGGCTGATGCCATCATGCTGCCTCTCTTGAGAAGCTGTCGAAACAGTTTTGTATGCTGCTGCTGAAATGAAAATGACATTCTGGAAATGTGTTGTTACTCAGATTTGTTGCAAGAAGTTGGTACATGAGCACCTTGTTCACATATTGCTGTCCATGAGCTTAATTCGGTTCTTGGCCCGTCGTGAATGTTGTGAAAAAGATACTGGGCTGTTGTTTGTTCTTTGTTTTTCTGTGTTTTCCTGTCACGAAGCTTCCTTTATTTGCGGAGTTGTGGATTTAGTTTCTGCATTGTTGTGCGCTGATACTGTTTCTTTACTTCCATTATGGGCATTGCAGAGAATACACATTTATCTTTTTTTAAGCCTGTAGGTCTCCACCTTGCCCTTCTCTTTTTTCTCTCTCTAAGCGCCTTGGGGACCTTTGTAAGTGCTTGTAGCCAATGTTGTAAGCTCTAGCCTATACTAAATCAAATTCAGTAATACAGAATCAGCATTCCTGAGGTTGCTTCGTTTTGGATTCCCAAATGAAGGTAGTTGCTGCTTGATGTTGTTTATGTGTGTTTGTGACTGATGATGAAAATCATGAGGGCTTGCAAAGCAAGGATGCATGTTTATATGTTCTGCCTTGTGCAAGACTAAATTGCTGTTTAGCACCTTGATTTTATTCCGACGTGGGGGTCAAGATACACATGTTAGAGGGCATTGTTGGGCTTCATGGGATTAATGGGCTTACAGTTCACAAACCAGAGACCTTGAGAGCAGAATGGGTAAGGAAAGAAGAGATTTTAGTTGCCAGCATGTGCAGAGAATGCATTACCGATGGTTCCTTCGGTTTGTGAGTAAATTTCAACAACAGGGAAGCATAGCAGAGTGTGGCAGGGAATCGATAATGCAGTGCAGTCGGAGAAGGTGGGGGGTGGGATCAGGGAGTTCCCAAGTATGGGATCGCTGCAGCTACTGCAGATCGAGGTCAATAGTCAGAGCTGGTCCGCAGTGGACGTCAGTTGGCGTGATGATAATAGCTTTTAATTTTTCCTGATGGTCATGCTTGATGTATTGCTTGCTTGCTACAGCTGTATATCTGCAAAAACCTTTGCCATTACTTCATTGTTAAAAACTTCTTTAGTAGTATGATAGTTTCTCTTTTTCTCATTCTCCTTGCTGCCCTCTGTGGGATTAAAACGGCATTTCTTGTATCACTGAAAAAACAAGGAATGCTTGCTATAGTTGGCTGCCTTTCTTCTTGAGAGAAAAGTGAAGCGAGTGTGTGAGCAGGTTTTCATGCATGAAGCAATTCATAGGGACACCTAATTACATGATTTGTTGGCAGTACTACAGCATTTGAAGCTGTTGCTGCTTTTACATTGAGTTTTACATCATTTTGCTGTGTTTGGGTGCCCTTTGCATGTTTGCGTGTGGTCTGCGCAGAACCAAACATCGCCTCGGGGCCTCTGGAGTCGGATACGACTCAAATCTGCAGTAACCATCACACACGTTTCCTCCATGACAGAAAGTATGAAAGTATTCCGCTGTCAAAGCTTTTTTATTGGTTCATCATAAACAGCTGGACTATATCCACTGCGGAGCAAAGGCCTCTCTTATATTCCTCCAGTTAACCCGGTCCTATGCAAGCTGCATCTGCTTGACTG
Organism: Amblyomma maculatum; assembly: GCF_055883805.1. Taxonomy (NCBI): domain Eukaryota; kingdom Metazoa; phylum Arthropoda; class Arachnida; order Ixodida; family Ixodidae; genus Amblyomma; species Amblyomma maculatum. The sequence continues at coordinate 426,983,242 of NC_139344.1, forward strand.
CTGTGAGCTTCTTAATCTCATCCGCCGACCTGACTTTCTGCCGTCCCTGTTACACTTTCCTACCCAATTCGTGACCCTTATTGACCGTCGGGTATACCCTCTTTGCACTACATGCCTTGCCCTGCCTTTGCCCATTTCTTCTTGATTTCCAATAGAATGTCGTTAACTCCTGTTATTTCTCTGACCCACTCTGATTTCTGGTTACCTAAATGCAGAGCTAACCACTAGACCAAAAAATTAATAGTTCAAGAATTTTGATGCATATGGCTTGTTTGGCATAGCTAGAGATAAAGAAAGTTTACAGGATTGCAGGCTTTGGTTAAGAGCTTAATGGCAAAAGCCTTTCCACCTTGTTTTCTCCTGCCTCTTCTTAGTACCTCTTTTCTTATTCCTCTACCTTGTGGTGTCGCTTTCACTCCTGGCAGTTATGCGGCCAACAACATAGTTTTTCCCCTATGATGCTTCTGATGCTATCACATAAAAAATCATGATGTGAAATGGTGCACAAATATTTGAATATTTCAGATGTTGCTCTGGGCTACATGTGTGTGTGCGGATCGTGCACTTGTAAGGCTTTGAAATGTTTGCAGTTAAAAGGTAACCACAGAGGTTAAATGATGGTAGCTTTGGTTGCTGTCTTTGACCTTTCAAGGGATGGGGCTTTTTGACTCCAGTTCACAGTAACCCCCTTCCCTTTCACACAATGTTGCAAATTTGGAACCTGTGAGGTATTTGAGTGAATAAATTAATAAATAAACATTGCAATTTATTCTATACGATAGTTCATGTGCATTTACCGGTTCTAGCTTGCCGTGTGCCTCTGTCTTTTCTCACAAAGTTAGATTTAAGAGAGAGCTTTTTCTGAGATTGAGATGTTCTGCATTCCTCAATCTCCAGAATGGAAAGCCTTTGACAATGGAATAATGTAGCAGTAGAAGAACCTGGAATGCTGCAGCACTTTTGTAGTGGAATTCTGCGGCAGATGTTTTTTTTTTTCCCCACTGTCGTTTGGCAGCATTCTTAGTCAGGCAGTAATCCAGTATTCATTGTCACGACTGACTGCAGAGTCTGCAAGCTTGAAGCCCGATTCGAGCCTGACTGACAGTACTGAAATTCTTGCTGCCTTTCACAAATTGGAAAGCAAAAATTAGTTGTGGTTTAGCTCTGGTTAACCCTAGTTTAATTGGGAAAGCAACGGCAAAAGCTTCTTTTGCCTGCTACATTATTCCCCTATCAAGCCCTATCAGTGTAAGGTGCTACATTATTGGGGTCACTTGAGCTCATCCTTTTAAGAGTATGATGTGAGAGCGTAAGCTACCAGCCCACATATAAAGTCGTGCTTCTACCAAGCCGCATGGACGAATCTGCCTGTTGTAGGAGTACCGAGAATGCAAACGGTTCTGGCTGGCTGTATCTGATATCACCATCCTATATGAAAAGGAGCGACCCGAGTTGGCAGCTCCTCCCCATGGCATAGGGGTAACGTGAATTCAAACGTCATGGCAGGCTGATTTTTTTATGAGGAGACCGGAGCTACGCCGGTGTAGCTGTGCCTCTTCATGGCATAACCGCACCCACCCGAGATCTCGCTTTGGCTGTTGTAGTATTGCTTTCACAATAAAATTTGTCTATTGTAACTTGCAGAATTGAGGGCATTATACACACCGAGGCCTTGCTGCCCTTAGGTCTATGTGATCACCGGACTGTGCTGTTTACTATTTTTCATATGTGCCATTCTTTCCGCTGCGACACTGTGTCTAGTGCCAGATTTTCATCATTTAAGCCAGAACTATCCTGCGCTGCAGAAGTGGGCTAATAAGCGGTGGAGAGGAAGGTAGGGAATTGTGTATTATATGTCGAGGGAAACTGTGCAGCTAAAGTTCTTGCGTGTCTGTTCTGTGAAGCAAAACAGGACCAGTTTGGTGCCAGCAGAGTTTGCCAGTTAGCTTTTATGACTGCAGCAGAGTTTACTTCGCTTTATTTCATGGTTTACCGGAGTGTGAGGAAGTAGTGACCCCTTAGCGAGAGAGAGAAAAAGGGCCGGCTAATATCAACAACAGATGCCGAGTATTAGATATTTTGAAGTAAGAGAATTGCAAAGTTACCAAATAATTGGTTTCGTGCTTATAACCTATTTTGTTATGAACCGTCATTGAAACTGAGACTCTGTCAAGGCTGCAAGCAATATATAATGCGTAGGCTCAGCAGGATTAGAAGGCGAAGGCCAGAATGCCTGTTGACAGTATCTTCTGTTAGTTTCCTGTTTGACTGATTTGTAGGATATCTATACCACTGAGTACTCAAAGAAAGGGCATATCATGGACTAACTTTGAGAGGGACACAGCTGATGATTTGTTTTTCCTGGCAGCATTACCGTGTCATTTTCTTTTGGGCTATAGTGCTTTCAAACATATTTCCTTTATCTCCAAGAGCAACTGCCTAGTATACTTTGTAAGCAAATTAAAATATTTTGTACTGTGATGCACTTTACATTATAGAATGGTAACCTCCATAGCAGTCTGTGAGGGCTTATTACCTTTTCTTTTTAATTTAAACATTGTTTGCAGCACTAGGATTGGTGGATGTTTGTTGGTCTGTGCAGGCATTGACAGACCAGGTCACTATGATTTGGTAATTGTGACCCTTTTTGGCTAGCAGAGAAGCACAGTTTGTGAGATAATATCTGCCTCACTCTGCATTGTTTTGCCTGCTAGCTCACAGTGTAGCCTGCTGTGCTATATATAGGAAGAAACTGCTTTTGCGAGAACATATTTGAAATGTGCCTTTGGCGAATGAAAATGAAGACAAGTTTATGCCACATTTAAGATGTTTTCAGTCGATGCGGAAAGACCATATGCGAAGCAGTGTTTGTCAGATGCATGTGCAAATCCTGCTTTAGGTGTGTAGCTGTCCTGATTTAGGGTTGGGTGCTGCCAATGCGTGTACAGGTGTCGAAGATCTGACATACCTTCTGATTGTGCTTTTGGTTGGAGCTAAGGTCATTGTCTCTTTTAGGAGGCCAAGCTTTCTGAGAACATTAGTGCTATTTTTTGGAGCAGGATAAGGTCGCATTGCTTATTTTCACAGTGTTGCTGCTTTACAGCATTGCGTCGTCACTGTTTGCAGAGCATGAAGTTAATTGACTGAGGTGCATAGTTTGACTTAAATAAAGCTGCTAGACATTGAAAGTGGTAAGGGAATGTTTTCAGCTTGTGGTGATCAGAGATCTGGACTGTGAAGATGAAATAGGTAACAGGACAAAATGGGGTTCATTTGTCATAATAGAGGCATACTGGTATTGCTCTAAAGAAAAGTGTACCGTAAAAACTTATTTTTAGGGAGCTCAAATGTTTTATGTAAAATCACATCAGAACATTGTGTCGATACTGAATTTTGTGCAGCAGAGGTGGTAAGCGCCTTAGCATTCTTTTTTGCCGAAATTATTTGTGGTGCAAATTTTTTCGGAGGTAATTAGGCCCTGACAAAAATGAGGTCATTCAGAGAATAATGATTGCATCTTGCCATTACTCACCTGTGGGGTTGAATTGTGGGGGATAATTATAAAAGGCTTGAGGTGAGATACAAAACAGGCAACTGAGAAAAGGAGAGGTGGAACTAACTAACACAAAGTTACGCTGAGGACAAAGTTGGCTTTTATTGATAGACTACAGTATTCTTCTAAGAACCGAGATACAATGCCCACTTTAGCTAGACCTTCGAAAAACAAAAATAAAGGCGTCGCCATTGCCTATCGAATTCGCAGGTTAACTGCATGCATCAACACCGATTTCCTTTTTTGTGTGTGTGTATGTCCTCCACCACTCACAAAGTCCTTGGAGTTGAAGGGAGGTGTTCGCGGTACCTGTTCAGCTTCAAAGGAGTAAAGCTGCTTATGCAGCTATCCAGTGTAGAGAACTTTTCAATATTTTTTCCATGTTAGAGAATGCTGTCTGGTTTTATTTGTTAAGCAAGTGTTTATAGGTTTGCTGAGGACTTAATTCTGCAAGAATGTAGTAGCAGCATTATAGTAAGTGTCCTTGGTGACATAGAACGAACGAAATTGGCACCTGTTTAGAGAGTTGTTGGTTGGCAGCTCTCTCACAGAGGAAGTAAATGGAAATGTATTTCAGTACTGTGCAAACACATAAATTACTCTGCCTCTGTCTTCAAGCTTTTACCTTATGTGCAGCAGGTTGTTACACTGTGTAGATGCGTCGCTGTATGGTTTAGACTTTGCACCTCTGGTGAATTGAGGTGCCTTTAATAGAAAGCCCTTTGAGGAGCAGCGTACTAGTGCTGGCAACTGCTTTTCAAATTTTTTTTTTGTGCGTGTCTGTGTAATAGACTCACAGTTAGTGTCAGATGGTGTCAGTTGTACTGAACCATGCATGCAATGACTGCTTGTGTAGCTAGAGTGCTGCCACCTCTGTTGCATGGAAGGGGGGGGGGGGGGGGGGTCATGCATAAGCGTGCACTTGCAGAACAGTGGTGCCATGCATGGCTTGTCAACTAAATCGTGTGGCAATGGTAGAGGCTGTTCTGCCCGAATAACATGAGAGTATTCCGCACAACTGTTTCTGCCTATTGTTGTCGGGGCCTTTTAGATAGGTGAAAAGGGCTTTTCGCATCACAGAGGAGTGCCGTATTTACATTATAGGTACAAATTCAGGAAGGGAGCCTTGCTAATTATAACCTGTTTGATAGCGTATGGGTAGGACCCTTTAATTTTTGTTAGCTAGAAACTGATTGTACCTGATTCCTTCTACATACCAAGCCAATTTCTGAAACAGTGTATTGAACCAGATTTTATCCTAAAAAAATTAATCTTCTAGACGTTATAGAATTTTCTCGCGCAAGGTTGAAAACAGCTTATGAAAACTGGTTCATATTGTATGCATACTCTGGAGGGGTTTTCTCATCTAAATATCATCTTAAGTTGCTTCTTAGCATTCCTAGTGCGTGGTGCTATTTATTTTGAGCATAAGTGGTGAAAGTATGTTTTAGAAGCAAAGAAAAAAAGACAACATGGTGAACGCTAAAGTTCTGCCTTTGAAGGATATGACACTATAGCATAGGCTAATAAAACACCGCGTTAACAAAGTCGTATAAACATGCCTGTTTGGCCTAGGGGTAATGTGAATGCAGGAATGCAGGTGACGTGAATGCTGGCAAGCCGATTCTGATATCGCCCTCCCATATGAAAGGAAATGCCTGAGTTAACAGCTGCTGCTAAACGTAATGTTTGGCAACCCTATGCCCATCCAGTCAGTGTGCGGCTGTGTTAGCTGCCAGCTACCACCTGCTAATTCCATGCTCGGGATTTTGTGCTCACAACGCCGACGACGGATTTCCAGTGAACAAGGCCTTTAATGCTGCCACATTATTAAAAAACACACACAATATGGACACTGACTTGATGTCTTAGGGACGTCATCGTATCATGTTTTGGCCATTCTAACGAAGTCCTGCTCCAAAGCTTTTGTACATTTTAGAAATTTGGGGCGGGGAGAGTGGAGGTCACATATGCTCTGCCTTTGGGTATGTGACGAGGCACTGTTTACGGCTCCCACCTACGCCTGCTTTTTTGGATCCTCAAGCATGTATGCATACACTTTGTGACTTGCTTAGCCACAAACCTTATAATTTTGCCTCCGTTATCTCGGACTTACTCATTAACATGTCACATTATGTGCAAGAGCAACCGACACTGTTGTAATAATAATAGAAATAATAGACACAACGGAATAGTTGTAAGATGTACAAAAAAAAAAAAATCTTTTAAGTTGTTAATGTAATAGCACTAACAACCTAACCTAGACAGGAATAGCAGAAAGGTAGGCTTAAAAATCAGTATGCAGAAGACTAAGGTAATGTTCAACAGCCTCGTGAAGGAACAGCAGTTTAGCAAAGCACTAGAAGTGGTAGACAAATATGTCTACTTAGGATAGGCAGTAACTGCAGATCCAGACCATGAAAGGGAGATTGGGATGGAGCACATTTGGCAAGTATTCACAAATTATGACTAGCAGCTTACCTGTATCACTCAAGAGGAAAGTATACAACAGTTACATCCTACCTGTACTCACCTATGGGGATGAAGCGTGTAGGTTAATGAAAAGGGTTCTACTTAATTTAAGGACAACATAGAGGGCTATGGAATAAAAATGGTAGGTGTAACGTTAAGCGATAGGAAGCGTGCAGAGTAGGTCAGAGAAATAACCCGAGTTAATGACATTCTAGTGGAAACCAAGATGAAGAACGGGCATGAGCAGGGCATGTAGTGTGTAGAGAGGACAGCCAATGGTCGCTTAAGGTAACAAACTGGATTCCAAGGGAAGGAGAGCGTAGCAGGTAATGACATTCTAGTGGAAACCAAGATGAAGAACGGGCATGAGCAGGGCATGTAGTGTGTAGAGAGGACAGCCAATGGTCGCTTAAGGTAACAAACTGGATTCCAAGGGAAGGAGAGCGTAGCAGGTGGCGGCAGAAAGTTGAGGGGCAGATGAGGTTAAGAAGTTTGCAGGGGTCAAGTAGATGCAGCTAGCACAGGACCGGGTTAATTGGAGGAATATGGGAGAGGCCTCAGCCCTGCAGTGGGTATAGTCTGGCTGATGATGATGATGAAATAAGCCATTTCCATGTTTTGTAATAAAATAGGGAGCAAACATTTAGCATCTAATATCCTGAACAAAGAAAGGAGAGAGAGAAAGGTGCATGGATGGCAAATTGTGTTTTCCTCTGCCAACTTCCATAACTTATTGTTGAATAACCAGGTTTATGTCTGAATTATAAGCATTACATGTAATGTTGAATAATTTTTTGCTTCCTGAATTCCGGGAAAAAGAGATGAAACTAAAAGTGACGGGTCCTTGTTATAGTATCATGGCTAGGTGTGGTTGTGAACGCATAGCCTTTGGACTGGGTTTCTGATTTTGTTTCAGTCCTTTGCGAGGGCTGCAAGGAGCATGTGTTAAAGGAGTGACCAGGTGTACAAGTGGATCAGTACTGTGTCACCATTTTCTTTTTATATTTAAAGCACATGTTTACATGAGCTTTGAGTTTCAAGAACAGCATTTGGTTTCCCCTGTGTAACATCAGGGCCATTGTATGCCCGTTTTGAGCTTGCATACCCTGACCTCAGCACAGTGACATGAAGACGTTGACTGCATGAGGAGTTCTGAAAGCTCAGAGCAACCCTGAGTGCTCACAACATTTAATGGGGCTGAGTGATTTATGGGATACAAGGAAGAAAAAAAAAGAAAATAAATTTGATTGCTAGCTGTGCTTGGTAGCGAGCATCAGGCCGCATTCCAAACCTGCTCCTCATTCCAGAGTGGCCACATATTGCTGCATTGATTAAGTTACTGGGGTTGGGAGGGAGGCCCTCTGCAATGTTCCTTTTCACTCAGTGACAGGTGACCTGCCCCTTCTGATGGCATGTTGTGCATTCCAGTCATTCTGAGCTCAGCGTCCGCTTTCTGTACCATGTCATTCGTTTGCAGCCCTCCGTCAGAGGTTTAGGGTCATTGTATATATAAAATGATGCTTATTTGATTATGACTTATGTGTTTTTGAGTGCGCCAGGAATTTCATATTGCTGCTGCTTGTGCCACCAGCACTACAGCATTTACCGCACTCATAACGCAGTGATATACACCATTCAGTATTGTGGAAACGGAAATGAAATAACTATATATGCCCAGCTGGCAGCGCACAGAGTGCTACAGTCTAGGCATCTCCATTTTTGACTGCTGTTTCGTGCCTTCAGCGCTGTAGTTTCTTATGTAATGGATCCGGAGCCAAATGAATGTGCACTGGCGATTGAGCTGCTTTCAAATTGTGCTGTGCAGAACAGTTATTTGGGTTTGAGAACCTTTAGCTGTCCTGTGGAGTTTGGGCAAATCTATCCTAATCCTTTTATTTCTTGTACTTTTCCTTTCTTTTTTCAACAGCCTTTGCTGCATTTTCGATTACTTCATTAGACAGCGAGCTTTGTCTGCATGGTAGCATCATTCTCTGTGCTTTTAGGTGTTTGAACAAGCAGATTGAGGGCAGTGTATCCATAACAGTCCATCATAAATGCCCGTTATGGCTGTCGTACTTGCCATTTTTTTTTTTTTTGTCCTAGCATTAACAGTATGACGGAGCCATACAGACGTGATATCCAAGCGTGAAAGAACGTTAGGTCGAACGCGTCTTTGCCATTGAATTTGAGTTGGCAAAAAGATGCACAGCTCTGGTCATCGTTACCACTGTGGCGTTGCTTTGGGAGGGTGCATCACATGAAACGAATACTGACTGAGTTTTCCGTCTGCGCTAGTTGCGAACCCCAGATGGTCAAAATTAATACGACCCGGGGCTCTCGAGTGCAGTGACTCGTTCTCTCTCTCGGCCCTTTCGCACTCGGCTTCGTTGCCTTCTACGGCGCGGTTCACCGAGAGTGAAGCATCAGTTGCCGTGTCATTCTCTAAAACAGGATTCTCTCTATTTATCGCTCTCTCTCTCGTATTTATTTATTTATTCATTAATTCGTTTTGCAGCGTGACCACGGACTGTGGCGACGCTCATGTGGAGGCGTCTTCCCCGCTAGCTGGCAGTGTTTCTTGGCCATAACGACGACGCTGCAGCCGCGTCCTTGGGCGGACTCTGGGTTGTGTCTCCGCGGCGGGAAAATAACACTAAGAAAAGGTGGATTAGATAGGGTCGTCGGCGCGGCCGACCCGGCAGATAACCACGCGGGCCCCGCTAAATAATCGCGGGGCTTGCGGATGTGTCGGCGGGGATGTACTGGGCGGCCGCGGGGAATGTTCCCGCTATCTTGCCCTGTGTGCGTGTGTGTGTGGGGGGGGGGGGGGGAGGGGGGATGTGGCGGAGCACTGCGAACGATGAAAACATTGCTTGCGCACCGGGTGTGAAACATTTTCTGAAGCGGTCGTGCGTGCGTGTCGCGGCCTCGGGAGACAAAAAAAAAAAAGAAAAAAGAAAAACGGTGTCGCCACGGTTCCCGCCAGTGTGGACAGACGACGGCTATGCAGTGCAAACCCTCCCGGATGCCCCGGCTGCAGCTGCCCTGGGCGCAGTGTTTGCAGGTAGCACTGTGATTTGACGAGGAACGGCTCTGTTTCTCGCAGTTACAAATATTGTTGCGCGTTCTGCGTTGAGGTGCAAAGTGCCGAAAAGGGCTGCGTAAAGAACCTGCCTCTTGTGGAGAGGGGAGGGATGGTTTATGAAAAATAAAAAGGAAGGAAAAGAATGTTGCCGGCAGCGGCAATCGCTATCTCACATCTTAAGCACCTTTGCTGTAGCCGGCGGAAAGAAAAGGGCCAGCGGGGAGCGATAGCAAGTACAGGATGATCTTTGTGCATTATTTGCAAAATGCAAAAGGTAGACTAGATCGCATCGCTCGCGCGCAAGTGTCCAAGCACTGTCCAGACAGCACCGCGCGCGATGCGCGGTCCGGTCCGGTTGTTGCTGACCGAGGTGGTCGTAGGTCACCCGGGGCGGGGCGAGTGGTTTGCTGCTGGAAAGTAGCTGATGTGCGGCGGTGACGAACTCGTCGGCTTGCTCACTGCCGCGTACGCCGCAGTGACCAGGCGCCCACCGGGCTCTGTGAGGCGCTCAGTGAACTCACGCATCGTGCACAGCAGCGAGGTGTCACGGCCAGCCGTCTGCAGTAAGGGCGGTGCGGGAGTCGCACAGCAGTGCGCACGTGGACTATGAGGGACCATACATGGGCGGTGGCGAAGTAATGGCCGACAGAGTTGAGCATAGCTGACAGCAACAGAATAAAGACACTAAGTAGCCATATCAGGCCAGCGCAAAACGCGTATACGTCGTAAATAAACGAAACTTTGGTGTTGTGGATGCATGTCGAATGTTGAGCTGAACGTCAGGACAGTGTAGCGCCGAGAATATTAAAATAAGGATGCAGGCGCGGGCATCGAGAAATCCTAGTAATAATTATCCTACCAGAAGAAATATATTTAGGTGAAAGGGAGAAACATCAATGATCAGTTTAATGAGCTTTGGCTGAAGAGCGCCATGGCACAGTGTGCTTTGGGTGTACACCAAGAACTGTCATTTTCGCAAATGTCACTCCAAATAAGCTGCATGCGAGCCGAAATGGGGTTGTATTTCAAATGTCTAAAGGAGTAGTCGTTAGTGGTATGCTGCGTTTCCTTTCATATGACCTCAACCTATCCATTTGCGTGGTCAGGTGGCGATCAGCCGGAACGTCTGGGCAGCCCCGGTGGGTCCACAAGGTTTTTCCCGACCTGATACCGGAAGGACGCTTGTGTGGCAGCACAGCGGATACTGCATCGAAATCCGAGTACATTGAACTAGCTGCTGCAGCAATTCCTTTCCGATATGTAAAGCGAGGTTAAGATCTGTACGCAGCATGCGTTGTTCGCGCCCTCGTTGAAAGCTCGGCTCAGTGCTAAAGTCGATCTCTGACATGGTCTCGCATAGCAGCGCTCCGCGAGGAAGGAAGACTAGGAGGACGATCCCGCGGCGGAGCCAGAAGACCAGGTATTTGCCATGTGTACTGGGGAGAGAAAGAAAGAAAGAGAGAGGAAAAAGAGGCTGGCCCTTATCGGAAGCGTGTATACTCAGCCGGAACGTCGATCGTACCGCTTTCACTCGACCATTGGCTAAACCATGCATGCTTAAACACAACTTTACTATCCTTTTTTTTTTTTTTTTTTTTTTTTCGCTTTCGTTCTGCCCGAAATACGCGGCTAAATGCTCATAGTGGGGCTTGCATATTTCCGAGATACGTAGTCATGGCACTTTTCATGGAAGCGCATGGTGTCTTTGGACGGTGAAAATTGATGGTAAACAGTGGCGACAGGTTACGGCTGTGGTTGCGTGGGCAGAATGCGGGTCTTGTTCGCGCCTGAGCCTGTCCCCAGCCTGAAAAGCTACCGTTGTTGCACCCCGGATTGTTGAATCTCGTTTTATACACCCGGCGGAGGCCATACTCATCAGCGAGATTGCTTAAGCCCCGGAAGTGATCTGGGCGGGTAAGATAGGCTGGGGCGAACAGAGGGCCGGAAATCGAGCGCATGATTGATAACGGTCTCGAGCGGGTAGGTGGTGGTGGTGAAAAACATTTATTAGATAATATTTACACGAGAGAGAGAAAAAAAAAGGGTGGGAGGCAGGCCTTAAGGGCCAGCCTCTTACAAAGTTTAGGAGGGGCCCCTAGTCCGCTACTCCTGTGGCTTCCGCGGCAGCTCGGGCCCTAGCCACGAGAGCACGTTGGCTCTCCGAGGTAGAGCAGCCGAGCAGGGCAGCCTCCCAGCTCTCTCGGGTGGGTGAAGGGAAAGGGGAGTAAGCGGGGTGGGCATATTCGCCCTGCTTTGCGTCCGCATGCACTGCTCCGTGGTCACAACGCGTGGCTCCTCGGGGCTTTCTCCCCGCCCTGGCAGAACATGTTCGACGTTCGCCATGGTTGTGGTGGTGAAAATATTTTAATGAAAATGTTTGGGAGGTTGTAGCGTTCGCCATCTTCGCGTAGACGTCGGAGTTGTTCGTCCCGGTGGCCCGAGTGCGCGGGTGTTTGCTCGTTCGCGTTTCCAAACAGCTGGGCGAGTCGCGCTTACTGTCCGGCGGCTCTGCTTGCGCGTCGACGAGGTCGAGCCTCCAGCACCGCGGCGCAAGGGTCGCTCTCTTCCAGCCCCGACGGAGGCGCACCTGTGCCCGCGCGTTGCGTCGTCGGCTGCATTCTCGCTTGTCGAGGGCGGCGGACGCGCGCGACGCAGACCCTCGACTGCGGTCTGCGCCGTCGTCCAGCCGTCTCCGTTTCCTGTCCTTTATCATGCGAACGCGGCCCTCGGTCGCAGGGCGATAATTGGCGCATTGTTCGCGACACTCTTGTCCCCCACTGGCGAAGGGCGTCTTCATTTCGCCCTCGCAGCATATGTGAGGCCACCGGGCGGTTCTCGGCGAGGTGTGCGATTCGCCACAGATTCCCCTGCCTACGATGGCCGGTATAATTAGGATAACATAGAAACAGTACGTTGCATTTAATAAGAAACACTCGAACGTATCGTCGGTTCTGTCTGGTGTCCCACAAGGTTAGGCCCCCTGTTCTTTTCATAAATAATATTGTACATGAGCACAACGTGAAATGGTTTTACGCCGATGATTGCGTGTTATATACCCCGTGGTTAACTCCATGACGTTTCAAATAAAACTCAATACAGAGTTGGATATCTTGATGCAATGATGCAAAACATGGTAGATGACTGTTATTTACCAGAAAAGTGTTGTGATATCTGTGACAAGAAGCAGCGCTTCATGTTCAACTGCACCGCGAATTGAAATTTTTTGCCACGTGTTTCCGTACCTTGGTCTGCACATATAATGTGAGGACCTTCGCTGGGACCATCATATTTTCCGCCAACTTCAACAGTGCGATCACAAAACTTAGTAATACCTCGAGTGGACATCTCGGAATTCTTCAAGTAGCACAAAGACAATAGCGCTTGTCTCTAATTCAGCCCATCCTTGAATATGCTAACGCCGTTTGCGGCCCGTTTACGGATGTGAACTTTCATCAAGTGGAAAGGGAGCGCAGTAAGGCAGTAAAGTCTATTTTTAACGAATTTGGGAGGACGTCTGTTAGCGAGCTTATTTCAAAAGCAGGACTAAATCGTGTTCCTGAACGTAATAGAATTAGTCGTTTGCGTTTCGTGTTTAAAATAATGAAATGATCATTTAAATTTCGACAGCTCGCAATGCTTAACTTTCTCATCTGGTTATGCCACAAGAAGTCCGACATGCCCTCTCTCTGCTTCCTTTTCATGCCTAAAACAATGTTTTCGAATATTCTTTCTCGCCTCGCACAGTAGTGGATTTAACAAATCGGATGATCATATAATTAAAAAAAAAGTGACAATGATATATTTCTATCTTTGGTCGAGTTAAGAACTTTCTCACAGTGCTTTTCAATGTCTCTCCTGGAACTGTAATCGCTTTGTCGCTATTTGCTTAATATTAGTTTCTGTATCTTGTACAGCCTGTATAATATAGTTCTGGTTATTTTACTTTGCAATTTTCCTATAATTTCGGCATCAATTCTTTCCCGCTTGTCTGTCTGAACGGTATTGCGTCTGTATCACCTTTTTTTTTTTTTTTCGCTCTGCTGTCTCACTTATGTCATTGTTAGTCTTTTTCCACCCTGCAACAACCCCTCTGTTGGGGTTAGCAGTATTGTAAATAAATAAATAAATAAAAAAAACCACACCTTTTATGCTCGGGGAACATGATCACTAAATACGTTATGACAAAACATGAACCTGAACCCGAAATGGGGCCCGCTGCTGGATTTGTTTGCCTACTTAGATTTCGGTTTTCTCCAAGGGTGGGTTTTCGCTGTGTGCGCGCTGAGGTGTTGGTCGCTTCGATGCTTGTCGTTGCATCAACAGCTGGGCCCCGTTTTGACTCAGACCGATCTGAAGCCGTTCGATATATTCTCGAAAGACGGTAAAAAATATATATATGCATGGCGCACGACTGTCACGAACGCTGGCAGCGCCTTTGAGAATACGCGCACGGGGTCGTAAAGATGTGTACGCTGTGCAGCGACGTGAGTGCGATGTTTGCCATCTGCGTACTATCCGGGGCACTTTGTGCGCCATAGAGTGGCGGATGTGATCAGGGGTGAATGTGTAATGCGACGCCCACTGTCGTGATGGTATTGGGAACACACCCACCCGACACGGCGCACTGATTGTTGGGCTGTGGGCACTGCATAGCCGTTGTTTCGACCACGAAGGAAGGGGGCCCGCCGCAGCATTGCTATCGATGAGTGGCGCGTGCTCGACTGCAGTTGCCTCTGCCTCTGTGCGTCCTTCGTTGCCCCTATACTGTTGAAGGGACAGCGAGTACAAATAAAAGGTGCTCTGTCGATGGATTACCGTGGCTTAATGACAGAATTAATAGGTTGTGCATGCACTGAACACAGAGTCTGGGAAAGCAAAAGATGAAATGCTTGTAGATAGGGTGGTCCACCACCGTCCCTTTCCGCGCGCGAACTGCAGTTGCGCAGAGAGCGCAGATACAGTTTTTGTACGTGCCGATGCCCGAGGCGAACCGGCATTCGCAATTCGGGGATCACGGAGTGTTCCTCGGTCTTGGCGATGCGTGTTTTGAGCCTGGTGGGTAGAAAACACGGAGTTTTCTCAGCAATGAACGCGTCTTTTGTTGCCGAAAAGACGGGCATGATTTGACGCGGTTGACCCCGCAGTGTGCTGAGTAACGACGCGTGCTCCGGTGCCGCGAGGTACGCGCTGTGAGGTTTACGTCGCCAAACCCTTTGCGCGTCCTGTTCGAAAGCAGTTGCTTTGCGTGTAGCGGGCCAGCTTTGGTTCCGCTAGGACTGGGCAGAGTTCCAGTTCTTTTGCAACCTGCACTCCAGCGGTTCGCTTCACGTGTTCGGTGCGTTCCCAGTTCGTGGGACCTTTTTGTGGAGTCGCCCGCCGAGGGCGGGTACCCGCTTTCTTAAGCTCCTGCGCCTTGGCTCGCAGGCGGGCGGTAGCGAACGTCGATCTTCGGAAAGACGAGGCGGCGAGCACCGCCGCGATGTCCGGGTGGATATGCGTTTCGACGCAGGGCGGGCATCGACATTCACCGCTGCTTATCGGCGACACGGTGTCCGGCTGTTTGTTGTCCCATCCGGTCTCTGCTCCGGCCCTACCGTGTTCACGCCCCTCCCCCTTCCTATTTCCTTTTCACTCATACTACTTTACTTGCCTCGCTACCTTTGTGGGGTATTGCGGCACCGTGGCGTCACGCACTGCGTAACGACCGGGTCGCGGGGGTAGGGGGGGTTGACACCAGCGCGTCCCGCCAGTCCCACGCCCTCGTTTTCCCCTCGCTGCCCAAGGAGGAGAGAGTGGGAAGAGTTGCGTGAAAAACGACCAGTGACGTTGCTGTGGCGACTTCTTTTCTCAACGATGAGAGAGGCGGCGGCGTCTTCCGGTTGATTCCGCAATGCCGAAAGACTCGAAAGTAACCGGGCATGAAGCGTGCTGGGACAAGAGCAAAAGGTTGCGGGACACTTACTGCACCGTGAATGAGACGCAGCATGACAGCAGCGCGATGTCGTTGCACGCCAACGTTCTGTAACGCCAAGAGACCCTCCAGACCGCAACGGCCCGTAGCGCACTCTCCGCCCAGCGTCGTTTTCCCTGTTGCGTTTTGAAATCACCTGTCACCGGTGTGCGCCTCCAATCCGTCTGCGACGCTCTGCGCCACCTATGTGGGGCACATTAGGTGCGTGCATTTTACTAGTCAGCAATCTGTGGCGGAGGACAGCTCTCGGGATTCAAGCCTCTTCGGCCGAACTTCTCAGGCAAGGACATGTGAAAAGCATTCGCGGAGCGCTGATTTTCACCGACTTTAAGCAGCGCGTCACACCCGCCCTTCGTCTATCTGTGAGCCTTATTTCACACGCAGGCCCAAACCAGCAAACGTTGCAGTTCTGGGTCCACCGAGTGCACGACACATCTTCCAGTTCATTTGGGTGGCGCAGTGGTTACGGCGTTCCCAAGGATGCGGGATCGAATCCCGGCCTCGGCGCACGCTTTTCGATGGAGGCGAAAAGCAAGGCGTCCGTGTGCTGTGCGATGCCAGTGCATGTTTAAGAACCCCAGGTGGTCGAAGGTTCCCGAGTCCTACACTACGGCGTCTCTCTTGAGTCGTTTTGGGACGTTAAACCCCACAAACCAAACCAAACTTAGGGGTGACCCATTAGGCCCACCGTTCGAGGTGCCTAATGGTGGTTCGAGGTGGTGTACGCAGGCACCAGTTCTGTGCATTCTGCCAAAACGTGCGGCGGGGTGCCGTTTTCTCTTTTGCAAAAAAGGACAGAGCATATCGTGTTCCACTGGGTACATTATGTGCACGTTGGTCGGGACAGCATAGGCTACCAAATTATGCAAATCTCCGAATTAACGGGGATGGCAATTACGAGGTTTCAGTGCATAAACATGGCGGAAATTTTCGCAATGGTTCGCGCTCTGTCCTCGCCGCTGTTTCGCGATGACGTTTGGGCTGAGTTCGCTGAGAATGGAAGGTATGAACGTATGACAGTATTCCGTGCTCAATAAAGCTACGCTGTTTGGCGTCGTTTGACATGAGCTTGGGATGTCATGCGAGAGTCGTCGGCGTGTAAGCGTCTCTCTCTCTCTCTGTTGAGTGCACGAAAACAGGCTTGAAAAGATGTGCATATGACACGCGGTATTGTGTGCTGCGCAATAGAGCTATCGCCTTCCCTTTCCGTTGTTCTCCCTGCGGCAAAATATTGCCAGCCAGTCACCGGATAACGTGCGCATTTCTCGTGCACCTTGCGGGCAGCTGTTGTCTACGCCGCGCTGTCCTGATTGTCTCACGTTCTGCGTGCCATGTCGTACGTGGTCACGATGTAGTACAATGGTCGCTCATGACGGGTAAAAGATGCGAAACGAGCCAGTCGGCCAATTTGTCTCCCTGCTGGCAGTCGGGAAAGTGGGTTCCTGTCATCAGAATTGCTGCAGTGTACAACGGGATCAAAGCTTATAACTTCGCGTAGACTATGGCGGACGCTGTAGGGAAGGGCCATCGGAGGTATAACACGAATGCGAAGCGTACATCGGTTCTGTTGAGTTTATTGACCTCTTCATTGCTCCTAGTCTCGCCGCATTTGACCACGCCGTTGGAAAGGGTATATCTTCGGTTTTTCCTTCTGAAAAAAAGAAAGTGTTCGACGTAAGTTTCGACCCAGGTAGAATATATATACTATATCGCTAGGAAGGTTGCCCCCACCCCAGCATATTCGAATCGGCAATCGGGAGCAAGTTTTATTGGTTTGGTTTGGGAGGTTTAATGTCCCAAAGCAACTCAAGCTATGAGGGACGCTGTAGTGGAGGGCTCCGGATAATTTCGATCGCGTGGGGATGATTTCTAACGTGCACTGACATCGTACAGCACACGGAGGACTTATCTGTAGTATAATGTAGGATGGTCCATGTGCTGTGCGATGCCAGCAGACGTCAGAAAAAGGTGGTGGTGTTCCAAAATAATGCGAAGCCCTCGACAGCGGTATCCTTCGTATTGTCCGTCCCTTATTAGGGACATTACCATACCGTTCTTCAGGTGGATACCTCAGCGGCGCTTTGAGGGGTGAGATTAAAGGTCGCATTGAAAGGAAGAGAACGGGAGAGGGCCGCTCATTATTTCGGTCGCCTGGGATTGGTTAAAGGCCATGGGAGACACAATTACACGCGTGCGTCTCTCTCTCTTTCTGTTTCGCATTCCGCAATGGCCAGTCGCACTCGGAGAGAGAGGATGTAGGGCCGCATACCGCATTTGGCGGAAAAAAGCTCTGCGTGCTCTATAAATGATTTACCTCGCATACCGGCGTCCACCTGTGCTGCGCGCACGGGGAGTGCTACAGTCACACGTGGAGGCCCCACATCCGTGTGTGTTTGTCGGCCGATAGTCGTCGCCCCCCGCATTCCGGTCTTTTCTTTTTTTTTTTTTAATTGTCGAAGTGTGCGTTAATTTCAGCGCATTTCAGTCACGAAGAATTTTGGTGGAGCGTATTTGCAGAGACGGCACATGTGGGCGGATCGCACAGGCTGCGTCGCGAGAGGTCGTCTCGTTGTACAGAAGGGAAGTGTTTTTCAGGGAAAGGAAGGCGCCGTATCCACGTCACATCTCTGTGGACGCCTTAGCTTCGCCACGAGGCAGGGTGTGAAGGAAGGAAGCAAGCTACAATAGGTGGCGAGGAATATGTGCAGGGCTCCTTTTTGATTTAGGCCGTCTAGGGTTCTCTAACGTGCACTGACACTGCGCAGCACACGGGCATCTTTTGCATTTCGCCTGCACTGAAGTTCGGCTGGCCTGCGTAATGGTGAGGGGGGGGGGGGGGGGGTAGAATCCAGGGCCCAGGGATCAGCAGCTGGATGTCAGAGATGATAAAAAGAAGACCGTTTTAAGACAATACGCAGTAACCGTGGCTGCGGTTGGCAGAAATGAATTGAGGGCGTCATAGAAGACCTGTTCCACCGCTGCACCGACTCGTGGCGTGACGTGCCTCCTTAATCCTTTTTCTTTTTTAATCATTTTTTTGTGGTTCTGGACTAAGGGCCCACTTACGCTACCTTTGCTTTTGTCTTAATTCAATACAGTTTATTCACTCACTGGTTATGCAACCTCACTCCGCATGCACAAACAGTTCGCTGATCCCCTACGTGGCGCTGAGTCTCTCTTATCGTGTCCGACTTCATATGATCACATAGGGGAGCGCCAGCGTAAAAGGACACGGAGGAACTTGTACATGTGCATGTACCTTCTCTGTTTTTCTTTTAATGCAGTACGTACAGTATTCATACATGGCCTTTGCAAAGTTCGAGTTGTGGCTGCTGTAAAGCCGCATGGCTGTCGGCCTTCACACGAGTCGTCGTCGGAAGCATAGTTGCGGGTGGAAAAATGAAACGAATAGAGGAGGAGCAGTGTGCGCGGCAGAAGGGAATGCGCGACATGTGCTCGCTAGCTCTCGTTCGCACCCTTGTTCTGAACATTCCGTGGCTGTGTCTCCCTCGCTGTGGAGCCTAATTATCCGCCGAGCGACATAGCGAGAACCAGGGGTGAACGTCTCTACTGCCTGGCAACTGCCATATCGTTGCAAAGCGTTGTATGGCTTCAGCGGCATGATCACTGTAGGGCTGGTTAATGGGGTATCGCCAATTGGGGCTCTGGTTTCCATGTTCAGGCAGAGGAGTCTATTTCGTTGAAGGTGTCTCCGCAGCGCACCCTTGTGCGCGACGTTATGTCTAGTTATTCGCTGCATTTGCGCAGTCTTTAAGCAGAGGATGAAGCCGCGCGTGGTCTATGGTAGGAGAGTGGTTTCGAAAAGAAACAAAAAAAAAAAAAAAGAAAGGCCCATTACACAACACCCTAACTGCTTCCGTTGCCTCTATGACAGAAGTCTCTTCCTTATCCAAAGTGTTAAAGCTATTATAGTATCTATCTTTTGTTTTGTTTCGAATTGGGCGGACGTGTCAGACCGAACGCTTTATCTGGGGGCGTTGTTACTCCCAGCTGCCGTAAGGATGGAGTAGTATTCATCGTTGTCGCTTAATTGCTCCGCTGTTCATTGCGTGCGCCTTATTCCAGCTCGCCAAGCAGGAGAACATACGTTGGCTATGTCATATGCGGCTCCTTTCAGATTTTTCAGTGCCGCCTAAGCACTACGGCAGTGCGCTGTGCGCATTCCTCGCGGTGGTTTTCTTGGAGTCGTTTCTATCCAGAACCGTGTAAGCACTTTCTCGGGGATCGTCCCAGCTACTGAACAGATGCCTAGGCCTGCCGCTGACCTGTAATCAACCCTGCTCTGGCCTTGCCCTAAACCATCGATAATTTAATTAGCCCACCTGACTCGCAACGTCGATTGCCCCCTACGCTTGCTTTCTGCCAAGGGACGTGCGATTACCCGTTGTCCGGATTGCATGCCACGCCCATGCCATCATGCTTGGAGGGAACGGCAGTATTCGTCGGGGAGAGAGCGTTGGGACTCAGGATTTCATTCTGACGGCCTGGTGCTTCGGAGAATTCGGACCCATGGTCACTGAACGGCTCAGACCACGGTCGCGCAATCCGCCTTCCGCTGACACCCTACCGCCGCAGTTTTCTTACTTTTCGGCTGGCAATAATCGTTAACGACGTTGTTGAAGGCAGCGCGGGGATTCCTCGGCCATCGCCAGGCCGTTGTCACAGCTGCCGTGCGGCGCCGCAGACGCGGCAGCTGAGACGACGCGTGACTGGCTGCTGCCGGCCACCGAGTGACGTCACCCCGCAGCTGTTTCCCCCATCCGCGTGCTTTCATGACGTCGCCGCGTTGGCCGTCATCGGCGGCGTTGGCATGTGTCCGCAGAGGCGACGTGACAGCGCGTACACACACCGTGCGCACACGCGGGGACTGGACCACGGCCGCTCAATGAAGGCGCACTTGGGTGCGGCCCGTCGTGTCGCCCAGAAGAGCCGTATTGCGCCTAGTTCTCATTGCCACCGCTGCGGCGCCACCGCTCCGGGACGAGTCCGGGCGGAGAGCTGCGCGCACCGGCCGTGGCTGTGCTTTCGTTTCGGCGTCCGCGTGGTCGGCGCTTACTCAATTTAGGATTATGAGCGGCGTTTCACACATTACGTGATGTTATGTGTAAGTTTGCTATTGATAAGGTGATAGAGGCAAGTCATCATCAATAGGCTTTTCCAAGTCATTCGTGGTCTTCCGTTTACAACGAGAACGAGGCAGTCGTGTGCTTCGCTGAGTG
The DNA here is from genome assembly GCF_055883805.1 of Amblyomma maculatum. Classification (NCBI taxonomy): domain Eukaryota; kingdom Metazoa; phylum Arthropoda; class Arachnida; order Ixodida; family Ixodidae; genus Amblyomma; species Amblyomma maculatum. Next base: position 427,003,563 of record NC_139344.1, read on the forward strand.
CGCACCCATTTAGTTGCGTTTCAACCACTGTAATAACGTATTAGATATTGCAATCTTGAAATCGGGACATGGTCTGGGGCCATTTATTCAGTGCGCACTTTTCTGGAAACTTACAATTCAGGACGTAGCGTTCAACATTATTATTGTTCAGCCTGTTCCTCCCTTTTCATTGGAAATAATATTCAAGTGGGTACCATCACCAAAACATACTAGCTAACACAAACTGTTGCAAAAGAAACAACACAAGACAGCCAGTTCAACGACATGCCCGCAGGCTCAGGCAATTTTTTTCTCGTTTAATTATGAAGCCGCGTGATGCACAGAAGACACGCAAGCTTATTTTACAAGCGAAGAACTTTTCTCGAAAAAGGTTTACGTGCAAGCGTGATTTTTTACACTGTCTAATTGATGTTGCCTGTCCAGTTGGTCAGCAGTGGTCGCTAGTTTGGTTAGGTCCTTAGTGTGACTGCGGTCTTCTCTCTCGCAAAGCAACTCCGGAAATTGCACAAAATAGGGAAGAAGGGATGAAACTAACATGTGGCATAGCTTGCTGCTTCTTATGACCTTCGGGCACTTATCACCTTGCTAACAAAGGTGCATGATGATTTTCAGATACCTTAGGCGTCCATCATCAATAATTTTGATAAGTCCAGGGTCTTGCAGGAATCACAAGGCACACAGTTAATAAATGGATGGGGGCTAATAAAATAAAATTATTGACACTCTAAAGTAAGCACTAGAAGTTATTTAAACTTTGGTAATATATAAATAATGAAAACACGGGCAGGCACTGAAAACAGAATAAATAAAGATGTTTCATGAGACTCTGTAAGACTATTCGTATACTTTCTCTTCAAATGGACGTGCAAGGTAACCAGCCAAGAATACAATCGGTGCTAACTCTATGTCAGCTGCTGGTTCACACCACACATGAATGAATCCAAGCTGACTCGAAAACTCTCTCGCAGCAGACGTGATATGGCAGTTGGCAAGGTACTTTCATAATCACGAATGCCAAGTTTTATAGCTGCCTATTGTTGATAGGTGCATTTGCAGACTGATGCTTGCAAGGTGCCAACCTGCACAAAGCATGGCAAAATGTGTAATATCTCAGTCGATATATTCTTTTTTTTTTGCTAGTGGTACCTTCAGTATTTTCTCCGAGGTGAAAACTGCAGCCCTTGCGTCAACTTTGTCGTTCCCGCCTTTGAATTGCCTTAGGCTGCTAAAAAGCGATACTATAGACCCGCTTTCAGAGCCTGCTTTAGGGCGCATCGGAAGCTGAAAATAAGATTCGGGTAAATGCAATGCACTAGTAAGGCACACAGAAGACATTGTTGTAAGATACTTGATGTGATCAAGAAGGTCCTTAATTTGCGCCACTGTGGATCTGGTTGTCATGATTGTCACTTCGTACGTTTGTATGGTTAGCTTTTGCGTCGACGTGCCTCCTTGGACCTGAATGTCTTCGATATGGCAAAGTCCAACTCAAACCAAGAGAGTCGCTCGTCATCTGACAAATATAGCGGCTCCTCTTGGTGTCTCCATGGCTTCACTTATGCGATGTTGGGCAAGGCATACCATTTTGATATAATCGTCATAAAAGTGATCGTGGCGCAGCTATCTTGAAACACACATGCTTCAGGATGACACGGGGGTTGTCCAGGAGGAAATGAAGTGTAGCTATAACAAGTGGGGAAAATAAAGCTATTGACCTGCGCACATTAATTTTTTCAAGATTGTTTGGCTCAACATGAGCCCGCGTGAGTAACTTAACTTGTAATGTAGGCAGTTCGGGAACACGGAGGGGACAGCTGAAGGAAGCAGGATCTTCAGTTTTATGTTCTTCCTGTAATCGTCATCTGTGAAGTGCAGTGCAGTGAGTATACCAGTGACTTGTCACTCGGCTCCCACCGGCTTCCTTTTCCATCCTAGCCCTCCCGAGATATGTTTTCCAGCCATGCTGCTCGACGTTGTGAATCGCACGGGAACTCATGGTAACCGATCTTTTCTTGCTTTCGTGGTGCACAGCGGCACACAGCAGTTGCCTGGCATGGTGCTGCATACGCTTAGGACGCTGTTGACGCAGACACCGATGACACGCATGCAGAACTATCAGAACCACGCGGTTATTCTGAGTAGTCAAAACAATATTTCTTACACCGTGGTCAAAACGATAATACGCGCCAACCCAGCCAGCGCGCTCCTTCCGCGTCGTCTGCTCGTCGGTGCCCGGCGTGCCGGCGGCGCTTTGTCCCGGAGTGGTGGCGCCCCCGCGGAGAATGACGGCGGAAACTGTAACTTCTCCCAATACGCGCTTCCCCAGCCATTGAGGCGCGACGCGACGGGCCGCACCAAGTGCGCCTCCATTGAGCGGCCGTGACTGGACTGTGGCAGTGCGATAAAACGGCAGCGCACGCAAAGTAGCATTCGAGACGTCACTGCGGCTTCGGCCACCGGCGAATGGAATGCCTCGGAAAAGAGCGAGTGAGTCGGAGTGATCTTGCCGCTAAATGGATCTGGTAGAGCTTCCTTGTAGTCTCGCCTCAACCGCAGGCACCCCCGATGTATCTTCTCACTTGCTCCACTTACTCCAAGGGCGCGTGCGCACGTAGAAGCTGGTTCCGCCGCTGGGCGCGCGAACTCAGCCGTGAAACATGCCTTTTCCGTGGAGGAGTGCGTGCGGCCCTTTCGCTTCTGCGGAGAGACAGCCGCTCCCGAGCACCGGGTTGCGGATGCACTTTTCGCGAATTTACTCGCCGAAAAATGTCTTAAGGGTTTACTGCAAATAGACCTAACCTGGTCTTCCTACGTTTTTTTTTATTTATTTATTTATTTATTTTTGTGAGGCGGCGAGGGGCCGCCTGTCTTCATTGTGTGCTCCAGCCATCTTTGTCACCTCGGCCCAGCGGAAGGGACAGTGTGCGAGTGTTTATTTTTTAGCCCCTCTCCCCTCCTCCCCCCTCTTTTTTTTTTTGCACGTAAAAAGTATGTTTTCGTGTACCACCCAACGACTGGCTGCCGCTTACCGCGCACGCACAACGTTTTTGTGTCGCGAGTAGCAGAAAAATAAAAGAGGCGAGGTTTTCGCCGTCGTTGGCTCCGTGAGTTCAATGCACCGGTTCGTGCAGTGCGCGTGTAGCGGCAAACGGGGGGTACTGTGCTGCGAACCAGTGTGCACCTGAACAGTTGCTCTGTCTGCTTGCAGTGGTCTGTCTCAAGTGGTACGATGTCTGAGGCAGGAAAATATGTGCAGGATTCTCATGGGCGCATGCAGTCACGAATTATGAGACGAAAGCTTGCGGAATCGCAAAGAAAAGAAAAAGCCATCGCGCGCTCGTTGAGCATGCAGCCAACAGGTATATTCAGCAGATCGAGCACGCACGTGCCCTCTTGGTTCCAGGCTTTTCAGGGACCAAGCAGGCATGCTCATACGGGATGGTTGAAGCGCGTCGTATCTGTGTGACATATATAATGTAGATTGCGACAACCAAGTGGAGGGTGTTTATGATGTCTGTGTTTTTCAAATACTTACGTTGCTTGACCGCGCTATTCACTTTTTTTTTTTTTCCCTGCAGCTCAAACGTATATTGGAAGGTGGGTTGATGGGGCGAGAGACCAATTATGCTGTTGCCCATAAATGTGCGCATGGCTTCACGTTGTTCCCAGTCCTCAGTTGACGCCATCCTCAGTACTTGTACTTCTGTCAGCTGGTATTTGTGCTTGTGTGGCATGGCTTTCTTGTAGAGCTCCCCCACCGCCTAAGGGGCTGTTGACGCCTCACGTAAAAAAGTGTCGTGTCTCCAACTCGCTTTGCGTGCTTATTTTCGCGTCGCGATGGGTAAGATTTATTTTTGCGGGCTTCCTGCTTGAACTGACTTGGCGTACACTTTAGCAACACTCGTGGTCAAGCGACGTGCCCCGGTCTCACACTTCTCACTGGCACCTGATGCTATTCTGTGCGATCTCGAAGACTTCGCAGTCAACTGAAGAGTGGTTTACGCGTTATTGTATCGCATGTGCACTGCGGCGAATGCCGTCCAGCGAGGAGGGAAAACCAGCGTGCAGGAAGGACTGGACAAGTTCTTCCTGGACGGTGATTCGATCCCTTCGGCTGGCGAGTGAATCTGTGACCTACGCTTACGACTTGTGGTTTCGCCCCCAGTGTCGTGTCTGAAACTCTCCCTCTCTGTGTGCAGGACGTGCAGGGTGTCTCGGGCGGCTCGCCAGGAGGGGGGGCCCCCGATGGGCCTAGCGGGGGACCTCCCGGAGAAGGGCTGAGGCGGCCATGATGCGGCCCTGCGGCGAGCCCCCCGGTGGGTCCGGGGGGGCACCCGCGCACAAGGAGTACCGCCAGAAGGCGCTCCAGCAGATCCGCAACAGCCTCATGCCCTTCGCCCACCAGGGGGGAGCTAGGGACCGCCGCTCCAGCGCCTCGTCCACTGCCAGCGAGTCCGGATCATACGCGCCCTCGGTCGCCTCCTCTGAGGTACGTGGGTCTTTCTGTCTCGCTTAGCGTAAACTGCTGCAATGCTATGCGTAGGGGCCTCCCGAAGGCTGTGACAAACATTTACACAAACGCTGCGTTCGAGTCTGGACCACCTCGATCATCGCCTTTTAACGAAAGAGATCTCGGTCCCTATCCGCATCAGTCCACTGTCCTCATCATCTACAAGGAGCAGTTTTATTACCTGGGCGACTGCCTTGACAAATTGTGACTGTGTTCCTCACCCTTTCCAGCTCTGTTCCCTTTCGAATCCTCTCATTCCTTTTTCCCCAGTGCAGGGTAGCTAACCGCAGCGCCTTTCTGGTTGGCATCCCTGCCTTTCGTCCTCCTCTTGATCTACCTCTCTATCTAAGCGGACGCCACTCGGGTCTCCTGTGGCCTGCGCATTTCCGCTGCGTCTTCATACCGCTTATTGCAGGGGTTTTCTGACTAGGTTCAGCAGGCTGCTACTGTAGGTTCCTCGAGCTCTCATTGGAACGGAGTGTTGGTCTAGTTGCTGAATATTTAGCGTTTTTATTGCATGAGGGAAGGTCGCGCATTTAATTAGCTGATTACCAAAAGCAAGAAAGCAAACAAATACTTACAAATGTGAGTTAATCAACAACAACAAAACAGGATGGTCCCCTGCATACGCAACGATGCCTAATTGTGTTGGCGAGGAGGAAGAGGGGGGGGGGGGGGAGGCTCTGTGAGGTAAAGAAGTTTGAGAATCCCTTCTTTAGCGATATCGTGGACTCCCGCTGTCTATATTACGATGACGCGTGATCACGACAGCGCCCGGCTGGCTTCAGAGGAGGTAACCTCCACGAATTGGTCGCTGGAAAATAGTATGTGCTTGTCATCTGAATTTCCCACGTCGCGGCGATTTTCTCCTTGAGCGAATAAAGACCGCACCTTTGATACCGGCACACTTTGTGTTCCCGGGGCACTTGTAAAATGGCCGCTTCTCAACGAGGCCTCACCTGTGTGGGTACAGAGCTAACGGTGCTTAAAAGTTCTCCATGTGCAGTCATTCTGACTTCTTAGCGTCAGGGGTCAGCGCAGGCTACTGGGATCGGGCAGCTGAGCGGAGTGGGCTTTGTACCCAGTGCCGGAAGCACTGGGATTGCTGAGCAGCCGATTCGTTTAAACATCATTACATAGATAAGCCAAAAAGAACACGAAGCGAACGCCCAAGCGAATTGTCGACCAGCTCTACCAAGCTCTACGCACCTGTGTTCGGCAGTCGGCGTTCGCGGATTTTCGGCATAGTGTTCTTCTTTCGACCCATGCGATGCGTAAATGGCGTAACCTCGTGTTCTGGTGCTAACCTACTGGCCAAGCGCAATTTATTTTATTTGCTGCACATATGGCCGGCATTATTGATTAAGGACGTGTCGGTTGAAGTGGACGTGGGGTCCCGATGGAAATTTAGTCATATCACGATATGACCTTTCATCCGGGATCGGCAGAGCACAGAATACAGGGCGGGGTCACTATTTTCTGCTTGACTTTAGTAACATATGAAACGAGCGGCGTTTTAAATGGGATATGAAAGCCAAGGAAAATGCCCATCTTTTCGGAGCTGAGAGACCCAAGGAAGCATTGCACAAATAGTGCCCCCTCCCGCCAACCTCGAGACGCACCCATAAATTCGCCCCGAGGCTGATGCCGAAATCGGAACTTTGGTCGCGCGAGAAACAGAGCCCAACGAAGGTTACGGTGCAAGAAGGGACGACCGCTCACGGGTCCTCAGCATCCGGTGGCAGATCAGGGAGGGTGCGGGGCCACAGCGGGGGTCGCGTTGCAGCATCAGCGTCCCAAGAAGCGTCCGCGGACAAAAGAAGGGGCCAGCCACCCTTTCCTCCTGACGCCCTGCTTGGGCGTCGCGCCGTGGCCTGGAGACGTTTCGGCCGCCTTCTCGCTCTTCTTTCGACGCGCGGAGCCGCCGCCAACTGTCTGTCGTCATCGTCCTCTCCCTTTCTTCGCTCCATCCTCAAGGTCGCGGCAGCAGCTGTAGGTGGAGAGAGGCCACCACGCCCACCGCAGACCGAGGCAACAAAAGCGCCGGGCCGCATTCCGAGCGTGCCTTCCTCCTCCTCCTCCTCCTCCCCTCTAACAACAGCCGGCGCTGTGCTGGCGGCGACCATCCTGACGGCTGCCGGAATGAGAGAATAAAGAGAGGAACGGGGGCAAAGGCTACCGCACGCGGCCCCCGGGGCTTGTGGGGAAGGCATCTCGGTTCGCAGAGCCGTGCCTTTTTCGTTGCCTGGGTTTGCTTTCGTGGCGGGGGCCGAGATTCGCCCCCGGGACAAGCTGTGCTCGTCCCCTGGAGCCTGCGAGCTTCTCCGCGGCTCTCGTCTACGGGCGCGTCCTTCGCGCGGCCTTCTTCGCAGCGACGCGTGTGTCAGCGTATTTTGTCTCCCTCTCCTCCTCCTCCTCCTTTTATTTGTATCGGCGGCACGTGACCGCAGTGGCACGTGGCCACGACGCCTCTGTGGGGGAGTCTTCGCCCCCCACCCACCCCCGTCTCTTTTCGCTCGTCCCTCCTGCCTGTTCTGTTTGCTATGGTATTCTAGCTGGCTAAGCCGGGCCTCTTAAGCATTCCCCCCCCCCCCCTTTTTTTTTTTATAGCTTGAACTGCTTCTCCGAAGGTATATTTTGTAGCCCATTCGGTGCCTGCGTTCGCGTTGCCAGTCTTTCAGGTTGCGGAGAAAAGGCTGTCAGTTGTGCGCAGGTATTTCGCTGTTTGCGTTAGCCACGCGGCGCCCGGCATGAAGGCTGCTTCTCACATCACTTTGTTACCAGACTTCCAGTTCGAAGGTATTACGCTAGGAGTGGGTGCAGGTATAAATAATCGTATGCAGAAAAATATATTATTGGTTAACTATATCAGTCATACGAATAGAAAATTTCGTGTGGAAGGCCATTCCGGTCTGGGGCTGAGTGAGGAAATAATGATGCAGCAAACGTGGTAGTACGTGCTTTAGGACGGGCATCAACAGTCTGGTGTGAAGTCCTGCCGGCTTTTATGCCACCAGATAATGGATGATCTGTTTGTGCGCGTTTTCTCGGAGGACTTTGACCCCTGCTTTCCGCGTAGTGACAGTGTCTGCGTTTTGTTGATCACTGCTAGGTTGAAAGACAAAGAATGGAACCGACGATCACGACACTCGGTAACGAAGAATTTTAGCGCAGTTGTTTACTTTCTTTATGCTGAAACAAACTGTTTTGGAGAGTCATGCACGTACAGTTACAGAGCACACTTTATTTTCCTCACGTGCTCGTTCTTGAAGCTACATTCCTTTCCCACTTTTTAATAGTGAGGAGGGAAGCCCCGTGGTCAGAGAAATGGATGCAAATGTGTTCTGCTTGCTGCACCAGTGTCCGGTTCCGAATGAGGAGTTCTGTACAAGTATTTGAGGCTTATTTCAGACGGACCGATATGCAGATAGATGGGCACTCCCATCATTTTGTTGTGGTCTCTGCGAGCGTATGCTACTCCTGCAATTTCGGGAGTATTCTTAATGCCATAACTTTAAGGGGTGCCTCAAAATCCCAGCACTGCCGTTCGCCAGATTCTCGGAGACGTTAATGTTCCGTATGACCATGACTATTTTAGGGAGGCCTAGCGGAATCTGGTTACTGTGATAGGGTGGCTCAAAGTTTTTGCACCGAATCTGCCGTGGCCCGGACGCGATTCTTGCGTGTGCACCATTGAACGTCTTATGATTTGTCCGGTTGAACGCTGTTCATTATCGGAACAAAAGTTCGCTCACAAATATTGTTTCGCTACACAGCCGTAAGCTGAATTTGTTAGAACATAAGCCCTACGCCTTGCAAACAGTGGAGAAAATCAACAGTAGCGGAAGCAAATTTTGGAGTCATTTCCGGAAAGGCGACTGGGTTGTTGTTACGACCGTGCATCCGCATTTGCGCGCTCTATTGTTCGCCTGTGGGCATGAATAAGTGCTGTGGAAATGTGGTGATGGTCCAATGGCTCTAAGTGAGCCTGTTTCCAGGAATCCTGTTTTGTAAGCCTGTTTTGCTTTGTGGACAACCTGCAAATGCCAAATTGACCCTGTCAAGAGAACGTCTGGAAAAACACAAAGAAACGTCCCCCTGCGGGAAATAGCAGGAAGTGCTTTCTTTCTTTTGTTCACCCTTCCAGTCGAGAAGTGCTATCCTCCAGTGATGAATGCCTCCTATCCAAAGGAGACGACAGAGTGACATGTCCGCTGACGTGCAGGACAAGAAAGGAGCATGACTCATACGGCCATTAAGTGATTTCCCGGGAATGCAGGAAAGATTTGCAATTGTCGAAAAGGGACCATGTTGGGAGCCCTATGCGGCGCCACGTGCACTCGGGTTTCTGAGAAGTAAAACCCCTTGTCAGAACCAGCCTGTGGTTTCTTTGCTGAAGAATAGAAATGTACCTCCTCTCCTCGCCGTTCCCAAGCTTTTCCCGCCAACAAGTGATCACGCCCAACGAATGAATGCCGGACCAGTCAGTGCTTCAGACCATCAGTGCAGTGATTTGTTCGATTGGATGCCGATACCTGAGGGGCGTGCCCTGGATTTGGTTGGTCAGCATCTTCAGAGAGGGGCTGGACATAGGGGGTTTTAAGGACGCTGCAGAGCACGAAATGTCGCTCTGGGCCCTGGGTAAACGGCTCATCCAGTCGCTTCTCGCTATGAACTCTTAACGCTTGTCATTTTGCTGATGTACCCTTCTTTTTCGTGTAAATAATCTTGTAAATAAGTTTCTCAAAGTGCCATTAAACCTGCTTGTACATATTTCACCAACTTCGAAGATTCAATCCTACTTCAACCCCGAGTCTCTGCACGCTACCAAGTGAAGGCCGGGTCGACGTAGCCCCAGCGTCACGACAACTGGTGGCAGCGGTGGGATCTGAATCTACAAGCCACAACATCTGGTGATTCGAGGTGGATCAGAATCTGCAAGCCACAACATCTGGTGATCGGAGGTGGCCTCTCAAGCAACAAGCAGGCGCAACAATCGGCCAACAAGAGAGCAGCTCGGAACATCGATCGCATGTGTGGGTGAGTGCTTGGCTTTTCTTCTGATGTGGACCAGGTTCTAGAACAGGGTTAGATTTTAGAACTGGTAAAGAGAGTGTGGAAACGCCTTTAGGTTGGTAGTTTGCACAGTTGTTTTGGAAGTAGCCGACACTCGGAGCGATCATGGACCTACAAAAGCTGCAGAAACCGGACCTGTTGCTATTGTGTGAGGAATTGGGAATTGATACAAGTGGTTTGGCACGAAAACCCTTGATTATAAAGGCAATCACTGATCTGGGAACCGATGATGAGGAGCTCAGTGAAGCATGGAACCTCATCGGTCAAAAAAAGGAACAGCTCAGACAGCAGAAAGAGCGTGAAATTGAAAGAGAAGCAAAAAAGCTGGAGCTAGAAATTGAGCTCCGGAAATTAGAACTAGAGTTGAGCAAGAGGTCGGGCGATTGTCCCCAGCTAGCGGTACCTCGTCTCAACAAGGAGGCAGATTTCAAGATGTCAAAGTACATGCAGCCATATGTGATATCAGGGGATATCGGTCTGTATCTGGCTAACTTTGAGCGAACTTGCGAAAAACTGTCCTTCCAGCGAGACACGTGGTCTCAGAGATTATTGACGGTTCTGCCCTGCGAGGCAGCGGAGGTTGTCGCGCGGCTAAGCAAGGAGGACGCGGACAACTACGAGAAGGTCAAAGCTTGCCTTCTGAGAAAGTATAGGCTTAGCGCCGAGGCGTTCAGACAACGTTTTCGGAACGCTACTAAGTCCAGGGACGAGAGTTACCCTGAATTCCTGTACAATTTAAGAGTCAATTTGGGCGAGTGGCTAAAGAGCACAGATTCCTACAGTGATAGGGACGCTGTAGTCGAGCGAATTCTTTTGGAACAGTTTTATAACTGCCTCCCAGAAAAAGAAAGAAATTGGTTACAGGACCGAGGCGAAATTAAGTCGGCAACTGAAGCTGCCGAACTTATTGAGGAGTATGCTTCGCGCCGACAATTCAGCAACCCAGCAGTGGATAGGCCCCGCAATCCCAAGTTCAGTGTGAAAAACCGTCAGGAAAGGCACTTTGCTAGAGTTGGAAACGAAGAAATGAAGGTTTCTTCAGGCAAATTCCATAGAAAGGACGGCAGTGAGAAAAGTGGGGAAGTGACCAACGTGCAGAACACAAAGAATAAGCTTGAGGCTAGGAAGCCGCTCACATGCTTTAGGTGTAATGAGCAGGGTCACATTGCCGTCAACTGCCGGAAAGAAAAGATTGCTTTCTCGTATGTCAGGGACTGCGATGAAAATATGCAGCTTTTAGAACCCTACCTGCATGACCTAGTAGTCAACGGGAAGCCTTGCAAGGTACTGCGCGATTCGGCCGCAACGATGGATGTTGTCCATCCGGCGTATGTATCGCCTTCCGACTATACAGGACAGTGTGCATGGATCCGACAGGTAGTTGAGGAACAGAGTGTGTGCTTGCCGATCGCGAACGTGGTCATCGAGGGCCCTTTCGGCGAATTAACAACCGAGGCTGCCGTTTCAGGAAAGCTTCCTAAGTGCTATCCGTATTTGTTCTCCAACAAATCGGACATGCTGCTGCGAAAGAGGGGCATCCTTTTCGGAGACAGAGTTGTGCAAGCCTTAACACGTTCAAAGGCGCGAGAACTAGCTACACTGCTCATTCCAGAAAAATCCACAGCGGAGGAAACGGCAGTTAAAACAGTGGTAAATGCGGAAGATAGCAGGTCAGAAAACTTTGAGAGCGAGGCATCTCAGATATGTCAACTTGAAAGTGAGCTTGATGAGACGCGGAATGAGGACGTTCTTGAGAGTAACCTCTTGCCGCCAGTGTCTAGTAATCTCACGAGACTTTTAAGTGGAACCCGAGAGGACTTAGCTATAGAGCAAGCCAATGATCCCAAGATACAGGAGATAAGGGAGCGCCACCGCGCCACTAAGACAGCAAACAATATTTCTTTCGAGATGAGAAAGGGAGTACTGTATCGCTTATTCAAGGATAAGCGCGGAGTAGAGCGGGACCAATTAGTCGTTCCCCAAAAGTACCGCGGAGACTTACTGCGACTTTCCCATGGCAGCTCGTGGTCATGTCACCTTGGAATAAAGAAAACAAAGCAGAGGCTGTTGCAAGAATACTATTGGCCTGGATGTTTTAAGGACACGGAAAATTTTGTACGGTCATGCGACACGTGCCAGCGGGTTGGAAAGGCGCAAGATAAGTGGAAAGCTCCGATGGTGTTAGTACCAATCATTACCGAGCCGTTTCACCGGTTAGTAATAGATGTAGTTGGGCCACTTCCTGTGACAGAGTCAGGGTACCGTTATATCCTCACTATGTTATGCCCAGCCACAAAGTTTCCAGAGGCTGTTCCGCTGCGCGAGGTGACGTCCGAGAGTGTAGTGGATTCGCTGCTGTCAGTGTTTGCACGAGTTGGATTCCCTTCCGAGGTCCAAAGTGATCAGGGTAGCGTTTTCACGAGTGTCCTCACCACCTCATTTCTCGAGCGATGCGGCATTAAGGTAGTGCATAGCTCGATCCATCATCCGCAGAGCAACAGCGTAGAAAGATGGCACTCTGTTCTCAAACGAGTCCTGAGGGGACTATGCTATGAAAACAAGCGCGAATGGGATACCTGCCTGCCTGCAGCGCTTTTCGCTTTGCGGTCAGTGCCGCACGAATCCACTGGATTTAGCCCAGCCGAGTTGGTGTACGGAAGGTCACTGCGCTCACCTTTGCGAATGGTGCGCGAAGCCTGGGAGGGGCGAGGAGAAGACCCAACAGTAGTAGAATTCATTCTGAACCTCTTGAATCGCTTACATAACACTAAGGAACTCGTTGAGGCCAGCATGAAGTCAGCCCAGGCTCGTTCCAAGGTGTACTATGATAAGACAGCCCGTCAAAGGACGTTTTGTATCGGGGACCAGGTGATGTTGCTGAGAAGTTCAAGGCAGAATAAGCTCGAAGTACAGTGGGAAGGACCGGCTGAAGTCGTTGCAAAGCTTTCTAACACTAACTACGCAGTGAAAATTCCCGGTAGGCGTAAAGAAGTGCGCATTTATCATTGCAATCTTATGAAGCCTTATGTGCAGAGGGAAGCCGTGGTAAATCTAACGTTAAACCTTCCCGGGGAGATGGGGGACAACTTGATTTGCCTCAGCGGAAAAGGAAGCAACGCTCAGGAGCTTCTCAAAAAGACGGAGCAGAGAGGAGAACTAAAGAAATCCCAGCTGTCCGATCTGGGCGAGATAATAACAGAGTTTGAGGCCTGCTTCGTGGACAGGCCAGGCAGAACTGATTTGACTGAGCACGATATTGAGCTGACTTCAGACGTGCCAGTGCGATCAAGGTGCTACCGATTTTCTCCAAGGCAAAGAGAAATTCTGGATATGGAAGTAACTCGCATGCTGGAATTAGGAGTAATAAAACCCTCGGAAAGCGATTATGCTTCGCCTATGATCTTAGTAGAAGCTCCAGGTAAAGACCCTAGGCCTGTGGTAGACTACCGAAAGCTAAATTCTCTCACCAGGGATCAAGTGTATCCTATTCCGAATATTGAGGAGAGAGTAGAACAGGTCAGTAGAGCGGCATATGTGACTACGCTGGACCTTACTCGAGGATACTGGCAAGTACCGCTCACTGAACGCGCCAGCAGATACGCGGCTTTCGTCACTCCGACGGGCAGCTACCAGCCAACAATGATGAGTTTCGGGCTCAAAAATGCTCCATTTTGTTTTTCCCGACTCATGGATAGGGTTTTAAATGGGTGTGAAACATTCGCGGTGCCTTATTTAGATGACATTGCGGTTTTTTCCGACTCATGGGCGGACCATATGGTACATCTAAGAGCTGTACTGAGCCTTTTGCGTCAAGCTGGACTAACCGTAAAGGCCGAGAAATGTTGCCTGGCAAGGGCGACCGTGGACTACTTGGGTCACAATGTAGGTCAAGGTTTCAGGAAACCCAGCGAGATTAAGATTTCTGCGGTAGCAGACTACCCGCGGCCGAGCACGAAGACGGAAATTCGAGCATTCCTGGGTCTGACTGGGTACTACAATCACTACATCCCTAACTATTCAGCTTTGGCTAGCCCTCTGACCGACGCTCTCCGCAAGACAGAACCGACAAATGTAGTCTGGGACGAACAAAAGGAAGCCTCCTTCGTAAACCTGAAGGCTGTGCTGATTAGCCGTCCGGTATTGCGAGCTCCAGACTATGACCGAGAATTCACGGTCCAGTGTGATGCCAGTGATCGAGGGCTAGGTGCTGTTCTCTGCCAGAGAGATGACGGTAATGAGCACCCCGTGCTCTACTTGAGCAGAAAACTGAGTTCTAGAGAGAGGGCTTATTGCGCGTCAGAGAAAGAGTGCGCTTGCATTGTATGGGCCATTCAAAAATTGCAGTGCTATCTTGGAGGGGCCAAATTCACCGTAGAGACGGACCATTGTCCCCTAGCTTGGCTGCAAACTGCGACATCGAAGAACAGTCGCCTTCTTAGGTGGAGCTTGATTTTACAGCAGTACAATTTTGAAATAAGATACAAAAAAGGGAAGTTAAATGGGAATGCGGACGCGCTTAGCCGCTCTTTCTAAGCGGTCCGAGATGTTCCTCACCATGTATCCAAATTGATAATCAGGTTTTTTTTTTTTTTTTTTTTTTTTTTTTTTTTTTTTTTCGTGCGCTTGTATATGTGTGACTATGTAAAGCAGCACGTTTGGTTTTCTAGGAATACGTAGGTCCTAACGTCTTGAGTGTGGGCTTTTCTCGAACAACAATGGCAGTTTTCTTTTGACCTGGTCTCTTCAGACGGGAGCCGAGTGCTTGCTTCGACATGTGGTTGAGTTTCAGACAGCTCGAGCAATTTGGCCTACGACAATCAAGACAACGCGACAAGCAACAGCGAGCTTCAAGCGTTCACGTGCAGGCCATTAAGTCGTCTCTTCATGCAGCAGCTGCGACTGCTGCCCTCCGAGTCTCTTCTGGCGGGGGAGGAGGCTGTTACGACCGTGCATCCGCATTTGCGCGCTCTATTGTTCGCCTGTGGGCATGAATAAGTGCTGTGGAAATGTGGTGATGGTCCAATGGCTCTAAGTGAGCCTGTTTCCAGGAATCCTGTTTTGTAAGCCTGTTTTGCTTTGTGGACAACCTGCAAATGCCAAATTGACCCTGTCAAGAGAACGTCTGGAAAAACACAAAGAAACGTCCCCCTGCGGGAAATAGCAGGAAGTGCTTTCTTTCTTTTGTTCACCCTTCCAGTCGAGAAGTGCTATCCTCCAGTGATGAATGCCTCCTATCCAAAGGAGACGACAGAGTGACATGTCCGCTGACGTGCAGGACAAGAAAGGAGCATGACTCATACGGCCATTAAGTGATTTCCCGGGAATGCAGGAAAGATTTGCAATTGTCGAAAAGGGACCATGTTGGGAGCCCTATGCGGCGCCACGTGCACTCGGGTTTCTGAGAAGTAAAACCCCTTGTCAGAACCAGCCTGTGGTTTCTTTGCTGAAGAATAGAAATGTACCTCCTCTCCTCGCCGTTCCCAAGCTTTTCCCGCCAACAAGTGATCACGCCCAACGAATGAATGCCGGACCAGTCAGTGCTTCAGACCATCAGTGCAGTGATTTGTTCGATTGGATGCCGATACCTGAGGGGCGTGCCCTGGATTTGGTTGGTCAGCATCTTCAGAGAGGGGCTGGACATAGGGGGTTTTAAGGACGCTGCAGAGCACGAAATGTCGCTCTGGGCCCTGGGTAAACGGCTCATCCAGTCGCTTCTCGCTATGAACTCTTAACGCTTGTCATTTTGCTGATGTACCCTTCTTTTTCGTGTAAATAATCTTGTAAATAAGTTTCTCAAAGTGCCATTAAACCTGCTTGTACATATTTCACCAACTTCGAAGATTCAATCCTACTTCAACCCCGAGTCTCTGCACGCTACCAAGTGAAGGCCGGGTCGACGTAGCCCCAGCGTCACGACAGTTGTCAATAATTGCTTCTTCATCCACGGGAGACATACGGGTGCTATGACATGGAAGAAGTTGTTTTTAATAAATATTTTTGCGCATCTTCTTTCTCATCTTTCGGGGAACTTGGCGAAATTAAAGCGGCTGTGTCGAGCTTCACCGAGTCTCCTCGCCCAGAAGTTGGTGCGATGAAGCTGCGGCTGAAGCCGAGAGCCCCCCTCTTCGGAACACGAGTAGTTCCGCGATTCGGAGCCGACTGGTAGCGTCGGTGATCCCGGCTATGCGACCCTGTAGGGGAAGCTATCGCCAGCGACTCAGAGAGAGAACTAATCCTGAACTTTGTGAACTGGCCTGATCCAGAACTTTGTGATCCCCGATACAAAGCGGAATGGCCGCATCAGCATCATATCCTCCTCATCCATTTTTTGTCTCCGAACGCGTTGTGGTGTATTTAGAATCGTCATTTGGGGAGAAGTATAAGGGAAGGCAGCCTCTACGGAATACCGGCGGTAGCGAATGCGGGCTTCTATCCCTGGGGAACATATTGTCCTTTCAACTGTTCCTCTTCGAAACTCCGGCTGCGAAGCCCCGTTCAAAGGAAATGCAGCTTACTTCGCGAGACACCTTCGCCGGTTAAACGCAATAAGAACGACTTGCAATGTTTTCGGCCGGCGAAATGCCACGGTAGGTATATGCAGCCGTTGGCGCTCAGCTTGCAACCATCATGTGTGACGGAATCACAAGAGGTGATCCCAGGGGTAGCTCGCACGGACCACTTGTGTGTCCTCGTTACCGGTCAGCACCGTGTGTCCGATACCGCAACGGCAAGCGTCCATCTCTTTCTCAGGTCTCAACTTTGACGCCACGCAAAAATGAAGCGCGATCAAATGGGTGCGAAAGGATCGTTACAAAACGCGGCCTCTCCGCCACCGCGGGAGGCCAACCCCCAACCCATGGTCGAGAGCACTCGCGTCTGTTCCAAGTCCGACTCGCCCCCCGCGGCTCCGGCAGGGTGTTCGATCGCCGGCACCGTCCCTCGCCGTTCATGGTGCTGTGGTGTTTGACGAGCGCGTGCCGCGGTGACGCGCGGCGCTCGCTTTCTGGCCTTTGCTGCTCGGCTGGCCTGCTCGAGCACGGAGTGGGGAGAGCTTGCTGAAGCACGTGTTTCGTCGCCTGGCTGGCCGGAACACCCTCTCCTCGTTCGGGGGGTTAGCATCCCCCCTGGCGTGCGCTTGCGCAACCGCATGGCACGCACCCGCTTATCGCGAGGAAGAGAGGACGGACGACGTCGTCTGTGCCCCACGGAGGAGGGAGCGTCGTCGAAGAGACGTCGTCCGCTGATGCGGCGGTTGTGGCATGTGCCCCCTCCGCCGGTAATTTAATTTTCGGGACCGGCTACCCCTGTCGGGTCGGTCGAAGAGGGCTCTTCGGCGGTCGAGGACACGGCTGGCCAGCCCCCTCCCTCCACCCTTCGGCAGTAATGGGCGGCTTGCGCAAACCGGTCGCCTGGCGCCGGCCGGACCGGCGGACGCCGCCGCTACTGCCTGGCCCGTCATGGCTGGGATCGCGCGGACGCCGTCTTCCACGCCGTGCGCTTTCTCTGCCCTCTCTCGCTTTTGACGCCCGACGACCCCGTTGGGGCGTCAACACTGCGGAGAGAGGACGCCGTTGTTTCGCCTCGGCGAAGCTGTCCAGCGTCCGATTCGGACCGCTCATCGGCCGGGTCTCCGCGGAACTATGCTGACCCTTTCGAGGACGCCAGTATGGTTCGGCGTGTGGTATCTGTGGTGAAGGAGAGTGTCGTAGGCTGTACACCCCCCCCCCCCCCCCCCATCTCTTCCCTCACCTGCGTCTACCGTGCGTCGCCTTGAGGACTGCAGTATATTCTTGATTTGCCCGATCATCATCATTCACGTAGCTGGCCATTTCATGCTGATATTTAATGCTTGTGGTGTTTGTTGCGCCGCCTGGAAACGCTTGAATGGTAGCCGCAGGAACTAGCTGTTCGTGAAGTTTACTGCGTCTGAGCGCGGGGACAGGAGAGGGGGCACGGTGAGGCACGCGACTCACCGTCGCGGAATCAAATAGGTGAGGTTTTCGCTCAATGCCGGACACCCCGCCGCATGTGATGACAAGGCAAACGCCAGACTCCTTGGCCTTCGACGGCGCCTAGAGGTCATGGCTGTACTGCACCCCAGGCCCGGATGCGCGCGAATCCGTGCGTTCTCGGGTCTGCCCACCCCGACATGTACCAGCTGGCTCAAGCGCGGCTGGAGTACATTGGCCATAGGGCAGCGGGGGAACGCGGTGGTTTCCGGAAGCGACATACTACGGCGAAGAAAAACGCTCGTATGAGGTTTGCTGCGTGATATGAAGGTGAACTTCGTTAATTTGTCCCCTCCTGCTCCCGTCCTCTCTGTTTTGTTCTCTTACAACCGATTGCGAGAAACGGTCGTTCGGCGGGGTCTGGCTGCAGAATTAAATTCGCTGGTGCGTCGGCGCTCCCTGGACCAGAGCCAGAACGGAATACAGATGCCCCGGATGCGCGTATCTCGGGCGGCGGGCATCAAAGCCGGTCAGTTCGCTGTGTGAGCGCGGCGTGTAGTTCTCCTGGCATGCCGGATTCCTCTCCCTCGTTGGCCGTCGCGGTATCGGGGCTGCCAGTCTGCCGCACTAGTCTCGGACGCGGTTCCCGTGGGAAGCTTATTTTAGAGCGTTAATGTCACCCCCCCCCCCCCCCCTCTTTTTTGCACCGATGGTCGCCGTTCCCGGACGACATGAAGCGGTCAAATCTAGAAAACTTCTTGCAACGAGGGATGCTGTTTGCGGTGTAAGGGAATCAAATTCCTGCCGCTCCAAAGTTTTGTGCTTTGCAAAGTACTCGGTGGATGTCTCTGCTTACCTCATGTGTAGGAAGTTAGCCAGGTGAGAAAAAGTTGACAGTACACCACTGGGCATCGTACCTGAAGCATGTAGTTTCTAGACTGGCGTTTAGGAAGCGGCGAAATCACTCCTTTACAGTGAAAGCTGTGAAATCTGTCGTACGTATGAAGCCCTGATTGACTCCGTCACCGCGTCAACATCTAGGCCGGCAAGGTGGACTGGTTTTTGCCTGCGGATTCGGCATCATGCGACTTCTCGTTTCCGGTGTTTGAAGTTCATGTTGGTAAATATGTCATGATGAAAGGCTGTGCCCATCCTTAATGTGCTTATCACCCCTGGCAGTGATAAAGGTTGCAGCAGGTGGCAATAACGGTAAATTCAAAATGGCAGTCCATTTTTGTGTGCCATCATGATGTGACTCCACATTACCAATTTCTGCTACCCCGCTTCATTCCGTGAGCAGCTATTCACAATATAGCTAGGAGAGCTTCTTGCATTTAAATCTTTCATGGGCAACACATTCTTTTTATTTGTCTCACAGAAAGCTTTCCATTCATATTCCCAGTGCCTAGTCATGCACAACATAACATACTACTATTGCACTAAAATGCTGGACGAGAGTGAGAAGCAATATTATGGGAATGACTTGTACAGCTGCATACAAATGAGTATCACATGGTCCTGCATCCCGATCATCCTAGCAGTGTGCTTGTATTATGTGCAGCAATATATCTTTTACTTGCAGCCACATAATAAAGAGTGCATCCACTCAGCACCATGCAACAGTCGTCCATACTACTATACAGTCTCACTAGTATATAGTTTAAAGTCGTTTTATCGCCTTTATCCAGTTCTTTCGTCCACCATGGTTTTCATACAAATTACTGTGACAGCCTTTAGTAACTCTGCGACACTGGATGCATGAGCTTTGAGGCAGCACAGGTCAGTCGCTTGAAGGTATTTGTCGCTTTCCTTTAGCGTTTCAGCACGCTCACTTGTTATGTTGTATAAGCTTGGGTTTTTGAGTTACCGGGAGCAGAGGGGCAGAACTCGGATGGTCCCCCTTCAAGGGCTGAATGTAGCATGTTTAAGAAGTTGGGCTATCCTGGAAAACATTGAGCCCATGTGAGGCTGTCCGCTCGCACTGGGTTCCAGGAGCTAGAGTTACTCAGCGCATTCATCTGCTGTTTTCTCCTGTTGCATAAATAAGTGCACATTGTGGGCAGGCACTTCGTATGTACAATTTCACGTGATCGTTCGGTCTTCAGCTGGTCCGTCATGTGAATTTGCCTGCCTTGCGTTGATTAGACATTAGGAGAGGCTTTTGGTATGCCGCGTTTACTGACATGACCAGACACGACTGGACCGCCGCACGAGTCCGGCCATGGACCAGATGGAGACCTGATATCGAAGTGGGCGTTCTCCAGTTTGTTGTTTGAACCGACCTTCAACAGCGTATACAATCAAGGCTTGGTCTGGTCACTGGTTCGTGGTCACATCAACATGCACTCATTGAGAACTTTGGGGAACCTGGGTTGCCACAAAATCCATAGGCATTGCATGTTAACTGCAGATCTTGAGCATTGACAAACGACGGGCGTGAACATGGCAACAGATTTTGCTGTCTTTACCTCGTTGCCACAGCAAAGTGTCCAAACTTGGCCACCTTTCTTACGCACCATCATCATCATCATCAGCCTGATTATACCCACTGCAGGGCGAAGGCCTCTCCCATATTTCTCCACTTAACCCGGTTCTGTGCTAGCTGCATCCACTTGACCCCTGCGAACTTCTTAATCTCATCCGCCCACCTAACTTTCTGCCGCCCCCTGCTACGCTTTCCTTCCCTTGGAATCCAGTTTGTTACCCTCAGTGACCATCGGTTATCCTCTTTTCGCCCTACATGTCCTGCCCATGTCCATTTCTTCTTCTTAATTTCCACTAGAATGTCAGTAACTTGAGTTATTTCTCTGACCCACTCTGCACGCTTTCTATCTCTTAATGTTACCCCTACCATTTTTCGTTCCATAGCCCTCTGGGTTGTCCTCAACTTAAGTAGAACTCTCTTGGTTAGCCTCCACGTTTCAGCCCCATAGGCGAGTACAGGCAAGATGCAACTGTTGTATACTTTCCTCTTGAGCGATACCAGTAAGCTGCTAGTCATAATCTGCGAGTGCTTGCCAAATGCGCACCATCCCAATCTTATTCTTCTTGTTATTTCCTTTTCATGGTCCGGATCTGCGGTTACTACCTGTCCTAGGTAGACATATTCGCCTACTACTTCCAGTATTTCGCTACCTAATGTAAACTGCTGTTCCTTCTCGAGGCTGTTGAACATTACCTTAGTCTTCTGCATATTGATTTTCAAGCCTACCTTTCTACTTTTTCTGTCTAGGTCATCAATCATTATTTGCAGTTCATCCCCCGAGTTGCTTAGCAAGGCAATGTCATCAGCAAATCGCAGATTACTGAGGTATTCTCCATCTACCCTTATCCCTAACTGCTCCCATTCCAAGTCTCTGAATACTTCCTCTAAACAAGCTGTGAATAGTACTGGGGAGATTGTGTCTCCTTGCCTAACACCTTTCTTTATGGGAATTTTGTTACTTTCTTTATGCAGAACTATGGTTGCTGTGCAGCCACTATATATATCTTCCAGCACTTTCACGTACGGCTCGTCTACCCCCTGATTTCGCAATGCCTGCATCACCGCCGAGGTTTCAACTGAGTCAAATGCTTTTTCGTAATCAACCAATAACTTACGCACCAATAACTGTACAAACTACAGTCCTGGCTATGAGAGATGGCCATCAAAGCAAATGTGCATATATCCTTTGTCAAGGCGTATGGCCTTACTCTCTTTTGTATTTGCAATGTAAAATAGAAGTTATAGTGACCTCGATGAGTGGTTAAACGACCACTGCATAGAAAGTTTCCAAACATGTAACTTCCAGTTATTATGAACATATCTTCATGACACTAGCAAAAGCAGTTAACCTGTCTATAGAGGGTGTAAACTTTATGTGTTTGTGAAGTTCCCAAAGCAATCGGTAAGGCAACCATGTCTGGCGTTGGGGTCCTCTTATGCTGTGTGTGGTGCCTTTATGGCCAGCAAGCGGTGTGTGCATACCCACCTGTTATGCCTCACTGTCCTATTCCATGATGTGCCTGCGTGGAGGCCAACTTTTGGCTCTGTTACTGGTCAGCCAGCATACCCTCCCAGCTTTGTCTCTCACCTCTGGGTGGAGGATGTTCCTGCTGTTGAGCTTACAATTCTTCTGTGACCTGACGGGAGCAAATATGTGTAGTGTGCAAGGACAGAACTATGCTCGATCTTTCATTGATTACTTTTGTCGAAGCCGTCATTTTTAATTTCACTGCCTGCATGGGCAGCCTGTATGCAACTGAACTTGTCATAATTGCTTTGAAGGGTTTTATGCTTGTAGTATCTCAATTTTCTTTGTAGATCAAATTCAAAAATCATAACACTGTTACTGGCTATCCGGACCAAGCTTTCAACGATGTTCTTCCTTTGCGGGATGGAACAAAATAGACACAGGCAAGGTGAAGAAAGTTTGCTAACTGAAGAAAGTTTTTATTGCTATGCAAAGGAGTACACTTGTATAACCAACTAGGCCTAATGTTTGCCATCATAGCATCCATTAAATTTAATGAAATTCCTTATGTCCCTGCAGTTGTGCATTTAGGAACATTTGCTGCAGTCTTTTTTTTTTTTTTTTTAGTTAAGATTTTTCAGTCGAACTACTTTCTGTAATGCTGACCTGTGCAGCTTCACATTCTTAGTGATAATTCCTAATTGTTGCTCTTGAATGTCTCGTCTATGAATGATGTAATGCATATCACAGTGTTGTAGCCCCCCCCCCCCCCCCCCCCCCCCCCTTCTGCCTGCTTCCCTCAACATCACATCTGCCTTTTTGGCTCTTTTTATTCAGGTAGAATTTTTTGGCACACTTTTGGTTGTATCGCGATCTTCAGCCATTCTGTGATAATTGGACTGCTTTAGTTTGCCCTGGAAGATCTTAACTCCAGTTTCTTTTCTAAAAATTTTTCTTTCTCTATTTCGTGATGCGAAAACGTCGCCTTCTTCGCCACTCTCTGTTCCCTTCGAAGCCATTCATTGTTGCTCGATTACACCATCACAAAGCCGCCAGCTTCTTGGCTTTTTTTTCTTCTTTTTAGCAGGCTTTCATTTTTACTTTTAATTTCTTACAGATAAATCATTTTTATAATCCAACTTTTCCGCAGGACACTTTGCTATTGCCACTATTTGTTTGTTGTTTAAAATGTGTCTTTCCTTTTTGTGTTTCCTATATTTTCTTCTGACCGCTTATCCCATCTGCAGACGAAATACCTTCTATGATCACCTTCCAAAAGTGTACTTCTCATCTATTTCAATTTTTTTGTGAGCTGGCTATATATTTTCTTCAACATTATGCAGTACGCTCTGACTGTCTGCCTCTTCAGAATTTCCATGTTACGCCTCCTGCACATGTTATTAGTCATCCTTTTTACGGTAACAATTTTGCTCTGGCCGTAGTGCTTGAGTTGCAGCTCAAACGCTACGACCAAACACATTGACTTGTAGTTACAATCTTATGCACAGGTCTGACACTGCAGATAAAGACAGTGCCACTGTGGCTATGTGGCAGTCAAATTTATTTAAAAAATCACAAACGAATAATGAGTTGTATACTGCATATATGCGTTAGACTTTTTTTTTTTTTTTGCTGTGAAGGAGGCTACGCGAGTATGTTATTTTAAAGGAATGTAAAATGCAAAGAAATTCAAAAGCTGCACCTAACGGCCGATAAATACCGCGGCGTGCCGTTTTCGCCCCCGTCTCCTGCAGACATCCCTGGGCGCTGCGCTCCGTTCTCCACTATTGAGGGGCTTTATTCTCCACCCTATCTTCTCTTCCCTCTCCCCTTCGCTGGTGTTCCCCCTCTTAGCTATAACGCTGGGCAGTAGTTAGGCAAGGGCCATAAACCTTTATATGTCTCAAAGTCGCGTCGTGAGGCACAGAAAATCGGAGCGTGATGTGTCCACCAGAAAGCGAGATGTGCCTTCTGTTTCCCGAAACTCTTTAATTTCGCCTTCCTATTGGCTGCGAGTTTGGAGTGCATACGTGAAGTGAGGTATAACTTGCCGCATGGATTCAGAGCATGATTCCGCTTCGCTATGGGTGACGACCACGGGCCTTAGTCGCGGGCGGTGCAGGCGGAGGAACTACGCCACGCGGAAAAGGCGGCTGGAAATGCTGCTCATCATTATCCCGTTGTGAAGTGGGTGTAGAAGATGTGTGCTGTGTATTGGGAGAGTTAAATGTCATAGAGTGTGAATAAAATATGCAAAACGTTCGATGAAGCGTTCAACTAGGCGGTAAGCATCTTTCGTAATTTTTCCGACGTGGAACTTCTGACCTGCCCTGCCTGACGAACCCTGTCGACCAATTCGCGATCGACCATGTATGTCACCTTACCATGACCTTAGCCATGTAGTCATCGCAGCTGTCAAGTGTGGCCTCCAGCGCTAACGCGGTAAACAATCTCTCTTTTTTTTTTTTAACATTTCTGTAAAACCATTTGTGACCATTTCGTCGCCGTGTCATTCCACGATGTGTATTATAGAAATATATTTTAATTTCTTTGTTACTTTGAATCACCCTTTCCATGGCGCACGTTTCAACACGTGCTCACAAGTCGAACTGTGCAGGTAAATAGTTGGAGGAAGCATTGCTACGAGCTGATAGACAGGAAAGGTTTACGGTGCAGCAGAGACCATATCAAGGCATCGAGTAGAAGGCGGTTCGGAGAAGTGTGAGATTGTTCGACCTGTGTATCTTGTCCATCTGTCACTGCGTGCCTTGGTGCCTAGTGCCGGCTTCCGTAAGCGCGATTATTTTGTGTACTGCTGCGGTCGGCTCTTGGAAAGCTCGCGGAGGGCGCCAAGGAGGCGAAAGAGACGCGGGGCTGGCGGCCACTGCCACCGGCACTTTGCCGCGCTTTGCGCCACATGTTCGGGTCGTCTCAAGACGCTGATGCTGTGCCGACCCTGGGGCTTTCGGGGCCGTCGTCTGCTCCCGGTCGCCCGGGGACTTCGCGGGGTCCTGCCGTCGTGAGCCCTCGAGAAGACGATGACGCACGAGACGTCGCGGCAGATGGAATAGCAGCCCCGGGGTTGTTGGCGCGCTCATTTTCCGGCCTGCGTGACAGACACACGAGCCGCATCAGCAAACGGCGCGTGGGTTGCGGCGGCGCGTTGCTTCTCCCTCGCGGGTGCACATGGTGCGCGGCGTTCCGGGAAGGTTGGCTGGCGGCCAAAGCTCGCACCCTGAAAACTGCGCGTGTCCGAGCCTCGGCACGTCGGCTGCGCATCTGCCGCCGGTGGCCGGCTGGCGGCTATTTCGGGGTCGGCTATGGTCGGCCCATGGGCCCCGACGGGGTCTGCTCGCCGTCGAATCGTCCGAGGCCACAGCTGCTGCAGAACGAGAAACTGCGCACACGGTACGGACTGCACGTTCGGCGCTTGGGACCACCGGCTGGTCTGCACCGTATTCGAATGTACGCGAGTCGTTTGCTCGGTACCGTGCTAGGGGCGGATATATGGCAGGGCTTGCTTTATTAAGGCGAAAGGCTTTCAATGCTTATGGTGAATGTCTCGTGTTCGCGAGATGTCTCAGCGAGATTCTGCGTGATCCCGCGAGATGTGTCAGCGAGACGTCGCAATAGGTTCTGACGTCAACATAATTTCCTCGGTAAGGACGTCACGATAGGTTTTTATTGGTGCCGCATAGCGGCTCCGGCTACTCCTTTTCACCAATTTATAAGAACCACCCAGTCTGACATATAGTACAGATAAGTATATACAGTACTAACATTACAGTACAGGTTCTGACGACGAAGCCAAATAAAAGAAAGTAATGAAATCATAACGAGTACACAAACACGCAAGATAGAAGAAGAAAAGAGGTTGACAGAATAAGAGAAGGAGGAGGAAAGGCTTTCGCCATTAAGCTCTGCGCGAAGCTAGGTGCAGTCCTGTAATTTTTTGACCGGATGCGAAAATAATCTAGAGATGCCCTCTTTAATATTTCATAACTGATCGAGTAGCACTTGGGAAGAACTGCATGTAGAACCGAGTTCCGACGCCGCTTGCGCCGAACAGTCCACAGCGGATATAGCTCATTCATCTGCCTCTCACCATTTGCATTTCCCACGAGGATAAAAGAAAAAAAAAAAAATATAGCGCTCCGCCGATTCAGCGTTCGAGTGAAGGGCGTCAGCTTAGTCTTCCGTTTCGGTAGCATTGGAAGCAATCGGAAGGTCCCGCCTCCGCGTCCATCGCCGTGCATGCGATGACGCGCTCGTTGAACGCGTTGCTTCACTTGAGAAGCGACGAAGTGGTGTCTCTGCGACCGCTGGTTTGGCCGCTACGGCCCTCTGAAGGTCGCCCTCATTACGGTTTCGCGGACCAAAGGTCGTGGATACGAATCCCTGAGGCACGCTGTGTCTTAACTCAACTAGTAATTGTGTGCTCTATATCGTACCGAATCGTCTGCCATCGCTCCGAACCCTCTGCTTTAACCGGGTGGGCCACAATTTTGACAGCAATGATAGCTGTAAGTGGCCCAGTTCGGCACCCGTCGGGCTGGCATGTTTATACATGATGTCCGAGCTAGCTTTAGCCAAGGTTTACATTGAGGTAGGCCAAAGAAACCACTGGTATACAGCTACCAGCCATCTTGCGCACAATAGACATTTTTTTTTTGCAATTAACTAATTAGCAATTAAAATAATTTATCTAATTTACTAAATATTCTCTTTAGACAATGTGATTGGCGAAATTGGACAGCACTTTCTGAAACCCCGATTTCATTTATTTGCGAGAAAGCCTCACGTATAACTTTTTGCAAGCTCGTAAATCAGAAAAATCTTAAATACGGATTAATTAATTGCAAAACAAAAACATTGCCCGTGGTGCACAAGATGGCTGGCAACTGTGTACAAGTGGTTTCTCTGGCCTACCTCAAGTGTTTTATTTTTTAACCCTTGGCTGAAGTAAGCGTGGACACCCTGTATATAGCGGAACGACTGCATAGGGAGTAACGCTGGCCCGGCGGCCGCGCGAATCTGGTGACATCACAGCATGGTCACCTTGTCGTGATATACGTCACAACATACCTACCCATGGCGGCTACTCTTACTTAATGATGTCACAACGTGGCTACGCCCGTCGTTTAATATACATACCCCAATTATGTGATTACATCACAACGCTATTTGCGCATTTTTGCTACGTTGAAGCTGTGCCATCTGTGGTTTCATTTTTGGTTGTGCTTCGCTTGCTCGGCGGTCAAGGGGCTAGTGCTGACAGCTCATCGCGCGACTTGTGCATATGTGCTGCGTCATGGGTGAGCGGGACACAACAGTGGGCCTACGTCGCTACCCTCTCTCACTCACGCCGTCTCTTTTCCGTCTCGCAGGACACCAGTTCGCGCAGCTCCAAATGGAGCGCCTCCAAGGGAATGGAGTACGGGCAGGAGAAGGAGCCTCCGCCACCGCCACCTCCGCCCATGGTCAACGGGCTGTCGCGGAGCGCGCCGTCCAGTGAGTACCCCTCCCATCCCCTTACTTTGTGTCACCTTCTCGGCGTTAAGCAGGATGTTACGGAGAGTGCGCGTAGCTAATGTGGAGTCACAGGAGCCGTCTTGTCCCCTGGTCAGCTGCTCTGCCGTGACCACTCTCGCTTCACAGTGCTGGCACTGCAGCTGACGCGCGTCATTGCTCGGTTAATATCTGTACATACCGGGATGAATCGGCTCGTTGCGAGGTTCGCTCAACTCGTCCTGCCAGAGTTCGCGTGACCCCGGTAGGCCGATTCGAATCGACATTGTCGACTTGACCTTTTCACGACCCTGGGAGAAACTGGTTTGACTGGGCTGTGAAGCAGGCGTGAGCGGAGAATCCGCAGCTTTTTCCTGTGCTATGAGCGCAGCCCAGTCTCCAATATGGCAGCGCCCTTTGGCCAATTTTGAAATGGATGTAGTTAGGTCCGCCGCAATGACTTGCTGGTACACGCGGCTGTTGCGCCGCCCTCCTGGTGCAATTGAAAAGCCTGTCGCTCGCCCCGTCTTCCGGTTTCTGCGAAGTATTCAGGCGTGCTGCCAAGGGCGGCAAGAGACGGACGAGTCGCGCAGCATTCGTCAACAGCCTCCGTCCGGGCCAAGCGCTTAGGCCGTGTTGAGTCATTTCAGTGTTGTATCGTCACCGGGGTGGCGTCATTTGCCAGCGTGACCTTACCACGGAGTCTGGTAGGCGCGCATAACTGGCCCACGCTGTTGATGACATTGCAGATTTACTGTTGCTTGTTTCAGGCAGACGCTGTAACCGCTAACCGAAACTTTTCTCTTGTTCTATACGAAACCCTGAGTCGTCGCCCGAATTATGTGCTCAGTGCGGGCCTGCTCCGAGTGGTGGCTGCGCAGTGCCGCTATACGTCAACACTCTACGTTACGTGCGTGCAAAATAAGGCATCGGCATGCCATGCTTCCTCATCGCGTAGTCCCCGTTCACAGCATTGTGTCCGTGCTGTTTAGGAATACCCTCGAAGGAGAACCAGGTCCAAACGTTTTCATGCCAGCGGCTTTGCTTTCTGTCCTCGTAGTCTAGGCAGTTAAGGCACGCCTCAAGTGCCAAATTGTCCCTACCGGACTTCTCGACTTCTAGACGCATTCTGTGTCCTGAACATTTTTGATCAACACTGTACCCCTATTGGGCAAAAAAATAAAAAGCATGCGAACCTGTATGCTACATACTGTGCCAACAGACATCACTGTGTCATGCCGTCTTGTGGAAACATGACTTTGCCCCTCGATGAACACAACACCCTATGTGTACGCATGTGTGCGAGGAGTCTTATTAGGCGCGGAAACTTTCACGAAGGGCCCCGCCCGCATAAAGGCTCTTTTTGCCCAAATATTGCGCTGGGTATGAGAGGACACCCTCACGGGTCGCAGCTGCTTTTAAAAACGCGCACGAATTTTCTCTCCGACTGCCTCTGACTAAGCAATGTCTGCATCGTCGATAAAGCTGAATTTCGTCTAGCCAAAACTCAGATTAGAGGCGTTCCGCGACTCAAGGACAGTCTTGTCATAGGGCAACTTTCTTCACGCTCCTTCCCACATGACCTCGCACTCGCACATCAGAGCCACGCGCGGATACCAGCTAAAGCACTCCAGCGTACAGCTCTTCTGTTTTTCTAGGAATAGCTCGGTAGCGTCGACCCATGCATCGTTCAGCGTCCCATTCAGGACCGCAGGGGAGAAACGGACAAAGGTACGTGCATACGCACGGAGTGGAGCATACACGCAGCGTCTTGTGCAGAATGGTTGTGTCACGTCAGTTATCGCCAGAACGCTCGAGCAGACGAAGTTGCAACTAAGCTAACGTTCTGTGCGCTTGCGCGTGCCGCTTCGTTGACGCTCCCGTGGTAATAAAGGATTGGTGAACATTACAAAGCAAGGTGCAGCAGTGAGGTAGGGATCGCAGCTTCGTGCTAGTCGCTGTCTCGCATTGCTGGGAGCGGAGGTCCGCGTCATTAGCAGACATGTGTTCTGAGTTACGCTATCTCCCTGACCACGAGTCGTCTGATTGGTGGAAACGCCGAAGCCAGAGGTGGTAGCCACTTCTGGTTCCGGCGTTTCCACTAATCATATGAGTCCAGGCCAAGGCGGTAACGACACTTTGAAAACGGCACAGACTAGGAAAATGGACTCGGGTCTTCCTCCAGATGGCGTCTCGCACCGGCATTGCGCTGTTAGCACGGTCTTCGTGCAGTGCACTGCATGGTCATGAGATTCGCATGTTCATTCGCGCCGTTACGCGGGGCGTACCTCTCCCCTCCATAAAGGAGAGAGAGAAGAAGGGTGGTGGGCTTTTGTGCTCGTCTCGTCATGGCCGGAGCGCGACCCAGAAATCGAACCCCGGAGACCGACCGGAGCCTCGTCTGCAGCCGTTTTCGCGGTGCCAGAAGAGCTCCCGACAGAAAAAAAAAAGAAAAGAAAAAAAGAAAAAAAAAAGGAGAAAAGGTGTAGTCAAATGGGCGCCTGAGCACGCGCCGCGTTTGCCAAGAGTCCCCTGAGTCACGCCTAGAAACAAAACCACAGGAATCCGGCTCGCGCCGCGGCCGGCAGCGTCCAGACGAGTCTGGGGCCGCGCGCCAGGGCTCGAGCGCGCGTTTGTTTGGGGCCGCCTTGACGCACGCAGACGGACGGGCGTCCCTGGCGGAAGGTTCGGGGCCTCGCGCGCGGCGGCCTTCTATTTATACACGGCTCCTCCCCGGTCAGCGCTGCACCGTCACGGGGGAGCGCACCCGCGTGTCAGTCGCCCGGTGCTCGATCAGGCTACGGTCGACAACGCCGGACGCCGCCGCGCAGTAGCCAGAGCCGTGGTCGCATGCGCCTCCCCCGGTGGAACGCATGCTCGTAGCGCGATGCGTTAAGAGGGCCGCCTCTGGTAGACTGTCCTCGGGGTACCATAGTCTGCTCACGATTCCTTGAGATGTCGCTCTTAGCAAATGTTTTGAGGCGAATTAAACTGGTGTCGCAGGCAAACCTGGCATGAAGGCCCTGCGCAAGGCGAGCCTGCAGGCCGACGGCGTGCCCCTCTGGGAACGCTCCATGATGGAGACGGCGCGCTCCGACAGTCCCGTTCAGCGACCAGACTTTCCGCCCAGCGAGCCCCCACCGCCGCCGCCGCCACCCCGAGGGGTGGCCGCCGCGCAGCTGACCAGCAACTCGCACCACCCGCTACTCAAACAGCCGCCTCGGGCACCCTCTTCGGTGGGCGGCTACAGCAGCGCCTCCTCAGGCTCTGCAGGCCCGCTCAAGGGTCCCCTGATGGGTGGCGGCCGGCTGCTGTACCCGAGCGGCGCCGCACCGCCGCCCTACCCGTGCAGCGGCAGCCTCTCGTCGGCGCCATCCTACGCGGCCTCGTCCAGCTCGGGGGGCCGCCAGAGCCCCGCCAACACGACTGTGAGTAGCAGCAGCGATTACTCGGTCGCCTCTGGAAGCTCCAAGTCACGCGCCCTGCCGCCGGCCTACACGCCACCGCCGCCGTCGGGCGTCCCGCCGCCCCCGCCGCGGCCCCTGCAGGCTTGGTCGGCACGGCAGGCCAAGTCCCAGTCTCCCGTCATCATGCAGTCGGTGAAGAGTACGCAGGTCCAGAAGCCCATCTTACAGACTGCCATCGCGCCCACGGCCCCGCTGGCGCCCTACAACTTCGCCTCCACGCCTCCACCTCCTACCTTCTCGGTGGCCTCATCGAGACCTCACGAACCGCCGCCATACCCCAACCAGAGTGCAGGAGGTGTTGCCTCAGTTACCGCCGTCCAGCCGCCTCAGCCCCAGCCGCCGCCCTACGCGGCGCACAACGGGGCCCCACCGCCCCCTTACGCCCTGCACCGCCAGGACCCACCGCCCCCTCCGCTTCCACCCACCACCGTGCCCACCACCGAGCCACCAAGTTATGCATCCTCCGTGGTGGCACTGGCGGCGCAAAGGGCCGCCGCCGCGCTAGGTGGCAAGACGTCTTCGGCTCTGCTCGGTGGCAGGACTGTGGCCACGACGACCGCATCGGCCACTTCGGACCTGGTGACTACAGTGGCGAGCATCTGCTCTTCACAGGTGTCAGCTCTGGTGGGCGCGACGTTGGGTGCCAGCGGGGGGCCGCGTAAGGCGTCGCCCGTGGCCACCGACACTGCGAGTTCGGCATCGCGCTCCGAGTCTCCTGTGTCATTTGTGTCGGTGACATCAGCGTCATCGCCATCTACTCAGTCAGACTCAACACACGACTCGGGCCGGGGCAAGACAACGCACCAGTCTCCCATCCCCATTCGCCGAGCCTGGCCCCAGGAGAAAGAAGAAGAGAGGCGCGCATCCAAGGTATGGCCATTCCTCTGTTTCAGTTCCCTGCAAGCTGTATATATCTGCTATGTGCAGGCAATTGCTGCATTTTATACAGGAATGTGAACATTCAAAAAGAACAGCATGCAAGATTGAGACGAGAGCTCAGCATCATGGGAACTATGTGACACTAATGTCCGAGCATGCAGTGCCATATTTTCCACGTCTTGGTGTTATCTAGCATTAGGTGCAGAAAGCATGTGTCATGAAAATGTACGCATTGACCCAACTTAGATCCCTGTTTAATGCAAATTTCCTGCATGTATTGGGAGTACAGTATTTCATTTAAGCTGCAGTTCACTTTGAGATCTTGCAGGATGTCGGCTGCAACCATTCAATACGCCAAAAATCATGAGTGCTCATTGCTTAATTAGACGAGATGCATGTGCCGCTGCATTTAAGACAGTTCCTCTGATGGAGGCCATTTCTCCGGGCTTAACATCCCACAGCAACTCTGGTCTTGAATGGCACCCATCATAGTGTAAATTTGCGGACTAATCTCAAGCATGCGGGGACCTGTAACATGCACACCGCGCAGCATCCAGCTGCCTTTTATGCACCTTCAAACAGAGTTAGATCGTAAAAGCAGAATTGACTGGAATCTGGCAGGTGATGAAAGTGTCTGCTGTTCTTTCAGTGATCGTAATTGCTCGCTACTGGTTGATTCGTTGCGAGTAGTGGTTAGGCGCAGTTGCAGTATTGCCCTTCTCTTGCAGGTACGCAACTACTCGCCAGAGGCGTACAAGTTTTTCATGGAGCAGCATGTGGAGAACATCCTCAAGAGTCACGAGCA
The DNA here is from genome assembly GCF_055883805.1 of Amblyomma maculatum. Classification (NCBI taxonomy): domain Eukaryota; kingdom Metazoa; phylum Arthropoda; class Arachnida; order Ixodida; family Ixodidae; genus Amblyomma; species Amblyomma maculatum. Next base: position 427,035,710 of record NC_139344.1, read on the forward strand.
GCGCCAGCACAGGCGGCAGCAGCTGGAGGCCGAAATGGCCAAGGTTGGCCTCTCCGAGGAAGCCCAGCGCCAGATCCGACACATGCTCTACCAGAAGGAGTCCAACTACATTCGTCGAAGCCGCGCCAAGATGGACAAGTCCATGTTCAGCCACATCCAACGCATCGGGGTAGGGGCCTTCGGCGAGGTGGCCCTTGTCCGTAAGAAGGTGTGGTCCTGTGCTTTTCTATCTTTGATTGCTGTGTATTCTTTTTTTGGGAGAGGAAGGGGTGCTGGTTTCACTGTGTAGAGGTGCACATGCAATGCCACCTTCTATTAAAGGGACCACCAGCAGATTGAAACATATATTCGGATTATCGTTGCAACTGGGAAGCTTACTGGATGAGCTTGCTGTGGCCACTTTGGAGAGCAAAGGAAACAAGGTCGCACTATATTCGTAGCTTGATTCGTTCCGACTGACTTTATGTGTGTTCTCAGGAAGAAGTTTTAGGGCAAGATGCATTGTATTAGTGCAAACACCATGATATTGCTTTCGAGTGGTGCCAGTATTGGGGTTCATACAGCTGCTGTGCTTCACATGCTAGCTTGCTCCAGCAGATGCGTGAGGAAAGATTTTGAGGCATGAGAAGGGTTTTGTTTTTTGGCAGACTCCAACGCTGAGAGGATTTCTGATGATTCATAAAAGTGATCACATCCCCATTTTTCGGTCATCTGTGCAAATTTCTGTAACCTGAACATCGGAAAATTTAATATTATTGTTAACATGCTCTTCCACGAAAATTTCAAAATACACAATTTTTTCTTGAATTATGGCAAACTAGGGTCCTTGAATCTTTATTTCCATTCTCTTGTGTGCATCTATGAAGAGAAATACCCCCTTCTTATCGCCATGGTGCTGCGATGTAGTGCAGATTTAAAAAGGAAGTTCCAGACTGCTGAAATTGTTGTCAGCAAGACATATAGTATTAGAGTGCTGTAATGCATTTGAGTGTGGAACAAAAAATGGGACTTTACACATTAATATGAAGTGTACTGCCTGGTAGCCAGGGCCACATTATTGTTTGATATCTCATTATTACCAGTGTGTATCTGTAGCCATAGGCATTGATCGTGGTGTCCAGCATTGGGATGGATATATTGAGTGCATTCACCGATGAAATCTCTTTGGTGAAATCTTATGTGGGAGCGATAATTGTTTTGTGGAATCCAATATCAGCGGTCTTTCTTAGTGCAACAGAGGTGGGACTAACTATCCTTGTCGCCTTTGTGCAGGACACTAGCCAGCTGTATGCCATGAAGACACTGAGCAAGGAGGACGTGCTCAAGCGCAACCAGGTGGCGCACGTCAAGGCCGAGCGCGACATCCTGGCTGAGGCAGACAATGAATGGGTTGTCAAGCTTTACTACTCGTTTCAGGATGAGCAGAACCTGTACTTCGTTATGGACTACATCCCGGGAGGGGACCTCATGTCGCTCCTCATTCGGCGGGACATCTTCGAGGAGCCCCTAGCACGCTTCTACATTGCCGAGCTGGTGCTTGCTCTGGAGAGTGTCCACAAGCTGGGATTCATCCACCGTGACATCAAGCCGGACAACGTGCTCATTGACCGTGACGGCCACATCAAGCTCACCGACTTTGGCCTCTGCACGGGCTTCCGGTGGACGCACAACTCCAAGTACTATCAGAAAAATGGTGAGCCCCTTTGATCGGGCCTTCCTTGTTTAGTTAGCTTGTGCCGCTGCTGTGGCTGTTGTTCTCTGGCACAGTCTTGCTCGGGCTAAATCTGATGCCCTCATCCTCGGAGTCCTGCTTGTTCAGCTTTCGTGCTTGTTGTTATGCTAGCAAGGTACCTTTTTGCATTCCATATTCGGTGCGCTCTCACTAAGCTGCAGGATTGCCCGAGCAGTGCAATGCCTGAAGCGTTTCCATGGCTATCATGACAGCCATTGAGCGAAACAGAACATACAAGTGAGGCCAAGCTGCGACCTGGGCCAGTCAGAAACGGCTGTGCATGTTGTCAACGTTGCTGCTGCTACTGGGTTTCCTTCATTTTTATGAAACCAAAGTTTGTTCAACGGGTAGTTTTTATTTTTTAAGCTTGTCTTGCTGTTCACCAGCTGCAGCCACTTGCACGTGTTGATTTGTATTGAGCAAAGTGAGGTCGAGGTGGCATGCTTCCATTTGAAGGCATATGTGGAAGGCTTTGATCCTGCCACTGACCGCCACATTTTTGATGGTGGAACATGGCTGTAGCTTTCTCTGCTTCAAGAATCATGTTTAGTTAAGTTAGTCAAGCTGTGAAAGTGTTCCACAGTTCTCAGTGGGCTTCAAGAAGTTTGCAGGGTGTTGTAGATGTTCGCAAATAAAATAAAAGCCTGTGAGCTGTGATCACAGAATGAAAGAAGAAAAGGGTCGTGCATAGCATGAAATCATGCCTTTTGAAGTTTTGGAGTAGGGACACCTGAATGTTTCACACGTGTTTTCTTCTCCCTAGTAGTGTGCAAAATGATACTGTACATGAATCACCATGTGGAATTAACTTAAACCGGCTAAATAATTTTGATCAAGTGAGTGATGAAGAAAAGTGAGACCTAATTGTTGCTCACTCATTTTCTGAGATTTTAACTTTTTGTTGGGCTTATTTAAACAATCCTTGCAAATTAAAAAAATGAGCAAAGCAGGGATAAATACCGCAGTTTTTTTATGCCTCACACGACCTCAGCGTGTCCATGACGTCACTGCCGTCCTTCAGTGGTTGAAGTCAAAGCTGCAGGGGAAATGAAAATTATCAATTTCTTAGTGATTTTTCACGCAGTCGACCTGGCTAGTCATGTTTGGTAATGTGCGGCGCGTTATCCCATAGACAGAATACACAACTAAAATTTGGGGTCTCTACTCCTTTCAAAATTGTCACTCAAGCAGCCAAGAGCATATCTTCGCATGCAGTGATCACTAAAATTTGGGGTCTCTACTCCTTTCAAAATTGTCACTCAAGCAACCAAGAGCACATCCTCGCATGCAGTGATCAGATTGAACTTGTTGTGTGCCTGGTTATGTTGACACTGTAGGATTGCTCAAATGTTTTAAAGTGAGTGTGAAATTTGTTTGCCTTTCGATGCTTGTCTTCACCCTTATGTTGTAATGACTTCATGCTTAAGTCTTCTTCGGGCTGCCGCAGTGTCGATATCGAAGTCCCAGGTGCCCTTCATGTGCCAAACGGTTTTCACCAGTGAAAACTACTCGTATGAGCCAAATAAGCATGGGGCTTGGAAAAGGGCTTCTGAACTAGTTAGCCTAAGTGATCGTATTTGGCTTTACTTGGGGCGATGGCTCCACGAGAGAGAAAACGACAGAAGAGTTGAAGAAAGCGGGCTGTTCCGACTAGCATCTACCGTCCCCAGATGCAGCGCAAGCGGTTCAAGTGCCCAGAGAAACAAGTGTGACAGATACTGCGCCTTTCCCTTCCTGTGAACCAATTAATAATAATAATAATAATAATAATAATAATAATAATAATAATAATAATAATAATAATAATAATAATAATAATATCATTATTATTATTATTATTATTATTATTATTATTATTATTATTATTATTATTATTATTATTATTATTATTATTATTATTATTATTATTGAATCACTGGACCGCTAGGCTCTCAAGCTAGTGCCGCGGCCAACATGACGCCCATTGAAAAAGAATGCGCCTTGAATTGCTAGGCCACTCGGCTCCCTCAAGCTTGTGCCGCCTCTGGGGGCGGCAGATGCTAGTCAGAACAGCCCGCTTTCTTCGACTCTTTTTAGTTGTTTTCTCTCACGCGGAGCCACCGCCCCGAGTAAATGTGATGGAAATGTAGTTTAACAAGAAACACGAATGGATAGGAAATGCGACAAGGCTGATTTCTGGTTACCTCCCCTTTCCAACTGTGCCGTCACATATCTGACTGCATTTTTGCCGCAATCTCAGTCTGGAGCTCCTAAAAGTTGAGCTGTACTTTCAGCTTGAAAATGGTTTAGTTTGGTTTGGTTTGTGAGGTTTAGCGTTTCAAAGTGACTCAGGCTATGAGAGATGCCATAGTCGAGGGGTCCGGAAATTTCGACCACCTGGGGTTCTCTAACAAGCAGTAACATAGCACAGCACACGGGCGCCTTACTTTTCACCTGCATTCGAAAATTGTTGACTTCTTTGGTGTCAAGGTTGCCGCAATGGTGACTGAAATTGAATTAAACGCTGCTCGCAATATTTTCTGCATGATGTTTGCGATAACCACGGAAATGTTGGTACTGATTTGAATGGTTGTGGGGCATTTTCTACTGCTCCGTGGCCGTGCTCTGGGTTCGGGTACAAAATGGGAGAAAAATTCTGTGGTGGCCTGTGGCTTCCATTGTAGGTAGTGCGGTTCAAAACTGCATTCTCACATGAACAGAGCATCCGACGGAGCATGGCAATTTTTCTACAGGGCGTGAACTGCACACAGGGATTAAAGTATGACCTCAGCTGTCAGGCTTTCAATGCATTGACCTTGTGTAAGTGCAGCCACTTGAAGCCAAAGCCCTTTCTTCGGATGAAGACTTCAGAGCCTGTTCATTTTGTGCCCTGACCGGCTTGCGGGGGATGAGAGACTTCTGGGTGGGACGGGCAGGGGCCTTTTGCGGGGTTGCATCGGAGCGCACTTGCTTTCTCACACATTGCTTTGCTATTGCATGCTCACTTTTTTTTTGTTTTTCTTTGCTTGTGTCTTGCCAGGCGAGCATGCACGCCAGGACTCCATGGAGCCGGACAAGAACTGGTCTGAGGACTGCCACTGTTCCAAAAGCAAACCGTTGGAGAGGCGGCGGAGGAAAGAGCACCAGCGATGCCTGGCACAGTCGCTGGTGGGCACGCCCAACTACATTGCGCCAGAGGTGCTGGCAAGGCACGGTGAGTGAGCTCGGTTTCTGCCGATTGGCTGAGGCGGGATGACGTCATAGAGGTCTCGACGAATCACTGAGCACCATCACAGTATGCGCGAATGCGTGCCTTATATGGCCAGATGTTAATCAATGTTCAATTACTAATTAATTAAGTACCAGTCGATGACTAGTTAACTATTAATTACCAACATAATTTCTTGTTAGTTAATTATTTAGTGCCAGTTGCGTAGCAGAATGCGGCACTCAGGCTTTCACCTTTCACTACTTTAGTCGCTAAAGTCCCTCATAATTTCTTTTTTTTTTTTTCTATGAGCCCTATGGTGAGATTTTCACACGCAGCGAGCAACTGCATTGCAACATTGTCGACGTGGGCTTTAATAAAACTGCAGGTCACATCTAATGTGTCCATCACATTTAGTGCATATGGTGGTGTTACAAGGTACGGATTGATAGCAGTTGGTGCTGGGGAGAAAACGGGAGCTTACACCTGCATCGCTTTGTACAGCGGTCATATTCAAAAATAAAAAATTACTTGTTGTGGTCAGAAATGTGTTACGTTACTGCTAAGCACACTAAAAGACACAGACGAAAGGAAGGCAGGGCAAGTGAGAGTTTACCACTTTTCCTGGGTTCTCTTCCTTCCGTGTGTGTCGTTTCAGCGCACATTTTTTTTTTTTTGCCTACCAAAAGTTGTGCACCATCTTGCACAGTTTTCTAGTCTCCTATAGACCACGGCACATGAACAGTTGCATCACAGTCTTGGTGTGAAAGGCTTAAAAACTAGTTGAACAAGCAAATGGTTAGCTGGAGGCTATGAGAAGTGATGGCCTTTCGAGGCCTGGGAATACAGGTCATTTTTCAGTTGTGGTGGAGGTGAGGGGGGCTGGCTCCTTGTTCCAAGGGTCACTCTGTTCTGCATGCCATCGTCGTGCTCGCCGTTTCGGTGGCTACACAAAGGCTGATGCATTGCCACCCTTTACTTTTTTTTTCACCAGCGTTTGTCCCCAACAATAGTCTCTGATGGAATTTTGTCTAGTGGGTCATTATAAGCCTTTTGCATTAGTAATTTTATACTATATCCAAAAGTGGCTGTACAGCATTTCAACATATTGTTCAGTTATACAGTAAGAAATTACTGGCACTGCAAGAAAGAACTTGGAACTGTGCTGGTTTGTTATGGTCATTGTCATCTGTATGAAATTGTATGTTCATTTTTATTCTTTCCTGATGTAAAAATTCGGGGCACTGAATTGGGTTTGAAGGCTGCCATGGAGCGACTACTGTGAGCTTTTTGGTGCCCAGGTTGTACTGGCAAAAATTGTTTTTCTGTTGAGCGACATGTTGAAAGATCTGGTATCAAAATCTCGGAAATAAAGTTTAGCTTAGTGTACGTGGTGTAACATATAGTACTAAAGGTCTTAAGGGATTAGTACATACACCATACACAATGGACTATAGGTCAGAGTGTAGAGAATTGTAACCGTGTATTGGCATGTGAGTGCATTTTGTGTGACGCGCACTGTTTCACTCGCAGGTTACGGACAGTCGTGCGATTGGTGGAGTGTTGGCGTGATCCTGTACGAGATGCTGGTTGGCCAGCCACCTTTCCTGGCCAAAACACCTAGCGAAACGCAGTACAAGGTAATGACCTGTAGCATTGCACATGCTTGGAGGAGTAGCTGACATGGCAGCGCAACCTTGTAGCTCAAGAGACAACCTCATGCACATGATTGTAAAGGCTTCTGTGGCACGAAGTTTTACAGTGACATATTTAACATAGCAGGCACGCATGGAAGAGGCACCTGGTGGTTCACCATGTTACTGCTTTTTGATTGGATTGTAGAAACTTTACTGATCAAGAAGATAATAGGATGGGATCAGTGGCCCTCTAACAAAGGGCGACCTCTCCCACCCTGTCCGCAAGTTTGGCTCATGTGCTCTTGTCCGGCTCCCTCAGGAGCCTAAGCCAGGCCCCTGTGAGGGTGCTGGTAGGAGGTGTTTTGGTGGTGGATTTACCTTACACTCCCATAGAAGTGGTCTTCTTGTTGCTTTGTGACCTCAGTTTAAGCAGTTGAGATCGATGGGCTGTTTCGTAATTTTTGATCGAAGAATGTGGGTCATGACTGTCCCAGCTTGGGCTCTACGTAGGTTTCAGGGTTGTTTTCTGGTAAGGTCTGGGTGAGGTGGAGGGTAAAGTTTCCGCGCCTCATGAAGATTGGTGTTTGTCTTTTATGTGTTAGTTTCATTTACAGGGGACGCCAAGAAACTCTCTGATCCCTCCCAGTTTGCTAAAGCTCGAGCATATCGGTTCGCCTTTTCGTTTCCCCCGTTTCCCTCGGCTACAGGAACCCAAATAATTCCTACTCTGCTTACTCTCTGGCAGTTTTTGATTAGTCTTGCTGCTGCAAGAGCAAATAAGACCTTTTTTTTAACTGTGGATTGCAATCCTAGATTCGCTAATTATTGTGCCTACACTACCATCTCTGAGAGCTAATGCAATGGCTACTTCTATGGCCTTTGTTGCTGAGGCAACTGTTGCTACTGCAAAGAACCTGGGCTCGTCGTCTGTCAATCGCACCATAGTGGTGAAGTATTTGTCTTCCTTTGATTTGGCCGCGTCTACATAGACTGCAGCTGGGTTGCTACTGTGCTTGTCATTGGTTTTTTTTGAGCACGGTTCGCTCTCCTAGCTGCACGTCTTTCCACTGTCATGTTTTTGGGGAGGGGTGGGATTTTGACATGTCGTCTGGCTGCAGTTGGTAGTACCTCCCTGTAGCTAGAGTTGTAAACCGGCTCTACTCCTAGTCTGCACAGTACCATGCGGCACACTGAGGCTGAAAGCCTTAATATTTCTGCTTCTTTATGTGCCTTTATCAACTCTTCCAGTGTGTTGTATATGCCCAGTTTGCTGGTAAGCCCTAGAACTACTTTGTAAATAGTTCTAATGGTAGCATTAACTGAGTCTACCTGAAAGTTTGCATTTTTGCCACCAGATGGCGCTACTCTCTTTAAACTTTGTTCTTGTTTTTCGATACAGCGTTTTTGAATGCCTGCCTGCACATCTGCTGATGAGGAAGCTTACCTCCTGTAATTGGTGGTTAGCAACATTGCAGTGCGGGGAAGAGTTGTTCCTGCGGCAGTCCTTGCTCACGGGTCTTGCGTGTTCATCGTGCAGGTGCTCCACTGGGAGACGACCCTGCAGATTCCCAAAATGGCCAAGCTGTCGCCTGAGAGCACGGACTTGATTCTGCGGCTATGTTGTGGGGCTGAGCAGCGGCTGGGCCGAAATGGCGCTGACGAGATCAAGGCGCACCCCTTCTTCGCCTCCATCGACTTTGAGGGTGGCCTGCGCAACAAGCCAGCTCCTTACATTCCCAACATTCGCTACCCGGCTGACACGTCCAATTTTGATCCCGTGGACGACGTGGCGCTCGACAAGCCTCCGCCCGCCGCACCAGAACCCAATGGACGGCATCCAGAGCACGCTTTCTTCGAATTTACTTTTCGGAGATTCTTTGATGACGGTGGCCAGGCATACCCAGTCCGGGCTGGTACGGGGGCTGCCCTTGGGGTCACGGGGTCACCGAGCAATGAGGATGGTCTCGATGGACAGGGGTCGCCAGTTTATGTGTGACCAGTGGTACTGCCTTTCTGATGAGAGTTCTGGTTGCGAGCACAGGTGTCGGAATCCCCTATGTGAATCGGTTGGCAGCCCTCTTCGAGTGGTGTCGTCTCTAGAGGATGACACCAGCAGCTGGACGTGGGTGTGCTGGCTTTGTTGTAAATGCAGGCTCATATGTGAAACCAGACCTTCTAAGACCAGGTCTGCCACTGTTAACACCATTGCAAGCACTGTTAGTTCATGGCAGAAACTAGAGTGTGAGGAGGTTGTTGTCCCATACAAGCGTAGCTGGCAAACACCCCAGGCCTGTTATCTGTGCCTGAGCTGCATCTATAGTGTCTACTGAGGCGTGGCTATCACAGTGCTGCCTCAAGAGCGTGGAAAGCTGATGTGCGCACCGAGAGATGCCCCCGCTGAGAGCGGTGAGTTCTTTGCCACTTGGATCTACTGGAAGTGACTCATTTCTAGAGTGAGCTCATAGCAGCAGTTGTGGTCTTTGCATTCGGTACTCGCATGCCGTGCGGCTAGAAATGTCAAAGCTGTCATAGCTTGAGGAAAGGGACACTTGGTCTCCCTGAGCCCTGCATGTTGCCAGCTCCTTTTTTTTTTCAACCTCGTTCTTATGATACAAGCTGCTCTGCTGCTCTGCCGGCAGTCCTGACAACCATGAATTTCCTGTTGTGCCGACTGAAGCTGCCAGGAGTGCAATGTGCTTGAAGCAGCGGCCGTCTTTGGCAAGGTTGACAAAATCAGCAGTGTTGGCCGGTGTCAGCGCCTGCAAAGAACAGCATGTGCACAAATTAGCCGATATGCTGGCACATGCCACTGCTCTCTGTGCCTTCAATCAATAATAAGTCAATCAGTCATTGTTGGCGCCAAGAACAAAAGAAGAAAAGAAGCGGAAATGAGGCAACTTTTCTTCAAGACCACTGTGGAGAGGCTGTGTTCCCGCTACCGAAAGTTCACCTGGATCTGAGGAGTCCATCGTAGTACTGACTGCGCTATGCCACACACTGTGGCACTGTTGCATTGTTCTTTGTGCGTGTGTGCGTGTGTTTTTTTTTTGCTTTTGCTTTGGTGACAAAGCGAAGCCAAGTCCCGGTCCTTTACTAGGAGAAAAGAAAAAACTGTGTTCCAATTTCGCGAGAAGGTGTACATGCCCTCCTGCCGTCACCCACCCATCCTCCCTTGTCCACCCCCTTGTCTGACCTGTCTCGAGGAGGGTGGCCCGCTGCGCTGGGAGATGTGCTGGACTGTGATACGTACCGAGGCGGTTCGCTAGTAAAGCCGCCATCTGCAAGTGGCGTGGCAGGAGGACACTTCTTTTTTTTTTTTTTTTCTTCCCCGGCGCACGCGTTTAGCAGCGGTGGGCAACACACAAAAGGCGGGAGAGGACATGCCACCTGCTGGCTGCCAGCGCCATTGTTGCTTGTTGTTCTATAATGCTATTATTATTATATTATTATTATTATTACCTCTTGTATAATAGCTTCCACCAGCTACCTCTCCTCTTGAGGAGTTCATGCCCTCTGTGTTATTTATTTGATCTGCAAGGATATTTTGGAGGAGTCTGTGAGTGCCTGTCCTCTCTCTCTCTCTCTCTGTTCCTTCCTTTTCCCGCTGTGTCTTCTGTGTAGTTCTCTCTTTCTGTTATTTGCCGAGTATGTTTGGTTTTGGTGTGTGACAGCCTTTACTTTGTTCTACCCTTTTGTTGCATCCTTTAACGGGGAAGGCGATAGAGCGCGAGGTGCGGTCTTGTGAGCAGGAGTGGGTGGGAAGAGAACCTCCTCTTAATGGCGGTGACTGGCAGAGCACGGTAGGCTGCTTACACATGTATGTATAGAGTGCGGAGAAATAACATTCGTGTGGGAATTCACAACAGTACAACTTGTGCACAGGTATGCGCTCTGACTGAAACCCATTGAAGGCAGTTTCAGTACATACCTTTCTAGGTCCGTTTCCTTATGTCTTGTTCACAGCAACTTTGTCATCATTTATCCTCTCGTCGTATAGCTGTCTTAGCGTGCAAGGCAGTCGAAATTGTTTATCGAATTTTGTTTTGAACTTAATGATGCTTGAAACAGCAATTGCCATTAAAGAGGACTCTTTAGTCTTGACTAATTATAGTGGTTTAAGCTTGAGGAGCAGTTGCAGCTTGAACACTGAGTTCATCCAGTCATATCAAACTGTGCCTTACATAAGGGAAAGTTTGCACTGTTCTACCATTGTGTCTTTGCTCACTAGGACATATAAAATGTTTTCAATGAATTTGGCTGGAGAGATTTTGCCAGGGGTTATATCCAGTGCTAAGGTGATACAGTCAAACCCGGATATATCGAACCCGGACATCTCGAATTTTGGTTATATCGAACTCACGGAATATCCCCTTGAAAATCCCATGTAAAAGTATAGGAAAGCTGCGTCGTATATCAAACTCAATTGCGCCGGTTGTTTGATACATATATCGAACTCCGCACCACGCATTGGACGGTGCACCTTCCCCAAAGACGATCGCATCATCGGCTGTTTGCCGCGTGACGTTTTCAAGACGCGCGGAAGGAATGAGAGGTTTTTCTTTTTTTTCAGCAGGCAGTTGGTGAAAGAGATGCCTGAGCAAGTGTTTATGAAACACTTCGAGCACATAGCTGGGCTAGTGCTTGAAGACAAATGTTCATTAGAGCTACAAACGGGATAAAGTGGAATACAGGACAAGACTGGGCTAAGACTTAGAGGGTTAGAACTTATTCTGCTTGTAGGCAAATATACTGGCATTAAAAATGTTTATAAGCTAGGGTTTCAATTATCGGTGTGCTATTGAAAATTTGAATACTGATTTAATACGAATGAGAAAAAATGCCTTCGACTATAGAATCGTATATCGAATACCTAATCAGTGAAGGAAAGAAGTCTTGTTTATTTCAGAATTGACATGGTATTTGCAAGTAAAATTAACCCAGAGTTGCATAGAAGTGGGTACCCTACCGAAAAACCCAATCCATATATTCTATGCAGAATTTTTTTTTGTTACAGAAAAAACCCACATGAACTGGGGAGGAGCTGTCATATTGCTGCTCAATACAGTAAACTCTCATTAATTTGGCCTTCAAAGGACCTCAAAAAAATGTCCAAATAAGCCAAAAAGATTGAATCATTGAATGGGCCTGAAAAAGCTGCTAAAAGCCGTTTGCATCACAGTAATTTTGTCTGATGAGCACCTGTATAATGATCGATGTTTTTTCCGGTTTCAAGTGCTTTGCCTTGCACGCACTGTCAGGAAGGTCCTTTTCACAATGGTCCCATCTCGTTTTGCGGATGCTTCACTGCATATTCCATGCAGTCGAGCGTGCTGGGGTGAAACTGCAATGAATTCGAATATTTTTCGTGCATTCAGTAATCTGCGAAAAGTTCAGAATTTCGAATATCACTTTTATGAATGCGAGTCAAATAACAAACATATTCGATTAATATTCGAAATTTCAAATATTCACGCACCCCTGGAATTAAGGCTTTGCTGCACATGTTGTTGCATAGAAGACTCAGAGTGGCGCACTATAATGGAGGAGGAAGATGAAGAGGAAAGGCAGGGAGTTAACCGGTAAAAGAAACCGGTTTGCTACCCTGCACCGCGGGAAAGGGGTGAGTGGATATAAAAGTAGTGGGTAGGAGAGGGATCTGTAAAGTCAGTACAGTCACGTCACAGACATGTCACCACTATAATGTCTTCCTTTTGAATGAATGTCAATAGTCCCTTATACACCTCAGTGCCGGCTCACAACGCTCAGTTTCAGAAACCTTCTTGGGGTTGGTGCCCTTGTCCACTAGATCATCAACTGTTATATTCAAGAGAATTATATAAGAACGGAGGATCGAATTCGGCCTATAATGCTAGCAATCCTTGCTATGCAAGATAAGTGGTGTCCGTTTGGTTGAATACCTCACTGCAGCAAAACCTGCATGAACTAGCTATCCGTCCATAGTAAAAATATTGTTTGCATGCGCCACACCTTGAGCCTTTTCATTACATGCTATTCCTTCCCATGTGCTCTGTGACCAATTTTGCGAATTGCTAAACACCGAGATCAGTTGACCCGTGGTAATCAGTCACCTGAGAGATTCATATGCAGGATCTGCTGCATTATAAGCCTGTGCCTTAAGGGAAATGTTTTTCTGTTGGACCTTGTCGACCTTTTTGCAGTTTGTAGGCAGCGGTTTTTGGATGGAAAAGGACGAAGTAGTTGTTATCCTTTCCTCGTGCTTTTATTTGTACATTAGGTTTCAGGTATGCCTTGGGGATAGTTCTGGAAGAATTTTGTTTTCTCTCCATTATGAATGACCTGCTCATACAGCGGAGGAATACAGCTTCAGGCAGATGGCCCCCGGAGTGGAAGTTTCTGTGTCTTGACAGTTTTTGCCGTTATGTAATCAGAATGCATGAAATCTGTGAAACAGAATCAGTGTGAAAGTGTGTGAAAGTTGCATCTTCTTAATCCTGCCGTTGTGGCGAGGTGGGGCTACTACTTACAGGTACTGAGCTTGGCCTTAAAATGTAAGGGACAACTCCAGCCATTCTTTCAGCTGGCATAATTTGGTCATTAGGCTTTCTGTGGCCTGGTTGATGTTCATTTTGCAGTAAAAGACTTTTTATTGCTCAGAAATTGATTAAAAGTAGTATGTTTTTCCTTTGCACGATATTCAAACTTATGTCATTGATAATGATTGTGACAGTGATAAAGATGTCAACTCAGTTAAGGACTCCATGTCTGCTAGCTAAAATTGCACGGTAGTATCGTCTAGCCTCGGAGATTTGGGATAGAAAAAGAAAAGAGCATTGGCATATATTGTGATTGGTTTAATGAAAATGGCTGGAGTTGAGACACCTGTATTTCATTTTTGCGGGGCTTTTAATAAGCCCGTAAGGATAGTCTATAATTTCAAATATTCGGTTGAACAGGAAAGTATATAATTTTTCATTTAGTTTGAATGTTTACGGTTCGAAATACTCGTCTAGAGCGAACAACCTAGTTACAGCATTGCTATCCTCCTGTCCAGGCCAACTTAAATTTGTCTTAGTGCCCCTTAAAGTCATCTCGCACCCGCAGTTTGTTGTTAGCACAAAAAGAACATTCGTAGCTACGCACCGACTTTTTTCTTCCCATGGCACCTTGGCTCTTTAGAAGCAGTCAGAACACTGTATTTCAGTTACACCAGCCGCTGTTTCCTTCAGCATGAAACAGAAATGCATGCAACGAATTGCTCGCTCGTTAATAGCTTTGTTGAAGCTTCTGTGCTCTACGGGCCTGTGCTAAGGTTGTAGATGTGTTCTTACGTGCCATATGGGGAACTGCAGCATTTTAGGTTAGGTTAGTGCAGTGCTCGATATTTTGTAAATGCACGCACATTGGGGGAAATAGGGAGGAGTGGGGTCATGTCCCCAACTTCAAAGAGAGTATTTTTTTACTACACTTTTCAAGGTAAAGAATAATGCGACCGTATTTTCTGAAGGGTCTTGCTGGCTTTTTAGAATGCACTTTGTTTTCACTCCATCGTCTGTTGACTGTTGTAGAGCTTGGTTTAGGTAGCATTGGTGCTGTCTGCTCTGATGCCTTCCAAGATTATAAAATTAAGAAAAGGAAAAAAGAAATGAACAGAGTTTAGTTCCAGTTGTCCATGAAGTGTAATTGTTGGTGTCTGAACTATGCGGTACTTGTTCAGCGTGCAGTAATGTGGGACAGGTTTTCAGAGAGGAGTGCTTGTTTGATTGTTGGAGGATTTTTTATTGTGTGAGAGTAGGTAAATGCACTTTAGTAGAAACTTTTGATCATCTGCTTAATGTTCACCTATTGAAACGAAAAGAAAAAAAGCTTGTTGTGGCTCAGTAATACTTGCGAACGGGCTAGTTGGCTATACGACTCCGACGATCTCCGGCGCTGCATGGTTATACACAAACACAATACACGCACAAGAGAATTAAACCTTCTTCTTCGTACCACAAGAACAGGCAGTTGGTAGCGAGCACATCATCTGTGTTGTCTTGGTTTAATTCTCTTGTGTGTGTATTGTGTTTGTGTATAACCATGCAGTGCCGGAGGTCGTCGGAGTTGTGGCACTTGTTATTAGCATCAAGGTCACTGTGCATGGAAAACCTTTAATGACCATTTTGGCCTCTCAGGCTAATGCATTTCTTACCAGCTGTCTTGCAGCATTTCTTCTTTGTTTCTGGTTTTTGAAAAGTTGTGCACCGTTGTCTGCCATTAGTATTGAACGCATGTAGTGTGAGAGCTGTGTTACAAATACCGTAGTTCTTTTTTTTTTAAATTATTTTTCTTCAAAATTTTCCGAAGTTTGTACTGGCGTCAGCTGTGATAGTGCAAAAGCCTTCCTTGTTTTGCTGGCTCATGAAAATTTTTGGTCGAAGTGAAACTGAGGAACGGATGTTGTTTTTCAAATGGACTAAAACAATCCTTACCGTGCCACCATTCAACAAAATTGTTCTTCGAAGTGTCACTTAAGCACTGTGGTGATCATTCATGGCTCAAGTTTTGGAACTCAAATCACTTTTAAACTCTTGCTTCAGTGGAGCAGATATTTTTGTAACACAACTGCTTTACAACCACCACTGTGGTAGTGTGCCTTAAAATTGCTAATCACTGCTATAACAGGGTCAAAGAAGAGCAGTGCTTTTAAACTTTGGCCTATGTTATCGGTAGCCTTATATAAAGTGCCTGGTCAAAGAAGCTTTTTTCTGCGTGTGCCCATGGAAAATGGTTTAGATATGAAAAAAAAAAAAAAAAAACACTGCTTTGTTCTTGGTTACGGCATGTAGCTGTAGATACTCATCCATTTTAAATTTAAGTTGTGTTTTGGCATGTAAATATAACGGCACAGTGTGAAACCAGCACGTGCTCTGAGACTTTTTATATTATTAGTGGGAGCATCGGGGAAACCTCTTACTGCTTGCTTTATGGCAGTAAAGCTTTCTCATCGTGGGATGTTTGATGGGCTGCCGTACAGGCAAGGGCGTATTGGTGATTGTTAATTCAAAGTTAGTTAAAGGTGTGTAAGGCACACATATTTACTCCACATCACGCCGTTTCAGCATTGCTCGAAAGGTTGCATTCGTAACATGCTGCTGCTTGTGCTTGCGGGAGCCCTTTCTGCACAAGGGATGACTGGTGGCCTGTGAAGTGTACAATGTCACAAAAATGCACTTGGTTTTATTTTAGCCCAGCGAGAAAGAAACCCACATGCTGATTACTTTGTTTTTACGGATGATTTGTAAAATGCAACGACCTCTAGAGCATTTGCAATTTTCATGAGAAATGAAGGATATGAAGCTTTGCTGTTTTGTCAGAAGACGACTAGTTTTTATATTGGTTTATGAGACGTATGTATACACACACACCTGTTGCTGTATGCCTGAAAATAAGCACAGCATGGTTGTCCCATTGCATGCTGCTTTTTGTGATAACATAGAGGAATACTGCACCCTAGATATGAACTTGATTATTGTTTAACTCGGTTACTGTTCAGCTCAAGCCACGCTTCTGTCGGGGAGAAATGAAGCATCGCGAGAGAGTGCTTTGCTGCTCCCTCGTCTTTCCTCGTCTTTTTCGCTGTAACTCTCTCGTTTCTTGATTTGTTCTGTGCCGTGTGTACATATTGTAAATTTTTGGTTGGACATAAGACTGTTGTTCCCTGTTCCCCTTGTAGCTTCTCTCGTTTTATATATATATATATATATATATATATATAGGCGTCTTGTTTTGTGTATTTCTTGTTTTTCTTTTTTTTTTTTTGCAACACAAGTTGTTCTTTTTTTTCTTTTCTAGGATGGTGTACATAGGAATGCGGGCTTTTAGTCAAAACAAAGAAGCCTTGTACAGTTTTCAGCCTCGCATTGTTCCGAGGATGTCTCATAAAGGCTTTTGTTTTTGTTTCCTTCTCTCTTTCATGTGCTGTTCAGACTTGGATTCTTTCCGACACTTTTCTTGAAGTGCTTTGCATTTCTTTGGCTTCACACAACACTGTCTTTCTCTCTCCTCCTCCTATTTTCAGCTCCTGAAGCCTTTATCTTCAGCTCTTGTGTTGCCTTGGCACAGAAATAACAATAAAACGAAAACTCTTCCACAAACCTGTGGCTTGTCTCTCCCTTTGTCGTTGTCATCGCACCCATGCACAATTTGTGGTTGCAGGTGGCACCCGTTGTGTTCACTGGGCGGCATGACGTGTTCATAGTTAATGAGAACAGCATAAAGAACCCCAATCTTCTCTGTAAGTGGTGTCCATTGACTTGCTTGAGAATGCCAGAAGCTAAAATGGGTCTCCCGAGGGTAGGCAGAAGTAACGAACTCTAGTTACTAACATTTGATTCACCTAATATGTGAAAATTAAGAATTCATGTATTTGGCTTTTTTTTTGCTTTCATGCAGGCTGTAACCCCCACAAAGACAGTTTAAACCACCCCTTAGGAGAATAAATAACTGCCATCAGCAGTGAAAGCTGTATGAGGCCTGATATCATTGATGTTCTCTTAGTTTCTGTGCTTTCCTTCTGTGTGTTCAGTAGCTCCTGTTATTGCAGCTCTCGAATCTGCTGTGGTTCTTTGCGTTGGTTCCTAGTATAGTGGAAATAACTGGTTATGAGTGTGTACGATTCGGGATGAAACTTACTGCTATAGCTGGTTAATGGCTCCGTTTTGCTGGTGACCAGATGTAATGCTAGCGTTTACTGAACTGTTTTATAAACATATTGCTGACATTATTACAGTTACCAATGAAAAACTTGTTAAAATTGTGGACAATTATGGGAGTCTTACTTGACAGTGCATGGTGCCTCGCTCTGCATGGTGCCTAATTAATACCTATCACACGAACATTTCCGATCCTCATTGAATTCGATCTGCATTGAGATTTTCAAGAAGGATTGGAGTATCCGGTGCTAAACGGCCATTTTGAATTACTATTGAGAAGTTTCCTTTGTGTGCGTCATTAGCTGACATCGAGCGTGGTGGCACCACTCTCGATTGTGCTTGAAAGCTCGAGAGCGCTTGAGGAAGCGGCTTCACTTGGGCTCGATTGCCCTTGAAAGTTGCTGTGTGACTTCAATCTGCATAGAGTTGAGTGCAGATTAAGTTCGATGAGGATCAAACGTGTTTGGTTTGGTTTGGTTTGTGGGGTTTAACGTCCCAAAGCAACTCAGGCTATGAGAGACGCCGTAGTGGAGGACTCCGGAAATTTCGACCACCTGGGGTTCTTTAACGTGCGCTGACATCGCACAGCACACGGACACCACTTCGTTTCGCCTCCATCGAAACGCAGCCGCCGTGGTCGGGATTCGATCCCGGGAGCTCCGGCACAGTAGTCGGGCGTCTTACCACTGCACCAATGACAGAGGTATAAAATTTTTCTTTGCGAGCGCCTCATCGCACCAGTTTCAACTCAGATAATTAAAGAGGGGTGATGAAACCGTTCCTCTGTACAGCAGTAAAATTGGCACTAGTGCATTGGCTGAACCAAAAGACACGCATATATGCTTCTTGCGGGCACCCATACCTCATTTGACTGAAGATGAAGCGCACGGGAAGACGCACACAAGAGAAGAAGACACAGGACACGCGCTACACAGGATACGCGCTGTGTCTTCTTCTCTTGTGTGCGTCTTCCCGTGCGCTTCATCTTCAGTCAAATTACAATGCACCATCTAGCCCAACTTCAAGTTTTGTTAAACATACCTCATTTATTTTTCATTATCTAATTGCACATTACTAAAAGCACAGATACAGTCCAGCCATCTTATTTCCACAATAAAGTTCAGTGAGCTTGTTTCCTTGATTTCATGTGGAAAGAGCTTGAAGTGGAGAGCTACGGTAGAGGGCAACAGGGAAACATGCATTCATTAGTAGAAATTAGAAAGTGAAGATGTGATTGCGATGAACAAAGATGAGCAAGCAGTACAGCTCCTCTTTTGAAGGCAATAAAAACTGCGTTCTGCCACTATGGTGTATTCAGTGCTTCATTGTTAAATGTATACATTTGCCTGCAACCTTTGCTATGAGGACAGTGTTTACGATCTCCATTTTAAAGATATTATGCTGTGCGTTTAGATAAGGGGAACTTCCCATACGCATGTAAGATTGGAAATTTAAAAATCACATCCTTTTGCGTTAAACCAGTCAAGCAAAAAAATCAAACTTCTGAGACGATACATTCAAATGTCGCAAAGCTTTAAAAAACAGCAGTTGGTAAATGTGGTCCATGGTATGGAGCGTGTGTATATAACGCTTTTGGAGAGTGCAAAAACCAGTTTTTGATACTTCATTATACCGAACAAATAAATCACATAAAATTTTTTAAACTTAGAATTGGGTTGGATGGTTAGTAACAGCAGACAACTCTATGTTTTGGAGGAATTGTGGGGGGTGATTACTGGAGACGAGTTGTATCCGACTATAGTATGAGACCTCAATAGCAGCGTCTATAGGCACCGCGCACACGAATCTTTCAGGTGCTCTAGCATGATGAAAGCGGCATGTGGCAATAGTGTGTAGGAAGCCTGTGAAGTGGTGCTTTTGTCTTCTCCCTCTCCTGATGGGAAGGTGAGCATTTGGAATAATAGAGCAATCACTATTTCTTAATGATAGACGGCTGCTGTTTTTAGTAAGTGGGACACCAAATTGCCCATTTCAGTTTCTTTGAATTCCTGCTTCAGCTATTGATAAACTTCATCTTTAGCTTTAGCTATTGATATACTTCATCAACTCATCAC
Source organism: Amblyomma maculatum (assembly GCF_055883805.1). Taxonomy (NCBI): domain Eukaryota; kingdom Metazoa; phylum Arthropoda; class Arachnida; order Ixodida; family Ixodidae; genus Amblyomma; species Amblyomma maculatum. The sequence continues at coordinate 427,055,014 of NC_139344.1, forward strand.
TGCTGACCGGAACTGCAAAGGCAATTGTCGAAGCGAATTGTTGGTTCCCTTCCACCGTGTGGAAAAAGTGTGAAATTGTCTCAGTGTGAGATTGAGAGGGAGTTCTGTCACAGGAACATTAAGATGTGCATTAGAGGAGGCCTCTGCATGTGGTTACCCAAAGCCAGTGAAGTTCAGAGCGCGGTTTAATCACTGTTTAGTGTTTAGCAGTAATAGGCTATGGTGTTACTCTACTGACTAATAATGAGGGAGCAATTAGTCATTGGCATCCAACCAAGTGCAGCTTTACAGCTACAAAGGAAAGCTATACAGCTTTCTCAGAAACTTCATAGTTAAAGAAAAATTCATTCTGGTCCAGAGATCAAACTCGGGATCATCGTCTTTCCGAGGCGGTCGCTCTTTGAACTGAGATGACCAGGATGGTCAGCAGAACAAATGGTAGGGCGAGAGCGAATTGATCAATAACTCGAAGTGGGAATGGTTATTGATCACTTCACTCTCATCCTACCATCTGATCTGCTGACCATTCTGGTTGGCTCAGTAGGTAGAGTGACTGCACCGGAAAGGCAGTGGTCCCAGGTTCGATTCTTGGACCGGAACAAATTTTTTTTTAACTACAAAGTTTAATTCTGAGAAAGCTGTATAGCTTTCTTTTGCAGCCGTATGGCTGCGCTTAGGTGGATGGCAATGAGTAATCACTCTCTTAATAGACTCCACCTTGGGGGATTCCCCTAATATTCGATCAACACCGTTCTCACTTCGAGTTATTGACCAATTTGCTCTTGCCCTATGATTTTGTCAGTTCGCACTGTGTTTTAGGTGCTGAATGAGCGAATTTTTATGATAATCGCACAATATGATTGGGAGGCTGTATTTCCCTGTCAGAAAGCTCAACCTCGTTTTGATTACATTATTTTTTCCATAATTCATCCACAAGTGGGGCAAAAATTGTTGCTTAAATTTTTACTCACTTGGTTGAGTTGTGTTTAATTGTGAAGTGTAATTACAGAATGATTCTTTGCAAAATATTCAAGAGGACTTTTAAAAACTGCAGCCGTTATAGATCGCGGTGTCAATACTTTTTTTCAGGTAAGTGCCGTAAAATGAGAAAAAGTAACATTGCAAGATATGATTTTGCTTAGTTATGTTATGGGCAAACCAGGCCGCCAGCTGCTCTGATCGCTTTCAACCTGTGTAAAACCCCCATTGGATGAAGCCAGACTATAAGCTCTGCAGGCTTTTGCGTCTCACGCATTTCATGCACGTACTGGAGTTGAGGTCGGCTGAGTGACGCCGCGTGCATTGCCACTCTGGTTCTATGCACTACGCGCGTGCGTCAAGAGCCGGAGTGGCCACACGCGGTCGGAGCAGGAGTAACAATGCACGCGGTCTCACTCGGCCGTGATGCAAACAAATAACATTGATCCGCGTAGTTATAAGTATAGTGAACTAGAATACGGATAGTATTCTAGTTCACTATAGTTATAAGCAACCTGCAATGGAGTTTGCTGAGACGTGTGGCGCCACCTGGCGGTCGACGGCTAGCGATGAGGCGTGTATGTTGCGAGTGCGCCTCCATTGAGCGGCCGTGGTTGCGGCCGCTGTACGTGTTCCTTCTGCATTCGCGTTTTTAGAGCACAGCTCTTTGGCACCCGTTCTTGGGTTTCGCGTCGTCGTCGGCCGCGTCGGCCTCGTAACCAGCTCCGCCCCCTTTCATGCCCCTATTTCGAGCCGGCGCTTCAAAGAGATGGGGGGGGGGGGGGGGGGGGGGGTACACTCAGCGGCGAACGATGGGGGCAGGAGCACGCGCAGCAACTGGAGAACATTTCCCGTTCTCACTCCGTTTCATGACAGCCAAGAACTGTTGGTGGAGTGTTTCTTGAAGGAATACGCGTGAAAAATTAAAAAAGAAAAACGTTGTCTGTATACTTGTACATACGTGTCTAGCTCGAAATCTTTGCTTCAATCTATCGCAAAGGTGAAACAGCTAGCTGCTGAGCTGCGCTCAAATTGGAAGTAACGTAATCGTGGGCAATTTTTTTTTTATCCCATTGAGTGTGATTTACTCATTTAGTGGCTTCAGTGGTCGCGATGCTTCGACTACTACGGATGTGAACAAGAATAAAAATAAACGCAAGGGCGGCGAGAAAGACTGCCACAATCGCGAAGGAAACCCAAGTGCACCGCTTTGTGTGTTGAACCTGGGGAAAATGATATGAGAGAAGGATATAGTGGCTGTGAGATATGTAACTGAAATTCGTTTTGCTATGAGGCCAATGGCGTATACATGCGCCAAGGAACTAAAATAAGGCGATTGCTTATTGAGCGGAGGAAACGGTATAAATTCCTGACTCGGGGAGCCGCACGCTGTTGCAACACTCTCGACGCGCTCCGTGCTGTAAAATCAGGTGTGTACTGGTATATCGAGTGGCATTGGCCTTCTTTTAAAAGACGTATCGTCCAGAAAAGCAACGAAGTCGCGCAGCCGCAGCATCAATTCCAGTCGCATTTCAAGCGAAATGAAGAAGGAAAAAAAAAAAAAAAAAAAAAAAAAGCTCGTGGGCTTACGCGGAGCATGAAGCTTTGTTCTATCGTTCCGCGCCAAATATATCTCATGCCCCGACTGCTCAAGCTGCTCAAAGAGAGAGAGAGAGAGAGAGAGAGAGAGAGAGAGAGAGAGAGACCCTTAAATGAAGAACAGAGATTTTAGCCGGCGTTTAAATTTCGCTGACATGCTCTGTGTGTAGGAATTAAGGGGAATTCGGGACGTAAAGATGGAAAACGAATCGTGAGGAGATTAAAAGAAATGTGTGGGGAGATAAAATGCGTCCATTAAGTGCATGTGTTCTAAGGTGCATATCGTGGAGCGATGGTATAAAATGAAATGATGAAATGCATAGCTTAGGCCCGTTCACACTTGCGACTCGCAGCGGTAGCGCGACCGTTTTGGTCGAAAAGCGACAGACACAGATGGTCACATCGGTCGAAAAACGACTGCCGCGGGCCGTTCGGGCACTGCTCGATTTCCAGTCGCGCGACTGCTGGTCGCAAACCGTTAAACCAATCAGTGGCTTAGCTGACGTGAACATGGTGAACAGTCAAGGTAGACACGATGTGGAAAGCAACCCGCAAGTCGAATACGCAAGTGCATCTCTTTTGTCGCATGCGACTGCCGCGGTCGCGCCTCCTTCTTCGCGAGTCGCAAGTGTGATAGACCAAGAAAGTGGATCATGAAGTGAAAAAAAGAAAAAAAAAAATCTTCAGTATGTACTTATCAGCCATGGAACCAGGGATTCTGTGGCCTGCAAAAGAAGTAGAAGCGGCAGTATCAGGAAAAACTACAATGCCAGGTAGGTGATTACAGTAAAAAATCCGAACTCTAATCATTTACGGAAGCTTTGTCGATGAGTGCCAACATTTCCCACCGCGCTTTCCCTAAGCTTGAGGGAGGTACAAAATTCATGCCAGTTTTCGTTGATGACGCGCGCTACAACCGCACAGTGCCATGCAATCGCCACGACACCCGTAGCGGGAACCGCACCTGCATTCCTAAGCTGTAACTAACGCGGCACTGTCGAAAGGTGCACCAAGAACAAAAGTGCTCGTCATGGTACAGCGAAACCGCGAGGAAATTATTATGCTGCTATAATCAAACAGCAAGAAAAAAAAAAAAAAAAAAAAAAAAAAAAAAAAAAAAAGAAACGGCGAGGTTCTCTCTGCGCACTTTCAATGTTTGGGTATGAGGTGCGAACACGATAGGTAAATGAATAGCTCCGTTTACATCAGCCAACATTTTTCATTCATTTAATCATTTCTTAATTCATCACCACATATCCGACTGATGCCCTGATGCAATAAATATCGTTACAAAGAAAAAAAAAAAAAAGACCTCCGTTTGTGCGCGCGGTCAGGCGGTCATTCCTTGGTCATTCTGTTCCGTCGCCAGCGGCACGCACATCTTCGCGATGACGTCGACGCCGTTCACGTTCTAAAGATGGCCATTCTCGAGCAGGCGGTTTCCTTTCGCCAGTATTGGTGTTCGGAAGTAGTTCTGAAGACATTCGATTACTTTAAAACCGTATAAAATGAGAGCCGAGATGCTTCCCGCTGTACAACGCCTGAACGTTACGCCAAAGTGGTGTTGTACCTATTCAATTAAAGCACAAAAATGCTACCAACTACAACTGTGCATGCGTCGCTGCAGAATGCATTTTTTTGGTTCTTGGCGATGTAGTCTGTTTGGAAGTTCTACACGACAGAACTGCAGGGCCAGGCAATGTTGAAAGCGTTGCCATTGTGCAGGGCGACCATGGGCGACGCCAAAGAATGTAACAGCTGAAATGTCTTTGTGTACAATTGTGTTGATAGATGTGCAGCGCCGTCGCATGCGGTCCAGCAGGATGATGTAGACACATTTGAGAAAAACAAAAAAAACTAAAGTATTTACGGACAAAACCTTGCTTACTGAAGTAATACTAACCTGAAATCATACGCACCCATCCCGTTTCCGTGGTGTAGTGGTTATCACGTGCGCCTCACACGCGCAAGGTCCCCGGTTCGATCCCGGGCGGAAACAGTATTTTTTTTTTTTTCGGTAACTTTTATTTTTGTTCACAATTTACAGTCTATTCGGAAAAACCAAGGATACTGTGCGAAAGTTCTCTTTCGGCTGACAACGGTGCACTGCTGGCATCTGCCACTGGTAAGAAAGTTTTGGCTGGAGCAACGAAATTTCGACCTCAACCCCATCAAGTCAGCTGCGATTGTCTGCGTGAAATTGGCAGCTACCTGTGGACACCACCCGCACACAGGTGGGACTATTAAGGCATTTTTAGGGCCGATCATCACTTGCGTGTCGTGGCGGCGACGCTAGGCCTAACGGCTGCGCCGCAGCCCGGCAGTGGGTGAGTCGCCCAACAGCGGCAAGATGGCTCAACAGTTACAACGTGGCTACGACCCGGCCACCATGACCTGTTCAGAGATTTCGGCAACGTCTGCGCCTGATAGCCCGGATTCTGCGCCCATCGAGAACGCGAGGCTATTCAAATTGGTTGAACGCCGCTCCCGCAAGCTGAATGCCAAGAAGGCGGACACCAAGTTGAATGACCCCTCAACACAGCAAAACGCTGCTGTGCGCGCTGCAGCACTTCACGGCGGGCCCCCGCGTAACTCTGGACCCGTTTGGAAACCAAAGCCGCTTCCTCGGCTTCACCCCGAAGGCATTGTCATCATCCTGAAGCCCCGGGTGACCGTCGCTCTCAAGGATGTCTTCCAACATGGCGAGCTGGGAGCAGCGTTCGCGGCCTACCTGGGCACCCAGGCCGCAGCATCGCTCAGCCTCCTCCCCACGTGGGAGCAAAATCTTATCGTCGCAGGCACCCGACAACCGCACGTCGCTGACAAGCTTCTGCGTGATTTCGAAATTGCGTCACCCAAAGGTCAGCTCCCCATGTACGGCCAATTGAAACTCACTGGTGATGTGTGTCGCGGCGTCATCACCGTAGCAAACTACGAGACCAGTGAGTCACTCCAAAACAAGATCCAGTGGCGTGCTGGAGAGCTTGCCGATATCCGCAAGCTTGGGAAATCAAACGTCGCGGCGCTCACTTTTGTGGGCAAAGTGGTGCCGCGATTTATTCACTATAATTCAGAAGTGACCCTTGTACGTGCGTACAAGCGAACTGTCCCGGCCTACGTGCGATGCGGTACTGTGGGCCACCGGGCGGACACATGCCCCTGCCCGGACAACGAAAAGTGCGGCCTGTGTGGCCAAACGGTGCCGACCGTCGACGGGGTCAAGGCACCTCATGAATGCAGTCCATCCTGTGCAGTCTGCGGGCAAGCCCACCCTACCAACTCACGTGACTGCACGGGAAAATTCCGCCAGCTCAAGGCACCAGGCCCCAAGGCCAAACGCCGTGAGCCCCCAGCAAAACGGCGGCAGCCAAGGCAACAAGCTCCAGGTGGCAATGGCGGAACGCCGCCTGCTGATCCTGCCACCGACATCAAAACGCCGCCTGGGAAGAAGAAGGCGCCTCCACCGCCACCGCCCAGCGGCATGGACAAGCACCACTTCCCGGCTCTTAAGACGGGTGGCGCTGCCGGCGCCCGGGCATCTGCGCCCCAACATTGCAAACAGGTGAGCAGCTGGGCGGGGATCGCCTCCTCTTCTCCCCAGCCCCCCTCTTCCCCACTCACCGTCTCCGCGCTCGATGCGGAATACAAAAAACAGATTGACGTGCCCCGGGCACAGAATGAAATTTTACTGAACAAAATTCAAAATTTAGAATCAAAATTGGCGTCCGCCGCTCCGAGCTCGCAGAACTCGGACGCGATGGAGAGCGACACGGAGCTCTCGCCAGCCCTCGTGACAGCGATCTCCGCGATGGAGGAACGCTTATCCTCAAAAATGCAATCTATGATAGAAGCCGCTATGGACCAGATCTTCACCAAGGTCATAACTGCCATACCGGCGGTCGTCTCAAAACACATCTCGGACAACCCCCGCCTCCTCCGTCGGTCGGGGCCCATTAGGGACGTATCCCGTCCTGCAAAATTCAACCGTCGGATCATTGATTCGGACAATGAGGACAGCTGCCCCGCTCCTGCCGCAACCCCCTTGGTGCCGCAGGTAGCTGGCTCTGGGGCAGCCACTCCCTCCTCCTCCCCTCCAAAAATGTTAAATCATGGCGAGACACCTTAGTCAAAGGCGCTCTTCTACCTCCAATTCGGCCATCTCAACATTAATAACACAATGGAACTGTAGAGGCTTTAAGGACCGCACTAAGCGGGCCAATTTCCGCCTCTACCTTGAAACATTCGAGTGTGTACCAGCCGTGGTTGCCCTCCAGGAGCCAGGCCTAGGCGCCACACTTTCAAATTACACGACGTTCCAACAGGATCCCGCGTCTTGTCTTCTCGTACACAAAGCATGCACAGCCAACTTGGTGGATCTCGATCTCCAACTAGGTTATTCCTATGTAATGGTGACAATTCTACCACTCCGCCGCAGGGACCCGCCATTGCATGTACTCAACGTGTACTGCCCTCCCAAACTCAAGCGAGTGACATTCGCGGACCTCTTCAGCCGCGCGCTAAGAGTAGCGGGTCGCGATCCCCTCCTGATCGTGGGCGACTTTAACGCTCCCAGTCAGCTGTGGGGGTATCGCAAGGAGGAGTCGCGCGGACGTAAGTTGGCGGAACTTGCGTCCACTTTGGGCCTCACCCTCCACACTGATCCGGTCTGCCCAACACGGTTAGAAAACTCCGTGACACGGGATACGTGTCCGGACTTAACCTTCACTCGCAACATAAGACACGCAGACTGGCTCAACACCGAGGAAACCCTCGGTAGTGACCACTGCATCCTTAACATTACAATACACACACGCCCGCTCAAACGTCCCACAACACAAGCCCGTATCCCAGATTGGACGAAATTCAGGCAAAATTTTGACTCACTTGATAACACACCCATTTCCGAGCAGGGCTACTCAGCATGGTCCCAACAGCTGCTGACACACCTTCGCTCGCATGAAACACATATCCAGCTCTCAGAGGCGGTTACGGACGTGGATAACCACCTCCTACACCTCTGGGAAGCCCGTCGCAGCCTCGTCCGCCGTTGGCGACGCCAGAAACACAACAGAAAGCTTAAAGCTCGAATTGCCGAGCTCACCCAGAAAGCGGCTGAGTACGCGGCCCATCTCGCCGACTCCAACTGGGTGGATAGATGCAACACGGCCGCGCGACAAATGTCTAGCCGCAACACATGGAGCCTCTTTCGAGCCCTCATCGACCCAACCCAAACACGAACCGAAACACAGAAACATTTGCAGAGAGCCATGCATGCTTTCTCTGGCAACACTACTCAACTGGCACAGAAACTCCGGGACCAGTATCTGTGTACAGCCCAAGACCCCCGTGGATCATCATACTCTTATGCAGGCAGAGAGAACACAGAGCTGGATCAACTTTTCCAACTCCATGATCTGCGGGCGGCTCTTGCCAAAATGAAACGGGGCACTGCCCCGGGAAGGGATAAGGTCACCGTCAAGCTTTTGACGAACCTGCCCGACTCGGCATACCTGTCCCTCCTTGACTACATCAATGCGATTTGGCGCGGGGACATCCCCCTGCCAAGCGACTGGAAAACGGCTCTAGTAACCTTTATTCCTAAATCAGGGAAACCAATTGACACAGATAACCTCCGTCCCATCTCTCTCACCTCCTGTGTGGGCAAACTAATGGAGACGGTGGTGCGGGACCGGCTATCTGAATATCTTGAACAAAAACATGTATTCGCAGGCACCATGTTCGGATTCCGCCCACACAGATCCGCTCAAGATGTCCTCCTGCAACTCAATCGGGAAGTCCTTGACCCACTCGAATACCCCCATAATGACCGGGTAGTACTCGCCTTAGATCTCAAAGGGGCATTTGATAATGTAACACACGAGATTATACTCACCCACCTAAGCCAGACCGACTGTGGTCTCAACACATTCCAATACATCAAGCAATTTCTCACGGATCGTCAGTGCTACATTCGCATCCAAGATAATGAGCATGGTCCTTACCTACTCGGCACGCGGGGAACCCCCCAAGGCGCAGTACTTTCCCCGCTGCTCTTCAATTTGGCTATGATGCACCTGCCTGCCCAGCTCGATGGTGTCACTGGTGTGCAGCACGCCCTGTATGCCGATGACATCACCCTGTGGGCCACGCATGGCAGTATCGGGGACATTGAAACCAGCCTGCAAACAGCGGCGACGATAGTAGACAGCTACGCCCGCCGCTGTGGTCTTCAGTGTTCACCACAAAAATCAGAATTTGTGCACCTCCGCCCCTCGCGAAAGTGCACAACTCAAATCACTCTTTCTTTAGACAGTGGTCCCATACACGAAGCTGACGAGATACGGGTACTCGGACTCTACATACACAAACACAGACGGTCAGACACTACATTGGCCAAACTCCGTAAGGTGGGGGACCAGGTGGGCCGCATGGTCCGCCGGGTTTCAAACAAACGCGGGGGGTTGCGAAGTAAGGATGCCTTGCGGCTGGCAAACGCCTTCGTGACTAGTCGGATTCTATATTCGACACCTTATCTCCACCTACGGAAACAAGAGGAGGATGCCCTTGAGGTTATCCTTCGCAAAATTGTCAAGCGTGCCCTGGACCTCCCCATCACTACTTCAAACAGCCGTCTTATGGCCCTTGGGGTGGTGAATACTTTTCGGGAGCTCCGGGAGGCGCACCTTACAAATCAGTACACGCGTTTGTCGCAAACGGAGTCGGGTCGCCGCCTTCTTGCTCGACTCCATATCCAACACACCACACTCATGGAAGACAGGTTTCGCATCCCAGAATTGTGGAGACGCGCCCTCTGCGTGCGACCTCTGCCAGCGAATATGTCACACGAAGATCATAATGGTCGGCGCTTGGCACGAGCGGAAGCCCTAGCCCGACATTATGGCAACAAAACAGGTGTATACTACGTGGACGCCTCCGGCCCTCACCACGGGGGATGGTACACGGCCGCTGTAGTTCACAACAGCAAAACGGTTAACGGTCTCACCTTCAGAGCCCAAAGTACAACACACGCAGAAGAGGTGGCGATTGCTCTCGCGGCCTCTCATTCCGACTCAAAATACATAATTACCGACTCGCGAGGAGCCTGTCGGAACGTCAGACAAGGCTGGACTCCCTTACTAGCCTATAAAATTTACTTAAACTGCATACGGGATACGGACCCCGCACACCGCTACCTTATATGGGCCCCTGCTCATCAGGGTTTGGCAGGAAACGAGGCAGCAGACGCAGCCGCCCGCGCGCTCTCTCACCGGGCTGTTTTCTCCTCCCTACCCGATCAGGAACCCGATTTTAATCCGGCCTACACCTTCAAAGATATCACGACGTACTATCAAAATTGTCATCGCCTTTATCCCAGCCCACGCAAAGGTCTCAAAAAGGCGGATGAGCGGCTTCTTCTCCGCCTTTTCACCAATACATTGCTGTGCCCGGCAGCCCTAAAACATTTTGACCCCTCCTTTAGTGGCAGCTGCACACACTGTGGAGCGGTGTCTTCTGACATCTATCACATGGTGTGGGCCTGCCCCTCCAACCCGGCTATTCCCCCCATCCCCAACCCAACCCGGGAGAACTGGGAGGCGGTCCTGCTCGGCTGCCACGACTTACAGGCCCAACAAGCCTTAGTCGGACGCGCCCGAGCGGCGGCAACCGCCACTGGGGTCCCCAACTAGGGACCTCCACCTAGTGCTTGTAAGGATCGGTCCCTTATGGGCCGATCCAAACATACCTCCTGGCCCTTGTGTAAATAAATGTTCTTACCACCACCACCCACTGGTAACATCATCGGACAGACTGACGTTACATGAACACTCAACCCCGTCTCTTGCTTTATTTATTTTGTGTTGACGCTTTTTTTCAGTGCTTTTTGAATATCAGTCATGCATACAATATCAAATACACCCGAAAAAAAAAATAGAAGTCTCGCTTCCTAAAACAGACCTCCCCTGTCCATATGGTGTCCATGATAGGGCACCCGAAAAATGTCGCATCTTGTAAGTTCAGAGCGCCTCCGCAATAGGACTATTCGAAAAATAGCCGCTTCGGAAGTGGTACGTATCCATGTGGCATACTACGTGCTACCGTCAGTGACGGCGGTAAGTTGTAAGCTATAGAAGTGGCAATATTTCTCGGCCCGGTCACATTAATTTGCCGGGCGCCTATTCTCTCATTTAATTCTTAGTAATCGCTTATGCGAAATTCCTGGCACTGCAGCAGTTCATTTTATTAGTTTTATGTTGAAAAATAAAACTAGCATATAAGCACCATGCCTTACCAGTTTTTAACTCCCCTGTGCTTCTCCGCGCTACATCACTAATCTAGCCGCTATATATTCTGGTGCTGCCTATTCCTTTTCATTATGATCGAAAACCCCGTATGTATGCAGGAATGACCGGTGGGAGTAACAGTCGAGAAACAGTCGAGCCCAGAAAACCGGAAACATTCACAAGATGTCCCCAAATGGTCACAATATCAAACACACTGAATAGATGATCTATTGAGAAATAAAAACTGCACTTCAAAATCTCCGCCCAGTTTCTGCAACATGCCTTGGAAAGACCATGAAATGGATGATGCTCAATCGGCTCGATGTTCATCTTGGATCCACAGATTTCTTTCCCCTCAACAAATTGGTTTCCGAAAAAGTGTGTCTATCAGGACCTCCTTTTCTTCCTCGCGAATGAATTTGACCCTCCTCCCTCTTCCCAGAACCAAGCCATAGTGGCTCTTGATGTGCGTAAGGCCTCTGATAACCTTGCCCACGATCCTCTTTTAAACATCCTTTCCTTTACTGGCTGTGGTTCAAAGACGTACAGTTACCTCACTGTAATTCTCGGCGACCGCATGACCAAGTTCCGCCTCCCCGATTCTTTCTCTGATCTTCCTCCCTCACACGTGGTACTCCTCAGGGCGCTTTTCTGTCACTCACCATTTCTAACCTTGGAATGGCTCCACTACCTCGTCTATATTCTAGCGTCTATCCCAAGCCTAAAACAAACTATATGCAGACGACCTTACTCAGCTTCCTGGGTCTCCTGGAGTAGTATAGGAGACCCCACCAGCAAGACGTATCGACGCGGTTACTAGTTATTTTTGCAAAGTAGGGTTATTTCCCGTACCTGAAAAGTCCGAATTGCTGCTGATTAAAAAACTCGCTATCAATGCCAGCATAACCATATCTAATCACTCTGACAATGGCAGGTCACCCCATGCTTCGCGTATCGTCCTGCCGGATCCTTGGACTTCATATCCATGAGTCAACCAATCAGGCCAATGTTTCTACAACCGTTAAAGTTTGCAATCAGCTTACGCATCTAGTCGCGCGCATTGTCAATAAGCATGTCGGGATACGCGAGGGTCAAGTCAAGCAGCTTGTCCACGCATTAGAACTCAGCAAAATTTTATATACAATTCCACACCTTAATCTAACCTGTCGTCAAAGACATTAGATTGACGTTGCGCTTCATACATTGTATAAGGCTGACCTTAACGTCCCTGTACATACGTCCACTGAGCGCCTATACTCTAAAGGGGTGTTCTTGCCCCTGGAAGACTTCATAAAGCAACATCGAGACCAGCAATACGGCACGCCTTTTTGGCACCAAACAAGGGCATTGAATACTTCAGCAAGTTGAAGTCAAACCTATCGGCCTCCATTACCCCTTCTTCCCCGCTTCTAGACAACCACCGAGTAACCCCATTCCAAAAAAACGTTGCGTTCCGCTCGAGTTTTGAATCGTGTTCATCCTAGTGATTCCACGATCGTCTACACAGATGCATCACGAACTAACGTCGGGGCGGCTGCCTACTCAATTGAGAGTTGCAGCAAGACATTGACGCATACCCTCGGACCTTACATAGATATTCCTCTTACAGCGACTTTCGAGACCCTGCCAATAGTCGCCAGTATTCAAGACCTCGCACAAGCACCCCCTACAAGCTAGCTATACGCGCCATTCATACGGGTCGCATTCCTGGAGAACTGCAGGATGACCTACGCAGAGCTCTTATCAAACTACGTCCCCACACTGTCACACTGAGGTGGATTCCTGGTCTCGCTGGAATCCCAGGCGATGAGGTAGCGATCCTCGACCGCGAACTTCAGCATCGGCCGCCTGGGATTCCCTGGCCTTATTCACCCACATGGGACGCTACTCTTCACTTAAAAAAAAAAAGAAAAGAAAACAACACTATGCCAACATTAGGGAAACCCTTCGCACACTTCTCCTGACCAGACCCTCCCCACCATGCAAATACTTCGACGTATACAACTAAATACACTCCTTACTACTGCCCGATCGTTTCTATACCGCATTAGATCCCCCTCATGCTCAAATTGTTCTGAGAACTATGCAAACGTAGAACACTGCATTGCTTTCCTGCCCTGTTGCAATTCAGTCACCTCACTTTCCACACCCTCGTCCCCCAACGTGGCGGGCTTGGTTAGCCTCTGATCAGCTGAAAGAGCAGCTGGTCTTGGTGACCCTGGCCGAGGAAATTCTCGACGCTTACGCTTTAAATAAAGTTGTTTCCTACTTCTCTACTATACATGAATTTTGCGATATGATTAATGTAAGTTTGGCACATCGTGCAGACGCTAACAGAATTTCTGTGACCATCCCTTATTGGACACTGATTATATAGAGGGCCCTGCATGCTGCGTCGGTGCAGTGGTGCGCTCGAAAGTTGTACCCAAGAATATGGGATCGAATCCTGGTCGCGGCGGCCGCCTTTCGATGGAAGCGAAATGCAAGGCGCCCGTGTGGTGTGCGATGCTAGTGTGCGTTAAATCACTCCATGCGGTCGAAATTTTAGGAGCCGTCCACTACGGCGTCTCTCATCGCCCGTGTTGATTTGGGACGTACCCCATAAACTAAACTGTATACATATAGTCAGGGTCACTAGCCCTAAACGTTTTTGTTTCGACTCAGCATATGTAAAGGACTTATATAAATATTTTCCACCTGTCGCATTTTTCCCAATTGCTGATAATGCTTTTTTTTTTTTGCGAAAATTATATTTACTGCAATTCTGTACATGTTCCTTTTGAGGCAATAGGGACATGTATTGGACGTGAAGTAAAGTAAATGTGATCACTGACAAATGCACTCCTTGTATTAATTATTTCGAGAGATATTATTCTGTGGATATACAAATGTTGTAAAGCGGTTGTTTGGGAGCGTCGCCTTTATTACTCATTTTACTTTGTATTTGTTATAGATATGTTCTAGAGGCCTCCGAGGCAATGACAGGCGTCCAATGTCTCATATACGCGCTCTTTGGGAGTTCGTCAAGCTCTCTGAAGTGGATGGGTGCTGTGCTGAAAACTGCTTATTATTACGCCAATCAAGTGCCACATAATGATCTGTAACACATTGTTAGAGTTAGTGGTGATTGCGCAACAATCTCTGCTGATGCCTAAGACCAGATTTTTTTTTTTTTTTTTTACCCTAGCACGCAGGTTGCTAGCGCACTCCTGGTGGATGGATGGATGGATGTTGGGAGCATCCCCTCGGGAAGGGGGGGGGGGGAAATGGGGTGGTGATAATCATCACGATGTTCAACCTTTCTTTTTTACTTTTTAATTGAGATAACCCTTCAACTTTAACGACTTTACTTTCAGGCCCGGGTTATCGTTAAATACCCCGTGTTGAATTTCGACTTAGCTTCCACGTGTCCCCTCCCTGCTATTTATCCAGAGAGAGAGTGAGAGTATAACATTTTATTTGCCCCAGCGTATGTAGGAGCTCCGACCCTCCGTCGCTTGGGATGGATGGCGGCGGCCCCGCCTCAGACGCAGGCCGTAAGACGTTGTTGGCCGGTGCGTCCCAGGCCAATTGGATGGCAGCTAGCTGGAGCCCAGGTTCCGAGCAGCGCAGCATGTTCACCCAGAGTTGCGGCGTGAGATTAACAGGCAGATGATGTGTTCGAGGGCCCTCTCGAGTCACAGTTTATACAAAATTCTGATCTTTCTCCTGGGAACATATATGGCTCGCCAGGAGCGGATGTGGGAATGTTCCAGTCTGAAAGCGACGCCAGGCGACGGCCTGCCTGCAATTTAGGGTAGGAGCTGGCACAGCAGCTACCTGCCTACTCAGTAGATAGCGCTGTACAATCTCGGGATAAGATTTGGCACACTCTATGCTCCCCCTTCCCACCCTCTCTCTCTCTCTCTCTCTCTCTCTCTCTCTCTCTCTCTGCCACAAGCTCGGTGTACGCCTTAGGGCATGGGCGGATTCGTTGCCGGAAACGCCAGTGTGCTCCAGAGTCCAAATCAACTGTACAGTTCGCGAAATTGGATATTGGTGTAATATTCGATTCACCTGGGGGGCAATAAACCCACTATTGTAATTTCGTATGGCAGTTTTGCTGTCGCAGACCACGAAACGCGCCTTCGCCTTCGTAGAGCTACCACTTCCTAAGCTATCTCCGGTGATCTAGTTGTCAGGGTGACCGCGGTGATCGCGGTCTACCCGACCCGCTCGATAGTTACCGCTGCAACCATAAAGGGGCTTGTACTTCCGGCAGCATCTACAAAGGCTACTTCCTCCGGCGGCAGGCGGCTATATTTCCTACTGATCATTTGAGCTATCTTTTCCTGAGGTTCCTATGTGGTGTTCGGGATGCATGTTTTTTGGAAGCGGGGGTATCCATATACAGCCATGTCTATTTCAGATTTTGGCTGGGCGCCTCCACAAGGGTCGATCTCCATTTTTTCTAGTATGGATCTGGCTGTGGAGGTTAGGCGGAGCCGCTCTACCTGTGAAGTACGCACCGCTTCCGCGATCTCATCCCATGTGTTATGGATGCCCAGTTGCCTCCTCCAATCTTCCAAACGTCTGTTGCAACCTGTACCGCCGATTCGTTCACGCCTCCTTTGTTACCTCTAAACCCCAGGGCCTTGGCCAGGGTGAATATATGTCCGCATCGACATCAGGATCGATATCTGGATCGATATGAAAAGAGCCCTGATTAAATGGACGTGGCCGCCGAACTTTCGCTCTCATCACCTTGTATTGATAGTTTGGGCATCTTTGCATACTTCGTTTCATCGACGCTGCCACAGCAAATGACTCCAGGATAAAATACGACTAGCTCTTCCCCAGTATCGAGAGCATACCGTCTGATTGAAGATGCGTTATCGCATGTTATCGCAGTATGCAGAGAAGGATTCCGATTTTCATGGCGAGTAAAGTAAAGGAGCTCGAAAACATGACGAATCAATGAATAATTCGTCAGGTAGAAAGACCAAAGATCTGTTGCGTTCACGTAGTGCCAGTCCAAAGATTTGTGGCGATGTAGCTTCATGTGTCGACTTGAAATATATGAATACGTTTGTCACTATGTAGCGGGATTCCTTTCGGCAACTCATTCTCTGGCTTGCTACGATAAAGGCACAGGACTTTGGAGGACGTCTGATAAATGTCCCATGACTGAAGCAGCATTCTGCGCATGTTTCAGTCGGTCTCCAGCAAAACAGCTCCGTCAATTCCTCGCATGCATCGCAGAGCTCGGCAGCTGCGCTTCGCTTACTATACATTTGTCTTGTGGAAGATATGTACTGCTTCACCCTTTTCACAAACTTCTTTCCCCAAGGCATGAGGCCTGGCACTCAAAGCAGGATTTGGTTTTGGTGCACCATGCCTTGAACACTTTTTTCACGACAATAACTTTTCGGGCGGGGCGGGAGGCTTGAGACGGGGGTAGTCGGCTAGTGCATTGTTCGCTGCCCTTACTTCCCAGGAATAGGTGTGCCTAGGTTTCGCCGAGGGCCATGGAGTTTCTGCTAATAATTACGCACACATTTTTCAAAATGCCTTAATCTATGCCATAGCAAGATTTCATGTAAAACGAGACCTTTTCACGACCCTTGGTGCCATTGTTAAGACAATCACAAATTAATCAGAGAATAAAAAATAAAACCGTTGACAGTATGAAACATTGCAGCAAGCAGTGAGGACTAATGAAAGCAAAATCCTTGCAGTTGTAAGCAGATTGAATTTGATCTATGTCACCTACACCATACAACTGTCTTAAATTCTCCCACCACTTATATCATATGTGGAGTTGTATATTGTTGCGTTGGTGATTATATTTTAGCAATATTAGGTTATAACCTGTACTCTGTTGCCAACAAATGTTTAACATTAAAATATCTCGCATCTAAAATAGGTGCGCTAGTCGGTTGGTCTTTGAGTAGGCTTCCTGGTATTTCTCTGTAAGGAACAGGATTAGGAAAAATAGAAAGAGAATGCTTCTGGCAGTACCAAAATTGATGCACAAGAGGAAAAAGGTAAATAGGTATGCTGATGATAGACAGCGTGAAAACTGTCTGCCGATGGGTAGTCTTAATGTACAAAACTTTTGGATGATTCAATGGCTTCTGTTATTTCATTGCTCTATACCAAAATGTCCTGTCTGATTTTCAACGAGCCTTAATCAATAACATGTTCAGTGCAGGTGATTTGCTGCACGAAGCATCGAGCTTCCATGCAGACACTGGCATCCTGCAGCTCTTGTTGCAACATTGAAGAGTGTTCTGAGATGCATGAAAATTATTTCTATTCTGAATATGCAGATTTTCATTGAAGTATTGCTTAATTATTATGTGTTTCTAACAGTTTTGGTTTGTCTTGTGGTGTTTAACGTCCCAAATCGACTCAGGCTATGAGAGTCGCCGTAGTGAAGGACTCCGGAAATTTGGATCGCCTGAGGTTCTTTAATGTGCACTGATATCGCGCAGCATACTGATGCCACTTCATTTCGCCTCCATGGAAACGCAGCCGCCGTGGCCAGGATTCGATCCCGCTCCCTCTGGCACTGTAGTCGAGTGCCGTAACCACTGCGCCACACCGGCGGGGCGTTTCTAACAGTGGAGAGAACGTAAAACGTATGTAATGTGTTGTGTCATGGTTTCTTTACTTTCAGGCGGGGGTTGCAAGCACATTTGACATGGATTAGATTTTTACGAAAAACGACCGAATGATTTCACTTCGGATCCAAGGTCACCCTTTCAACATAACAGTTATCCAAGTCTATGCACCGACCACTACTGCTGAAGAAGCTGACGTTGAGAGATTTTATGCGGACCTACAATGCCTTTTAGACCGCACCCATCATCAGACGTCGTTTTTCTCATAGGAGACTGGAATGCTAAGGTCGGGAGTGAAGAAATATCCGGAATTATAGGCAAGTTCGGTCATGGCGAGTCAAATGAAGCTGGGCAGAGGCTAGTAGAGTTTTGTCAAGAAAACAACCTGACCATAGCGAATACTCATTTTCAACAGCACAAGAGGCGCCTGTACACATGGACTTCACCGGACGGTCTGTACAGGAATCAGATCGGTTATATTCTTTGCCGGCAGAGATGGAGAAGCGCTATACAAGCAGTAAAAACAAGGCCTGGGGCCGATTGTGGCACCGATCATCAGCTTCTTGTTGCCAAAATTAAGCTTCGATTGAGGAAAACGCAGAAAACTACAAGGCCTTTCAGGTATGATCTGAATCAAATTCCATTAGAATGTGCTGTGGGAGTGAGGGATCGATTTCAACAATTAGATCTAGAAGACAGAGAGCCCGAAGAGATGTGGACTGATGTTCGTGATATAATACAAGAAGTTGCTACTAAGGTGGTTCCAAAGCAAAAGAAATGCAAGAAAGCAAACTGGTTATCTGAAGAGGCTTTGCAAATAGCTGAGGAAAGGAGGATGGCAAAAGTTATGGGGGAAAGAGAAAGATACAAGGTTCTCAATGCGGATTTTCAGAAAATAGCAAGGAGAGATAAGAATGCCTTCCTGAACATACAGTGCCAAGCAGTTGAGGACAACCGCCAATTAAGGAACACAAGAGCTCTGTATAAGACAATCAAAGATATCAAAGGAAGCTTCTGTACTAAGCTGGGCGTGATAAAGGACAAACGAGGCAAGGACCTCACTGAAGCCTCAGAGATAAAGAAGAGGTGGCAGGAATACACAGAAGAACTGTACAAGAAGGACCCGAATGTGCAAACTCAACATAAGACGGTTGTGATTACTGATCTCGAGCCGGGCATCCTGAAGAGTGAAGTTGAATGGGCCTTAGCCAGCCTTGCTAAGAACACAGCTAGCGGAATTGATGGCATTCCAGCTGAGTTGCTTCAAAACCTCAACCATGACGCTGTTAACTTTCTGCATACATTATGTCAGAAGATTTGGACAACCCTGCAGTGGCCACAGGATTGGAGGAGGTCAGTTTACATTCCCATTCCAAAGAAAGGCAGTGCCAAAGATTGTTCCAACTACCGCACGATTGCGCTTATTTCGCATGCTAGCAAGGTGATGTTGAAAATCCTCCAAGGTAGGCTGCAGCAGTATGTAGATCGAGAGCTTCCGAACGTGCAAGCTGGGTTTCGCAAGGGCAGAGGAACTAGAGACCAAATTGCTAACCTTCGCTGGATCATGGAAAAAGCAAGAGAGTTCCAGAAACCCATCTACTTCTGCTTTATTGATTATGCGAAAGCGTTTGACTGCGTAGATCACAACAGATTGTGGCAAGCTCTCCAAGAGATGGCAGTTCCAATTCACCTCATCTATCTCCTCAGGAACCTGTATGAAGCGCAAGAGGCCACAGTCAGAACTGGGCATGGTCTTACTGATTGGTTTCCGATCGAGAAAGGAGTGAGGCAAGGCTGCATACTGTCGCCCTGCCTATTTAACCTATATGCAGAGTGCATCATGAGGAAGGCCGGTCTGGACGAGTCTTCAGCTGGAGTGAAGATTGCTGGAAAACGGATCAGCAACCTTAGATATGCGGATGATACCACTTTAATGGCAGAAAGTTAAGTGGATCTCAAGAGACTTTTGATGCGCGTACAAGAAGAGAGTGAGAAGTTTGGGCTTAAACTGAAAATTAAAAAGACAAAGATCATGGCGTCTTGCCCTATCAAGTCCTGGAGCATCAATGGACGAGAAGTGGAAGCTGTGACAGATTTTCTGTTCTTGGACTCCAAGATTACCTCGGAAGGAGACTGCAGCCATGAAATTAGGAGACGCCTGCTTCTGGGAAAGAGAGCAATGGCTAGCCTTGACCGCCTAGTAAAGAGCAGAAACATTAGTCTGCCAACCAAGATCCGTATAACTCGTGCTATGGTCTTTCCAGTTGTGATGTATGGATGCGAGAGTTGGACTGTGAAAAAGGCTGACCGCCGAAGAATTGACGCGTTTGAATTGTGGTGCTGGCGAAGACTCTTGAGAGTTCCCTGGACTGCCAGAAGATCAAACCAGTCGATATTGTCGACCATAAACCCTGACTGCTCATTGGAGGGTCAAATTCTAAAGTTTAAGCTCAGCTACTTTGGTCATCTGATGAGAAGAGAGGAGTCGCTGGAGAAAGATTTGATCTTGGGAAAGGTTGAGGGTCGCCGAAGAAGGGGTAGGCAGCGAACGCGATGGTTATATGGTATCCTCGAGGCACTGCAGATGAAGTTATGTGATGTTAGGAAGATAGTGAGAGACCGGAAAGCGTGGCGTGACATGGTCCATAGGGTCACGAAGAGTCGGACACGACTGAATTGAACTGAGATTTTTTACTGACATTCTGAACTTTCCAAAAAGGAAATCAAGAAAGCAGCCCTTCGTACAGGGATAATTTAGGACTCCAAGATAAAAACTTGGACACCATAGACAGGAGAGTACGAGCAAACAAAAAGCCCTCAAAACTGAGACAAATTGGAATGATTTTTCTGAACTGTATCCCACTTTCAAAGTTGGCAAAGAGGTAAGCCTTCAGAACCTGAAGTTCTGGTATTCTTCTGTTCAAGGCAAATAAACAGTGTGGTAGCTGCTTGGTTATTTTTACGATTTAAAGCTTATGCTGTGCTATCCAGCTTAAGTAGCGGAGGAATCTACTGTGCGCTGCAGATAATGTTTAAAAAGTCAGGGTACTTGTGGATTGCTGCTTCCCTGTATGCTTTTTATATTTTTATTTGTTGGACATTGGAGAAATAATAAATTGTAACACTCTTTAATAAAGTTTTGCCTTTTCAGAACCCAGTCTTTTCAGAAGAATGTTTATGCTCACGTTGCATGACAGAGACACTCATGGAACTCGGATACACCTCAAAAAAGGAGGCACAGTGTGAGTGGAGAGTATGGCCATTCCTTCAAGGGACTTCCTAGAGGATTAGCAGGGCGCCGCAAATACGAATCACCTGACACTTTTACGGGAGTCGTCCGGCGAACAACAAACGCTATGCGACCCAGAAATGGGAGTCATTTCACTGTAACGATGGGAATCCTGCTGAACCCCTGAAAAGCTGCCGGCTGATCACCCCGAAGGAGGCAACTCGGCGATATTCTAAAGGGTCAATGCGAATCCAAGGGGAGAGCCTTTTTATTCTTAAGGGTCGCATTTCTGGTAGACTGTAAGAAAAAAGAGGGTACCAGGGAACGCCTTTTGAGCACGTAAAACTTTGCCACATGTGCGACTCCTTTTGGAGGTATCTAGTGACTCCCCTCCAGTAAATACCATAATGACCTTCCACTTGCAGGCGAACCGTCAATGCGACTCCGTAAATAACTGCCGCGTTGCCTCCGTCAGGGTGGTCAGATGGCAACCCTTCAGGTGTTCAGCATAACGCCTGAAGGGTTGCCATCTGACCACCCTGACGGAGGCAACGCGGCAATTATTTACGGAGTCGCATTGACGGTTTGCCTGCAAGTGGAAGGTCATTATGGTATTTGCTGGAGGGGAGTCACTAGATACCTCCAAAAGGAGTCGCACATGTGGCAAATTTTTACGTGCTCAAAAGGCGTTCCCTGGTACCCTCTTTTTTCTTACAGTGTACCAGAAATGCGACCCGAGAGGGTGTAGGTGAAATGGGAGCGATGGGCATGTAGCTGGGTAGGGTGAGGGGACTGGAGGGCTCTTGCAGCGCGAGCATGTCGGGGTCGTCTCCCGAGCTATAGGAACTGATGAACCAGTCCTCGCTTGGAGCCAAAACCTCCACAGTTCCACTGCCAGGTGGTGAGGACAGTGCACGCATGGACTCGCAATCACTGAGGGTGTCGTTTGCTGTGGAGGGGTTAGAGAGAGCGTGCAGCCTGGCCTGTTTCTTTTTTGGCAGCATGGCAGCACCGAGTGTCACTTGGAGGGTCTCAAATTCGGCGAATGAATTCGTCGAGATGAGTAGTGAGGTTAGAAAAGTTTTGGGTGGCCTGAATGGTTGTTTGCACACCGGCTTGAATTCTGGCCTCTACGAGTTCCTCGAATTCGGGGGAAGGGCTGGTGCTCCCTCGGGCGAGGTTGGTAAAGTCGGGGAGATAGTGGCAGTTGCGGCCCGCTTGGCCGGCGGTTTGCGAGTAGCGGGAGGTGGCAGTGGGAGTAAAGGTAGGTGTGGCCGCGGCCGCTTGCGCCGGAGTAGGGGTGGGGTTTTTTGCCTGCTGGAGGGCATGCAGATGAGCCTAGAAGCCGAGATTGGTGGTAATGGGAGACTACACCTGCCCAGCTCACTTCACTGGTGCGACGGTCAAGTGCCTGGGCAGATGTTCTCGTGGCGACTATAGGTGATAGTTGCCTTCCTTCGGCCCAGGAATGGGACCGGACCTGTGGGGCCGGGCGATGCGGGTAGTAGATCGGCTGCGATATTGGGGTGGAGTGTGACTGGTGGCAGCGTGACTGACGCTTCCCTCGGCGACTCGCTTGTCATCCTAGTACGATTTTTGACGAAGCATGAGGTGCAAAAGCGCGCCTTGCAGACTTTGTCTGCCGTCATGGGTACTCTGCCGCAGATCTTGTATTGTGGCGTGCAGAAACGGTTCTTGGGGGTTTCGACTTGATCGCATCCGGGACAGCGGCGTTGCTTTGGAGCCGGGTACACATTCGTGCGGTGACCGAGTGCGCCGCAGTTCCGCCAATGCTAGATTTTCTTTTTGAAGAGGTGACACCTATACAGCACAGATGAGTAGTATATGTGCTTAGGTACTCAGTCTTGTTCGAAGAAGATGATGGTGATGGACTCGGTCAAGCCTAGGCGTCGCAAGGCCAAGCCCCGATAGGATGGTTCCGCTCGTGACTGAGGAGGGGACACTGTGGACCACAACACGGGCGCGACCCTCCGGGGCTGCTTGGTAGGAGTAATGTCGTAGGTAACGCGTTTGATGTGTATGGACTTGATGGCGAGGTAACGGAGTGGGCGTTGCGGGTCAGGAGTGTTAACGAGGACGAGGTGTTGGAGGGTGTTGATGATGACTGTGTCGGGCTTCGCCTCTTGGGGTCCGAGGCGGGCTGCTTGTAAAATGGCATCGCGAAGCACAACGCCGTTCACGGTCGGGGGATTCAGGTCCCCATGGGGCGGAAAGTTATCTTTTGGTCGTGAATGGGAAGCTTTGGATGGCGTATGGCAGAGGGTTGGGGTGGTCGGGGCCGGCGTCCCGCCGTGGCTTGGGGCTGGTTTAGAATAATGGCTGATGAGTATTCACGATTCTGGCTTCGCTTGCCATGAGCTAATTACCATCCGTTGGCAGCAATTAGTTCGAGAACGATACGTCGTCTGCTAGAATGGGTTCCATGCCACCATCACGGCGCCGAAGGGCCGGGGCGTCCGAGCGCGAAGATGCTTCCCTTGCGGCGTTCGGTGTCGGTGGCTGCTGTGCGGCAATGCCGCAAGGATCAGCCTCTGGGTGCAGCGTGATGAGTAAAAAGATGGACTTTCCTTGTTATGTGGTGGGTCAAGCAGGAAAAAGTTGGCATCAGTAGGTTCCTGATGAGATGCACAGGTTCATCGCACCAATTACAGATAGCTGGGATGAGTTCCCGTTGCAAAGGACAAAGCTTGCGGAGCGCATATTAAATGCGTCCGTTATTTCGCAGCGACCGAACGTCGATCAACGGCCGCTTTGCCAAGAAGCGAACTTCGGGGGGAACTTCGGAATTTTAATAATAAACGACTCTAACTCGCGGCGGCATATCTCATCTACTCTGGGATTGGCCTGCTTTTTCTACTGGATACTCCGAGATCAAACCATACCGCCTGAACTACCATTCCCTTTTACAAACTGATGCTTACAGATGATATTTGCCAAGTATGGCTCCCTTAGTGGCGTGGTCAGAGCAATATGATTTGAGCGACGACCTGTGCAAACAACGAAAATTCTGTCTACTCCCCTTTACCCCCATCCATGGCCATGAGCCTTCCCATTCAATAATGGACAATCAATCAATCAATCAATCAATCAATCAATCAATCAATCAATCAATCAATCAATCAATAAATAAATAAATAAATCAATCAATCAATCAATCAATCAATCAATCAATCAATCAATCAATCAATCAATCAATCAATCAATCAATCAATCAATCAATCTTTCACAGGAAAGGAAAGGCGCAGTATCTGCCACATTCCCTCTGTGGACACCTGACCCAAGTGATAAGGGAGGGAGGAAGGTGGGAGTGAAATAGGAAAGAGAGAAAGGGCTGTCGAGGTGGAGGGATCCGGAGTAATTTCAACCACCTGGGGATCTTTAACGCGCGCTGACATCGCACAGCACATGGACGCCTCTTCGTTTCGCCTCCGCCGGAAGGCATTCACAGGCGCTCGGGATCGAACCCGGGGATTCCGGCACACTATTAGCAGTGGAAGGCTGCTTTGTCCAGCACCGAGCCAGGCGTCCAACTTTAGATGGTGACCTGGACGGAGGGAGTCGCGACAAGGCGCATCTTGTATGCCATAGCCGGAAGACCGAAGGCCGCCCGCAATGCTGCTATATAACTTTTGGCTTTCTTACGAAAAATATTGAGTGTTTTAGCACCGAGTAAACCTAGTTGAGTTGCGAAAACAACAACTGCATAGCTACGCTTAGGATAGCTTAGGCTACGCGCTGAGGGCTCTCCTCATATAGTTGGTCTATTCTGGCCGCGCGTTCCTACTTATATATGCACCACGTACACCTAGGCAACGCAAAAGCAGATGGTGCGAGGTGGTGGTGGTGGTGGTAAAAACGTTATTTAGTGAAGGCCAAAATAAATGTATATTGCTGCCATTCCGTGGTCCTTCCGGCTGCTGGTCCTGGCCTCCAGGTCACGCCTGGTGGCAACTTCCGCTGCCTAGGTCGTTAGCCTCTGTTGAATATGTGGCTCCGAGCTGGCTAAAGCAGCCTCCTACAGCTGCGAGGTGTTTATTTAATTGCCAGGAGACGGGGGAAAGTGTGCCGGACCAAAGTACAGAATGTGAGCATAGCATAGTCGGCTCGGGGAGAGCGCCGTGCATAACTGGGCGAGAAGGTACCGGGGTGAATGAGGTCAAGGTGTGCAGGGGCGAGGGAAGTGTGGGTCTGTAAATGGCGCCACGTATTCTGTTCGATTTTAGAGGGGGAAGGAGGGATAAGCGGGAGCTGCGGTAGTGAAGGGTAATATGTTATGGAAGGGGAGGAGAAAGTCACGCGTGTCCATCCCGGAGTCGAGGGGGTCAGCTCGGTCGGTCATCTCGCGAGCGATGGAATTTGCCGCCTAATTTCCAGGGTGCCCCGCGTGAGCCGGAACCCAAAAGAGTTGGATAGGTCGGGAAGGGAGGGAGGAGTGCTGAAGAATGTTGAGCACAGAGGAAGAGAGTCTACCCTTTGCAAAGTTGCGGACTGGGTTCTTGGAGTCGGTAAATACGAAAAGGGCCGGTGTGTTGGCAATGGCGAGGGCGATGGCTGCTTCTTCTGCGGCAGTGGAAGTGAGAGCAGGGGTAGTGGCGACGGAGAGGGGGGATCGTGTATTGGAAACAGTGGTCAGGGCATAGGCGGGTGCGAGTTGTAGGGTGCCGCACCAACATACACGGCGTCAGACCGTGTACCGTACGTACTGCCACCAGAGAGTGGAGGCGCGGGCAGGTCTGCGAGCGGCATGATGCTCAGGGTGCAAGTTCTTAGGTAGGGGCTTGACAGTGAGCGTTGGGAAGATAGAGCTGGGCAAGGGATGGGCGACACAGACAGGGGTCAAGCGAAGGGAAGTAAGGAGGACTTTGCCAAGATAAACGGTCGAGTTGTGCCATGCGTTTGGCCTCCACAAGTTCTGAAAGAGTATTGTGGACGCCCATCGCCAGCAGACGAGAAGTGGGGGTGGAAGTGGGTAGCCTGAGAGCCGACTTATAGGTTAATTGGCGGATGAGACGGTTTACCTTGTCTTCCTCGGCACGAGACAGAAAGAGATAGGGGAGGGAGTAGACAAGGCGGCTTAGCACAAAGGCCTGTACAAGACGACGGAGGTCGTGCTCGCGTAGGCCGTGGTGTCGGTTAGCGACCCGCCGGATCAGCCATACCGTCTGGTGCAAAATAACACTTGTCGCTGAGCTGTCTGCTATCTCCGATACAAATCTGCCAGTCCGATTGAAGCTCTGAGGCAAAATTGTTCAATACCGCTCAAAAGATGCCAATAACTATAAATAAGCATTCAAATCACAGAATGATTATCAGTTTTTATCGAATGTGTGAAGGAATCAAGGGCCTCTCAAGCCGCACTTTATAGGAGATTTTATCTCGTCCTCCTCCATTATTTAGGACGGAAATCAATATAGAGAGAATGCTTAAGTATCGGACTGTGATGTGAGATATTTGGTTTCAGTGGTGGTTTGAAATTATAGTGTTACTATATCATCACTCTATGATCAAAGAGGTAGTAACCACAGCACTTCCGATCCTTTCAAAGGGTAGAAGGGAACTGAACTCAGGTCGCATGCATGGTGGCATGCACTACAATAGGCAGTTGCACTCCTACGCGCCTCTCAAAATTGGTGGGGGTGACAGTAGGAGCACAATCCTCTATTATAGTGAACAGGGGCGAGAGACACTTAGGAGTACAATTACAAGGAGCCAATTGCAATTTAGCCAATTTAGACTGTTTTAGACAATTGCAAGGGCTCCTCTGCCTTTCGCAGTGCTGCAGGTATATTGTAAGACGAGGTATAGGTAGACACTGTTAGAGGCGGGGACGGATCCTCGGCCACATCGACGCCCGCTCCATCCAGGAAGAAGTGCCGCTGAGCGAAGAAGTTGGGAGTAGAAGGACGAAGACTTGTTTTATTTACATGTTTAGGAGGAGTAGAGAAGAACTACGGAGAAGAACTGACGACGCCCGAATACACAGTTTTAAAGGGTTCGTGTTCCCCAGGTTCCCTAGGTGAAGGGCGAGTTCGTTGTCGAGGGAGCTTATCACTCTAATGCCATTCACATTGACACACTTTCATTCTCGCACACATGTCCCCTCTAAAGTTTAGACTTGAAGGGTGAGGAGGAAGCTGTTGTGGCGGTGTAGATGCAGCACACGAGGAACTCGATCGGTATCTGCCGGAGTCTGATCGTCTGGGACACACCTGCGTCGATCGGTGGCTGCCGGCGTCTCATGGTCTGGGGCACACCTGCGTCGAACAGGCCGCCGCACGCCGGCGGCAAGACGAATTGAAGAAGCGTAGCCAGAGGCGACACCTTCTGTCACTCCGCTCGACTTCTCAGAAGAGATGTCAGTGTGGCTGCCTTGAGGGAGACACTTGAACCTTTTGGTCCCGATGGCCTGTAGTTGACCGCTGTCGCAGACCGGCGGAGCAACACTGCGCTCCTTTCCGGCTTTCTTTTGTGATGGCCACTCCAAGTGGCGTCTGGCCGTCGCCGTTTCCTGGCCGTTCACCTCTTTCGGTCGGGACTGCTTGCCTCGATGGAAAAACGCGGCAGCTCCCGCGCCAACCCGTTGTCGCCACCCTTAACAACACACAAGCGGCTGATACAGTGACTCCCGCAATCTTACCCTACTGGTTTATCTCTTGTATCTCAGGCGCTTTTAATCGCGCGACACTGGATCAGCACTTGTGTGTCTACCTGTCTTCGTCGTGTGTTTTGCTGTGTTGCGTTGGTATGTATCTTGGAACACCAAATAGCCCATACTCTTGCCCTATGCTGATATTCTATAATGCCCGAAAAGTGCACGATCAGAAAGTAATGAGATGAATTTAGTTCACAGTCATTTCCTTTTACTAGTGACCGGTGAAGCACACAGTGAAACTTGTGCTTCCAGGATTCTATCAAGGCCCGCTTTTTTCTTTAATTTAGCAGTCGTATATTACTGAACTAAAAATGTCGTACATATACATATAAATTGTTCAAAACTGCAACACCTTGCGAGTTACCGTTTGTTAACCTCGCGATAGCGTATAAAGAGTGTAAAAAAATAAATTGTTCTATACAGACATTTCAGGCTGCTTATATGTGGGAATGCGAAATCATTACCTTTTGCGCGGTCGAGTTTCCCTATTAATGTTCTTTCTGTTCTTCTCTTTTGTTTTGTTCTTATCGTGACATATGTCACGATAGACACATTTATCTGAGGGTCCACTCGCCGGTGGGTACATTTGCCGGTTGAACCCTTCAGATCGCCAGAATCTTACGGGGAGGAATTGAAGGCGCGCGGCGTTGCTTAAGAGCGCTTGTAAACACACAGATACCCAAGCAGAGTCACGTATCGTAAAACGCAGCCAACCAGGTATACATGAAAGAATGCGTGTAGTGTGCGGTTATCGACGTCACCTAAGCACGTGAAAAAACACTCACCATTACCAAAGCTAAATAGTGCTATAGTCTAGGGCAATTGGAAGCCCTCTTGACTGAGCCCGACCCGAGCCCACAGCTTATGCTGGTAACGAGGGTCAAGGTGGTGGCGGAAGGATCCTGAGCTAGAGAAGAATTGACCACTGAAGCTCCAAATCTCTCTCCCATACAACTATATGCCCTAGCTTTTCCTTTCCGAAATAAACCCTTTTGCTGCTACTGCTAAACTTGGACTTGAAGCGTCGAGACTACGGCTCTCCCCAGATTCGGGGCCGATATTCGACATTGATGTTCATAAGGGCGCGCCGCTTTGTCTCCCCCACGAGCAAGAGCCAAAGAGAGAGAGCCCGAGTGCGCCTTGCCTGGAGGCGACAGAATTTTGCCTAGTGGGGATATAGTAATGTTTTCGCATAAAGCCGCTTTTAGTACAGAGGCTCGCGAGCCCGGCCCAGACCCGTTAAAGTATAGGCCCGAGCCCAGTCTGGGCCCACAGAAGAAGACACGGATATGGCACAGGCTCGCTGTCGTGCTCGGGCAAGCTGCCCGGATTAAATTCAGCCGAATGCCAAATTTATCCCGCTGATGCCTCCTTGAAAAACCCCGATGCTGCGCCGCAAGGCAGCCGCGTACTGGAAGGAAGCATTACCGAGCGACGTGTCCAAACTTGTGGCGAGTTGCCAGTCGTTGAGGTGCCAGTGGCGAGTTGCCAGTCGTTGAGGTGCCAGTTCCCTTGAGGCAGAATCCCATCGTGCCGCGGCCGATTTAAAGCGGTCATCCGCATGCGCCCGCTGATTGGTTGGCAGCCAATAAATGCTGCATTCGGATTGGATAGTTTGAGTGACAGTGATTTCCAGGGCTTTATATATAAGCACGAGCGCTGCCGTTTGGAGAGAGAGGCCATCGCGACCATCCGTCGAGTGTTTCTCGCAAGGAGAGCCGGATGGTGGGACGTAGAGTCCCGCTGGCCGTCGCTGTGCGTGAACAGTCGCGTATTGCTAGTAGCTTTCGGCCGTTGTGCCTGTCTTGTCTGTAAAATGCCCTGTATGTATAGTGCACAAAACACATTTTGTTAATCTCACCGACGCCTGACTCGGAGTCACCGCTACCTCCAAGAAAGCTGGCAGCGCTCGGTCATGAAACGGGTGACACTCGAACATTAAGCGATCATCTCCATGGCACAGCACCACACATAAAATCGTTCTACCCAGCCTGAAGCTGGGCTCTCCCCAAATGCCCTGGCCTGTGCAGTATATTCACGGAATGCCCATTTTTTGCAGCTCCACAATGTCTTCTTCCCGATAGATCGGGCTAAACAAAAGTACGTTAGGCGAACCTCCGTCTCCTCCTGGTACTCTCGCTTCACACATGTCGCCCGTAATTCTATTATCTGTGGGTTCACATATTCAGCAGGTTATAATAATAGACCCCCCCCCCCCCCCTCCCTTTCTCTTGGAGATGAGGCAATAATAGCTCCGTTAGCATTCCGAAGTCCCACTAACTCAGCATATGCTCACATGTGCTATGCTCATAGCCTAATCACTATTTTTTACTAGTGCCTTTATTATTTCGCGTGCATGCTTTAGCATACCGTTGTAGACTACCTAACTATGTGAAAGACCATCCGAGAGATATAAAGTCTCGTTTAGCCAAGCTGCATGTATACGTGCATGATTTATAAGAGTAGCATGTCTGATTCGGAGTCCGAATGTCCTGGACGTTCGATACCTCTCACCACCCCATATTGAAACAGCCCAGTTGGAACAACACGATCATGTCGTTTTCTCATTACGTCCCACAACCCGACTACCAACATTGACCAGACGTCATTCTAAACACGAATAAGCCTATAAGGAAGTAAAAAAGGGAGTAGCTGGTCCTCTAGCACATTCCCTATAAACTCAAGTAATACTGCATGAGCCCTGGGGGAGATTCTCATCCCTAGAAACATAAAAGCTAATCCTCACTTGAAAATGTGCAAATTTCTAGAAAATACAAGATTTTAAATCAGGTTTCTGTCTCCTCTAATTTCTTCATTTCTAACATCAAAACTTCTGCAGCATCTGTTAAAAGCCTCCTTTCATTGCTAATTACATGAAATAAATACTATTTAGGAAGGGAATATGCTTCTATCACCAAAATATTGCCTTCAGTATATTTTGTGTTGAAAACATAACTGAAGGCTTGGAGAGAAGAAGGCGAAGAAGAAGGAAAAGAAAGAAAAAGAAGATAAAGAAGAAGAAGAACAGATCAGAAAGAGAAGCTACGTCGGCTTTGCTTATGCAGCCTACCGAGTTTAACTAATGCTAAACCCCAGCTAATTTTTTGAAGGACGCTTTTCTTGCTATTGCGACGAGATTCTAAAGCTAACGCATCAAAATGTCATGTTGTGAGTGATGACAGTTCCAATAGACACTACCGCCTTTCCGCGCCGCAGCTCGGCGTTGCATTTGTACGTTGAGACATTTGATCAAAGCGTGCGTTACGTGAGCCATGTGGGCAGGGCTTCAGGCACTCTTGGGCCGCTTGCATGCTTGGTTCCAGTTTTTTATTTATGCTGAACGCCGCTGCCTCTGCATCATTCTTTTGGACCGAAAAACGCCCGTTACTGTTTACTGAGGATCGCGGATACAAACCTTTTATTGCAATACGACGTGCCTAACTGTAAATGTTACATAATGTGCATATTTGACTATCTCAAGCACAGCCAGACGTCTGCTAAATATTTAGTACAATCAAACCATTGAAGGACACTGGCACGGTTACAGGTGGTATTATATTTCCGCTGTGAGAAATTCGTCGCGCTATCCTTAGAATTTTTTTTTCGTTCGTTACTTATCGGTTGTGACTGCTATTGTGGCCACACGACCTCTGTGGCAGTACCTGAAAGAGCGAGGCGATCACATCATGACGCATTGTGCGCTAGCTCGGATTCGTGGATCGATCAAGAGCCCCAAAAAAAGTCCATCATTTGCGTCCCTGGCACTCATTCTCTTGAATTTTCTAGAGAGTGTTAATTGCGGTGCAAGAAATTAAACATCCTCGACGGACACGCGTTTCTTTCCCATCTGTTTACGACGTGTTAATCGGTGCAAGGAATTAAACGTCCTTGAAGGAATGAAACATAGAGGCGAGCAATGCTCAGAGCCGTTATGGAGCTCAGGTTTTGTGTCTCTGCACATTCGTCAGCTGGAATGTCAGCCTGTGTGTCTCAGTACGGGCTTTTGGCCGATACACGTGCGATGCACGTCACCATGCAGGTGAGCCAAACGAGGAACGGTAGCACGAAGAACACCGGCACGATCAGCGCGAGACGTTCGTCGATGCTGTAGGGTCGCGTCCTGTGGCGATGCCCCCGCGCACCCTTCCCCTGCGAGTCGTTCACAAACTTCACCTCGATCCAGGCCACATCTCCCTCCAGCGTCTGCACGGCCACCAGCTCTGCCATGGAGGCGTCGATGTGCCGGCTTCTGATCGGCTGCTGCTGCTTAGACGACGAGCGATCGCTGCGGTTGTTTGGCTGCGAAGATACAACGGCCTGCAGGAGCTTGCCGATGTCCACCAAGTGTGGCCGCTGCTTGTGACTGCTGTTGCTGGCATTGATCTTTGCTTTAGTGCTGGCGTTGTCGATGCTATGGAGGCCCGTGATAGGCCGTCCACCGTCGTCGCCTCCGGGTGGCTTTCCGCGCTTGTGGACTTCGCGCCGGTTTCTAGGGTTAGCTTGAAGACAGAAACAAACGGAGGGTACCAGAAGCAGCAGCAGCAGCAGGATCGTGGCCGGGTGGAACCATGTCGCCATACTGGGCACCCCGTCACCTTTCAAATTTTCAGAACGTCCCCGCAAGAAGGTGCTTGCCGCCGCTTTTTCCACTACCACACTGGCTTCAGCATCTTGCGGACAGGCTACTGGACAAGCGGCGGCCAGAGCATCGCATCCGCGTCTCCGGCGGCGGTAGGCGCTGGTGTGGAATAGTTCGTGCTTTGATAGCATCTGGAATGACAATGATGATGAAGATGACGACGATGAGGACATTTCGATTGCCCTGCTTAGGAGGAAAAAGAGGTCTGCAGCACTGTGGCGCTGTAGAATTCCTTGTATCGGTTATTATTTAAGCCGTTCCCGGTTCACGTCCGATTTTTTGTTCGTGGTGCTGTGACCTGGAAACAATAGATGATTATACATCTCCTTCGGCTGGAACTGTGCTTCCCAGAGAAGGCAATATCTGTAAATTCATCTCGTTTGACTAGAATTGGTTTTAGTGTCTAGCACTCCAAGCCCCATGAATTTCGCCGATGTCTGCTTGAAAACCGCTTCCCCCTCTTGCTCTCTCTCCATGAACTCCATTGTGGCGAAGAAGGTACTACGTTCGTCTTGAACTGGCCCATGGCCACACTAAATAAAAACACAAAAATTCTATTTACCTCGATTCTCGCATGGAATTCTAAGCTCACATAGGTCGTTTGAAAATGCTAATGGTGAAAACATTTTTAGCCAACTTTAATCAGTAGTCGACCATCCTATGGTAAGAGCCTTTTTGGAATCTAAACTAAGAGTTCAGTTTGCATTTTATTTGTCTTTTGCGTGTGGCACAAAAATGAAGATGAAAAAAAAAAGCGGATAGGAAGGCTTCTGTTCTATCAATTTCTTTTAGGCACGAAATTATTTTGCTCGAGTTTTGGCAGCATAAAACGAACATCGTACGAATCTGAGCCTGAACATGAGGGTTAAAATGAAATATTCCACACCATCTATTCAAATGGCATCCAGCAGAAAAAAAGTAAACTTGTGGTATCCTTAAAATTAATTGACGTGATAACATGCTGTCATGAACATTATGATAGTTAAGTATAGTGTCCTTCGTTAGTTGCTGATTGGTAGTCACTGTTAGTAGTGCTAATTGTTAGTACTTAGGTGTGTGGGGAACGATCAACCATCGTCCCCTTTAAAGTCGGCTTTCCCCCCGTGGTATTTAGCTGTCGCGGAATGACGCCAGCATTAGTGGTTAACATTTACTATCGAAAGATGGTGCCAGCGTTGCGGTAGCCGGGGATCCACGGAAGCCCTCCCCCCTGCGCACGCGGGAAAGCCAGTTGTCTTCGGCATCGGGAACTCGACGCGAACGGACGCAACGCCTCCTCGCGGGACTTCGCAGTCGTCGGCGAGGCGAAGACTTGCGTGACTTTTCCCGCCTGGTCGCCCTATCCGGACTCGGAGCTTATTCCATACCCTTGCGTAGGCGAAAATTCGCCCGTAGCCCTGCTGGTGAGTCGGACGACCTAGATTCATTAGCGTGTTTTTTGCTAGCTGGCGTTGTTATTGCAGCAATAAATGCCAGTTGTCAGCACGCGTTGTTCCGAAGAGCACGGCCCGCAGTGATCGGCGTACACTCAGTAGCGCACGCGATCACTGGGTCGGGGCCGCGGTTTGGACTGTCAGCCGCGACTAAGTGGGGAAAACGTATTTATCCCCCTATTACATCCCCCCAGTAGGAAGGCTATATGGTGGCGATACTATATGGCTGATAGAATTGTGGGGAACGATCTCCCATCGTTCCCTTTAAAGTCGGCTTTCCCCCGTGATAGTTACCCTAGCTATTTCAAGATGGTGCCAACGTGTTTAGTTAACTGTCGAGAGATGGCGCCAGCGTCGCGGCAGCACCGGCCCGATTTCATGGGTGAATTTACGTGGTGTGCAAGGAACAGCCGCAGGTGCATCGACTCACGTTTCATAAGCTGGCGCAACATATCCAGCCTGCGCACATAGGTGTGGCAGAATCTGCACAGGGAGCAGCGTGAGCCATCCCGACGCTACCTCCCGGCCTCAGCGTACGAGGTTGTTGCGAAGGCCTTTGAAACTAGGCTTCAGATTGCGCCACCTGAGAGTTATGAACAGTATGTTGGTGAACTCAGGCGTAGCATGAGTATCCATGAGGTTCGGTTCAACTCACGAGGCGGCTGTCGACGCAAGGAGTGGTGGGATGAAGAAGTAAAGGCTGCCCTTTACGTGCGTCGCGAAGCATACTATTTGCACCAAGCAGCGGTGAAAAATGCGCTTACCACTGCCGAGTGCCAACATCTCTGGGACCAATAAATCGGCTTCAAACGAACAATGCAGCAGGTAGTTCAACGCAAGATTGCAGCATATGACCACAGCAAGATGAAATGTATTACCGCAAGGAGCCAGGGAAGCCGCAAGGTTTGGAGATACGTGTCGTCACTCGACAGGCAACCCGCCCAGCCTGTGCTCAGAGAGGAAGCAACCGGCGAGCCCGTCAGCACAATACCAGACCGCAAGACAAGGAGGAAAGCCCCATATGCTGCTTCGTAATAAGCGCATGTGAACAAGTGTCACCTCAGAGTAATTTCCGTCTGCTAGTGGCTACACATTAGCACGACACAGCCCCGCCGTCATCCTCCCCGTCGCCTCCAGCCAAAAGCGCATCGGAGGCGATGAGCAACGATTGAATTTGGTTGCACGCATGACACTTCCATTAGCCCTGCTGTGAAATGTGCTACAAATGCATCACTGATGACAAAACCCTTGCATGTGTGTATAAATGGCTTCCTATCAGACATAGCCTTTTAGTAACTGTATGCAATTGCCTGCAATTTAATGCAATCGCATAAAAGAAGGCGCAAATTTCGTTAAAAAAAAGCCCGTGCTTTTTTGTCAAAAAAGCAATGCTAAAGCGCATTGTAGCATCATCAGATAAGACAATTACAAATTTTCGAACGTCTGGATTAATCTAGATCCAAACGCCGTCCGACATATAACGGCGGCCTGCGAGTACTGTGGCGCTCGACAGTTCCTTCAGTAAGCACTGCAGGGCTCTGAAAAAAGGCACTTCCTTGTGCAACCAATTAAGAGGCTACTGATTCCAGGAATAGAAATGTACAGTCTTCGTCAAAAGTGTAGAGCCCAGGGGGTCCGCTTCTGATTCACTTCGTGCGGCTTGTAATGAATTTCCACTGTTCGTAATTTTTTAGTGGTAAGAAAATTTTTTGTCCCACCTTCTACAATATGGAAGACCTCCACTAGTGCTAAATCGGCGTCACTGCACGGCTCAGAAGCAGGCCCCCCGGGCTGTACACTTTTGACAAAGGCTGTACATATTGAAGGTTGAGTTTAACGTCTCGAAACACCTGAGCTATGACAGACGCCGTTGAGGGCTTCGAATAGGTTTCCACCAACTCACATTCTTTAGCGCGTGCTCCCTTCGTGCAATGCAGAGGTGCATTTTCTTGCGTCTCGTGGTGGGTAAAATCCAGTGTACAAGAGCGCAACTCGCATCTGCAGAACTTATGAACGTGTATCACTAATAAAGACGTTCAAAAAAATTAAGGTTTCAATACAAATGTAGGCGTCTGTCACGTAACTCGGTGTAACACACAAGGCATCAGAAGTCTTCCAGATGGCTGGCTTTCTTATTGCTTGTCGGCGTGCGTTCACTCCCTCGCCGTCAAAGGTACGGTATGTATGTCGATGTCCAGAAACCAGAAACTGCGATCACTGATTAGATTAGACGAAGATTAGAAGTCCGCCACATAGCATTAGGGTCAGCATGAGTTTAAGTCGCAGTTTTGCAGTTTGCCTTCTAATATCATCGCTGCCGCCTTGCTGCCAATCATCATGGCCGGTGCGTGTGTGTTGGCGCTCACAATGTCGGGCATCACAGAGGTGTCGGCAACTCGTAGGTTCTTCACACCACCTCGGACCCTGCGTGTAAGAAAAGAGAACCGTACACTGTTTTCTGCGTACACTAAACGGGACATAAGGCGCAGCGTGGAAAGATTACGGTTATCACGGTTATTTCAACGAAGTGTCTGCTCATGTCAACGTGATCAGGTCGCACTCTGCTCCAATAAAAGGCCTCACTTGTGTACAAAACTATAGGGTCTGTGCTTTAATATAGGGCCGGCAATATAATTTATAGGGCAGGTAATTTAAATACCCGTGACTGCGATGAGATCTACGTTATTTGCAGTGCTGTGAGCCGCAATGACCTCTGATCAAACGTGAATTTACGCCAAATTTCATTATTCCCATTTTGTATTCGAAGGCTTTTATCAGCTTCAGATCAAATGGCCTCGGGTAGGACATATTAAGTCCAGGAAGTAAGCCATAAAGTCTACCCAAGATCATTTGCCAACTAGATCATTTGAGCAGTGCGTTCAATTACTCAAACTTTGCCTTGTTCGACCTCTACTTACCTAAGCCGCTCATCTACAACTGCCTCGGGATGGGAGCCCATGGGTGCTGTGCAGCACACATGCCAGGAGGGTTGTGCCCAGTGCCGGAGCACACACTCGATATACTCCAGGCTCCAGAGGGGCCCTTCTTTAGCGCACGGAGGAAACGTGATGTTCCATGGCTTGGCGCCGATGCTCTTCATTGCTTCTGTGTTCAGCATCTTGTCGATGAATATCTTCGCTCCTGCGGGGAGGTGCATGAGTTTGTTTACGTTGAGCTGCTCTGAGTTTTGACTACATTCTGTCGCTACAATTTTCGTGCTTTAGCACATCGGCGTACGCAATGGTTAAAATAAATATAAATCCTATTTCGCCGCATTTTTGACAGGTAGTAGATTTAAACTCACAGCCAATATTATTTCATCGATCTCGAAATGATCATACAGTACTCACCAGACCACTAAAGCTGCACTGACATAAAGAGGGGCCCACTGGTGCACTAGCTTATTGATTTCGTCCCTCAGAAAAAAATCTTGGCCCAGTAAGTAGTATTTCCTTTCACTGAGTGGACATAGCAGCACAATCGTCTGTCGATTTATAGTTACTTATATGTTCCTGCTACAATGTTTATTTTATAGTTTAGACCCACACGGAAACTAAAGAATAAGTGTATCGACGCGCAAGAGGTTGAAGCTTGCTTTGATGGCCTAACTTTTGTGACTGCCCTGGAATTCATTTTTTGCATAACACGGCGACACCCGACGCAGGCTATTCATGATTGCCACTGTGAGAAAGTAAGCCATAGCCAATATTGACTGCCCATTATTCAACCAAAATGTATATACTGTCTTGCCGCCCGGAGCAGGCTATTTGTGACATAGTATCTAGGCGTATCTAAAGGTTCAAGGTCATAACGGAGCAGTGAGTCGTCAGCTGTTCTGAAAATGTTTGGACATGCTTTTGAGTCATTATTACTGATAGTTGTGCAAATACTAAGCAGGTTCACTACTGACAACTTCGCAAGAAGGGCCCATGCAGCACAAACGAAAAGAGAATACAGAAGCTTCGACTCACGACTCAAGATTTATTATTTGTATAGAAGACGTATATAGTTCTCAAGATTAATATCAAGGCTATCAGTAAATAATCATTCCGAAGAAACAGTCGTCCTTACGGAGAAGCTTTCAAGTTGACTAACCAGCAACTTCGGCAGGCAAGGCGATAGATGGGGTAGCCAATGCGTGAGCTACCGCCATAAATTATAGGATGTGAGCGCGGACACGAACTTTCACCTCTTCCCCCTGTATATTACAATCACCTTCAGCCCTTACCGGTGTTCTGAAGATCGTGCTCAGACTTCCAGCTACGGTCTCGAATAAAGACGTTTGCTCGAGTGTCACGAAATCGGCGCCCATTTTCATCAAGCCGGTACGGCGCGAGGCCCGCGCGGCGTCGCGTGGAAAGCATGTAGAGAAAAGCCCCCTTCCCCGCGCGGGAGAGCGCGTAGCTTTGTACGCGTTGTTGTCACCCTCTTTCCCCTTGCCCGGGGAAGACGGTGGTTCATCGGCCTGGAATGCGCCAGAAAAATCGAGCATCTTCTATGGGACCTGGCCAATGACGACGCGCGGCTCGACTGGAGGAGAAGAGGGAGCTATAACCAGCGAAGCTATGTGTGTGTGCGCGCTAGCTTTGACGCGTGCTAACAAACAGACGCGGCGCGTCCTATTTAAAGAGACCGCGCCGTTTGATGAGTCAGCCGGTCAGTCAGTTCGTCAAGTGTTTTGCGACGTGCTCGCCTGTGTTTCGACTGGACTCCCGGGGATCACCCACTGCTGGCAAGCCCACGGACTTTCAAGGGAGCGGCGCTCGTCTCGTATGGCGGCCACATCGTGACTCTTGAGGCGTCGGACTGCAACAGTGTCCGGTGAACAATTTGGTGTTTGTTTATGTACTCTCTCGTGTTTCATCTGTTGTAAAGCCTCTACGTTATTGGACACCTGCGTAATTGCATGCTTAGCGTTTGTATTCTGTGAACCTCTCATCTATGTATTTCAAGTGATCTTGTGTATTCCTTTGTATCGTCTCTTGCTGTGCATAAATTGTGTTTTGTTTGTTACTTCTGACTCCGATCCTTTCTCTGGTTTGAACCGGCGACCGCTGGGCACCAAACGACCACCCCCTTCTGTCACCACAAGGTAGTTGAATTCCGGCTGAGCTTGCCACGCAGGTCGAGGGCATCTCCTTTGCGACCGGAACAGCTACCCCCACTCACTCAAAGGGTGTCTGGGAGTGTGCGCACCGTTAATGGCGCATCGTTAATAATACCCCTATAATTATTAACGGGTGACAATTATTCTGGCGTCCGCGACAGGACGTTTGGTGCATTCAAGCTCAGAGGACGGAGAAAGAGTTGGAGGAATTTACGAAGAGGTCGTAAACAGTGTAGCAGCAGAGCGGTAGCGAGAGGTAGTGCCGCGCGGAAGCGTTTAGGCGAAGTTCGCTAAGCAGTGTTTAGGCTACACCCAGACGGTTCGCGCTGCAGATATGAATCTGAAAGAGTTGATTGAGGCTGGCACCCAGCTGGGATTGTCCGGTGCCGAACTGCGCAAATGGGTTAGCCAGAGAGAAAAAGAAGAAAGAGAGAGAGAAAAGGAAGAAAGAGAGAGAGAAGAAAAGGAACGAGAGAGAGCAGAAAAAGAACGAGAGAGGGCTCGAAAGGAAGCCGAGGAAGAAAGAGAGAGAGCAGAAAAAGAACGAGAGAGGGCTCGAAAGGAAGCCGAGGAAGAAAGAGAGAAGGCTCGAAAGGAGCGTGAAGAGGAATTTCAGCGAGAAAAGGAATTACTTACTATAAAACTTCAGCTCCAACACTCAGGGAACAACAACGGTTTAACTGAAGTGCATAGCTCCAGTGAAGGACATAGCAGCTTGCGGATAGACGCAAGTAAATTGATCCCGAAATACGACGAGAGAACAGACGATCTCGACGCGTTCCTCTTGCGTTTTGAAAGGATCGCCATAAATGCAAATTGGACAGACAGTGAATGTGCTACCATCTTGAGCACTTGCCTTAGCGGCGAAGCATTAAGTGTGTTTGGAAGACTTCCTCCTGAGGATGCAGGCAGCTATAACAAAGTGAAAGCTGCATTACTTAAAAGGTTTAGATTTACGACGGATGGGTTTCGTGAGAAGTTCAGGACTGGAAAACCTATGGACGGGGAAACGGCAACACAGTATGTTGCGCGATTGAGCCATTATTTTGACCGCTGGACTGAACTCTCAAAAATTAAACTTGAGTATGGCGCACTTCGCGAACTCCTAATTAAGGAACAATTTCTGGGTAGCTGTCACCCTGGTTTGTCGCTTTATTTAAAAGAAAGAAAGGCACCTACATTGGATGAAATGATGGAGCTCGCAGACCAGTATTTGGAAGCCCAGGGAGGCGAAAATTTGAGCAAAATTGTAAATTTGGAAACCCCTCGAAAGCCCGAATTCCGACAGACACAACCTATTGTAAAGTCACCCCCGAGGTGCTATCTCTGCGGACAACTAGGCCACATCGCACCTAACTGCCGTAAACTCGTAACCAACAATCCATCCTCGTGTTGGAAATGCGGACAGAAGGGCCACAAAGCAATGTCGTGTCCCGACGCTGACAAGGCAGCACCGCAGGCGGCATGCGCGAGGACTCCGTCAGAGTCGGAATATCGCCTAGAGGAAGAAGATGCCGATGGCTTTGTCGAGCTTAAGAACGGCAGGAAAGTCCGCGTGGTGCACGACCTAGAGGAGGAGGAAGCAGAGAAGGTTGTTAATCGGAAGGACAAGAAAATCCGGGTGGTGAACGCCGTAGTACATGCACAACCTGAATCTGCGGTGAATCGGATGCCGGTTTCGAGGGGAAAGATAAAAGGAAAATCAGTCTCTGTGCTACGAGATACAGGTAGCAGCGCCGTAATTATTAAATGCAGTTTGATTCATGAGAATGATCTAACTGGCGAGAAATGTCCTGTGAGACTAATTGACGGCTCAATTCAATTACTCCCTGAGGCAAAATTGGAAGTGCAGACGCCATATTATTCTGGAAAACTGACAGCCCTGTGCATGGAACGCCCTATCTACGATTTGGTGTTGGGAAATATCAAGGGCGCAACATTTCCCGAGGATCCTGATCAAAGTCCCGCGCCGGTGCGCTGCAAGGAATCTAAAAAGAAAAAGGCAAGGCGAGGAAAGCAAGGCCATGAGAAGCCGGAAGAAAAGCCTCGAGACATGAATAAACAAAAGGAAGTCCCTCAGGAGGAAACCGATAAGAAAGAGGCAACACAGGAAATAAAGTCAGCAATGCCTAGGCCGTCGTTGATGCAGGTAGCCCAAGTGTTTGTCCTACTTATGGGGGCGTTACTTGGGATATTTCACCTTCAGCGGAAGGAATACCGGTGCCCAGGAAAGAACACTATTACAGTGATTCTTTTTGTTGGTCTGTGCGCATTGGCACAGGTACCCGTGTATCCGTCGGCGCTACTGGTGGTAGGGGCAATTATCGGCACACATTGGTTGTGTGATTTGCAAGAGGATAAGTCATGCCTCTGGGAATTTTCAGTAGCCCGATCGGGGAACATAGAAGTGTCTCAAATGCGAGAGCCTAGAGCGAAGGCAGAATCTCTGGCGGACAGAAGCGTGTCACGCACTGACCACGGGCTGTAATTACGCTCAGAATTTAGGTTCGTGCGCTTCGCATTTGAAAAGCGGTGTGTTGTTGATCCTTATGTGTATCTGACGACAACGTGGGGCTATGTTTGTGAACATCATGGCATTGATGTGTGAATTTTGTAATGGGTTACTACAGTTTGTCAAATTTGTGCAATGTGTGTGATATGGTCATTTGCCCCATATATTTGTGAGCGCATGCATGTGCGCGCGATGTTCGTGGTTGTTGTGAATATTGTGGGACAATATTCTTTAAAGGAGGGGCAGTGTCACGAAATCGGCGCCCATTTTCATCAAGCCGGTACGGCGCGAGGCCCGCGCGGCGTCGCGTGGAAAGCATGTAGAGAAAAGCCCCCTTCCCCGCGCGGGAGAGCGCGTAGCTTTGTACGCGTTGTTGTCACCCTCTTTCCCCTTGCCCGGGGAAGACGGTGGTTCATCGGCCTGGAATGCGCCAGAAAAATCGAGCATCTTCTATGGGACCTGGCCAATGACGACGCGCGGCTCGACTGGAGGAGAAGAGGGAGCTATAACCAGCGAAGCTAGGTGTGTGTGCGCGCTAGCTTTGACGCGTGCTAACAAACAGACGCGGCGCGCCCTATTTAAAGAGACCGCGCCGTTTGATGAGTCAGCCAGTCAGTCAGTTCGTCAAGTGTTTTGCGACGTGCTCGCCTGTGTTTCGACTGGACTCCCGGGGATCACCCACTGCTGGCAAGCCCACGGACTTTCAAGGGAGCGGCGCTCGTCTCGTATGGCGGCCACATCGTGACTCTTGAGGCGTCGGACTGCAACAGTGCCCGGTGAACAATTTGGTGTTTGTTTATGTACTCTCTCGTGTTTCATCTGTTGTAAAGCCCCTACGTTATTGGACACCTGTGTAATTGCATGCTTAGCGTTTGTATTCTGTGAACCTCTCATCTATGTATTTCAAGTGATCTTGTGTATTCCTTTGTATCGTCTCTTGCTGTGCATAAATTGTGTTTTGTTCGTTACTTCTGACTCCGATCCTTTCTCTGGTTTGAACCGGCGACCGCTGGGCACCAAACGACCACCCCCTTCTGTCACCACAAGGTAATTGAATTCCAGCTGAGCTTGCCACGCAGGTCGAGGGCATCTCCTTTGCGACTGGAACAGCTACCCCCACTCACTCAAAGGGTGTCTGGGAGTGTGCGCACCGTTAAGGGCGCATCGTTAATAATACCCCTATAATTATTAACGGGTGACATCGAGTGATGGTTCACATGGAGAAGTGTTTTATTATCTCGCAAAGGAAGCCTGGCCTTGGTAGCACACTTAATTCCGCCTTTAATAGTATGGCGCGACAGGATTAATGGCACCTGACTGCGGCTCCACTTGTGGGTCCTCGTTCCCGTGCATGTATTGTACTTTGCTACACGCCTAATTCCTAATCCTTTATTTGGGGCCTCTAATGCCGCACATGCCGATTAGTGCACAGTCGTAATCGACCACATTAAGTGAAAAACCACCCAGTATAGATAAAAAGCACCACTGCCATCTCAAAGAAGCTCTGGAGTCTGCAGTTAATGCCATCTCGGCCATTTTATGAGGTCTCGTATATATTATCACACAAATCGCCTACCAATCGGTGCGCTACCATGTCACGTGGCAACTACTTCCTGTCAGAGGCATGCATGTGAAGTTTCGCTCACAGCACTGACACCGCCGCCAATGAATGTTCTGGAGTAGAGCGCTTTAGCGCTATCACTTTAAAAATCGTAGCAGCGCTAAAATACAAGCGCACAGAGTCATGCGAGCATTGAGTTGCTATGGTTTCAGGCATTTAGGCGGAGCATATAATTCGAGTGTTTCAATCACTCCACATTCAGGCAGCATGCAGTCTGTTCGATGCAGGATATAGCCGCATGTAAGCGGTAGTTCGTAAATAGCGTTAGAGCTGTCACAGGCTTTCTGGAACATGAACCTGTTTCTTTTAGACAGAATACATTTAGAAACTTTTGGGGGAGCAAAACACAACGATGGTGCCATACCTTCTTTCTACGCTATTTGTCCTTCCTTTACTTTTCGCTCACTTTGTTTTGTACGTATATTGTCACGACCTCAGGAACGTCTTGAGGGTCAAGTGCGTCGGCAGCAGCTCCTTGGATTAAGGGCAGAGCAGTAACTGAGGCGGCGGCGACACTTCATCCAAGCACACAGCTCGAGCGAGAGCCAGCGACTTCTTCGTCGTCGGTGCCAGGCTGTTTGCGGGCTTCGAGGCCGACACGGGATAATATATTTTATTTGAATCGCCAGTCAGATACTTCCCCGTAACACATATCTATTTATTTCTGAAGTATATATATACCCTTCGTGCGCCCTTGTTAGCATTCATATTTTGCATCCATCTGCATGACCAAATAAAAAATGGCCGTCCTCGTATCGACAGCCGACCTGTCAGCAGGGAACTACGAAATAGCAATGTAAATACCCCCAGTGCACCGGTTTCAGGTTTACAATCTGAAGCGCTTCTATTTACATGAGTGCGTTTCTATACAAGCTGCGAGCATTTAAAAAATGAAGATTTTGTCTCTGTTAAAGTGGTTATATTGTGAACGAATTACTTTCTTACGTCTTACGTTTTTAGACTCGGTGTAATTGATGTTTTTACTCGATATATATACTTACTTGATTATTTAACATTTCCGCAAGACACTCGACGAACCAGTTAATCATTCTCTTTCCTGTAATGATGTCACGTAACCTTCAAATATTTTTACCAAACGGTGTAAGATGCTGTGTGGTTATGGTGCCTGGCAATTTCAGCTATACTCATGCTGCCCTCCGGGAGCTGCTGCATCAAATGGCTGAGGTTTAACCCTGGGCTCCGTGATCAGCTTCAGTGGAACGGCGCACTTGATCACGGAGGCCACCGGTCTAGCCATACTTGTGGCGCCATCTGGAAGTACGCGTGAGAAATAGCGGATGTTTAACACTACTTAAACATGGTTATAACAAGCGAAAGCATCCGTCGAGGTGGCTCTGTTGTTAACATGCTCGACTACTCAGTCCGAGTATCCGGGTACCAACTCGACTGATTCGAATCTGCTATGATGGTTTTCTTGGTGTGCGTGTGTGTGTGTCATGATTGAGGTCACGGTTAGTCATATGCTTCATGATTCTCTCTCTCTCTCTCTTGGCCGGCGAACTTACAAGACTCATCGGAGGGACTCACGCGTTAGAGCCGCAGTATCGGACTCAGTTTGAGTTACCAGCGTGAGGCCACACGTTTCTAAGGTTGTGACCTCACGAAACAGCTCAGCCAATCAGTAACAACACAAACAAGATCGACAGGAGTTTTGGTCACTATAGTGAACATACGAGTGCTTTCGCACTAAAATCAATTACTGCAAACAGTACCCGGACCTCATAGTTGGCAGAATCTGGACCGGTAGAATATAGCAGCCATTTTTGGCATACCTTTTTTACTGTTTCATGTCGGTTTCATGTATCCGCAATGATTGCACTAAGGCCGGTCCCCCCCCCCCCCCCCCCCCTCCCAAAAAAAAAAAAAAAAAAAAAAAAACCGGGCGTGATGTCATATGAACGCAAAGAAAAAATTGAAATGGAACCTTAAAAGGGCCGTAATTTTCACCTACGCGGACCCTGATCGTACCCTGAGCAGCCGCTCTGACGTCGTCTGGGTGTTCGAGGAGGTGGGGGTCTATGTCAGGATGATCATTAGCGTTCGCCGTTCGCAAAGTAATGCGAC
Organism: Amblyomma maculatum; assembly: GCF_055883805.1. NCBI lineage: Eukaryota > Metazoa > Arthropoda > Arachnida > Ixodida > Ixodidae > Amblyomma > Amblyomma maculatum. The sequence continues at coordinate 427,099,777 of NC_139344.1, forward strand.
CTCTTGACTTTGGACGGTTGTTGATCACCGCCACTCGGAACCCTGGCTGGTCCGTTCCAGGCCCGAGGTAGCTGTCGTAAGCCTGCAATAATAACTTATTTGGAAACCAACACCGAGACATCTGTCTTTGTCAGAGCCAAGATGCTGCTCTGCTGACGCCTGCCCATCGAGATTTGTCATTACGCGGCCTCTTCAAGCCTGCTTCTTGTGCCAAGACCAAGCGTTTCGAAAAGCGCGGCGTCTGAGTGCACTTGATGACCACGCAGCAGGACATGCCACGCCTAGCTAAAGTACGTCATTCGAAATGGCGCCAGAGATTCAAGTCACCAACATATCATTTGCGAACGTAGGACTTGAGTCCTACGGACCGATTCACTACGAATACGTAAGTGCAGGAATTTTTCTGCAAGTAACTGAACGTTATTATGCGCTTTGCACTAGGAGTACAAAAATATTTCCAGGCTATCAGAGGGTTAGTCCAATGGTAAAGTGTGACCACGGCTCGTTGGCACTGCATAGCTCGCCCCATAAGCTTTCTTACATAGTTTGATTCTGATGCAGTCGAACGCAGCTTCGGTAGAGCAAGAACTCTTTGTTTTCCAACTATACTCTGTGATGCCCAAGTGCCCCTTCACTGAGAAATTAAACGAAGGCGTGCATAGAGTCTCGTATTGTGCCCTTATGCGCCACAGCGCACTAAACATTGCACTGATACTGTCTTGTCATAAGCGTACTATACAGAGCCGGTATACTCTCCCGTAGACATCCATGCTTGGATTGGTTGATGGCTCGAATCCTGACAGTTGGCCGACGCAAGTTTCAACTAGCGAATCTGTGCCAAATCTCCCGCAGATTCGAAAGCAACTGGTCTTTCACTTGTGCGACTTTGATGGGGCGCACTTTCTTTCACCAAAAAACTAAAAATCATTTCAGCAGATGCGGTTGCAGGTCGTTTGTTGGTGAGAGGGGTGTACGAATCAGACAAGATTATTTTAACAAAACAATCCAACAGCTTCTCTTCAAACTAAGTCTATTTTCCATGATAGTTCTATTCCGAATCATACTTTTTCCTTACTTCACCCCTCCCCATCTTCCGTTGTTCGTTTACCCCCTCCTTCAGGCGCAAACTGGTAGACTGCAACGGACACACTTATTTACACAAAGGAATTTACTCTCACAATATACTCTTTTGCAGTTGACAATGATATCGACAGGTGCACGTTTCGGCAAAAATGACAGAACAATTACTTGCGCATTAGTGGTTCCCAAGCTGACACCTCTGTAAACTATGAAATGTCCTACAAGCTACTTAAGAATGCCCTTCAGTAGTACTGCTGCTTCTTGAAATGAAGTTTCGCTTACTTAAGCCTGACATTTTTGTGGCTTTTAGTTTATGTTATGTTGCTTCTATTTTTCACCGACGTTTACTGTTATGACCACAATGTTTCCTTGGTAAGCTTTATCCCAATCCACTACAGCTGTGTAATGGCCAAGTAGGTATTAGGAATATAAAAGTAGTTGTGTGGAAGCACTGATCCTTTAGTCCTTTAAAAATATCACTCAAAGTATTACCCATTAATTTTACTTTACTGCACTCATAGTTGTTTCTCTGACACAAATCCTCTCTCGCAAAACGTTTTAGACATGCTATTAAACCAATTTTTCACAAAACAACAAGCTCGTTGCCACCTGGAAAGTTTAAGGTTATGCCGCTGAACCATGACTCATTCAAGCAAACAAATATCTGATGGCACCAGGTCGGGGCTGTGTAGAGGCTGCGTTAGCACAATCCATGTCAGATAGCCTATTGTATGAGCTACTCGTGTGCAGGATGCGGTCGTTATCTTGTTTTCGTGTTATTCAACCTCACAATTCTCTTGTGCCTCCGGCAACTTCGTTCGTAAGATATGCTGGGGCTTGTCCAAGGGCACACAATAAGTTTACTTAGTAATTCTCATTACACGCTCGGAAAGTTTATGTACATCAGCCCTTAACTGTGATGTCAAAAGTGGTGCCATGGATGGGCTGAGTGACCTGAGAAGTGGTGGCTTTTTCCGACGTAGAGATTCTGAATGCTTCCAATCAATTAACTCATGTTGGAATGGAGGACCGAAGTATTACAGGAAGATTTCATCTCATGTGATGACACCAGATAAGCTTAGTAGAACAATGCCACACACTTTCTTCCCAATTTTCATCGTTACGCTTCTAAACAGCGGCGCAGCCATGTAAGCACATTTTTTTTTAAGCGAGAACTTTACTACGTTTTACTGTAGCTTGATCGGCGCGTGTTTCATATGGCTTTGAACATGCTTAGCGGCGCGTGGCCTTCGCGCCGACCGCTTCTTCTTCGCACGAGTGGGGAGCGGAGCCGGTGGCGCTCTGTTCTTCTTATATTGCTTCACTTCTTCATCGCACACCTGCTTCTTCTTCATATACCTAGGAAACTTCATTCATACCGGTACATACCTCCTCAAATATAAAACATTGCCTAGCCGAATGCCACACAGTCTTCCAGCCCTTTACCTGCCCTTTCCCTCCATCGCCACCTTTGCTCCTCTGCATCTCCTCCTGGGACCTCCGGCTTCAAAACCCCTTCACCCCTTCGTGTCATCTAGACCCGGCTGTGGTGTTCTTGACGCTCGCAGACATCCATAGAGGATGTCGCGCGCTTTCGTTTGTCTATTCAGGTTTAGCCGCATTAAACTATTCGTCATTGTTTTTGTATCTTCCTCGTTAGATTAGCATGCAGAGAGTTTTTGCTATACTTAACTGTGTGCTGTATCATTGCTCTTGTGGTGATGCATACGTCATTTATGATCTAATATATCAACGGCTGGTGCTTGTTCAGCGGTTGTTGCAGGTGGCAGTCTGCATGAGTGTGATTGGTTCTGGATGCTGCAACCCCAACGCCGAACCACCTCGAATAATCAAAATAAATTACTTCGAATCGTATTGTCCTCGTAAACTGGCAGGCGCCTACTGCGAATTGTTGCTGAATTATCCCCGGACATATGGTGGAATTCGATCACTGCACATTGAAGCAGTAGAATGCCATGTTTATCATTATTTGTGGCTAAACCAAAACCAAAAGAAAGAAAGAATTACGCACAGATTAGATGACAAAGTGACAACCCATCTTTCGACCTACAAAATTTTATATTGTCTGGTGCTTACCATTCTCGAGCAATAATAAGCAGTTCGTGGTCGTAATCGTAGTATACAGGCGCGCACTAGTTGGAAGCTAGATACTTAATAGAAACTGTTCTATGTAATGTCGGTTATGTTGTATCTGTTGCACTTGGAGAGCTTTACAACGTCAGAAATACCCTACGTATGAGCCAAAAACCGCCGATCTTACCTCTGGCAAGAAGCCTTTCTTTACCACCTCGATCCTGGCTAAGTCGTTGGCGGGGGGTGATGAAATCACACCCAATTCAACGTCTGGGCTATCGGGGGCAGGAGCATAGTCGGTGCTGATGAACTGCAACACTTCAACCGCTGCCGGGATAGCGATTGGACCTGGGCCGAGATTATCACAACCAAACGCTTTAGAATTTTAAGACTCTCGCACGTCAACACGCCTTATTCCCATTCGCGTGATATTCCACCTACAGATTCGAAGCGCATAAAAGGACTAATACTCTCGTGTTGCATGTCTTGGCAATGTCATGTCGCCTACTTTGGTGGAAAATATTCCTAGTTGCGTGCACAAAACATGTGCCTCGCAAGCAAAACGTTCCTTCATCTTCCATTGCTCTATCTTGTTAAAAGAGGCCCCACAAAAGAACAGGCAGCTCCTTGTTACAAGCAACAAATAGAGAGGGGGGAGGGAGAAGGGCACAGATCTGCCTTAAGCGGCCGACAGTGCTAACGATTTTTTCTTCCGGTCCTTATTCACGTTCATTCATTTTGCTTCCTAATCACAGAATCAGCAATATTTTATTTCTTCCTCTATTATCCCACATATTATGATTAGCATACCATCATAAGCTACCATATTATGTGAAACGTCGTCCGACGTAGATATTAATTCCTGCTTTAAAAAGCCGTACAAACACGCCTGCGTGGCCTAAAGGCAGAGTGCCGGATTAAAGGGTTCGCCTGCCAACTGGGCATGGCGTAGACTCATGACGTCACAAAGTCTGACTACCGGTCATTGCACGGTTACGTGAACTGTCAAATTGCCCCTGCAAGAGCCATGCCAGTCATTTATCGATCACAACGCCATCCCGTATTTCCTGGTAAGCTAGGCCTTTACCGCTACCTCGCATTGAAACTCTTACCGGCCCTTTCTCTGTCGTACTTTTCAACGTCGCTCAGCGACGGAGGTGGCACAGCCACATAGGTTTCCGTGCTCACAGGCACTGTGGTTAACAGCAGCACGTGGTCTTGGAGGCTGCGTCCAACGGGAAGATCGGCCACCACGGGAATCTGCGCACCGGATCGAATTTGAACCCAATGTAGTTGTTCGTTGTTACAAAGGTATTCAGTTTTCTATTAAAAACAGCGAAAAGTGTCGCGACTTCGTAGTTAAGAAGATTTGCACCAGAAAAAAAAAACAGAAAATAAACGGAAATGTATTATGCTATGCCACACTGTATACAAGCATGCATTCTAAGTTATGGGGAGCATACTGCGCATAAGGTTAAATAATGCCGATAGTTGGGCGGGTTGCTGAACGTTCATGATGAAAAATAGCGCAAAAAGTACACGAATGAGGACGGAAGGACGACACGGACGAGCGCTTGTTCGTGTCGTCCTTCCGTCCTTATTCGTGTGCTTTTCGCGCTATTTTTCTACATGTGCGCATAAGGTATTTCCTAAAACTGACCTCGCATCCAACAGCTTAACTTTCGCTCAAAAGCGCTGTGGATAGGAAGTAAACAAAGAGGATACGTACAGAGATTGCACGCACCACCAGTGGCCACTGCTGGCAAACATCGGCCCGGCAAGAGCGCTATGAAGCTTTATGCTTGAAATCGTGCCCTGAATTGCGCCAGCTTTTGTGGGGTTTCTTTACATCATTCTTTCATTTGTTTTGTAAATCGTTCTCTAAGCTGTCCATAAAAACTTCATGCATTTTCTTTTAAAAAGCCGCTAAGTTTCCTTCTCATGGTTTTAAAGCTAGCAGGTCTTGTCATACTGGGTGTCACAGCTAAATGCAACCAAGGTGTTCACGAAGATGGATTGTGCTTGTACCAGTGAAACCAGTTGATGTTTATTAACGTGACAGCGTTAAAGGCCACGTTAAAAGAAAATTCAGCGTCGGAGGCCGTGCGCCAGCATTGGCTTTGTGAGCGAAAAAGCACTAGCATGGAGCTGGCAGGCGGTAGATGGCAGCTGACATAACCGAGCACTAACTGGACGTAGGGTTGCCTGCTATTACGCTTGGCAGGAAATCTCAACTCGGGCCTCTCCTTCACAATGGGAGGGGGATATCATGCGGCTTGGTTGAATCGGGGCTTCATATAGCCTACGTTATCACTTCATACCCTTAAAGTCGGAGCTTAAGTATCCCCCAAAATTTTGAGGGTCGCGTGGCCTAGTCACTGGCACTTTTTCTTTCATATTCGAAATAATATTTCAAAAGGGTACTAGCTAACTTTCTGATTATTGATTTCAGGAAAAAATTGGCAAATCTGTAGTTGCAGTTCCTATTAACGAAAAACAGACTGAAAGGTTCGCGCCGAGCTTTTCCTTTCGTAAAGTAGCTTTTATAACAGCAATATAAAGAAGCTTTCATGTGGCAGTGGGGCTGCCTTAGCGTCCCAAGACGCGTCGCGCCGATTAAAATACTCTCTTGTTTTTTTTTTTTTTTTTTTTTTTTGTTTAGATGGTAATGGGACAGGTTTTTGAAGGCCAGTAAAAAAAAATTGCAGATATGCTACTTTGACGGACATGTTAATTTGACATTGCATTCAGTTTTTTTTTCCAAGATGAGTTGCGACTTCTGAATTGGAACTTTCTTCTGCAAGCCAATAAATAAACATTAGCTAATTAGTCCCCTCTGATCATTAACGTTTGGAGAAGGGAAAATACTGAAGACAAGGACACGACTCTCAAAAGCTCTAGTCAGTTCTACTGGCCTAAAACACGCAGTCTCGTCTAAAAACAATATAATGACATTTAGCCAGCACACCTGGTATATCATAAACCATTTTTCACACTGTTAAAGCTCCTTCCCGGTGTTCTCCAAACGTCATTAACCTGTTGGTTTGTCATGAATGGCAGCCTTATTTATCATTCAACGTAAAGCACCGCCCGCATAAGGCTGCGTGCAAGCAGCCTTAATGAATGGCTAACGAGAGATAATTTTCAAGAGAACTTCAGTGTCCCGGAAGTGCTTAAGAACAAGAAAAAATAGGTGTTATTGAAAGCTCATGATTCCAACCGGTTTCTTGAAAGCAAATTATCAAACATTTTAAAGATGCATGAAGCACTGATATTTCTAGCGGTGCCGTGACATTAACCAATGGGAATTTACATTTACTTCAACCAAACCGTGGCTCCTTTTATTAGAGGACAGTCGAAGCTGTACACATTGTTCCATGTATAGAGGATATAGAGGAAATTTATTTTTCATGACTCATGTCACTTGAAAGGCATCGTCGCAACGAACTGTGGTAGTGCAGGTGCGCCAAATACCTTAGGTTGAAAATCACCGTAATGCGGTCATCAGAAGTTGTGAGCAAATGTATGGAAAAGTCAAATCTGACGGCGATGCTTTTTATTGTGAAGCTCACACCTTTCTGACGTGCCAATAAGGAGCACACCTGCAATCGCTCGAGGTCCTCTCTGGGGCCCACTCCGGAAAGCATCAAAATCTGGGCCGATCCCACTGCTCCCGCGGACAGGATCACTTCCTGCCGAGCAGCGACTTTCTCGATTTCACCGTATCTTGTGAACGTCACGCCCACAGCACGGGTCCCTTCGAAGTTCACCTGCGTCACGTAATAGCGAAAGGAGGACGATGTGCGCGTCGTTTTCTCAGATAATGGGGAATTTAAATGGCAGATATGGAACAGTGCGGGTTCACCACGACACAACTCATGGTTACTTCGGAATGCATACCCCTCGAATTAGCATTGGAACACCCATATTCCGCCGTAGCATTTATGACGGTCTCAAGCGCTGCTGGTGCAAGAAAATTCCAGCATCCTTTGCGCTCAGCCGGGAGTGTCGCCTCAATGAACACCATGAATTTAGTCTCATAGTCCCTTAAACGGCACCCCTAAACGATGGATCCTACGCGTGGGCATACGTCTGTTCCTATACTCACTACATTATTTACTTAGTAAACAATTACACGAATCTGCGTGCACGTTAAAGCTCAGCTACTTTACTCATCTGATGAGAAGAAAGGAGTCGCTGGAGAAAGATTTGACGTTGGGAAAGATTGAGGGTCACCGGATTAGAAGTAGGCAGCGAACGCGATGGTTAGTTGGCATCCTCGAGGCGCTGTAGATGAAGTTATGTGATGTTAGGAAGATAGTGAGAGACCGGAAAGCGTGGAGTGACATGGTCCATAGGGTCACGAAGAGTCGGACATGACTGAACGACTGAACTGAACTGAACAGCGTACACGGAGACGGTGATGGTGGGGGGGAATTTCCGAAACGATGCAGGATCACGACTACTAGGGGCCCGTCATCTTCGCAGATTTCCTGCCGATTGCTCGAATACACCTGGTGGAGACTGACTGTTCCTCGGACTAGATCCTGATCGGAAACCACTCAGTCTATTGCAACATGCGGTGCCCAAAAGCGATGCGCCGTGGGGTGAACCTTAACTAGGAGATAAGAAGCAAAACAGCGCGGAAAGTGCTGCAAATATCTCAATGGAATTATTTACACGTATCAAACAACATTTGGATGACCGCAGTGCTGTTGGGATTCATCAAAAATGTTAAACCGCTAGGCCTAATCCATGCATAAAGGCCAATTGCATTGCGCGACTTAAAAGGAGGCAAACACAGGTACAATAAACTTCCTGAGGTACGAAAGACACCTGAAAACTCTATTTCCAGACTTCTCAAATATATTTAAAAGCAAAGTACGCATACTTTTCCTCAAGTAGGCCATTGGGCTTAGTCTAAATGACGTAGTGGGGCTTTTGTAGCATGGGCGAAAATTCTCAACTTTCGAAGGGGGGATGACATGTCACCTTCACATCTTCAAGTGGTCTGAAAACTTTGCGATTCGTAACATGCCACATAGCATACCCCACGCACTGCATACGATTCACAAATGCCGCACATGTGTGAACAGCATATCGTTCTTCTTACGTTAGTGTCAAAACATTCAAAACATGACCTTTGTGCGTTTATATGGACCGCACGGGCTAAGCACTCACCGCTGGTGGGGTTGTCAAATAGCTGTCACGAGTATACGTCGACTAAGGAGGGGTCACAGTAGCGTGCAGAAAGCGCGCTCCTCTGATGATGCAGCATATGTTGCAAAACTGCCCTGATTGCCACGATATCAGAACAACAACAACAACAAAAAAAAAAACCTCTGCAGTGTATATTACCGCATCTAGCGCTTGAACTACCTCAATCAATGACGTTTGGGCCCGACTCACGTTAATTTCCTCTGTGAGTTGGGCATAGACCAACAGATTTATTCTACCTATCCATACTCCGCCTCTCCCTTGAGTATGCCATCGTGTCAGCCCACTTAATAAAGTTCACTCAACAATTTCGTCGGTCTCATGTTTCAGGCTGAAAAGATTCAAAACTAAGTACAGGTAAGAATATCCACCATGTAATGCCCCTCTGGTAATCTGTGGTCAATATCTCCACTAAATACACTTTTTTTAAGGCGATTAAAACTAGGCAAGCAAGACTGAATTCATGGCATAAATAGTTTGCAATCACCGGCATGATAATGGTTTTGCTAAAATATTAGCTCTTAATTCACTCAGTGATCTAGCTCTGGTTCGTCACAGTCACATATTGCAGATAAATAAAATCTCGCATAAAGGGCCACATACCTTAGTGACTTGGCTAAACAGCGATACATGGAGGTTATTCCTTGTTCGCAAGATGGGTTGAATGAAAGCCTTGCTACTGCTGACGCGTTCGCCATCCCTTAGGTTGGCCTGCAGGCGAGAGCAACCTGCATACGAGCACGGTCGTCTGCGTCACGTTATGCAAGTAAATCCTAGTTACAAACACTGTACAGGGTCGTCTACTTCTAACTGTAACACGGTCGATGCTTTCAAAGCGCCATTGCATGCGACCGGTCCATACAGTAAAGCCAAGGGATATAGCCTATGCGAAGCGCCACCTAGGGGCTCCAGTGTGGGGGCATCTCTTTTTGCTTTGATATGCGATAGCTTCGGACGCCATGTTTCTTAGAAATCAGTGACCGTATTATAGCTAGATGTGGATGACCCTGTACATTGGTTTAACCAGGGAGAAGGTTCGCTCGCATAATCCCACGTTTCTCACCTGACTGCGATGCGCCGTTGTAGTCGACAAGCGGGTAGCCGGATTCTTTGCACGCATCGAGAAATATCTGACTCAGAGGCGTGCTGCCGTTTGCGTAGTCCACTGGTACCTCGCCGCCGACACCGTGGTACTCTGTGAATAAGAACAAGCAAACGAAGCACAAAATAAGTTCGCACGACTACTGTATCACTTCTGTCCACCCTGAAAATAGCAGTTAGTGATTAAGTCGCTGCTCTGTCAGGTAAAGTGTGCAAAGGAAAGAGGCATGTAGTGCCCGAAAGAAAAACATAGCTCCTGCGTGCCAGCAGGAAACCATGGGAAAACCAAGGATACCTGTCAAAATCGTCAAATTTAGAAGGCAGACCTCTAACCATAACGCTGTGCACTAAATTATATAATAATCCGCCAAGTTGACAACAATACGCTGGCAATTCAGCACCTGCGGCCACTCTCCACTAATATTTCTTGCATTATAAGCAAGATACCCTGCAGAAAGTAAAAATTAAATAAAAAAATACAGGATTACACTTAGGTTCTCTTAAGAGCTAAATGGCAAAAACTTTTCTCCTTCTTGTCTTCTATCTCTTCTTAGTGCCTCTTTTGTCAATATCTTCTCTTCTACCTATATCTTGCTTGTTTGTGTGCTTGTTAAAATTTCATTCCTTTCCTTCTTTTCTTTGGCTTCGTCGTCGGCAACATCAACATCTTAGGATATGCCTCTTTTCGACTTGCGAGAGTGAAGGTCTAACTACCTGAAAGGGGAAATTATGCTGACATTCGACTCGCGGAGACTTCTCGCGGAATCTTGCGAACAATTCTTGCTAAAGCACGATTTTTGCCATGATATTGGAAAGGTTTTCAATTTAATAAGGCACAATATGGCTAACACAAGCCCTAATCGTAGCTGCAGTTTTTAATTCCAACGAAATACTAATAACGGTAATAACAACGGCGAGGTTTTCAGGAAACAAGCGCTAAAGAAATTTTAATTCAGTGATTCTAGTGTGAACATTGCTATTGGCAACCATTTCCGCCATTTCGAGATGTCCTGGCTGCGACCAGCCCGTCTATTTCTTCCCTGTATTTCGTCCCTTGCACGGTTTTCGTTCTAGGTTTATGCATTACCAACTAGAGCGCCTCATCGTACACTCTTTACGTGTTCCTATGGATGCTCAAAATGCAGGGCTCCGTGCGTGATCTGATGGGACTCAGTCATGTCATTTGTATTAGAGCATGTCGGCGTGTCTGTAAACAAGTCCGTTAGATCCTGTCTATATAGACTTGATGGAGACTTAGGTATCATGCTTCGCCTATTAGTAATAAAATCGGATGCTTTTTTTTGATAGTGCTGCTACTGTGTGGATTTGATGAGCACTAGTGAAATATCTGCCTTTGAGTGCTTGTGCATGAGGTCACCCCTAGCCTCAGTAACGTGTGGCTTCCTGCTTCGGGCTGTGAAAGCATCGTTTTGTGGATCATATGACGCGTTTAGATTACTTCTTCCAGTGTGAGGTGAATGCACACTCAATGTGTTGCTTTCTAACTGGACAACTACAGCATTCTTGCTCATATGATCTCCATATAATGACGTTAAAACGTACTAAAGCGAAATTTGAACATTTGAAGAAGATGCTCAAAATAAGCTCTAAATACGCAATTTTGTGCATTGCGCGTTTGTAAGTAAAATTAATATATTTTAACGCGATAGTATTAAAGTCCTCGCTATCCAGAAAATCCGGCGTCTGTGTTGAGAGCGGAAAAGCACAGGCATGGCTCTGGCTGGTGTTTCTCATTTTATTAACGCACTTCAAACTGACACTCTAAGCACTGTTGTGCCTGGCCAAAGCCGCCCAGAAATTCAGCCGGACGCCAGACTTCTTCGGCTAACGCCTCTTTCACAAACTCTGGATACTTCCTGCAAAGCACCAGTGCACTGGAGGCGAGCCGTACCAAAGGGAGAGAAGCGACGTGTTTCAACATGAGCTGAACGTCTAGACAGCACGGCGCGCCGTGGCCCTGACGGTGAACCCCTTCTCGCCCCGCGGCATATTTGAAGCGAGAGCGCAGCGAGCTCTTCCATTGGCCCTGCGAAAGTGCTGCCGTCGGATTGGACCATTTTGAGCGTCAACGGTTCTCGGCGACGGAGTCTCAAGTGCTTCCGTTCGAGACTCCGAGTGTGAGTTCGTCGCGAGCGTCCATCGGGAGCAGTTCGCCCCCTGACAGTGCGGACGCGGCGGAATCTCCCCGGCCGTCGCTGCGCGAGAACAGTCGCACATGGCTATGTTAGCTTTCGGCCCCAGAGCCGATCTTGTTGTGTAAATACCTGTAAATAGTGTATAAAGCCTTTTCTTCATCTCACCAACGCCGACTCGGATTCATCGCTACCGCCCAGGGAGCTGACAGCCCTCGTTCACGAAACGGGTGACGAGCGCTGCGTTACCAACTCCTTGGCACAACCCTGTTGACGGTGGGCTACTGTGTGATAGCCCCACCGGCACAACATTGGTGGCAGCGGTGGGATACACTGGCACAACATTGGATGGCAGCTGCGGGATCGACCGGCGTCAGGCACCTCGGCGCGGTGAGTACCTGAAGTTTCCCTAAAACGCCAGACTTCTCTAACAGACAGGGTAGCTTAGAGAAAAGCTGAGCGTAGCATTGTGTTAACCTTGCGTGTTTCAAGCCTACAGGAAGTGTTTTGAAAACCAAGGGATGCTGAGAGGGGAATCAGTGTGAGAAAGGCTTGCGCATCTCTTGCTAGGAGCGAGATAGCGAACGTATAGTACACTATTCTAAAAAGGCAAACAAGAGGCCGGTGTAAAGATGGAGAGTTACAAGGTCAGAGAACTTTTCCAAATTTGTGATGAGTTGGGCATCGATTTGGGCTCAAGAAAAAGAAAAAAGTAAATTCTTGAGATCATGCAGGCAGAAGAAGTGACGGTTGAGGAAGCCGCAGAGGCCTGGGATGGTATTCAAGAAAGAAAAGGGGAGGAGGAAGCCAAAAGGCTAGAACTCCAAAAGCGCAATGAACGTGAAAAGCGGTTTTCCCGCTTAAAGAAGCTTATCCAGCTCGAGCGTTCGGCAGATGAAAAAAGTGTTGAAAGGCATGACGCTTTAATTGCCATTCAAGGTAACAGTTCGAAGCCGCGAGAGTGTCTGCAACCATTCCTCATTGCTGAGGATATGGCAGAGTATTTGGCAGATTTCGAGCGTGTCTGCAAAAGTAAGCGCTTCGAGCGAGATACTTGGGCACAACAATTGGTGGCTCTTCTCTCCGCCGAGGTGTCGGAAGAAATCAAGCGCGTGTTAGGCGTTGACTTGAAAAACTACGATTACTTGAAAGAGTCTTTACTGAAAAGACATCGGCTGTCACCAATAGAGCTTGGGGACAGGTATCGGCGTGAGAAAAATTGTACCAAAACGTTCTTGGATTTGGCGTATCAATTGAAAGCCGATGTAACCGAATGGCTAGACAGTCAGGAAGTCTCGGAGCAAATTGTACTTGCACCAGAGGATGAGACACAGCTTGGAGAAGCGGCCGAGCAACGCGATAGCAGCAGCGAGTCGATCGAGCCTCGAACGGAAGTTTCTAGGGTTACCTTGGTCGAGCCACTGGCAGCTGAGACTGTTGGAGCCGACTCCATCGGCGAGAAATCCGCAGTGACACCGTCCTGCCCGCCGCCTCACGTAGCTGTAAGCAATCCGACTCCACCAATCGAGAGTGGAGAAATGGCAGTAAATCAACCGCCTGACAACTCAGAAGCAGCAGTTGTACATCATGGCGGAGATGTAGTCAGGCTAGTAGACGACACATTGCCGATTTCCTCAGAAGCAGCAGTTGTACAGCGTGGCGGAGATGTAGTCAGGCTAGTAGGCGACACATTGCCGATTTCCTCAGAAGCAGCAGTTGTACAGCGTGGCGGAGATGTAGTCAGGCCAGTAGACGACACATTGGCGATTTCCTCAGAAGTAGCAGTTGTACAGCGTGGCGGAGGTGTAGTCAGGCCAGGAGACGACAAATTGGCGATTTCCGAAATCAGCGTTGTCGTAGATCATGACAAACAGAAAGACGAAGTGCCGTTCATGGAAACTGCGCAGCCCACGAGTGGTGAACAGCGAAGGCAGAACCATGACGCGCACGCTGTCGAGAACCACACCTGTGAAGTCGACAGCGAGCGACTAGATAGGAGCCATGAATCTTCCTGTCCTGACGTGCTCAATTGTGTTGGCGAAAACAACCCTAATGCGAACATGGACCTCACGCGATCCGAAACGCCCCAGCTGTCGGACGAACGTGATCGTGAGCCGGTTAGCGCTGAGCGATGCGGCACACCGGCAGATCAGTGTAACTTGAGTGAAGAGCCTGCAGAGGATATGCCTAGCTCGGGGGCTGGCGTGAGCGAGCCTTGTCCTTGTTCGGACGCGACTGGCAGTGAGTCATGCGCTGCTGGCCGCGATGGAGGCGCGGCGCCGCACTCCGGCGCCATACTAGCTCCGGTTACCGGCAGCTTGAAAGAGCTAGCTCCAAAAGAAAGAAAGAAAACATTCAAGTGCAGCCGCCGAAAAGAGCGGAAAGGCAGGTGCATGAAAGAATGCTGTCACCGAAAGGTGAGAAAACGCAAACGATCGCGAAAGGAAAAGAAGCGGCGATCTCAGCGGCACAAATGCACCCGCGCTAAGAAAATGCGCGATTGGTGCGCAAAGCGTAAGGAACGAGACAGATCGTTCAACAAAGCTAGTAACTTATGCATGTCTGTTCTTTCACATAAAAAATGGAAAGGTTCGTAGAGAAATAGACAGCCGAGGCTGTAGCGGAGGGAGGAGAGCCAAACCGCCCGAATACTGCTTCGCGTTCTGCCGCTTGCGGAAGAGAGCAGCGCAATGCGAACTCAGATGCTTTGAGTCATGTATTCAAAATATAGCTACCTTCGACGAGCGTTTCGTCGCTAACGGTAATGCTCTAGGCAGATCGGGGCAAAATTGAATGACCTCCCTGCTTCCTCAGTTGTGCCTTACGGTCTAAGTGATTTCAAGGAGACATTTTTCCATTACTGATTATTAATCTTCTTTGCTGTTTAATGTACCATTAATGTGCAAAATTGTTGTTTGAACCTTGTGTACTGCATCCTATACACTTGTCTCTTGTTGTAGTGGGAGCAAAAATGGGACAACAATTTAGCTAACTGAATTTGAAATTTTGCCTCTGTCTGGTGTTTGATGGGTGACCGGGGGTACTTGCTTGTGTTGGGTGTTGCCTGTTGTCGGTCGGTTTTGCAAGCCGCAGAAAAGTCTACCGTGACCAGTGGCGAGTGCCAAGGGCATCGGAGCGACCCGAGCGAAGTTGATCGGCGTGGCCCGGCAACAAGGCTGTCGGCAGAGATCCTGACCTGGCGAGTGGAACCCGAGGAACGTGAGGCTTCCTGGCGCCCGGACACTGGACGTGAGCTTGGAGGAACCTGGCGAACGAGCGCGCCCGGCATCCGAGCCACATGCGAGCAGCTCGTCTTCCCGGTGCATTGTCTGATGGCGGGGGTGCTGTTGTGCCTGGCCAAAGCCGCCCAGAAATTCAGCCGGACGCCAGACTTCTTCGCCTAACGCCTCTTTCACAAACTCTGGATACTTCTCTGCAAAGCACCAGTGCACTGGAGGCGAGCCGTACCAAAGGGAGAGAAGCGATGTGTTTCAACATGAGCTGAACGTCTAGACAGCACGGCGCGCCGTGGCCCTGACGGTGAACACCTTCTCGCCCCGCGGCATATTTGAAGCGAGAGCGCAGCGAGCTCTCCCATTGGCCCTGCGAAAGTGCTGCCGTCGGATTGGACCATTTTGAGCGTCAACGGTTCTCGGCGACGGAGTCTCAAGTGCTTCCGTTCGAGACTCCGAGTGTGAGTTCGTCACGAGCGTCCATCGGGAGCAGTTCGCCCCCTGACAGTGCGGACGCGGCGGAATCTCCCCGGCCGTCGCTGCGCGAGAACAGTCGCACATGGCGCTATGTTAGCTTTCGGCCCCAGAGCCGATCTTGTTGTGTAAATACCTGTAAATAGTGTATAAAGCCTTTTCTTCATCTCACCAACGCCGACTCGGATTCATCGCTACCGCCCAGGGAGCTGACAGCCCTCGTTCACGAAACGGGTGACGAGCGCTGCGTTACCAACTCCTTGGCACAACCCTGTTGACGGTGGGCTACTGTGTGATAACCCCACCGGCACAACAGCACGGAGTTGAGGCAGATTTTGCGGCTGTATAAAACTTTCATTATACTAGTGGAACTATTGTGCTTTACGACGCGGTTTGAAAACTACCCATGCGTTTACCGTCTCATATCACAAAAAAAGTATCGAAGCTGCATCTTCTTGTCGGCAAAACTTAAAAGCACACTAACGCGAGTGCACATACATTATTTACTACAGTGTTCAAGGCAGAATTTAGTGCTACACGTCACCAAGCTAATGCGAACACACGACTCGAAGCTGCTCTGAGTTAAATATTGCAGTAAGGTACGCATTGTTCTTGACCATACTAGCCGTACATCGCTTTAGATACGAACAACGAAACGAACATTCTAACGGTGTTGTTACTCCTTTTGCTTAGCGCTATTACTGTGAGCCTTGTGTGAGAGTGGGACAGCAGCAAGAAATTTCCCATTCTTTTGAGGCCAAGGATAAGCCCGGGAATGAAAAATGCATTAATAACTTGATGTTTATGTATACTATGAAAGTGGTCATAGCCACACTGCCTTTTCTTAGCACTACCAGAAGAGCAAAAACCACGTCCACCTCTTTTCCACTTATCCGAAAAGCGTGCCTGGTCCTCTGTGCTCTGCATTTCCTTGAGAAGACAAGCATAGCAGTGTCAAACTTTCGGCGTCATCTCTTCAGCGCCATGCCAACAAATCTCAACTGAGTACAATTAGTTACGCAGTCCAAGAGGAGCAAGCCTTTTGAAACTGTCGCCAGTCGAAGGCTTCAAGTTAAATTATTCGATTATGCGGCATCGTATAATATCCCTGGGAGTTTTTCGTCACTGTGAATTGCATATGAAGGTGTGCCATAGGCGGTGATCATGTCGGACGTGGAAACAGCCTGTCATTTAGTCATTTTGTTTCGCCGAACTCTAAACTTCATTGCTAAGAAGTCCGCAGGAAACCGGGAAGACAGAAAAAGAGCGTACATGAAAAGTGGTGACACGTCGAAAACGTTCATATTGCCGCGAAACCTTCAAAACAGTATTTGTTGTTTTTTAACGGCCGCCGGCATACAGGCTTATCACTCTGATTCTGGACCGCGTATCAGTTCCGTAATCTTTGTTTGTTAATGCTCGATGTCGCGAGTTACACCTTTATCAGTTTTGTTGTAGCGCAAGATGCACCGAGATCTGTTTCGAAGGTTCCGGCCACTCGGGTGTCTTACAATGTTCCAGCCCGTGCTGGTAGCTGTTTGCGACGTTATCTAGATTGTTCTGTGCAGCCTTTAAATTGAGCGTTGACGAGTGTGACGGGCATTCTTTGTTCGACGATCGACGAGCACGTTTGTTTCTATCACCGCCGCCGAGTTGCTTAGTTCTTTTGCGGGCGCAAGTCAGCCCAAATAAAGAGTTTCTTTAGTGCAATCATCGACACTTCATTTGTGTCGTCGACCTCGTCACCACTACGTGACATCTGGTGGAGGTGCTGGGTATCGATCGAGAAGGAGTGCCTTGCAATCATCTGGGCCACTTCTAAGTTTCGTCCATACCTATACGGCCGACCATCCACTACGGCGTCTCTCATAGCCTGAGTTGCTTTGGGACGTTAAACCCCACAAACCAACCAACCAACCAACCATTCAAGGTGGTAAGCGACCATCACGCGCTCTGCTGGCTGGCTAATTTGAAAGATCCTTCCGGCCGCCTTGCCAGATGGAGCCTACGACTTCAAGAATTTGACATGACTGTAGTCTATAAGTCGGGCCGGAAGCATTCCGACGCAGACTGCTTATCCCGCGCTCCCGTCGACGCTCCCCCGAAGGACGATGACGACGACGCCTTTTTGAGACCGGTAAGCGCCAGCAGTTTCGCAGAACAACAGCGATCAGACCCTGAACTGAAAGCGCTAACCGATTACTTGGAAGGAAAGACAGCTTCCCCTCCTGGTGTGTTCAGGCGACATTTATCATCCTTCACGTTAAGCAATGGCCTCCTCGTGAAGAACTTCGCACCCAACAAGACCGCACAGCTTCTCGTAGTGCCTAAAACCCTTCGGCAAGAAATTCTGCAGGCGTTGCACGATGAGCCCACAGCAGGCCACCTCGGATTTGCGCGCACATTGCGTCGAATCCAGGAGAAGTATTACTGGCCGCGACTGCCTGCCGAAGGTGCCCACTACGTGAAGACGTGTCGTGAGTGGCAACGACGCAAGACGCCGCCGATCAGACCAGCAGGACTACTAAACCAGATTCCGCCCCCAATCCTGCCCTTTCAACAAATTGGGATGGATCTCCTCGGCCCCTTTCCATCTTCGTCTATGGGTAACAAGTGGATCATCGTGGCCACTGACTACCTTACCCGTTACGCCGAAGCAAGAGCACTACCAAATGGTACCGCGGCAGAAGTCGCCAAGTTTTTTGTCGAACAAATTCTCTTGCGACACGGCGCCCCAGAAGTGCTCATCACGGACAGGGGAACGGCGTTTACGGCAGAGTTGACGCAAGCCATCCTGGAATACAGTCACACAAGCCATCGACGAACAACTGCGTACCATCCCCAGACCAATGGCCTTACGGAGCGCCTGAACAAAACGATCGCGGACATGATCGCTATGTACGTCGACGCCGAACACAAGACCTGGGACGCCATCTCGCCGTACGTGATCTTCGCGTATAACACGGCAGTCCAGGAGACGACAAGAGCGACCCCGTTTAAGCTTGTGTACGGCAGGGAGCCCATGACGACGCTCGACGCAATGCTGCCGCACGCAACCAGCGAAGACAACCTTGACGTCGCCGCCTACCTGCAGCGTGCAGAGGAAGCCCGACGACTCGCACGGCTGCGTATTAAAGACCAACAATGCATCGACAGCCGACGATACAATTTACGACGACGCCACGCAGAGTGCAATCCAGGAGACCAAGTGTGGGTTTGGACACCAATTCGCCGTCGCGGAATAAGTGAAGAGTTGTTGCGTCGATACTTTGGACCATACAAAATCATTCGCCGCGTCGGACCACTGGACTATGAAGTCATTCCCGACAGAACGTCAGCATCACAAAGGCGTCGCGCACGCCCAGAAATTGTACATGTTGTACGACTGAAGCCATATTACGCTCGTTAAAGAATCTGTGGTGTTTAAACTTTGCAGTGTTTATTTTTAAGTTTCATTGTTTTGGAACATCGAGGCGATGTTTTTTTTTAAGGGGGGAGTAATGCCGCGAAACCTTCAAAACAGTATTTGTTGTTTTTTTAACAGCTGCCGGCATACAGGCTTATCACTCTGATTCTGGACCGCGTATCAGTTCCGTAATCTTTGTTTGTTAATGCTCGATGTCGCGAGTCACACCATTATCAGTTTTGTTGTAGCGCAAGATGCACCGAGATCTGTCTCGAAGGTTCCGGCCACTCGGGTGTCTTTCCACAATGTTCCAGCCCGTGCTGGTAGCTGTTTGCGACGTTATCTAAATTGTTCTGTGCAGCCTTTAAATTGAGCGTTGACGAGTGTGACGGGCATTCTTTGTTCGACGATCGACGAGCACGTTTGTTTCTATCACTTCACCGCCGCCGAGTTGCTTAGTTGTTTTACGGGCGCAAGTCAGCCTAAATAAAGAGATTCTTTAGTGCAATCATCGACCCTTCATTTGTGTCGACCTCGTCACCACTAAGTGACAATATGGCGATTTGAATTGTGCCCGGACTAGCGGGGCTTTTAGAATTTAAAAAGCGCGGGTTTTATAAATTCTAAACTTACATGGCAATCTTCCATTGTCTTGGTTGAGGTGAGTGGTCGCTCAAACGAAGAGAATATCTCAGGTGCGTGCACAAACTTTACCTCAGGGCCAATGAGGGATAATCACCCTTAAGCTCCTATACGCATGCTAAATTAGATCTGATAAGAGAAAAAAAAAACTGTTTGGGCACCCGGAAATAACTTTGCACACGGACTTTCTTCTTGGAAACGTCATGTAACTCGAACGAAAGGAGGTACAGTGGAGTAACTTCATGAATTTACTCCAGGATATTACTGTCTATTATCAAAACATTAGGCGCAATGCCTTAAGAGAAGGGACACAAATTAAATCCTCAGCCAAAATAGACGAAACTACACTTACATTATTCGCACAGTATCAACCTCCTCAGCAAAATTCTGCCTATGTTACTAAGAAATAAGGAATATTTGCTAATGACTTTGCATTAATAGGAACTCTGCCAGTTTACCGCAGTCAGTCTTCAAAATATTATCATTAACCTACCTTTATATTTCTTGCAGTTCTATCCCATTTTTGTCGAGTAATGCACTCGAAGCTTTTACTCCCTTAGCGTCAGTCAAGTGCGTGAGCAAGCTTGCAAGTGAGGTATGCTAGCAGCTTTAGTCTCTCAGGCCAGCAGGGAATGACATGACTAGATTTTAAACACACACATGTATACACTGTGATGAGGAAGAAGTACACGTGGAACATTCCAATCAATAGCATAACTATCGCTGCGCGTGTTCGACCTTTATATCTAAGGGCAGTGTTCGCCGCTGGTCTTTGGGTCCCAGTACCTTTTAATAAACCCTAGTCCTACAGTACTTATAACGTGATTGTATTTTTAATATGCTTTCGATGCGGGATATTTTACGAACTTTAATTAGTATCGTGTATATGTGTAGTGCATTCAAATCTCCGATGCCTTCAATTAACCAGAACACAAAACTGGGACCTGAGACCTTTCTCAGCGTCGCCCAAAGATATATAATTACCGGCCCTATTCACACCTCGCATACCATATCGTATACTTCTACAATGGCTGAATCCGCTCCTTCTTTACCTGAATCATCTTGGACAATAATTGCGAAATCTGTCAAACATGATTAGGTAGGAATACGAAACTTTCTCACACTTTCTATAGGTGCAGTAGTCACTTTTATAAAATTGCAGTACGCTCCACAAACAGCTAGCTCGTCTAAGAAGTAAATTCTCGAAAATGGAGGTAACGTCAAGATGTTGTTTAATATTGCACAAGTACTCACTATATAGAATACTACTGCATGTGCGTGTGCATGGACGGCGGCAACAGACGGCTGTAACGTACTTCCAGAAGATGCCGTTGGATGCTTTTAGTGATGCACGGAGCTATAATATCTGTTATATCCATCATGTTTCTCACTCATGCCTGAGCACGTCTTCTGCTGTTTCCAGCAGAATCGGAAGCCTTGCCGGCTACATTTCGAAATTTGCACTAGTAAATCTGGTTAAGATATTCACATACAATTCGAGAGAGAAAGAAAGAACGGCACGCGCATGCACTGGAGACAGCCATCTAGTTTCTTGGCGACGACAAATAGCTTAGTAAGCGATGTCGCCTGTTAACAGCGCGCTACACACTACCCTCAATAAGTAAACGATGGCCTACACTTGCGTCTCAAGCCACTCACCATCAGCTTTCTCAGCTCGAAAGTCTTCTATACTCTTGAAATGCGGCAGCACGTCGCTGTACGCCCACCCTTTGGCGCCGTACTCTCGGGCCCAGCGATCGTAATCGTGCTTGTTTCCACGCACGTAGAGCATGTAGTTCAGCACGCTGCATCCTCCGAGGACTTTACCCCGCGGCATCGTGATTCTCTACACGTGAAAAGGAGGACATAAGTGCGGATGCCTCACAGATGCTCTTATGAAAGCAAGGAAGATCCACTTCCATCTCCGACACATATGTTCACACAACTGAGGTAATATTTGACGATTGAAAGCATCATAAGCTTGAATGCTTTTTACTGAGCTTCACCCAGATGCAACCTTACTACAAAGCCACACTATATATTCTCTCTCCCTCTAAGAGCCTTTTCCCAAAAAATAGAAGAGTCACTTTCCAAGTTCCGGGATGCTGGTGAGCAGAGTATAATTCACAGCAGGTACCTGGTATTACCCTAACTAGATTTCTTAATTTCATTTTATCCCTGTCCTTTTTTCTATTTTGCCTTTGCGGAGAAAGCAGTAAGCGAAACGACATTTATATTCCGTAGCATAAATTTGGCCGCAATTGGTGTCTGTTTTGTTTGTTTGTTTGTTTTTTTTTTTTTTGCAAAATAAGGTACAACAAGGATGTATCGCACATTCCGTCAGTCGTTATTAAAAAGCATTCTGATTTGAATTCCACATATATTCTCTAGAGTAAAAGTGTTGTATACCGCTCGGATTTGGGTGAAACTGCATTTACAGGCAACTTACCGGCAGCGCCTACTCTCAACGCCGGTGAGGACGCTATTGTTTCTACCTGGAAGCACGTAATTAAACATGTTACGATCCCCTGTGCTACTCCTTCGTAAAAACCAGAGGCGCTGCAAGAGCAGCGAGCCATGTAACCGTGAGCGGCGCGCACTAAGCGCCAGCTTCAGTGCTACCGCTCCGCTGAAAAGTCTGCATCGGCGTTCTGTACAAAACCCAAAACCCCCGTCACGTTTGTACAGAAAAACCTACTTCACGCGTATGTAAAAAATCTGCCAAGCTGCCACTTTGACCAGAAACCCTCGTCAAGCCGGGATGTCTAGAAGGCAATAATTAAAATTGTTACAGAAACAGTGCATGGATTTTGTTAAGGGTGGAACAAATTACATTAAGGGGGTGTATCAAGTAAGATTACGTTGTGTTAGGAATGGATTAGGTGAATTGGGGAGAATATGTTGATTTAACGATGGATTAAGATTGGGTTCAAGCCAGTTTTGGAGGATTAAGTTAGGCTGTGAGAAAGTAAGGATGACTAAGTTGCTTTGGGGTTAACTATAGGTAAATAATGTTTATTAAGCTGAGTTGGTTAAAGTGTGTTAAAAGAAGTGTGAGGTAGATTGTGAAGGATTACGTTGCAATATTGCTAAGTAAGGTTGTGTGTGCTCGATTAGCTGGACTGAGGGTGGATTTGTATCGAACAAGAGTTGTTTGCGCTGGACTAGGGTGGCTTTTTTTCAGATAGTGTTAAGTGGTTTCGCATTCATAGCCTGCAATTAGTTTAATTAGTTTAAAGTGTCCCTGTATTTTGCGACCCTTGTGCTTCCGTCCTTGTGTGGCGGAACCTGCGTTCTGGTGGCCGCTCATTTTTCTTTAGTGTTTTTATATAAACGTCGCTGTTCGCAGTATAAAATTCGCGCCTTCCTTCAATATGGAAGCACCACAGAGGAGCACAGGCATGTAGATATTGCGTCATATGCACCCCTTAAGTAAGGAGTCAAGTGTTCCCTTAGTTTTGGTCTCGACGTTACATATGCAATCCATACACGAAAACTTAGCAAAGGGTGCCGGCAACAGGATTGCAGAATGCTGTCGATAGATGGGTAGTATATGCAATTAAAATAGACCACGTTGCGATACGGCTGCCTGCACAGTTGGGGACGTACATGTCGCACCTATGAACCTTGAAGGGTTTCCGAACGAAATGTTAACATAAACCAATTCACCTAAGGTGAGGGCACTTCATGCAAGAACCCTACTTTGAACGACCCCGCCTGGGTGGCGCAGTGGTTACGGCGCTCGACTACTGTTCCCAAAGACGCGGGATCGAATCCCGGCCTCGGCGGCCGCTTTTAGATGGAGGCGAAAAGCAAGGCGCCCGTTTACTGTGCGATGTCAGTGCACGTTAAAGAACCTCAGACGGTCGAAATTTCCGGAGTCCTCCACTATACGGCGTCTCTCATAGCCTGAGTTGCTTTGGGACGTTAAACCCCACAAACCAAACCAACCAACCTAATTTGAACGAAAGTGTTTATGGCGTTTTCGCTTCGTTTACTCAACATTGTTGGCGAAGTCCATTTTTACGCGGGCTAGCATTCAAGGGTTCCGAACCACCAGGTGTTCCAGCTAGAAATAACCAAGCTATAAAAACAACGCTGTATCATATTGTCCCAGTGAAATCACGTAAGGTTGGTTAAGAGCCGCGTGCCCTAGTGTGCAATATTTATTTTGTTTTCTGAATATAATAATGAAATAAATTATAACTTTTTGATATCGGCTGGAGAAAAGTGCTAATGCGGATCTTGATCGTTGTTTGGGTTAACAGCGGAGTAAAATGTTTGCACCAAGAGACTGTTTACATAAAGTAGGTTTCTATTGGTCTTAAAAGATAACACTCACAATAAAAAGCCGCCATGCGACAGCGGTGCTGCTTCAGTTCAATTCAATTCAATTTTATTTATTCAACACCGTGAAGACGTTAGGTGCACCGACAAAAAGCCAGAAAAAGGCTTGACAGAGGTCGACGCACCCTACAAAGAGTTGGCAGCAGTATGCACAATCAAGCATTAGTTACATAATAAGTAAAATCTCTACAATACAATAATAGCAGCTAGGTGTATATGAATAGTGTATAAAACAGAACGTGAAACACATTACCAATAATACAAAAAAAAAACAAGTAGAAATCACAGTGATGCAACATTGTTGATAGTGTTTTGTATATATTAGTTTATTTGTACATTGTTTAGCAAATAAGGAAGAGTATAGCGCAACATTTGGCGACCATAATTGGTTCTAGTTTTTGGCACAGTCCATGTGAAACGAGCGTGAATAGAATAATTTTGGTCTTTTGCTTTTAAAAGAGACAGCTGCGTCATGAATGAGCTTTGTTTTAAAATATTAGTCTTGTACCTCCTAAAAAGTATGGTGTCATACAGTTGGTGAATGGAGATGATGCCAAGTGCCCCAAAAATCGGTTTAGTGTGATCAAATCGCGAAGAATTGGCAATACTACGAACAATTTTCTTCTGAATGAGATGCATCCGTTTAATATTGGTAAATGACGTGGTACCCCACACCAAAAAACAATAATTAATAACAGAAGAAAATAGTGCATTGTACAACATCTGTTTAATACGCTGCGGCAATAAAAATCGCATTCTTTATACAACACCAGCAACCTTCGACAATTTGTCCCCAACCATTTCGACGTGCTCATCCCATGACATGTTTTCATGAAAAATCACACCTAAGCTTTTGACCGAATGGACTATTTGAATCAGCGATGAACCAGTGTTTAAGTGGAGTGTGAGACATGGCGGACACGAAATCAGTTTATTTCGAGGCCTAAAGAGTACAGCCTTGGTTTTTTCGGTGTTTATAATTAGCGAATTGCATTCAGACCATTCATAAAGAAGGTGCAGACAAGCTATGGCTTGCTGTTCAAGGTCTTGTATGTGTGCGGCTTTAAAGAATAGAGTTGTGTCATCAGCATAAATTACAAAGCTTGGAATCTTACTTACTAATACGATGTCATTGACATAAAGGAGGAAAAGCAACGGTCCTAAAACGCTACCCTGCGGAACTCCAGAAGAGAGGCGTTTGAAATTTGATAATTCATTGTTTATGGTCACTTGCTGCGCACGGGAACTAAGGTAGGAGGTAATCATTTCAAGAAATTTCCCGCGAAAACCATAATGTTCAAGTTTGGCTAACATTGTTTTGTGATTGATTCTATCAAAAGCTTTTGAAAAGTCAACAAAAATGCCGAGTGTAAGAAGTTGCTGTTCAA
This sequence comes from Amblyomma maculatum, assembly GCF_055883805.1. NCBI lineage: Eukaryota > Metazoa > Arthropoda > Arachnida > Ixodida > Ixodidae > Amblyomma > Amblyomma maculatum. The sequence goes on from NC_139344.1 coordinate 427,124,912, forward strand.
ATGACTCTAAAATTAGTTCTTTTTGGGTTAGAAGTGCGGTCTCTGTCGAAAAGTTTTTCCTAAAGCCATGTTGAAAAGGTGTTACTATGTTATATTTATCACAAAAAGTGGACATTCGCCTATACAAAACTTTCTCAAAGCACTTCGAAAATATGGGCAGAATAGATATTGGACGATAATTTGACAGTTGATTTTGGTCTCCACCTTTGAAGAGAACGGTTACCTTGGCAATCTTCATTCCTTCGGGAAAGACTGCATGTTCGAGGCAGCAATTAAAGATGTATTCCAATACTGGGCTAATTATATCGACTACATATTTTACCGGCAGAATTTAAGGTCATCTATGTCCCGTGATCTGCTGTTGCGCAGAGCCAACAGGCAGTTCTTAATTTCAGTGGCATCTGTTGGCATCAAGTATGCTGTGGAAGGAACACGCGAGTCAAGGCACTTCACATTCTGCGGGCAAGGATTATCATCTACCAGGGACACGAAGTATTCATTAAATTTATCTGCTAGTTTTTTCCGCTCAGTCGTTTCTTGTCTACTAAGATATCCAGCATGCCGCCAGTTTGTCGACCACGGTTTAAAACTTCATTTATAGTTTTCCACACAAGGTCACTCCTTTCTAGTACAGCTGGATTAAATAATTTTCCATATATTCTTGTTTTGCTTGACGAAGAAAGGACGTTACTCAGTTTCGATACGTCTTAAAGCTCGCTAGATCATCCAGATTTCTGCTTTGGATGAAACGATTATAAAGATCTGTTTTTCGTTTTATCATCCGAAGACATTCAGTTGTTATCCAGGGCTTACGTGCTTTGGAAGGTTTTTTGAAAGTTACAAGTGGAAAGCTGCGTTCATAAATAGACCTAATGTAGTAATAAATGTATTATAAGCATTTACTGGGTCATCTTCGCTGAGCACAACACTCCAATTCACGGCCGCGAGTGTTTCCCTAAAGGAGTATAATGTGTCATCGTTTATACGCCGATATTGTACAGCAGGAACCGTGCACTGTTTTTGAGGGGATAAGCGGTCTACAAACATGAATATGGGCAGGTGATCACTTATCTGGGCATTAATGACTCCTGAGTGAACACAGTCAACTGGAGAATTACTAATGAAGACATCAATTGCCGTCGCTGTCTGAAGCCGTGTTGGTTTATTTATGGCATTGGTGAATCCATTGCTCTGCAATATGTAGTCAACCTCACGTTTACTTGCACAAGAAGATAAAAAATCTATGTTAAGGTCCCCACCTAGAACTAGGTTGAGCTTGTTTACTGTTATCCATTGCAGGTAGTCATCAAGGAAGACAGCGAAATTCGAGACGTTTCCTTTGGGAGGCCGCTAAATAACACAGAAAACGTTTCTGCCACTTTGTAGCGAAAGCACTTCGTAATCTTCGTGTGTTACAGTAAAGTCATCCAGAATGCTGCATTTGAAAGATTTTGCCAACGCTATCATAACACCGCCTCCTCGTTTATCTGTGCGGTTCTGCAGGTATGTGTTGTGATCAGACAGGTGCATAGCTTCGCTACTATTTTGATACCAAGTCTCTGTTATCATTATAACGTCAAAACGAAAATTCAGTGTGCAGAAAAACGCTTCCAACTCATCACCTTTGCTTCGCAGGGATTGCGCATTAAGGTGAAAGAAAGAGACAGCTTTCTTTTTCTGAGCAGGCAGCAAGAATTTACACATCTTTTCGACAGCGGCTCGTGGTTATGTATTAGAAGCGCAGCACTTAAGCTATCTTATCCAGGCCTTGGATACAGCAGATACGCACAATCGTCAATGTTTCAGTTTTTCTGGCCAGAATTGGCCCATTCTTTGTCCAAACAAATTTCCAACCATGTTTATTTTTCCGTGCTACTGCGCTACCCAGCAGTTTTTTGAGGGACGGACACAAGTGCTCATTTACATACACAGTGTCTGAACCACTATAGCCAAGTTGTCCTGCTGTAAGCTGCGCCTTTTTCGCTTTCGCTAGTACAGTGTCGCGCTTTGTACGAGTTTTGAATTGGACAACTATATTTGAGGTAGTCTTGTTCGTCGTCTGAACGCGGTGGCAAGCATCAACATCACTTTCAAGTATTGGCTCATTGATCATTTCTCCCATTTTTTTTCCAACATGTTCGGAAGGTTTTCTTGTTCTGCAGCTGGGAGGCCCTTGATCTCGATGTTCTTATTTCTGGTGTACTGCTCCAGACTTGTTAATCGTTGTTCAAGGTCAGAGAATCTCTTTTTCAGTTCGTCCCATTCAGATGACATTGCAGCGTTTTCAGATTTCAGTTCCTTATTTTCTTCTTGCAAGGAAGAAAACGTGACTAGCAAATCATCATACTCCTCACTGCAATGCTCTACACTTTTGGTTAGCTCTCTTGAGTCATTGCGCAGATCACGTTCTAGTGAACTGCGCATCGCTGCGATTTCTTTACGAAATTCTTTTTTCAGCTCTTCTCAAAGTTTTTCAATTTCAGAAGGCATAGTAAAGCACAAGATAATTGGCAAGAACAGCAGGGAAAACACGGTATCAATGTGGTAGCAGTGACAGCAATAAGGCACAACTAGTCTCACTTAACAAGAATGCTGTAAACTAACCTGCAAATAGACAGGGTACGATGTAAGCCAGTGCTCGCAGTGCCGTCACTGCTGCCAAGAAGACGGCCCAGGCACAGAGCCAAACCCGCATTTTTCTGTCTTCTACCACAACCCGATAGGGATTTGTGAGAGATATGTGCCTGCAACAGCACACATTTTAGCTTTTTTTGCCAGGGCTGTAATTACGGCTATGAAAAATTGTGCTCTGGTTCATATATTTAAGTCAGATATTTTATATGACAATCTACAATCTCTGAATTTGCACTTTGTTCAAGAAACTCTCGGTTAAGTTAAAAAGTACAATAACGTTGGAGAGGAAAAGAAATACCAACGAGTAGGGTACGCTTCTTCTATCAGCCCTCATTTGCTTAAACTGGGCTAGTGAACTCCTCATTTTTAAAGGTTGCCCACATATACCTAGTCCATCTTCTAGATACATCTCGACCCAACCTGCGCGACAAAGAGAATGATAAGGCAGCATATCGCGACAACGAACATGAACAAATAAAAAATACAGAATCGATCCGTGCGGTAGAATCACAGTGTTAAGGCCGCATTCTGGTTGCTGTCGACAAACAACAAAGATTTTAATTGTTCGCTGCAGTGCCAAAACGGTTAATCCAGAATTGAGACATTAATAAGGAAACAGAACACTGAAAGGGAGCGCGCTGATTTCTAACTCTCTGTTCTTTCATAAATCAGCACTTCAATGAATTATGATTACTGACGCTATATGCATTATTGGCGTATGTGGCATATTTATAGTTAAAAGCTAGTGGGACACTTGATCACTGCCTTTAAGGTTATGACGCAATACCTTTGGATGTCTGCGGTACCCCTTGCAGATGCTTTCTCACATATATCCACATTGCTAATCGTTTAATCACAAATTCTTCAAATACGACCACTATTATCTCACACATACTCATTACCACGCAGCCGTAAGCTATCTGTTTACCGAGCCACACGAATTGTCCGCATAGCTTAGGAGTAACGTGTCTTGCTCAAGGTCCAAGGGTATGGTGGCTTCGATTCTGCTCTGAGCTTCCCATCTCAAATATGATGCTGGAGTTGGCAGCTTCTGACAAGTCATGTGGTCTGGTGACGTCACACAGCCTGACTACCAATCACTGCTCGGCGATGTCGCCTGCCGAATACCACCTGCCAGCGCAATGCCTTTATTTGTCACCCACAACACAGCGAACTTTCTGGAGAACGGAGCATTCAACGCTGTCGTGCTATACACAGCACTGGCATATAATGGTTACTTCTATGTACCATGTACTCAAAGCTACATGGCGTTCTTGTTTACGAAATAACAGAGTTGGTATTCAGTGCGCTCTCTCCGTTGTAAGCTCTGTTTCGCGTCTTCCAATTTACACCTTCGCACTGCGTCAATCCAATGTTAGCAAACGAGCCACCAGCACGGAAATACGTTGCGAGTCGACGAATTGGATAACTCGGCATGCCTCGTTGTCTTGTCTACTCTCGCTTGAGCACCTATACCTTGACCACGCTATTTACTGCAAGGCGCACTACATGAAGCCACTTAAGGGTTCCGCGGTAATCTAAGGCAATGCAGAAAGACACAGCGCAAAAGAAATGGGGACTCAATAGAAGACACGCAGACCACAGCACAAGCGCAATGAAGAAGCCCAGTGTAGGAGGAATGGTGACTAATAAGTTGACGGAGGCTTGTCGGTGATTAGTCCTAGAAAGAAAGCAGCCGAATGTAGAAGAAATTGCGTCTACTAATTTGTTGGTGTGGGCCAGTGCAGGACAAGTGGCATCGATTAATAAGCTGGTGCGTCGGTGATTCATCGCGCTCGTCCTGTGGTTCATGTGTCTTCCCTTATGACCCCGTTCCTTTTGCGTTGCCCGTTTATACGATGATCAACCTACTAGTTCGCACCAACGTATCAAATTAATACAAGTTCTTAGAATATAAGCTGCATCTCATTGCACGTTCGCTATAGTTAAAGGCTCCAAACGGCTGACGCCTTTCACGCCGACGCTGACGCCCTCTGACTTTAGCAATTAGAGCTGAGCTTTGCGCTCAGCTCTAAATGGAGCTCTAATTGAGCTCTAATTAGAACTCACCTGGTCCCGGTACGACAGGCATGCGTTCTTTTGAGGCACTGTCTCGTAGGCCCAATCGTCGTGTCCACCTAGGTTGAACGGTGCGGCTAAAGGGATCTGACGGGAAGCTGTCTCCAGGCCGCCAGCTTCCAGCAACAGCACCGAGACGCTTGGGTCAGCAGACAGTCGGTTGGCGATCACACAGCCCGCCGAACCGCCTCCCACTGCATGAGCAAGACGTTTAAATAATGGTAAGTATAATAAGCTGAATTAGTTTGAAACGGCTTCAAAGGACTAAGGCTATTAGGGACTCTGTAGGAGAGCGCTCCAAAAGTTTCCTGCGACCTGGGGTTGATTAACTTGCGCTGACATTGCATTGCATCATAAAGCAGCCGCGCACCGGGTATTTGACCCTGCATCCTTGGGTTCAGCAGTCATAAAACACATTCGTGCACCTTATTATTTTGCCGCGGAAACGCTTTTAAAAATGTATGCAGTGAGCATTCCTGTCGCACCCTATTATGACGTTTGGGCTGGTTGGCATAGATGTATGGCAAATAATAGAGCAAACTTAGAACACTGTAAACGAGGAGGAAGACACTAAAAGTTTTGTGCACGCAAAGCCGCACTTTTAGCCTGACAAAAGACAACTTGGACCAGCAAGCCTGGATCACCCAGATATAGTCCGCATCTCAGCTGCCGCCAGTGGAAATTTGGACTAGGGGCACCGATCATCAAGTTCGTGCTAATTATTATATTTGATAAAAGTTTCTTCCCTTCTCTGCTTGTTTTTCTTCTAAGTTTACGCGTTGTTATTCATCATGAATGCAGCAGATGATGGGAAACAAAGGACAACACGCGAAATTTGGAATATTTTTCCCTTCTGTGCGGACGACATCCATCCGGGCTGATGCAGAGGTGTTTGTGTGGGCACGTGCAAAGGAGAATGTCAGTGGCATTCAGCGAGACGGAAAGAAGTACATCAAGCCGTTCTTACGCTTCAAACTGGAAGAGGCGCTAGCGAATCGTTTGCGTATAGAATATTCCTGCAGGGCGCTGAGGAGAAATAGGTTCCTATAAAAGTGAAACGCTCCAAAAACGAGCGAACAAGCAAATATATATCGCCATTGCCTCATTAAGCGGTTAAATACCTTGAAACAGGACTAGATAATGGAACCCTTTATTAGAAATAAAACCGCATGATTATTCTTACTTCAATAAATTCGAGGTTAAAACCTCCCCTTGGGACACAACTTGACAATATTAAAGAGACAAGGTTTATCTATCTTGAGACATCTTTAACAACGCCTCTTGCCACATTATTCTTACGAATCGCAAACTTCTATGTCGTCTAAAGGATAGCTTGTATAGCAATTTGTGTGTTACTTTGTTCCGAATGTGATAGCATTCAAATCATTTCTCTCTATTATATTTTTTGCTTCCCCGAATTCTCTAAATGCCCTTTCTTCAAAGTTCAGTCTAACAACATTGACAATGCAGCATCTATTAAATCTGCAAGAAGTCTTAAGATCCCGCATCATAGATGTAAAATATAAATAAACTAAATTGAGTGACTTCAAGTATTTCCAGCGGAAAAAAATTAATACAGGTCTTCCGTTCATAGGTAATCCGTCAACAGTCTTGGCACACTACTCAGTACGCGCTTCGGTGGTTATTTCTTCCAACTATCATGATCATCTGGAATTTTGAGGCCGTTTCTGCTATTTAGAGCGCACCTCTCTCAATCTTGTGTTCTTCTTAAATACCTATTTTCCAATTCATAAATAGCTATAGGAATCCCCCAAAAGCGCCCGATTTACGAACGATGCGCGAAATGAGCTGCACAGTAACTAAGGAAAGATCAGGGAAAATACAAGGCGTTTGCACCTAAGAGTGTTAGATGCATCTTTGAGTCAGAGTAACGCTTCCTTCTGTATAGTACTGTCAGCGGTTATGTGCATCAGAATTACAGTTAGGACAGGTAAACTAGCATGCTTCCTAAATGAAATTATGTTGTTACCATTTCATCAATTAGTTAGGCCCTTTGTTATATTGAGAGACTTGATGGCTGCCGTGAGTAGTAGTTTAGCTTTTCGATAATGTCATCTTTGTATCCGCTGTAGCGCAAGAATTTTGACAGCCGCACTTTGGGTGTGCAGCCAAAAAATTTATCTCCCTGCGGCAGCTACAAAAATGGCATATTAGAAAATCTAAAAATTGCTATTGGTGTCATTTCGGTGGATCACGCTCATCTCAATACACAAAGATCCTGACATTCATAGAAAATTAACTAGCTAATGTTATTACCCAGCCTGCTAGCTAACACGCCATAGCTACGTTCTGATGCACATGGCTACTGATAATGGTATGCTGTAGAATTGGCCCTTCTTATTCAAAGCGGTTAAGCTTTTCCGTGAGACTCTTAGGTGAAGCGACCAGAAAAATATAGAAGCATTTTCAAAACGAAGACGCTTGCAGATGCCTGCGAACATCGTTAGATTCAACACTGGAGATTGCTTTTATTGCCTTCGAGAAAGTCGCTTTCTGAGCGCCTGCGCAGCACGCCACGGAGTGAACTCTGTTGCTAGTTTTGTGCTCCTGGAACTGCCGTCAAATAAGTGGCCGAGTTTCAATTCCTTTCAGTAAATAAACTTACTTTTCTGTGTGAGCTTATTCGAACTCAGGAACAAAAATAAAATGGTTAGTTTGGTTTCTGGAGTTTGTCCTAAAGACTCAGGCTATTAGAGACGCTGTAGTGGAGGACTCCAGAAATTTCGACCACCTGGGGTTCTTTTACGTGCACTGACACCGCACAGCACACGAGCGCCTTGCTTTTCGCCTCCATCGAAAAGATGCTGCCGAGGCCGGGATTTGATCCCGCATCTTTGGGCACAGTAGTCGAGCGCCCTAACCACTGCACCACCCCGGCAGGGCAGAAAAAAAAAATAAACTGCCCTACTTATGACATGGACAGTAAGTAACCTTAGTGATAGTGCTTAATGCTTCAAACTATGCTTTTTCGTATTTTTGTTATATCTTGTCATCATTCAGTTAAAGAGCTTAGGTGGACACGTATATTATTCTGTTCAGACCGAAGAACAACTAGTAGAAAACATAGGATTAGTGGTGAAACATAAGGTCACCTTCATGAGGTTTTTGCTAATGTCGAACCTCCTGACTAAATGCTCTGTGGGCAGATGAGAAGCTGTTGTGCCGAGTTAGACATTAGTTGAAAAACTGAGTAGCTTTGCACGGTAATTTTGAAAACCGACATATTCGCAGTTCCAATCACTGTTCTTATACTTCGCAAATAATTATTATAGCACCCGTTTCTTTGTACCAAGTGCTACAAACACGGACGACAGTAGGAAAGACAATACCCGAGATTATTCAGTGCATCTGGTATCTTTCCTTCTGTCTGTTTGTCCGTCGATCCACTTGGCCCCTTGTTATCCAACATAATTACACAGCCCAGAATTAATTCTTTATCCGGACCTTCTCGTAGATTTTGTTTGTTAAACTCTGCGCATCATGCACAAGCTAAATTATTCTATGAAAAAAAAAAAAAAAAGATTATTGGTTTTAAAATCTCTGGCCCGACTAGGCTTGAAGCGTAAGGGTTCGATGAAAACGCTTTTTCCTGTTTGTGGAGGAAACGCTGTTCTTCGTGGCCGAAAACCGAAAGCACTCACCTTGAGGTAAACTCCTTCCTTGTCGTTAGGAATAAAGCAACAGCTAGACGCGAGTATGAGGGTGAGCTATCGTCTTAAATGGAACAACACTGAAAACAACAAACACTGGGGGTGCTTTTAAACGCACCGGCGTGCAGTTTTCAAGGACATTAAAGCAAGCCGCTTGTTTTCGAACTCACTGAAACAACACAGCGCACGCCACCTCTCAGACCTTGCAAGAAACGGGTCAGTGCCATTAGATTGTTTCCCAAGCAAAAGCTTACGCGTTCCAAACGTTATACGTTGAGAGATACGTGCAAAGGTGCACGTAAGTCTAGCTCGAAACAGTTCGAGTACCTCTCATTATGCATTCCAGGCAGGCTAGAGGAAACAAATAGCATTGCGCCGAGGGTACCGTTGCGAGTGTCGCAAGAGATTCACGCTATCCTTGAGCCGGGTTCTCCCGGCCGTTATAACGGCCGGGAGAACCCGGCTAATCGTCAATGCAGTCATACGCAAGGCATAAAAAAATGTATATTTATTTATTTATTTATTTATTAGAACTTCAAGGATCCCCATGCGGGACCTTATATGAGGTGTGGGCACTTAACGGCTAATGTTCCTGTTCTGATCTTGGGGCATACCTGTGTTTTGTATTTGCGTCACACATTTATAGCATTTCGCTCCTATAACTGGCTTTAAATGTTTTGCCTATTTGTGCCTGAGTATCCCAGGCTGACACGTTGCTTCAAAGGGGCTCCTTTCGACCACGGTATGCGATGTTTACACTGTATTTACGGGCTTCTTCGACCCGTAGGTGTGTGCACCTGGTTTATAGCCAACCACCCTTGTTCACGATGATAATCACTTTAGCAATACCTGTTCTTTTTGTATAGAGCGGCACATATTGGTTTTAATCATTTGACATTCGGTGAAAGGCCGATGTATGTCATTTAATTGCTAAAATGTTTCTTGTTTCAAAATCTCGAAAAGTAAATTATCCTCGATTGCCGTGCCCATTATTAGTTTTCACAATGGCTGCATAATACGGCGGCCTAAGTATTTTATATGCAATCTTCTGACTACGTCTCTCATATAAAGACTTTTTATTTGCATATTATCACCGATTTATTAGTATGTACATAGCGTCGCTTTCTGAAAGAAAGAAGCCCTGTTTGTGTTCTTACCAGCAATATTCCCGTTCTTGATGATTATAGACGAGATTTAGGCATACTGCGTTACAGGTAATTGATGACTTGTAGCAGTTATTTTTTCTTCAAATGGAATACATGGAGGAGGAGGAGGAGGAGGAGGAGGAGGAGGAGGAGGAGGAGGGGCGATGGCGGACATTATCGCTGGACCCTTGGACGATGCCCCGTACCAGCAACTAAAGCAGGGCCTTCTGGACCGCACCACGGCGTCCGAGAGTGCGCGTCTCCAGCAGCTGCTCACCTACGAAGAGCTTGGAGACCGCCGCCCCTCCCAGCTACTCACTAGCATGCGGCAGCTCCTGGAGGCGCGCACTCTCGAACGCCGGGGTGCGGCCCAGAAGGCCCTGCTTTAGTCGCTGAAACGGGGCATCGCCAAAGGGTCCAGCGATAATGTCCGCCACCTCTTGAGCCACTTCAGGAGGCAGGTTGGAAATTAAATGACGAAACCGAGATGCCTCCGAGGTGATGTGGTGCACATGGAAGATGGCTTCTACTTGGGTGAACCAGATCTGCGGGCACTTGGGCTAGAATGTTGGTATAGGCGGAGCTGGAGAGCCGCGACGTCCCGTTGGCGCAAGGTAGCGTCAGGCGGAAGGTCGCCTGAGGGCGGTAGGCTGCTGGGGTCTGTCATTTATTAGGCCGTAGTAACTCTGTTGCAAATTTGCAGGGTCGCAGCGGAGCACCAGAGCAAGATGACCAGCGTGGCAGGCTTCTCATACTGAACAGCCCGTGCCGAGCTTGCGCTCCGAGCCCGCGCTGTACATATTTAGTTTCCTTTAACACGGCTAGTAACGCTGATCTCAGCGCCTCTGCTTTATAGCGTCAGTGGGCGCTATAAGGTTAACCGGTAAAAGAAACCGGTTTGCTACACTGTACTGGAGGAAGGAGGTGAGTGGATATAAAAGTAGTGGCGCTATAAGGTTAACCGGTAAAAGAAACCGGTTTGCTACACTGTACTGGAGGAAGGAGGTGAGTGGATATAAAAGTAGTGGGTAAGAGAGGGATTGGTGAAGTCAGTATAGTCCCATCAAAGTCATATCACGTCACATCACACTACGTCACATAACAGCAAAACACAGCCTATCGATCAGGCCCGTGGCTCCGCGCTATCGTTATTCCTGTTCTTTCTTCACTACATTGTTATTTTTAACCCGTTACAGTGTTTCTTTAAAACATTGTAACCTATATTTCAACATCCAGAATCTGATCTCGGTGGCAGACGCTGTTGTATTGAGGGATTCGCACCAGTTAAAGCAATTATCACTGTTGTGCTCACAGTTTATGTGCAGTAATAACCGCTTCAACTGGTCTACTCGATGTGTTGGTGTGTTTTGTACCTTGTGCTTTTATGCTTTTTGTACTGTGAAAAACTGCGCCGAAATAAACACACCACAAGTGTTTATTTCGGCGCAGTTTTTCACAGTACAAATATGAACCAACTAGCCCAAGAAACGGTATTAATTTTATGCTTTTCTTGAATTTTATGTAAATGTAAGCCAATTCTGCTTGGTCGCTCAGCCTGCAGTATGTTCAAAATAAATAAATAATAAATAAATAAATTATGGTCCACCTGCAAAGCAGCCAATTTCGGGGCGATCTGCGCGCATACAAGCTCAAGCGGCCTGAATTTTGACTGTTCCGCGCATCTCATTCTGCCAATCGACGCGACGACAAAACAGGATGTTATTTTTAGAGCTCGCGTTTTGTCCCCTCAGAGCACGAACAATAGCTAATGCGTTTTGCTTAACTACCTAGTGATACACAAGATTTCTGCGTGTTAAGTTAGCGTGAACATTCAGGTACTCTCAAGTGTCAGCCCAGATGTGTCCACATGAAAGATCGCTAGAAATGTCGAGGAAGACCGTGAAATGCAAGTGCACCTCAATATACCAATGTATGTACTCTAACAGCCTCTAAATTAAGAAGCTGCAACTAATCATTCTGGCCCGCGTATGCCATAGCTAATAGGCTAATAAAATATAAATATACAATACAGATATAAATATATAAATAAAATATATTTTAAAATATAAATATTTAAATGATTTATAAATATATAAAATATAAATAAAATAATAAGCTAATAAAAGATGAAGGAAAAATCAAGCAAAGTTTTATTGTTTTTCCGTCTTTTCCCCGCCACGTTTCATAGTGTAACGGACCATTTCAAGAAGCTTTATTTTTTTATTTTCGACGAGGTAACTGTAATTGGAATTTCTAACTTGAACAGCGTTCTTATGAAATCATTGAACTGATGAACAGAACGACTTCTTTTCGAATGCGGTGTGGGTGTCTAAAATAACTTTTTCTCTTGAATAGCGGTTGCATTGACAATTCATGGTATTCATATGTCCGAATTTTCGACTCGGAATGCCAACCTCATGCCAAGCTAGATTTTCTTCAGAGTTCCAACTCTCCACCATCTACCCTCAGATAAAGCTGTGCTGCACTCTGGTTAGTTCTAACGTAGACTATGCACATGTCCCAAGTCCAGAATCTTGCGACACCTTTTAATTGAGACATAGTTGCAGGATATTGTAAGATACTGTTATGCACATCTATATAGTAATGTTCTAAGATTCTAATGCCAGTTCAAAATTTGTTTTTAAATCTTTTTAAATGCCCTCGCAGCCAGCACCTATATACTCACCACGGGAAACAAGTGGACCAAATTCTAGAAAGTGAAGCCGCTGTGTACTGTTGTAAGGTACTCTTACCCTTACAAAAATGCATGTAGGGTTTCTATAGAAATTCGAAAGCGTTGTGTCAATACACGCTGTTGAAAGTCTGTTGATAATCGGCAACATCTTGGATGATGCAGTGTTGACCTCTTGTTGAGCGCTTATGAAATAGTGGCCCATGTGTTTCTTAAGAGCGCTTTTGGAATTCGCGCAACTGAAATTCTGTTGATTTCAGGCTCAAATGCTTCAGAAACTCTGCAAGTGACGCTTTTTGATTTTCTGCTACCTTTCCACTCCTGAACAACAGAAAATAGTACACGACCATCGGTTTGCCAGGAGCAGACACGGGGTGATTTTCATTAATGCAAAAGTAGTACAGTACATCTCCTAGCTGCGATAAGTCACCACATTCTATGTTCTGCCCGACCAATCAACAATCCTGTCTGATCAGTGCTGGTTAATGATAAGCATAGTGAGGCATAAAAGAACAAAACAGATCTTGATCTTTTAAGCCCCATTATACTTACTCACTCATTAACCTACACTAAACTGACTAAATTGTTGATTGATCGAGCAGAACATAGAATGTGTTGACTGACCGCAGCAAGGATATGTGCTGTTCTACTTTTGCATTAATGTAAACCACCTCGTGCCTGCTCCCGGCTAACCGTTGATCACGCAGCATTTTCTGTTAATCCGCAGCGGAAAGGGAACACAGAATAAAAAATGCGCGTTAATGAGAAAGAAAAAATATGCATCTTTGGTGAACCCATAACATGAGCTGGGCTGTTTATTTGCTTTATTTCAATTCATATGCAAGGTATGACGCCAGGCTATTCTTTGCGTAAAACGCTGATACGTCCGGGAACTCCTCGCATGTGATGCTGAAATAAACAATATAAATCATAATTAAGTTGCGGTATATACTAACTTAAAAATAGAGGAAAGGCATTTGTGCGCTGCTCCACGTAATAGCTCAAGAAATTTCTTGTCTAAAATGAGTTGTCACTGTCTTTCACTGCTTAGACGGCATCGACCGCCGCTTCCACAGCTCGGCAGCACTGCCACATCGTTCATTTCTCCCTGATAAACAATATATGCTGCCGTCAAAGATCCTATTGTGAATATAAATAGCAAAGTGCAAGTCACAAGCATTACTACCCAGAAAACTTGAAGCAGAATTACCAACTATAGGCACCAAAATGAGTGGAAACAAAAACAAACACTGCAAAAATGGTGGAGCTGCACAGATTCAATAATCCACAATGTGTGACAGAGGCATATTATGATCTCGATAATGTGTCCGTCTCAGCGCGAGTAGCGTATCGAAAGAGTACAGCACTGTGCCGAACAATCCGTCAAAAACGGTCACCTTGTAAAAGAAAGAAAATGTCGCCATCCCAACTGGCGTTCCATCGGCCCCAGCGTCCGCGTTAGAGACAAGCCTGGTTCTCTCTCTCTCCCTCCTTTTTTTCCGACGAGGCTGGCTTGCCTGCTAGAAATATTTACATGCTCGCTTCCCCTTGTAGCACACACTGTACAAGACTGGCACAAACACGAATAGGAAAAAGTAAAACTCTCACCAAAGTGCAGACGCTCCCTCCGCCCGTGCCGGCTTTTCGCCCAGAATCCAAAACGCCTGCGACTGTTGAACTTCTTAAACACGTCCTCCTTGCGCAGAAGCTGCCACCCAAGAGCGGATTCCTCCGAAGACTTAAATGCGTACGTTCGCGCTCAAATTTGAACAAAACGATCTTCGTGATAATCACCAGCGAAAAACCTACATACGGTGCTTCGCTCACAGTGCAAGATGCGACCACGGTGGCGGGAAAACGCCAACTGAACTGGCACATCGCCGCACTCAGCGTACCCGCGTCCGCGTGCAAAGAAAACAGGGCGCGGAAGAACAGCTTCGGTGAAAAGGGGGAGCCGCCGCCCCCGCTGCGCGAGCTATGCTGCAGCCAAGGTCATCTCCGTGAAGACAAACCACGGAGAAGGCAGAGAGCAGAGACCCAGAGGGAGCAACCCCTCCCCCCCTCCCCCTTTTTCCCCCCAGCCGACAGGAAGTAACTCTCGACCCTCCGGACATGCTGGCGCCGTTCGCGGCACGGGGGAAAGATGGGTGTGGACAGTAGCAAGGCAGTGGCCGAATGCTTCTTTGAAAAGACGAGTCGCGGATAGAAGACGCGTGTAATCCTATTTTTTTTTCTTTTTATTTCATACGCGAATGTTTTTGCTATGCGTGTTAACTCTATAGTATGCGTGGGATCAATCCGTCATTATTAGAACCCCTCAATGTTTAAAGTGACTTCATTTTAGCATGGTGTCCACTTTAAGAAAGGAAGGAAAAGAAAAAAATAACAGTTAAATTCTACAAAGACATACAGGATTCCAATACAGACTGCACCTCATTTTGCGGCAAAAGCTACGGGCAAAAATACCTAGGCTTGGGCAGAATGTCAGACCCTGAAGCATATATATAGTGAACTTTGCAACTGGTTTAAAAAAGCTTTGTCCTGCCCTACATGGTAGGTTCAATCTAGGATCCTGTTTGTTAGTATGATGACTCACTGAACTTGTTTTATGATAAATATAAAATATGTCCTACCACTAAAGTTACCTTCTGCGACATACAGAAGCTGATTCATTACGGATTCTGACTGACATTCAACGATGTATTTGCATTATTAGTGGAGGCTTTGCCATCATGAAGTTTTTAGGGCATATTTTCACTGTGTTGCGAAGCTTGAGCTAAGTGTGCACCGTTAATATGTACTTTTATATAACATGAACGAGCACGCAACTGCATGCTGCTCTTATATTTCCCTTTGCAGAATGTGGCCAATAGTTGATTACAAGTGAGACCAAAAATTCATAACGAAATTGTCACATCATGTTCTTATCATTTGTGCCTAAAACTACTTAAAAACATGGGTCAGCTTGAACAGTACACGCTAATTGTTCGTGAACGTTGAAAACTGACAACAAAAAGCACATAGAAAAAATAGCACAAAAAGTCTATTGGGTAGAACACAATGAAAATTCTGTGGGCCCTGTAAAGATTGCACTCAGCTGGGATTGAATGTCTATCGAAATTCAATAAATTCAAAAGGCGGTCAATAGTCCAACAATAGAGTTTCAAAACTCATTTTTGTAAGGGTAGACACACGCAGATGGGAATTGCGTAAGTTTTCAATAAGTTGTAAACAATAGTTTACGATTATTTGCGTTGCAGTGAGCATTTGTAACTACCACAAAAACAATGATGTTTCTGAAAATAATTTCAAGGCACTTGTATAATGTAAGGTATTTTAATGAACACATTGGTAGAAACTTTCTAACGTTTCGAATTTTGACGTTTCGAGCAAAATTTGGTTACGAAGTTTGTTCAGCGCTCACAAACAAAAAATAACGCTATGTTAGAAAACCGATGGGATGCATTTGTGTAGCTAGAAATTACAAGACTACCGAGAGAGAATCTGCAGGTATAAATTGGTTGGCGTGGAGCAGGAGCGCAATGTGTTCAAATATTACGTTCAGAAACGTTTTTCTGGCAATTTATATAAAATTTCGCTACACGTATGGGGCTCGAGTAAAGAGGGCTGAACTGTTGGCTTCGAAAACATTAAAAATTACCTCTCTCGATTTATTCTAGCAAGTACAGACAACGTAATATCTTCAAGTGCATAGGAATAACCCTCAACTTGCTAGCCATTTAGATAGTATCAGCTTTTATCACCATCAAAATCCCCTGTGCTGAAATATATTCTTTCCGTTCAGTAAGCATCTATCCATCCCGAAGCTATTATATATCATGAAACTATGTACGCCAATCTACTGCGCGGAAGTATAAAATGTAGGTTTTACATCTCAACGAGCCGCATCAATTGGAATTGTTTTTTTTTTATATCAGGATCATTCGAACACTACGTATTAATGCGCTACCATGAGAACTCTTAGCCGAACAAAAACCTTGCGGCGGCCATCTGTCGATGACCAGCCTCCAATAACGCAGAGAAAAAAAATTACAGAGACACCTAGGTGACCTAAAGAGTACAATGCGACACCAATAAACTCAACGTTGTTGCTACAGGTTATCTAAAGAGTGCAACGTTGCTGATGCACGCTCATTTGTCTGTTCACTTTTTTCACCGCATATACATAATGTTTTAACTAGAATTATTTGCACTTACGCACTGTGCGCATTTATACACCTATGCACTGAGTATATGTATATTCATTTCATCTTCATGCGTTTCTTCTATGGCCTTCCGAGTCGATTCGTTACAGAGTCACCGTTGCGCTAGGTATGTACCTAGACGTGAGTCTACTCCCCGGGACTGCAGATACACTAATTTAATAGTAGGTAGTGAATCCATGGCAAATGGATCTGCCCGACGCACGTCAAACCCCTATGACAAGTTAAACCTGGAAAGCGCATAAAAAACACACGGACAACAGCAAGAGACAGACACACGAGCTCGTGTGTCTGTCTCTTGGTGTTGTCCGTGTGTTTTTTATGCGCTTTCCAGGTTTAACATGCCTAATCAACTCGCCCAAACGCTGCCATTTATGACAAGCAGCTGCACATCGAAGCGGGGCGGCCGCAGCCGCCGAGAACACTATCTGTACTGCTTCCGTAGCTTTTTCTCGGTTGAGCGCTATATAAGCAGCTTGAAATGCGGTTTCCTATGACGATCGCCCGCCGTAACACAAAACAAATATTTTTGAGGCGGTTTAATAGGGCGTTTTCATGCCAACTGCATGAACTTGCAGGGATCAGATTGCACGCTCTGTCGAAGCTTTGCATGACGTGTGTCAGATAACTGGGCTATATAGAGAGCGCCTAGGTAAGGACGTTATCTGTCACACGCTTATCTATAATGATGCCGAATATTCTCGGTCGTTTATCGCGAACCAAACGGCTAACAATGTCATTTTTTAGGCGCGCTGTGGAACAATTGCAGCGCCACTGCAGGTTCCCTATAGTTTTGACTTCTGGAGCTTTCTTCACACAACCTTCTGACGTAATTGCACCCTTGATCAACGAGCAACTTGTAAAGTGACGTTGCGACACTATTCTCATCTCGACCAATCGGCTACTTTTGTGCGTAACGCAGTGCGCTAAATAGCATTATGGGGAGTCAAATGCTGTCACTTTAAAATCTCCATGAATAAGGCCTCGAGAGGCTGACAAGAGTGGAAATTTCTGCAAGTCGGTATTGATCAGTGACGTAAGAGAGAGCGCGAAACCAAGGCAACGGGCAAGCGATAGAAACACACAGGGGTTAACTTCAGGCTAAAAGAAATTCAAAAAGACCACGGCGAAAGAGGACCGAGCGGAACAACCAGAGAAAGAAAAAAGACGAGCGAAAAAAAAAAAAATAGGGTAGGGGGCAGGGGAGCCTACCGATGAAAGGTTCGCGGCTTCGTTTAACTCAGGAATGCTACCTCGCCTTTGGTCAAGTAAATTAAAGTGGTACAAGCAGTTATCTTGCACTGAGCGTTCTGCGCAGCTCCCACGATTTCACGAGTTCGCGTATCTCTACTATTTGCAACAGCTAAGCATTTATTCAGAAAAGGCACGACGCACCCGTTCTCCTCTCATTGGAGAAATAGATTACCCTCAGTGTTAGCCTTTATGTTGTTTTTGTGTTCAGGAAGCCTTTCTTTCAGCCACATGCCAGATTGTCCGACATACTACTTGCCACAAGTAAACGTCTAGTTGTAAACCATGCCCTCAGGGATATTTTTTTCGGTAGCGGTGGTATACTGCTGCTTTTAGGGATGTTTTACGTGATCAGAGTTCTATTTTTTTGAACAAAACACGTATTTTTTCTGGAGAAAAAAAAAAGAAGCGAACATTTTTCATCTTTTCCATTTTGTTAGGATTGTACGAAAGACAGTGAATGGAAGGGAAGGGACTGTTTTTTCAGTGATCTATAGTTCTCGCTCGGAAGAAACATTCCCGAAAAAGAAACTCAGCAAGTACGAGAGAAAAAAAAAAACGCGGAGAAAGTTATCTGTCATCCCTTACATTCATTGTCTTTCTCAGAATCTCAAGAAAATAGGAAAAAGGCAAATGCTCGTGTTGTTATTTTGGCCCTAAAGAAACTATTTGTTTTGCGCACAAGAACTCTGCTCACTCTAAAACCTGCCTAAAACCAGAAGTGTGCCATCCACCACCATGAGATTTGTTGAATGCATTGAGATGAGTGTTTACAACATCCCGCTTTCTCGTGGTAAACAGTATGTCGGCCAACCCAGTAAATGCCTCAACGAAAGGCTTTGTCAGCACAAAGCCCAATACAAAGAGATGCACAGGCAATAATCTAGCTTTACATTACAAGCAGCGCGGGTGCGTTCCTGCTCTAGATTAATGCTCAGTTGCTGCGAAAAACCGAGATAAACTAACTCATGAAATCGTGCGAAATGCACAGATCGCTACACGGCGAGATAGCTGTGTTGGCACCCGTTCAATTAAGCCGTCCAAAAGAGAGCTAGCCTTCCTAACCTTCACACGAAAAGCGGGCAAGCGAGAGTCATTTGACGAGCTTGTATTCAGTCATGTGGAAAGGCGGGAGATTTGAACCATCGCAGCGGAATAACAAAGGCATTGAACTATCACTCAACTGTGAATTCGGTCTATTCATCAACCCACCCAAAGCGCTTCCCGAAATCGGAGCTCACATGCTAGCTCTATCTCTCAACATAAATCACATTGGTCACACTTTGTGTCTCTCTAATTCTTATCGTACTGCACTGTTGCGGGTATACAAACACTTAAAAATGAATAATTTTGTACATCTCTTGAGCGCAAATATTAGAAGCAGAATGTTTGCTTGATAGCGAAAAATTCTCTGCAGCCAAAAATGCTCCTCGCCATTCACTCTTTCATTTTCAATTTTTTTCCCCCCGCGAAGAATGAAGCTTGGTGGCGCCCTCCAAAAGTTTCTCTTATATCCACCCTTGAAGCATATATACTGGTCGTTAACATCATTAACTAATTTGCGCTGCAATAGAGAATTACGCATCGCCTTACCTATCACGTAGTCGTACTGCTTGCGAAGCTGCCCCAGTTCGTAGTCCCTGAGTACGGGAAGGTCCGTGAACGGTACGTGGAGCACCAAATTGACGAGTGCCAAGAACAGGCCCAGAGCACCTTGAGGCGCCGCGCTTCGATGTAAGCCTTCCATAGCGACTAGGCCACAGCTACCTTCGTGCACACTGCCGTAGGCTGAATGAACGCCGCCTCCGTAATGTCACTGCTTTCACAACTGCTCGGGACTTCCTCTTTACGCTGACAAAGGGGGAGGAGGAGTAGCTATCGTCTTTTAAGTATCGGCTGTCTCTTATGCAGCAGAACCTGTTCGGAGCACAGCAGGCGCACGGTCTACATGCCTGTCTTTCATCTACCGGTGCAGCTACGCCGCTTTAGATTCACTGGGAAAGGGGAGGGGGGGGGGGGGGTCTGCACTACTCGCTCGACACTCGCCACCTGCTGTGCGACCTATTGAGCTCTCGCTGTAACATATTAAACTCTCGCAACTGAATTCCATTAACAATTAGACAGTCAGCTGTGGCAGTGTGGGTCAAGGTGAAATAAGGTCTGAATGTGTTGGTCGCAGGCGTAGTGTAGGATGACAGCTGATGGTGTCATGACTACAGCTGAAACGGGAAAAAAGAAAATTTGTAAACGTGACGCACGATCCGAGCGAAAAAATGCAGTAGTCCGTGCCAGTGTTTCCTAGCGCGGTGGTATTCCAAAACAGGGATGGCTTCCAGAAAGCAGCCCTGCGCACATGAAACTTTTCTTTGCGTGTTTTTTGTCAACCTTTTGTTGCAGTCAATGGCATCTTTATTGATATTTTTTGAACTTTTCTTTGCGTGTTTTTTGTGAACCTTTTGTTGCAGTCAATGGCATCTTTATTGATATTTTTTTCTTCAAACAACGATTTGCTCATGTGATGCACTGTGGAAGGCTATGCGCGGCGTAAAAACAAAAGTTACCATAAAGGAACACTTGCTTTGAAGAGGCAGGCTTATTAGCGCACAACACAAACGCAGCACAATTTTAATCCTTCACTTTCCGTTTAATGACACGCAATTAAGAAAATAAGAACACTAATTACGAAATAAAGAAAAAAAGCAGTGGGCTTATAGAACTGTAAATTAATGAAACTATGGCAGGCAGAAGCATTAATGACGGCCAAACGTTCCCCCAAGGCATTGCGACATTCCTTACGCGCATGCATTGAGGAATACAGGCTGCTGATGAAAGAAGGGAAACCTCGATCTCGCTTTCATTCGTCCTCCACAGCCTCCTAAAGCTGGTCTCCGGGTGACGCCTCAGGCATTTCTCGTTTTCCCCGTTGTTGCTTCATAACGCCCCACACGTTCACAATCGGCTCTTTAAAGTTATTGAAGGCCATGGTAGCTACTGAATGCTGAGTGCCGAGTTGCTCACGCATTTGCTTTGAAAGAGAAAGAGCATCTTTCTTTTTTTTTTCTTAGTTAGAAAGCTAATAATTTCTTTTAATAGACTTTATGTACCAGCTTGAAAAACACAGTGCATATAAGATATATCGTCATCATTACAAGATATATCATTATAACCGAGCGGCGCATTGCTTTCGTAAAAGATCGCGCAAAAGAAAACATCTAAGAAAAAAATGAATGAGACGTCTTTGAAGTATTTCTTACAAATGAATCTTTGAAAGGAGTGACACCGAAGAATGCAGCTTAGGGACTACCATCATACATTCACAGACACGTAAAAACATCGTTAGCATGCGTGCGCATCCACCCTTCATCGAAATAACAAAATTGGGAGACATTTAAGCTTCGCCTTCAAGTGTATAACGGGACAGCTTTAACAGCTTACGTCGGCGGCTCCCCTTGTTCCTGTGCTTACACTTTGATACTCGTTTAATCACTAACAAATTTTTCTAATTTCTTTATTTATTTCGCGACTGCTCCTTAGAATATGCAGTCACAAGCCCATACATTAGGTTAAACAACACCAAGCACATATACAAAGCCTGCTTTATAAAGTGACACGAAAATGCCTGCGTGGTAGCACGTTTCACTCGGAATTCAAGGGAACTGGAGGGTATCAGCCTCCCATCCAATCAAAGAAGGCCGAGTTAGTAGCTACTGTCATATCGGACCTGTCCGTCGGAAGTGGCACAATCTTGTGACCAATGTGTGTGCTGCAGTGTCAGCTGCCAGCTACCACCTCACCATGTCCGTGATTTTTCGCTCACAGCGCCGACGCCTGATTTTCTCGAGAGCGGGACCGTTAACGTAGAGTCGTCCGCTTGAATGCATTTTTATCAATTAATTGCATGTGTGTATCAACTGTAATGCGAAAAATTGCCCAATTTATCTGTGGGCGCGCGCGCTTGCGTGTATGTGCGTGTGTGTATGTGCTTGCGTGTGTTTGTGTGTGCGTGCTCATGTGCGTGAGTGTGTGTGTGCGTGCGCGCGCGCTTTACACGCAAATTGCAAACAACGCTTAATGAAGGGTGCCCGAGGTCTGAAACCAGCAATTGAATAACTCCCAATGGCACATAATATAGTACTCTGCATGAAATAATCGTCATACACATAATAGACTCAGTGATTGGGGAAGGCATAGTGAACGAGTTCTGATAAAAATTCCTTTATCAGTCTAAGCCCATCTCCGTATTTTACGAATGAAGAATGCTAGCCTGCTTAATACCTCAAAAATATGCGCGAGTGTTTGAGATAGCATTCAAGCTCTGATCATACCCTTCTACACAAACTGAACGTGTCACTACTTTAACCCTTGATGCACAAGCAAATTGAAAATATTAACGACTAAAAAGCAGACAAAGCCGCGCACCCTAGAGGTGGTCTTTTTATATTAGTTTACTGCGACAGCTTCAAACATTCAATGAGCGCTGTATAGCATAGCTTCTTTAGGGTTAACAAAGAACTGCAAAATCAGTGTACTATCGTAGTTGTTAATAAACTCACGCACTGGCTAGGCAGAAACGACTATGATATCCGAAGGGAAATAAATGTGCCCGGCGCGTCAACTCGTGTGACCTGGCTATGCACGCCTGCAAATTTCGAAACAGTCTCAATTAACGAGGGTCAATTCCCTATAGCGTTTTGTCCCTTCGCAGTTGGACACCATAATCAAAACTATGCACTTGCGGTCGCTAGTATGCGGCATGCACGTGGTCAAAGAGGGATAATTAATCCATCACCTATATTGAATTGACAGCCTCCGTGACAGTTGTCCATAAGCCATTCTTCAGCATGTATAGGGATCAACACCCGCTAGGGTGGATCACATGCAGCTTGCTTTCGAATGCTGACCCGAAGGTCACAGGGTCAAGTCTGGGCGCGGTGGCTTAGTCTTGATAACGGCAAAATGCAACAGCGTTAGTATGTTCTGCCAGGCAAGCGCAAATTCAAGACGAAGTATAGGTGGTCTAAATTAACACGAGCACTGCTGCATTCATTTCAGCTACCCTGTGTCGCTTCAGGGAGCTAAGCCCCACATACTACCCCTTGAGTGGTAGACGCCGATAATAAATTGCATAGAGGATTTTCAAGATTCTAGGTAAGGCCGGTTGGGCTCAGGCCGCTTCCTATGAATAAAGAGCGGACGGCAGAGATAGCGACAGCATCTGGAGGACAAAGTGTCAAACGCGCGAGCACGGAATAAGAATAGGCATTCGGGGATGGAGCCAAGGTCTAACAAAGGAAATACAGAGACAAAAGGAGCTTGAAAGGCTGTGCTCACGTCAGGTACACCTGATGCGCCTAGAAGCTTAATCCGAACCTCATAACCTGACCAGTTTGCTTGATCGGCGATGGTGGGGTTACGTACACACTTGTGAGCCCTCACTCGTACCAAAAGCGGCTCCGCAGTACCCCTAGTCAAACACATGGCTGGATGCCTTAAGAGGGGGCTTGGATTGGGAGACTTGGCGAAAAATCAGATTCACACTTATTTTCTTCATAGAAGGATGAAATGTCGAAGGTTGTTACACGGGGTGTACACAGATCTAAAATTAGGGAGGCAGACGAGGAGACGGTCATGTGTACTTTACAAAGAGAACCACTACCGGAAGCCAAATGAAGGAGGTTGACGTGAAGCTGTGTTACGTGTTTACCAAGACTATGGGCGCACAAGCGCTCACACTTGAGTACAAGATGAATAAAAACGTTTGTCTCTATATCTTTTCAAATATTTTTGTCGGTTCAAGAAGTGTAAAATGCTTTCAATGGTAACTTTTATTGCTCACAGATTAGCATTTCTGATCCGCCTTATAACCTATTGCCTGGGATTTCCTCGGTTTTACTTTGGACACCTGTCGGGCCTTTGCACTTCATGTTCTGTCATGACAGGCGCAAAACCGTGTAGCGGGCAAAGGCAGTTATAAACAGCACGAACACGTTACAGTACTAAAAGCATTAAAAACAAATAACCACGTTTCTTTTTTCTCTGCAGTCGTTTTCTTAGCCTGTAAGTGAATTTACATTCCTGCGAACGTTTAGAGTGCCTCTTATTGAAGACAGTATGGGTTTTAAAGGAATGTAAACAATATAATGCCAGGAGCTTTCCTAAAATAAACGCGGTATATGTACCTAGCGAATACATTGACACAGAGAAATATGAATTTCTAAACTATCACAAATGGCGAGATTAACGTTCAAAACCACCGTTTCCCCGAATTTTCTCATGCATATGATTCGCACTGGTACAGTCGGGTCTTACGGCGCCTATGGAGCTACCAAACACGCCATGGTTAGGACGAGAGAGGCCGAAAGGGATCGGAGGAGTAATATCAGGGACAAGGTCCCGCAACAAACTCCTCCGCTCATGTTTAAGCCGCGTGATGAGAGAGTCCGGCATGATGGAGACGGGAGAACAGTAAGGGTGGTCCGAGTTGGACGGGCCCACATCAAGGCTATGCCGGCGGTCTTCCTCTAGCTGCGCGCCAGCGGCCTCGTAGGCCGTTCTGTTCCCGGTTCTTTGTGCGCGATGTCCAGGTGTCCAATGAAGTCGTACCGGGACTTATTTAAAGATGTTTTGTTTGCGATTTAAGCCGCCGTAGCGCGCCACCTGTGCCCTGCCGCGGTTGTTTAGCGGTTAGGGCGCCGTCTGCTGAACCCAAAAAGACGCTCGTTATATGCCGGCCGCAGCCATCGCTTTTCAATTGAGACGAAAAGCAAGACGCCTGTCTACTGTGCGATGCCAGTGTACGCGAGGGAACTCAAGGTGACCTTTCCACAGACCTCCACTACAGCATCACCCTTAATCTCAGTCGCTTTGATACATTAAAATCTTTAAACTGATCGGAACTAAACTCATCGTCATGCTCAAAATAAGACCCTGTGCTCTGGGAATGCGTGACCAAACCTGTACATATATGGCGGTCTCAGAGGAGAACCACGTAATGAGCCTCAAAATATAAGCTCCTGATATTATGAGTTGTCGAAACTCATATGAAAGGACACACTTTAAAAGCGTGCATCCAAACTCTCTTGGTATAAATAAGAAGAATCCTTTCGTTTAAGTGCAGCCTATTCTAGTTATAACAATGTTGGTTAGAACAATATATCAAATGTACAATTGACCAGTCCGTTACCTTTAGCCTTTTCATGTTTTCTACGATACGAAAAAATATTTATAACAAGGCTGTCATAGTACATTATCTGTATTAACACCTTATTTTGGGCTACTTGGTGCATACTTGTATTGGTGAAAAAAATTGCGCTGAACCATGAAAACCACAAGACAGAGCGAAGACGAGACACGGGTGCCTGTGTCTCGCATATTTGGGTTCAGTTTAGTTTCACAAGATCAAATAATGCATTATCTCTTATATTGTCATATGTATTGCAGAACTGGCGGGACCCCTCGTGGGAAGACGAAGAGACAGAAGTGCGCTGGTGATCATAGGCTGCCGGAAGAACGGTTGCTGTTCTTATGCTTTCACCCGCAACATTTGGTGGAGAGGCTGGGTAGATCTATGCCCTTTGTCCCCTACGGAAGCGACCAGCGTAGTAACGACATCACCGCCCCCAGCGGCCTTCGAACAATTCGCCGCCTGCAAGCCTTCCACCCGAATCGACTGTGAACCTGAGCCCCGCCGCTAACACACTGCATTTCACAACAGTCACTCAAACTACTGGCCTACCGGATGCTACATGCTCCTTGTTCATCATGAATTCACCACGAGTTCCAAGATCCTTCCATGGCGACTATTTTAAAATGTTCAAAACTGGCTCGACCACAACGATCGCGTCGCCGCCTACAACGACTGGAACGACCATCGTAAGTTGCGCAACGTCTACTTTGCTTTTGAGGACACCGCCAAGACGTAGTTTCAGAATCATGAGTCAACCGTCACGACTTGGCAGGAGTTTCGTAGTCAGCTTCTGCGTGACTTACCGAACGAAAAGAAAGGGCTGAACAAGCTCTCCAGTGTCGAGTCTAGAGACTAAATGAAAGCGTCATAATGTTCGTTGAAGATATGACCCGACTTTTTCGGCGCGCTGAACCGAACGTGACTGAATCCAAAAAGGTGCGTTTTTAATTAACAGTGTAAAGCAGCAGCTGTTTGCTGGCCTCGCTCGTAGCCCCAAACAACCGTGGATGAATGTGTCCTCGAAGCTACCGCCATGGAACGGGCACTACAGCAACGCTGCCGTCCAGAATGACCTCACGCTCCAACTCTAAGCCGTAAATTGCCCTAGCCTGCCATGAGATAACGATCATGCACTCTGCGAGCTTGTGCGCCAGATTGTTCGGGAGGAATTGCAACACCTCCACACTGAGTATCTCCAGCCGCCGCCTCTCGCCTCCATTTCCAACATTTACGCGATGAGGTGTAACAAGCAATGCAGCCACGCGTACAGCCGCCAACCAATCCTCCAGTCCTCTCGTGTGCTGAGATTCTACGCTCACCTCTGCCCACCCCGACCCGCCTTTCTCCAGAGCCCGAACCACCCCAGCAGCGATTCTGGTCTTTTGCACCCTGTGACCACTCCTGGTAGACTACCAGTCCGCGCCGCGGAAACTATAAACAGAGACCTCCGGGATGGCGGCCGCTGTTCATCACACTTCCGAACAACCTCCACCGACGCCCAGTACTACTGCTGCCACCCTGTCCACGTTTATCGACGATACCGAAATCGTTTCTGTCGATCTGTCAGTGTGTGTTGACGGCCTTGCAGTGAGTGCCCTCGTGAACACAGGCGCCGATTACTTAATTATGAGTCGGGCACTGGCCATTGAACTAAAAAAAAGTGATGACGCCGGGGCACAGGCCACAGATTTGTACGGCAGATAGTCATTCAGTGATGGCGGTTGGAAGATGCACTGCTGGATTCGGAATACGTGACGCTATGTTTCTAGCGTTCTTCGTTGTCTTGGGTTAGTGCATCAGGCCACTTATTCTAGGGATTTACTTTCTTCGAGAATATGAAGCATTTTTAAATCTCGGCGAGCTTCTATAATCCTTTTCTACTGCTCGAGCGCTCCCGACAGAAGATGACGAACGATCCGTTATGGCACTGCGCATCCACTATGATTATGTTCGCCTACCTCCTCGAGCCAGCAAGTTAGTCCCAGTTGGCTGTGACGACAAATATACCGCTCAGAGAATAGAAGAAGGAAACGTGTCCTTGTTCCATAGGGGACAAATCGGCGTCGCTTGTGCTGATGTAACGCTTCGTGCTGGGACTACCCACATCCTTGTTAAGAACTTTAATTCAGAGCACCATACACTGCCTAGACAAAGTATCATTACTTATTTCGAAATCGGCCACAGTCTCAACAAGTGTCCCTGTATCTGTGAAATTGCAGCCGATGTTGAACATACGCCATCTCCGTTGACTGTCAAGCTCAACATTAACGCCAAGTTGTCGCCATCAGAGAAGTCGAGCATTCTGGACCTTCTGCAGTTGGTCGCGGACTGTTTTGCTCTCCCGTCAAAAATCGGCTAGACGACTCTTGTCAAACATCGAATTGTTACCAAAAACACCAAACGACCAGTGAGGCAGCACCCCTACCGAGTGTCTTCAACGGAACGAGATGCCATTCACCATCATGTCCAGAAGATGCTTGACGATGTTATTATACAGCCCCCAATAAGTCCTTGGGCCTTTTCCGTTGTGTTGGTCAGAAAAAAGATGGCACATTACGTGTCTGTGTCAACTGCAGAAAGCTACACAACGTGACAAAGACGTTTACCTCTTTCTCCAAATCGATGATTCTTTGGATCGCCTTCGCCATGCACGGTATTTTTCGTCTATGGATTATTTTGCGCCTATGGGGCTGAAACGTGGAGGCTAACCAAGAGAGTTCTACTTAAGTTGAGGACAACCCAGAGGGCTATGGAACGAAAAATGGTAGGGGTAACATTAAGAGATAGGAAGCGTGCAGAGTGGGTCAGAGAAATAACTCAAGTTACTGACATTCTAATGGAAATCAAGAAGAAATGGGCATGGGAAGAGACATGTAGTGCGAAGAGAGGATAACCGATGGTCGCTTAGGGTAACAAATTGGATTCCAAGGGAAGGAAAGCGCAGCAGGGAGAGGCAGAAAGTTAGGTGGGCGGATGAGGTTAAGAAGTTCGCAGGGGTCAAGTGGATGCAGCTAGCACAGAATCGAGTTAAGTGGAGAAATATAGGAGAGGCCTTTGGCCTACAGTGGATGTAGTCAGGATGATGATCATGATAGTGATGGATTTGAGAAGTTGTTATTGGCAAATTGAGATTGACGAGTGCGATCGTGAAAAAACCGCCTTTATAACATCAGATGGCTTATATGATGTTAAGGTGCTCCCATTCGGCCTCTTTTTAGCGCCTGTCACTTTTTAAAGTATGATGGATACTGTACTCTCTGGCCTCAAGTGGCAAACTTGTCTCGTTTACTTAGATGACGTAGTTGTTTTTTCTTGGACGTTTTCTAAGCATCTGAACGGCCTTTATGCCGTTTTCAATGTCATCAGTTCTGCTGGCTTGACCCTTAAACTGGAGAAGTGGCACTTTGCTTTCGAATTGCTCACATTTCTAGGCCACCTTAGCTCCGATGGCATCCGCTCTTATCCTGACAATACGACCGCGGGAGCGGCGTTTCCGACACCAACCGATAAGAGCTCTGTGCGCCTATTTTTGGACCTGTGTGCATACTACCGGTGTTTTGTCGCTTATTTTTTCAGTATAGCAGAGCCCTTAACTCGCCTCACGAAGGATGCCGTTCCTTTTGCTTAGGACCGCGAACAACAACATGCATTCGCCGACGTTCAAGGGTATCTCCAGTCGTCACCGATCTTTGACCTCTTCGAAGAGAACGGCGCCACGGAAGCCCACACAGACGCGAGAAATGTTGGACTTGGCACCATACTAGTACAGTTTCAGGACAGCAATGAGCGCGTCATCGCCTACGCCAACTGTGGACTCTCTCGCTCCGAAAGTAACTATTCTAAACAAAAAAAGAATGGCTCGCTGCGGTGTGGGCGCTAACTAAATTCAGACTGTACTTTTACGGACGACCGTTCAGGTCGTCATTTACTATCATTCCCTGTGCTGACTGGCTAACCTCAAAGACCCCTCTGGATGCATTCCCCGGTGGATTTTGCGGCTTTAAGAGTTCGACGTTACTGTAGTATATAAGTCTGTCCAAAAAAAAAAAAGCACACCGACGTAGACTGTCTCAAGCGCGCAACGCTGCCAATCGAGATGGCTGACTCTGATCTGGATGTCGAAACCTTCTCTGAAGCAGTAACAACGTAACCCATGCTCAAATGCAGCTTGAACACCTTGGGATTTGACCGCTCATTGATTACCATTAAAGCCGAAAGCCACTACCACCTTGCCGTTTCTCGCGAGCGCTGGCCTTGTTTTCGCTATGCAACGAAGCCTTGTGCAAACGAACGTTCACAGCTTCTCAGCCTATGTAGCTAATAGTTGTTCCTATTGCTCTTCGCACTGAAATTTTGTGCGCCTGTCATGATGAACCACCGTCTGGACTTCTTGACTTCAGTCGCACATTGGCACGACTACGTCAGAAGTAATAATCGCCCAAACGTGCGGCCAGAGTGAGACAGTATGTGAAATTCTGTTGCGACTTCTAGCGCCGTAAGGCCCCCTCTGAAGTCTGCCGGTTTGCTCGAACCTATGCCTCCGCAAAAATCTCCGTTTCATTAAGTCGGTATTGAATTATTGGGGCCGTTTTCTAAGTCATCTCAGGGCCACAGGTGGATTGTTGTTGCCATCGATTAATTATCACGTTATTGCAAAACAAAAGCCCCCCAACATAGTACTGCTGCCGAAATCGCTGTTTTGTGTCGAATACTTTGTTCTTAGCCATGGCGCTCCAGATGTTATCACAGACCGCGGAACCGCATTTATGCACACCTCGTGCAGATAGTAATGCGGCTCAGTTGCACAGCTTACTGCAGAAGTACCGCCTATCACCCCCAGACGAACCGACAGACGGAACGCCTGAACAAAACCCTTACCGGTATGATCTCCATGAGCGTAGACGTCGACCACAAGAGCTGGCAAGCTATTCTGCTCTGCGTCATGTTTGTGTATAAAACCGCAGTGCAGGAAGACAGGAATTGACTACAACGTTAGATGCGATGCTCCTCCTGGATGGTGCACCTGCCTCCGTGTCCGACGCTGAAGAATTTGCCTAGCTTGCCGAAGAAGCCCGCCGACAGGCTAGACTTCGCATTCTTCAGACACTCAGTCGTGATGCCTAGCGATACACCCTCCGTCACCGAGACGTCAAATATCATCGATGCGACGAGTTCTGAGTATGGTTCCCCGTCTGACAGAGAGGTCATTCCGAAAAGCTATTGCGACGGCGTTTTGGTCTCCATAGGGTCCTTCGCTGTGTTAGTGTCGTGAATTACGAAGTCCTTCCTGAATTGACCGTCGGCTCGTCGCGTCGTGTTCCTCAGACTGATATTGTGCATGTCAGCCGACTGACATGACGCTTGTGCGTGCCGTTTTTTTCCTGCTTTGACATTGACTATACCTCCTTCACCTTTCATGTTTTTTCACTTCTATCCTTTTATAATCGGGACGATTCCTCTTTCGACGAGGGGGGTAAGGCCATATGTATCGTGGAACTGATGTTGCCCCTCGTGAAAGGCGAAGAGACAGAGGTGCGCTGGTGATCGTAGGCTGATAAACGAACTGTTGCTATTTTTCTATTTTTACTCGTAACAATATCAAATAAGCCTGGTCACTGGGGAAAAAACTCGTAAACACTCGAAGGAGTCTGTCTTCGTCGTCAAGAGAGTTGGGTGTCCGTTGGCTGTCTGCGCGGCTGAATCACAGCAGCTACCGGCGGTTATCCTAACCATCGCCTGATTATTTACCATGTGATGGTTCCTTCACGACTGGCCGACAACCTCACCAGCTTCATCAACTTCCATGCGTTCGCAAAAGTTCCAAAACCCGGTGTTATCGCATTTCCCCCTTTAGATACGTTATGCGGCCCCAAATGTTTATAGCGTGTTGCCACTAAGGCTTCTGGCCTCCATTTTGCAAATATTTGCCTGAAGCCTAACCTTGAAACTTATAGTCTAAAAACAAACACAAAGTGAAAATCTACGTGCAAGAACGCACACTTCACATTAGGCCAATTTAGCCGAATTGGCTATAATTTTTTTTTGCTTATTTCGGAGTCCGCTTATTTTTTGATACTTTGTTTTCCGATATAATTTGATATAATGAATGTGGCTGCAGGTCCAGATCTTTTTGTCATGGCTCAAACATGTGCAGATTATGCGAGTAAACAAACATATACTATACTGTTGTAGTTCATAACGTTATTATTACCATTAAGCACCATCATCATCGTTCCTTTGCAAAGCAGGAGCAGAACTTGAAAATATTTTTCGCACGCTTTGCTTTTCTGCAGCATCAGAAGCAGTTTCACTTAAACCTCGCTTTTTGAGCGCCATGTCTGTAATTCGTGAGGAGTGTTCTCAATTTTTTTTCGACGTCTCTTGGTAGCGTAAGCGACCATGCCAAAAATCATTCTTTTCTCTACCATCCCTTACGTTTAATCCGGGAGGCATTGCAAGGTGAGGCACTCAGTTATTTCCCGTCGACCTCTAAATGGGAAGCCCCTTTCTGCGCATGCCCAACCTGAGCTTGCGCAGCCGTTCATTTTCCTCTTGCGCTGCTGCTGAATTCAATCTGTGGAAAGTGGCAATAGAAAGTCTTCGAAGACAGCAGTGCATATGGGCGATTGTTCTCTGTGACCAGGAACATAGCAGACGCGCCGCTTTCTCAATGTAGGAAAGAGAAATCTGGGGCAGCCCTGCAGTTCCCTTCTCTACACTTTAGGAAAATGCTTCTGCTGGGCAGAAACGGACTGAACAATCACAGGAGTTAAAAACGACGGCTTAATTGTGTACAGCTAATCTCGCATCACGTTCTGCATCCAAGTTTTTGACTTCTCTTTTTCTCATAGCCACATAGAAAAGAAAAACATTTGCCAGAAAATGAGATTATTTACCCGGACCTGTAACAGGCGTGGAAGAATAGTAAACAGATCGCTCATAATCAAACCATGCATTGTTGCTAGCAAACGTTTTGTCTTTCTGCTCACTGTCTCTACTAACCTAGCGCTTGCACACTGTGACGTGCGTGTACGTGTGCGTGCGTGTGTGTGCGTGTACGTGTGCGTGTGTGTGTGTGTGTGTGTGTGCATTTGTGCTAACCAGGCCTCTAATTATCACCTCTGGAAGATATTCAAGCTCGCCGCTACTTTGCACTTATTAACCCGCACTTCGGGAAAACAACTCTCACTTTGCTATCGCTGTCGCTCCACCTCCTGTTTCGTTTGTCCATCTCGCGGTCCATGTCGCTGCACTTTGAAAATGTGGTGCTCGCACATAAACATCCGACACCAGCATGCAGTCTTTGAGGCAACTGCAGGCTTCACTTGTGAAACATGAGCGCAACAGGTATGTCAGGCCATTGAAATAACAAATATGCAATGAAAATTTCACAAACAGAAACAACCTAACTAACCATATCTTTTTTTTTTACTTTATGGCTGTGTCACTTCAACAAAGTCCAGAATAAACGCTGCGAGAGCAGCTTGACAAGTCCATCGACTCCTACAGGGCAAGGCAGCAATGCAGCAAAATAATCAGGTTCAAAACACCTGCGCAATGTTAGCAGCATCAAAACATGTCAATCATAATTTACACTGCGGGGGAAGCACACGACAAAACAGGAAAATGAAGTTATTTATGCAGAAAGAAGGAACTATAATGACGTAACAGTTGGAATGCAGTTACAGCTGTGCGTTCAGTTTGCAACACGAAGGTTCAGCAGTTTTTAAAAGACTAAGTGCATTCAAAGTGCGTGGCAATATGTTGTTAAGGCTTTGTATGCCATACGTAGTGCAACATATTTGAACGTACCAAATTTCAGTGCGCCTGCTGTGAAATAGACGAGTGTTAATACTCAGGTCTGCTAAGCGGCGGAGCTGGTTCACATTTTTACTTGTTTCATTTCTGTGTGTTTCAGGCAGCCCTATGTGGAACAGGTCACATATTTTAGCTATAGTATACTGATCGAAAAGCCCAGCTCTGTGGCCGAAGAAACGCTGGTACCATGTAGCATATAAAGCGTTTCTTCTGAAGCAGAGAAATCTGCTTTTTAACTGCGCTGTCGGTTCTCCACACAAGCTGACAGTAATTTAAGTCGGACAGAAACATAGAATAATACAACATATTTTACTTTACACGGAAGTAGACACCTATGCCGATTCTCGGTACCTTTTATATGAGAAAGCTTAGATATTACTGCGGTTACATGCTCATCTCAACTACACTGTTTCGTAAAATGGACAACGAACGAATGCGTTCTACATCAATTCTTATGAAGCTAAAATGTCTACATAAATTCTTTCGGAGACACAATGAGGAATAAGTAAAAGGAAGGAGCATATTCAGGCCGAAAAGTGTATCCGTACCGGTAAGGATATGACAACAGCATGATAGCCAGAGCAGGAACAGGGGCTTGTTGGAACGTGTTGCATATAGTTAACAGTGATAACAAGCCGGCCTCGCTGCGCATTCAGAAATACAGACGTACACTCATACATGTGCTTGATACATCTTTCTGCGGGAAGAAATAAAACAATCGCAATAAGTGGGATTAACTAGGCGATCTAATTAAAGGCTTCGTCATAATGAAGGCTTTGCGGGTGCCTCGTGTTCCGAGACAATCTCCGTAGACCTGGCAGCTGCAAGGCATCCGGCAGCAAGCTTCCTGTCTTATTGGCTGCATCCTGTTGTTCACCTGCAGTCTTTTGTGGCGATCCTTAGAATTGCGCTGTTGACCCAGCCTATGAATTCGAGGCAGGTACCAGGAAATTGTCGATTGGAGTACTCGGTTCAGTTGTGTCGTCTTCGTCGTCGCTGCTCGCCTCAGAATACGGCTCTCGCGTCTGTACGAGTTGTTGCCGGTTGTGCCGCAGCATTCGCCCATCTTCAGTTCGCAGCTGTAATGACCTCGGAGCAGGCTTGCTTACTACCGTCGCCTTTCGGGACCACGTTTTAGGTCCTCGTAACCTTACTACGTCGCCTCGAGAAAGCATCGGCAAAAGCTTGCTCTGTGCTTGCTGGCGACGCTTTTCTACCTTGCTGCATGAGACTTCGTTGTAGTCAGGAATGTTGGGTCGCAGGCTTCTCTTGCAAAAGTTCACCCGGGGAACGCCCGGCCTAGAGTGGTGTTGAACGATAAGCGAGCAAGCGTTGCCAGAAGTCGTCGTCGGAATACTGTGTTTTCTTTAAATTGCGTTTGACAACCTGCAAACCTTTTTCCGCCAGACCATTCGACTGGGGATAGTGGAGACTAGAAGTGACACGTGTAAAGTCGTACTTTTGTGCAAACATGGCAAACTTGTAGCACGAAAACTGTGCGCCATTGTCTGTGCAAACTTTTAGCGGCGCGCCATATCTTCCGAATACTGCGCTGAGTGTAGCAATTGTAGCTCTTTCGCTAGTGTCCTGAAGTTGCTGGACCTCTGGGAAGTTAGAAAATGCATCGTAAACGACCAGGTACGAGTCTCCGGCAAAGGAAAAGATATCCACTTCCACCCTGTACCATAGGCATCGGAGACCTAGTTGCACCAGAAACAGTTCCTTTGCTTGTGGATAAGCGAATTTCTTGCATGTTGGACAGCTGGCTGCTAGTGACACAATCTCCTGGTCACTGCCGGGCCAGAAAACAAGACGGCGTGCCATCTCCTTACATTTTCGCATGTCAGGGTGACCCGCATGGATTCTCCTCAGAGTTTTCTTTCTCATGTCCAGTGGTACGATTACTTTGGAGAATTGAAATAGTATTCTATTAACCACAGAAAGGTTTTGGGAAAAAAGCTTCAGTTCACCTTCAACTGGCTGGCCCCTTGACGGAATTTGCACCACGGCCTGCAGGTATTCATCGGATGCAGTTTCTGCAGTTCACACTGCGCCGCTGCCGTCACCATACAACCAAATGATTCCATCGCGTGAATTTCCCTGTCGTCCATGCCAGTACCTTGGCTCCTGACCTCATCAACCGTAGATCATGACAATATAACCGCCAGAACCAAGCTCTTGCGGGATGCGGGATGCAATACGAAGTCGTACTCAAACAGGCGCAAAAATCCTTGCAGTCGAGGCGGCATGTCATCGATTGGTTTTTCCGAAATTGATAAGAGTGGCTTGTGATCAGTTTGAATGAGCGGTTTTCGCCCATAGACAAACTGATGAAACTTTTCGCATCCAAAGCAAATGCCAAGGACCTCCTTTTCGAGTTGAGCATAACTCTGCTCTGCTGGTGTTAAAACACGCGAGGCGTATGCCACGGGTCGCCATTCCTTAGAATGACGTTGCAGAAGAGCCGCCCCTAGCCTATTCCACGATGCGTCGCATCCTATCTTGGCCTCTCTTCGAGCGTCAAAGATTGCAAGCACGGGAGCGGTGGTCAAAACTTCCGTTACGCTCTTCCCGTCTCCAGTATGGTTTTCGGTCCACTGAAAATCTGAGTGACATTTGATAACATCCCTTAACAATTGGATAAAGGTATGACACAGGTTGACTGCTCTTTTGACGAGCTGAAAATGGGTAGTGTTTCTTGATGTAGGTGCTTGATTGGAGTGAATAGTAGAATCGATGAAGAAGAACTAAACTGGCTGAATTTCGACGACGCTTCAGTAGGGTTAAGCCGGCACGGTTGTTTAATTATGTTACACTAGTATACGATGAAAAATCGGAATAGACAGATCAAACGGCGCGATTTTGAATAGTTTCAATACTGTCAGAAAGGTAGTGTTGACGTGGGTTCCAAACGGTTACGGTTACTTTCGTGCTTTTCATGCCACATTAGCTCAGTACCAGGCCAGAAAGAGAGAATAAACTTTATTATTATAAAATTGTTACGCAGGTGGTTTACCCAAGTACGGGAAACCATTGTCGAATACGGCACTCTAGGTCAGACCGATCATCTGGAGCTAAAGAGGGAGCACTGTGCGAGCCAGCTTCGTCGCCCTCTACTCATGGCCAAGTTCATCTAACCTTTACGTTTTGCGCTGTTCAATGCAGTTCCAAGCAATGTGGAGGATGTCGGAAATCTCTCCGCAGGCCGGACATGCATTTGTGGAGTATTGCGTGGGTCAAATCTTGTTTTGTCGGGCTAGGCTTGTTAGTGTGTTCTCTTGCATGTTTCGCCATATAGTGGCTTTCTTACGAGTGAGGTGTTAGTGGGGGGCTGAGTATTTCATGTGACTAAGTCATAGTATTTTATGATTGTTCCGTATCTTGGTGTAGAGGAAGATTCGAAGGTGGATGATGACTGAGCTTTGATTGAATGACCTCGAGCTATCCGGCCAGCTCTCATTGCCCTCTATGCCTTCGTGGGCTGGGATCCACAGAAGACTGTGCCGGGTGTGTGTAGCGGGAGGGTAATTGCTCATAATTTGGGCGGCAGAATAGCAGTTTACCATTCAGGTACACCTTGCAGGCTTACTGCGGTCCACCCATGATAGTAGTCATTTTCTCAGTGTAATGAGCGTACTTGATGGCAAGCGCCATTGTGACTTCCTCAGCGCCCGCTATGATGTTTCGGCTTTGCACCGTGGCGCCGGCTATCTCCCCACCGAGGTTGGTTGTGATAGTTGCTACCGCAGCCGCAACACCTTGGTAGGGGCAAGCGTCAGTGTAAGAATGTTTGCTTTGCAACGTATGACCTGGACTCGTTGTCCACCGGGTCCAGGTCATACGTCATAATCCCATCATAATAATCCATAAGCAAGCACAGTTAACCTCACAAGAAAGATACTTTCCATAGGACAGGGGTGTTTTTCTTTCACCTCAGCAAGGTCTTCCCAAAAGCTAAACGAAGTCAGATTAGGCCCGGTCTCTTCATTCTGGTTTTCTCGTTTGTACCTGTTGCTAGAAGTTGCGTTATTTGTGGTTCCATATATGAAGCAGGTTAGAATAAACTGCCCCCTCCTCCTATATCTTTGGAGACGAGATCCTGTGCTGCAGCCTCCTTTGCCGACTCCTTAATCCATCGTCGAGTGCAGTGGGCTTCGTATATATAGAGGATGTTTGCTTTAGTTCGTAGGATTTAATCTACCAAACCAACTGAGGCTACGAGAGATGTCGTATTGGAAGGCTCCGGAGATATCGACCATCTAAAGTGTCTTTTTAATATTGTTGCGTATATGCCACCGAAGAGGACGACGATTGAAAATAGAGTGAGAGACGACGAAGCTGAAGTAACTGTTGGGGTATGCCTGAACACTTGCTGTGTTTTGCTGTTCTGTGCTGTAAACACTTGCTCATCACCTGCTGTGGTTTCCGTGTTGGCCTTCTGCCCCGTATAATCTAGGTGGAGGTGAATCAAGATCCCCCTAAGCACCGATTAGCCCATTTACACTGCCAAAAGCTGGATTTGCGCAGCGGCCGCCACCTACCTGCGATCCCAACGACGTCACAAACAGCCACGATAACCTCTGAAGCAGCCCCTACCACCACGGGAATATCGCCTCAGCCAATTGTAATCACGAAAACTCGCCACCCTCCCGTCTTTAATGTCGACGACCACGCAGACGTTGACGACTGGCTGGATGAGTATGAGCGCTGCAGCCGGAACAACCACTGGGACGAAACCATCATGCTCGCATTTTCTATTTAGCGGGAAGAGCTCGAACATTGCCTGGGACATCTGCAAGCATACGTTTCAGGACTTGTTCGGGAAGCCTATTGGGCGGGCTCTTGCTGCGAAAACGGAACTTTCTTCTCGTGTTCAATTCCCCACAGAGTCCTACCTCGCCTATATTCAGGACGTTCTTGCGTTGTGTCGCAAGGGCAGCAGCTTCATGCTGGAAATTGACAAGTTAGAGCATATCCTCAAGGGTATCGCGGAGGATGCATTCAACATCTTATTCTGCATGGATTGCTCTACTGTCGACTTGGCGCTTCAAGTCTGCCGAAAATTTTGAGCAGGCAAAACAAAGGCATCTCGTACATCGATTTGACCGTCTTCCGAACACGGAGAGTACATCATCCTGCGATGACCTGGCTTCTTTGCACCAGCCCTCCCATCTCACAACCGTGACTCGGATCTTCCGGAGAGAACTTGAAACTCTAACTCCTGCACCACTCCCGTCTCCGCTTCCCGACACCGTGGCCATGATACAAGCCGTTCTCCGTCAGGAACGTACAAACGTCGGCCTCTCCTCAAGCCCCGTGTCACCCCAGCCACCATCGCACCCTGTTTCTTTAGTGTCTGCTGCAACCACCAGCCCAGCCTCCCCACGTCGCTACGTTGGTCACAATCCTGCTGAGTGGCGCACCTCAGACGACAGGTGCGCCATCTGTTTTATTTGCTGTCGCACCGGCCACACTTCGCGTTATTGCCGTAGACGTACCTTCCCTACTACTCGCTCCTATTACAACGCTGACAATGGATCTCGACGCTTTACTGCCCAACCAGCCGAGCCCCGCCCCGCCTATGATGGACCTGGACACTTTCTTCCTCAACCGGATGAGCCTCGCACCGAAACCGACCCACCTGCTCGTCGCTCCAGTCGATATCCATCTCCCTGCGATCGTCGATCCCGTTCACCGGTACCTCGTCGCCGCTCTTCCCCATCATACGCCGGCATCTACCCGGAAAACTAGCGAATGCAGCGCCTGGGAGTGACGCTGCATTGCCGACCCGAACTGCCAGCTTGGTACTGACCACCACACCTAGACGTAACGACATTGATATTCTAGTGGATGGAGTCCCGATTTCTGCATTTATTGACACTGGCGCCCACAAATCTGTCCTCAGGTCCTCGCTTTGCCGACGCCTCAAGAAAGTCCTCACATCCACTACATTATCAGCCATTCGTGTTGCAGATGGCAACACTACTACTGTTATTGGTATGTGTACTGCACTAATTAGCATTGCCGGCCGCAAGATCCCTGTGTTATTTCAGCTCTCACCAGTTGTACTCAACATGTTATATTAGGCCTCGACGTTTTAACTATACTCTCCGCTCATTGTCTGTTCTTCTAAACTGCTTCATCTAGACCTGCCGCTCTGTCCTGACGAAGAAGCTTATGAAACTTCAACGCTTCGTCTTCACTTTGCTGCATTTACTCGTGTGCCACCAGAAGCCGTTGTGTATGTGCTCGTCACCTTTTCCCTTCCTGATGGCGACTACGTTGTTTCCTCCTTAACCGACGTTACTCTGCAGCGTAGCATAGTTCTCCCTCATAATATCGTGCACGCAACCAATAACCACACTTATATTTCCGTCCTGAACTTCAGCTGTTCTGTACAAGTTCTTCCTGAGGGCATTTCTCTCGCCGAACTGACCCCACTGTCTGACGTTAATGTGTCTGCAATTTTGCCTGACACTACTGCTGCAGTATCGACACGACCTGCAGAGTCCCCGCCTACGGAGGCCCGAATATCAGGAATGGTAGCTCCTGACCTGTGTCTTGATCGTTCTCAAGCAAATACGCGCCTACTGACTTCGTAAAGTGACATTTTTGATTTTGGTAACCGACCCTTGGGACAAACGTCCCTCGTTACTCATCGCATCGATACTGGAGACGCCCGACCAATTCACAGAAGACCTTACCGAGTCGCCGTTTCTGAACGTCGCGTCATACAAGAATAAGTAGAGAAGA
This sequence comes from Amblyomma maculatum, assembly GCF_055883805.1. Taxonomy (NCBI): domain Eukaryota; kingdom Metazoa; phylum Arthropoda; class Arachnida; order Ixodida; family Ixodidae; genus Amblyomma; species Amblyomma maculatum. The sequence continues at coordinate 427,164,364 of NC_139344.1, forward strand.
TGTTGGTAAGAAAGATTAGAGCCTTAAAGCAGCCCCTGGGCGTCAGCTGTCGTGCTTGTTAAAAAAGAAGGACAAAATACCTGGAGGTTCTGCGTTGATTACCGGCATCTCAACGAAGTTACAAAGGACATTTACCCACTTCCCAGGATAGATGATGCCCTCGACTGCTTGCACGGTGCAAGGTATTTCTCTTCGATTGATCTTCGTTCCAGTTATTGGCAGATCGCGGTCGACGAACGGGACTGATAGAAGACCGCCTTCGTCACACCCGATGGCCTGTACCAATTCAAGGTGATACCTTTTGGCCTGTGTAATGCACCTGCTACATTCGAGCGTATGATGGAGCCTCTTTTACGTGCTTTCAAATGGACGACGTGCTTATGTTATCTCGGTGACGTCATTGTCTTTTCTTCGACCTTCGAGAGCCATCTTCACCGCCCTGATGCCATCCTTGGAGTCTTTCGAAGAGCTGGCTTTCAGCTAAATTTAAAGAAGTGTAGCTTCGGCCGACGTGAACTCAAAGTTCTCGGACACCTGGTCGACGCCCGCGACGTTCAACCCGGCCCCGACAAAATTCGTGCTGTAAGTGCATTTCCTACACCCCACTGCACCAGTGACATTCGTAGTTTTCTTGGCCTTTGCTCCTACTTTCGGCGGTTTATCACCATCTTTGCGGACACGGCTCGTCCACTCACACTTCTTCTGAAGAACGACGTTCCATTCTGCTGGGGCCAAGAACAATCTCAAGCCTTTTCTGCGCTCGTCCTGGCACACTTCAACCCCTCACCATGAACGGAGGTACGCACCGACGCCAGTGGCCACGGCATTGGCGGCATTCTCGCCCAAAAGCAGACGGGCCGCACTGGTGTCATTGCTTATGCCAGTCGTCTCCTTTCAGGGGCTGAGCGGAATTATTCGATCACAGAACTTGAGCGTTTAGCCCTCCTGTGGGTCATTACAAAGCTTCGCCCTTACTTGTTTGGCCGCCCGTTGTCCGTCATCACCGACCACCACGCCTTATGTTGGCTTTCTACGCTGAAGGACCCTACTGGTCGTCTTGGACGTTAGGCGCTGCGTTTTCGGGAACACACGTTTTCTATCATTCACAAGTCCGGCCGGGTACACACTGATGCCGTATGCCTGTCCCGCAACCTGGTACATCCGCCGCCAGAAAGCGAGTATGACGATGACACCTGTGTGCTGTTCCATCTCTGACCTTTTAAACATTCTTCATGAGCAGCGCTTAGATCTCAAGCTATGCGGCATTATCAACCGCCTCAGCCCTAATCACCCTGACGCCACTCTTGCTTTGTTTGTGCTCCACAACGGCCCTTTATATCGGCGGTATATGCGACCAGATGGCGCTGAGCTTCTGCTCGTAGTACCCGAACACTTGCGTGCCACCGTTCTTCAGCAGCTGCATGACGCGCCCACTGCGAGTCATCTTGGCGTATCTCGTACCTACGACCGCGTTCGCAGGCGCTTCTTTTGGCCAGGCCTCTACCGCTCTGTTCGTCGTTACGTGGCTTCTTGTGAATGGTTTCAGCGGCGGAAGAAGCCCTCGGTTGTGCCTGCTAGATCCCTACAGCCGATCGACATCCCGATAGACCCATTTTATCAAGTTGGTCTTGATCTCCTTGCGCCTTTCCCTCTGTCTGCTTCGGGGAATAAATGAAGTGCGGTGGCTACGGACTATACTATGCGCTATGCCGTTACACGAGCGATACACACCAGCTGTGCAACTGGCGTGGCTTCGGTTCTCCTCCACGACGTTATCTAAAAACTTTAATTTCCAACAGATACAACCGCCTACACGACGGCCTGGAGCCCTTGCCCCCGGCCGGCGTGTTCGGCCAGTCTGATTACACCTAGCTGAGTCTCAGGATGTGAGCTCAACAGTAGAGTCTCCCAAAAGTCTTCCGTTTTTGTCTGTTCATTTATATTTTTTATTTCTGGACACGTCCATATCACATGTACCAGATCCGCCTTATCCTGACATAGTTTGCACCTATCTGAGAATTGCTCCGGGTACCACTGACAACGCACTTATTGATAAGGCAGGGGATAAGTGCGTGAGCACACCCTCAATAGCCCTCACGAAAAAAGAGATAATCTATTTGTCAAAACACTTGCGTGTCAATTTGGTTTAAATTTTTTACTCTGTTATGACAACATGCTTCTTGATAAAGGGGGGGGGGGGGACAGTCTCCTGAGCATGCATGCCCCTAATGCGAGTGTATAAATTATGTTACGTGTGCATTAAACGTCAGTTGAAGTCTAGCGTGTGGTCCCGTCGGTACCTTTTGTCACTGTCCTTCGTGTTTTTCCACGCTAGTTGTAATTGCGCAGTCATTATCGGTGTTCGAACGCAGGTCCTCTGCATGAGAGGAGGGCACGAAACGCATAGGTTACGAACCGTCGATGGTACCAAGTGTTGCAATAAACCAGGCATCTATAGCATAGGTTTGTGACCCGCATGACTTGCTAACGTGAGTTTTGAAGTGTACTGATGTTAATTTTAAGGTCTTCAATTATTAAAGGCTAAAAATTGAAGAAAATCTCTTCATGATAAGGCTGTGTTAAAGGCTCTATCGCGCCTACTCTTAAAGCGAATTCTCTTGATTGTATTGACACATCACTGAAATTGAAGGCGTTCTGCCTTGCGGCCTATCCACCTCACTCAAATAGGTTAGCTCGGCGCTAACCCATAGGTTGAACAGTGCCTATAGGGTGAGAATTAGGTTTTCGTGTTTGCAATCCTGGTTGTCTGGGGAATGACTTACGCAGGAAGGTAAATGAACACGTAAATATTTTGCATTGTCTTGAGTACACTGAGTTTATAAACAGAACTGAAAGACGGCCGAGGAAAAGCACAAACAATGGCGTAAAACACGTAGAATTGATTGTGAAACAATCATTGACAAGCCACCATAATATTGTAATAAGTGTTCCGGAAACATGAGAAAAAAATGGTAAACCAGATGGTAAGAAAGTTGATAGGTATATAGTATATCAAGAACCAGCGCAGTTGGATGTTACACATTATCAAGCACTCCCATCGCAGTACAACAGCAACATAATCAACAACTCAATGCCTCAGACTATGCGCTTGCTACGCAAAGTGAAAAACACGCTTCCGCCTATCTGCACTAAACAAAATGCCAGTAAAGCGTCACGCGATCGAAACAAAACGCGAAGACAAGACAAACACGTTCGCTATGCACTTGCATAAAACCAACGACAAAAATCTGCGCCATAGACGAGAGAAAAGATTAAAATGTGGACATAAAAAATTGTGCAGTGTTGAGGAGTACAACACTGACGAACACACGCGATGTTCAGCTGTCATTTGCACAAATCTTAACAACAAATTATGAATGTTCGCTAACACGTATCAGTTAATTCAGTGACTAAAAACATAACTTACTATAAAATCTCGGTCTCTGCGAGTGTGCAAAGCGAAGTTCATGCAGCGCACGCCTGGGAAGAGCGTGGACTATTCGCGAGCGACGGCCAAAACTATTGTTCTTCGTAAAAGACCAGATAGTGCCGCCAGTAGCTCAACGTGTGCCGCTCGATCACGCCTGAAATATCGACAGCAGGTCACCGTCGATCTCAGTACAAAGGTGCAGATCGAAGTGGAGAGAAGCAATAGGGTCGACTCTCGATCCGCCCCTTGCACGCGGGCCATACGTCCTTGTCCAACGGCGAACGGCTTCCAAGCGCTGCGAGGTGCTGCCTGGTACCCGCAGAGACCGAGACGGGCATTCTTCAGGGGTCACGCAAGCGTGCACACTGGCAGCTTGTGGGCGCACTCAAATGCCGCGGCGAACTCGGGCATGTTGAGCAGAGGCAGCAAGCAGGAGACCCGCGCGGGCACAACCGACTGCTTGCTGACTGTGTCTGACTGGTCGACCGGCGCGGAGGACAGGTCTTGGTGCGGTCGGCAAGAAAGCAGGCACAGGCGCCGAAAGAAAGTGCGCTGCGCTTCCCGCCAGTAGCTGTCCCAGTTAGACGATCTGCGATCCACATCCCCGTATGAAGCGCTCAGGACGTCGTACGCGGTGCGCGCTCCCTGTAGCCAGAAGAAGTACTCGGGCGCTTGGCTGTCGGGTGGTCGATCCAGGCTTACGTTCATCGCTCGACGCGCAAGGGAGTCCACACATTGGTCGTACCGGAGGAAAGCCACCTGCGCCATGCAGGAACCGCGCAGATTATATTGGTCTATAGCACAGAAACCCCCGCTTCCAAATAATGCAGATATTTGCCTGTCTGGCCGACCCTCCAAACAAACATGCCTCCAGCAGGTATCGCCGACAGGTGAAATGACCAGGAACTAATTGGTTGGTGGTTTTTGTGACGTCGCGAGAACATGCATCATGAGCGTGTTTGGCAGAAATTGTGAAACTGAGCAGCAATCTCGATGCCGAAATCGAACCCACCGTGACCCTTAGATCCAAAGACAGACACGGTAGTTCTTAGGCCATTCTAGCATGTCCGTTAGGTTTGGTTATAGCAGGGCTTTAACTAATCTGTAGCCGAGTGATCTTTCCACCCCTGTATGATAACGAGTATGCGCACCCTGAAACTGAAAGTCTAGCGCATGTACTTAGCAATCCTCTTACGCTTACTTAGCACTCCTCTTGCATGCTTTTCCGAAAGAGCCTAGTCTTCCTGACATCTTATACCTTCTTACGCACAAATTGCTCAAATTCTACGCCTGCTGTTTCACGCTTGCATATCTGTTTTCCTGGGTTCCAGAACGAGTGCATCGCAAAATACCACGCAGACGAGTGGCTAGAACTTCCCAATTGATTTGTTCAACATAGAAATACTTACCCCATATGACCGTAACAAATATATAACGGTAGACACATAAGAGTTTTGTAGCGTGTTCTCGATTCAGAATAACGCATACCATGATTTAAACAAAAAACGTGAACTGGCTCGGTTTGGCGTGGTATACTTACAGGGTTTAACGTCCCAAAGAAACTCCGGCTATGAGCCGTAGTGGAGGGGTTCAAAAGTGTTGAACAGTTGGGGTTTTTTAAGGTGCACTGGCGTGGCTCAGCACACGGGCGCTTTTCTTTTCGCCTCGACCAAAAACCGGCCGCCGTGACCGGGGTTTGATCCCTTATCTTTGGACACAACATTCAGGGTCCTTATCCATTGCACCACCGCGGCGGGTGAACAGTAGATTATGACAACAGGCGACAGGTAGTTTGCAAGTTGCGTTAAAGGGCACGTTACGCAGATACACTGGTGTCGGTGCCGGCAGCGGCGGTGTTGTGAGCGAAGCATCACGGGCATGGCGGTGGCAGGTCGTAGCTGGCAGCTGACATGACCGAGAAATGATACTTAGATGGTTTATGCGACTCAACGATGCCACATGATATCAGGGAGTTGTTAGAAGCTGCCAACTCGGGTTGCTTATATAAGGTGGCAAGGTAGAAAAATAGTTTTTGGATGTCGAGTCAGGTACGCTACGCCTAATGGTCAGGCGGGAAAGTACATACGTTCTGGGCAAATTCAGGGTAGACTATGCTTATAGCATTATATCCTTAAATGTGGGGCTTAAGTTGCCTTTATTTTTTTTCGCGCTGTCTCTATTCCCGTTTTAAAAGCCGTATGATGCCCCTGATGCCTCTGATTTACGGCAACGTGAGGCGCAAAACTACAATACGGTCACATGTCATAAAATTACAATATGGTCGCGTATTTCCTTGTTTCATTTCGCAGTAATTCTTACGCAAGCCTACACAACTTTATGTATCGCGGTTTTGCCTGCCTCCTGTAGCTTAAAATCGCCTATTATATTCTAACCAGGGTGTTCAAACCAAAACCGAAATGGCACCAATAGTTTCAATTAGGCACAGCAGACGGACACCACTGCTTTGTGATGTCAGCGCACGTTAAAGATCCCCAGGTGGTCGAAAATACTCCATGGCTCTCCCCTACGGCTCTCTCTCTTTCTACTTACACTCCCACCTTCCTTCCTTACGGCGTGCCCTGCCGGGGTGGTGCAGTGGTAAGACGCCCGACTACTGTGCCGGAGTACCCGGGTTCGAACCCGACTTCGGCGGCTGCGTTTCGATGGAGGCGAAACGAAGAGGCGTCGTGTGCTGTGCGATGTCAGCGCACGTTAAAGATCCCCAGGTAGTCGAAATTACTCCGTAGCCCTCCACTACGGCTCCTCTTTCTTTCTTTCCACTTTTACTCCCATCTTCCTCCCTTCCCTTACGGCGCGGTTGCGGTGTCCACAGAAAAACAAGTGAGACAGTTACAGGGCCTTTCCCTTCTTATAAATAAATCAGCTTTTTGCCTTACGGCGCGGTTCAAGTGTCCGCAGAGCAAGTGTGACAGATACTGCGCCTTTCCCTTCCTGTGAGCCAATTATTATAGTATTGTTCTCCTAACAGCAGGTGAATTCTACTCTGCAACTGAACTATTATACTGTGTTATGCGTCGTTGCAAAGAGGAAAATAAGCGCATGCAATAATGGGTTCCCGCTCCTTGAATAAGCTATTTTTGTAGCACCACCTCCGTTAATAAGCTGCTATTTCTTGTAATAACTTAACAACATATATGCGATTTTTAAGATTATTATTCACATGCACTAATAATAATAACGAATTTTATTGGCTCCTACAACGCTATAATTCCTGAAGTGGACCAAGCACAATACCATGCCATAGGGACAAAACTCACCTGCTCTTGACTCGTCCACAGTGTCGGCATGTTGCTGGGAACCACAGCACGGAGCAGCTCTCGCGCCATAAGCATGCCCAAGGTTCCCAGGGCGAATTCGAGAGGTACACCCTCCTCATACAGGACGGGCTCATGTCGTACGGCCCCTGGTACCTTTAACGAATTGGAGGAAACGTCGTACATCACGTTGCTCCCGAAGAAGAACTCTTCGCTGTGCTGACCCTCAGTGCCGGAAAACTGGCGAGGTGGGTCCTCCAGAAGGCCTCTCTGGCGCGTCTCTCTCAGTTCCATGAATAGTCCCGGGAAAAGGCTTAATGCTGACGACGTACTCAGGTTCGACACGCCACCATCGTCGGCCGCACTCGCGTTGAAAGAGGTGGCAGCGAAGCTCTGAAAGGATATGCTCCCGAGCATGACTTTGGCGTTTCGCCTGAAAAGGTCGCCCATCCAGGCAGAACCCTCAGCATCCAGCAGCACGGAAGACAGCACGCGTTCGAATATTGTTCTTGCCACTTTTTCGTGCGCACCCAGAAACGTGGACATCATCAGGTCTCTGGCACCACTTAGTGCGCTCCAGGTAGCACGCAGGCACGCCCTCACAGGCCCATCTGGACCGGTGGATCTGCGGCGACGTAGGTAATCGAAGCGCATCGCCTCCATTAGCACCTGGACGTAAATGTAGGCTACGCCGTAGTCCTTGCTACTTCCAAAGAACTCCAGTAGCTGTGCGATAACGACCGCGTTGTCTACGAGTACCCTAGAATGCCTCTGCAGATGGCTGCCGGATGGAAGAGCGGCATTAAGCGCCTCCAGCCACTGCTCCCTACTGACATGCTTGCTCAACGTATCAAAAATAGAGGTGTTGTAGTTCTGCTGGCTCATCGGCTCTGTCAGCAGTTTATGGACGAAGCGGTCTTTCTCCGCTATGTCAGTGGCGCTGAGAGCGAGTTTTTGGTCGCCGTGCTCTTCCAGCAGCGTCGCAGAGACGCCGCTCAGCAGACTCCTCAGGTAGATGAGCAGCTCGGACGTCGAGTTCTCGCAGCATTTGTGCGCTAGCGAGCGGCCGCGCGCAATGCGAAGCCTGGTGGTAGTGTTGGAGATGCGCACAAGTTGTATGTTGAGCAGCGTGTGAACGCCTCGTGCCAGCGACAGGTTGACCACGCGTTTAATGACTTCTGTAAAAGTAGGGAGGGCCAGCAGGTCCTGATATCGACTAAACGGCCTCAGCATGTCGGAGAACTGCAAGCCACGCGAGCCGAGAAACCGGTGGCAAAATTGATAGAACCGTGCAAGACTGAACAAGCGGGGCGACACACGGTGGGGCTCGTCCACATCATTCAGGCTGCTGTTGAGGTCCTGCAATAGGTCCCATGCGGCTGTTTCCAAGAATCCGGCGTCGGAGCGTCTCAGCCAACGGCGGCATACGTGGCCGTAGAAGTCGTGGCACGGGTCGATGGACACGTCTATGAGACGCTCCAGGTCCCGCAGTGCGCGCCTGCAGCTCAGCGTGGAACAAGCGGCCAGGTAAGGCGCAGAGCCGGGCCGCAGCACCAAGAAGAGCAGCACGCTTCCGGCAGAGATTAGCACGCACAGTAACGCGAGCACGTACAGCGCCATCAGCTGCCAGGGGTGCTCGATGAGGGACGCGGTCAGATGAGATATTTCGCGGATGGTGGTGCCCCCGACTGCACACGCGGGCGACGCAATTTTCGAGGCGTTGATACGAGTGCCGAGCATGTTACAATGAGTTATTTCCCTTCTTGTCGAATTGAATAAGCGAGCAATAAGAGGGCAATTTCTCGTTAGAATGTACTCAGGCGCAGCCATACGCCTAGAATGGAAATGCGACACAGCTGTCCCAGAAACAGAAGCTCGGTCAATAATTGCTCTCTTAATGCACATCTACTCAACCTTGGTGAGTTCCACTACACTGGAGCAAACACTGATCCCAATTCGAGTTAACTGGTTTGCGGTCGCCCTACCACTAACTATCATCTAATCTGCTAGTCGTCCTGGTTATCCCAGTTTGTACAGCGACTTCCAGTATATATATGGTGGTCCTGGGTTTGAACACCAACCAGGACGCAGTTTTACTTCAACTACAGAGTTTCTCAGAAAGCCATAGAGCATCTTTAGTAGCAGTACGGCTGCGCTTGGGTAGATGCCATTATTACAAATCCACTCGGCCTTAGGAAATTTTCTAAAGCATTTTACCGTAACTAGCAGTGTAAATCATAGTTGCTTCCCGCTGGCACTTTTCGCTCATTTTGGTTAGAATTGTCTGCTGTTCCGTGGTATTTACTACGTTCATCCTCCAGACATGTCTGTAAGGCATATCTGTCTAGTTTTCAGACCAACTGCGTAAATTCAATCGTCTCGTGCCCTCCGTGGTGTCCCCAACACTTGTAACAACCATGATACCTAACTTGCTCCATTCACAAAAGCACGATGATAATGTGTATGTACTAGTGATCGCCAAATTACTCGACGCTTGCATGCAAGATGCTGACGCTTGTGTTGAAGCAGTGTTTTTTTTTGCGTTACTAGCTTCCGTCAGCGCTGTCACAATTGGCAGGGTGAGGGTGTCTATCAGTCCCTTACAATCAGCCTCCCACTAACTCCATGCAGTTGATCACTTGATTGTATGCACCTTAGCTCCACCCATGCTCAAAATGATACAAGGCGTACAACATGACCATCCTATATGCACACAACAAAATAACCCACCAAACTGCAATCCTCGTGTCCATACTGACACGCGTGTATTGGAAGAGGACGCAGCAGAACGTTTAGCGGGGATTGGGGAAGGGGGTGCGGTAGTAAGCAGTACAGAAGCTCCGCAACCATGTAGGTGATGTTGCGGCTACCTGTATGTTTGCGTTGGTCTGAAGCTCTTGACACTCATTCTCAAACAACAAACGAGGCAAGGCACGCATTGTTAAGCATAAAACTGTTTCACTAATAAAAAGGCGTTTTAATTAACTACCCTACTGAGACAGGCATCCGCGCACGAAATTTGCTGTAGACTTCATTTTCTGGGAAAAAGCAGCCATGAAGTGTTATCTTAGACCTATTGAAATGCCTCGCATAATAATTTTACTACTAGCCTCTCCCTGACTCTCAATGCAACACAAGATTTTTAGGGGCGGATTTGGGGCACGATGTGGTCTAAATTTGGTCATTCATTGAAGAGGAAGGGGGGTGGCAAGGACGATCTACAAAGGAGATATAATGCCACGGGAGGGTGTTATACTCTCTACTATGTGTATTGGTCAATATTTTCTGCTAAATGTAGCGCGTAGTTTATGCCAGAACTCAAATTTTTGCGATAGAGGTGCATAGTTCTCTTTGAATTCAGAAAAAGTTAACTTCAAACCTTGACACTAAGCGTTAATCGTGAGCCGTTCTCTATCTTCAATACCATGCGTAGCAGTCTTTCCTTCATTCTGAAATGAGCACCAGGAATATAGCCACGTGTGTAACGTGAGCAGAATTAGCTCGCAGTGCTAAATAAAGTTTTGTACGAGTATGCGGCACTTGAGTGCGCGCAAATTTCAGTGCGTAGCTTTTTGCTAGAGGATAAGAAAAAGGTTATCAAAATTCCTTGTGGCAGACCTTCCTCTATAATGTCCATGACTAGGCCTTAAAGCATGCTATATGCTTAAGTTCTATGAGTGGCTCACTTGGAACGAATTTACATATTTTGCAACGTTGTACCAGTTAACCGTTTGGCGTATGCATGGAAGGCGGGCTTAGTGACATGAAATCATGAAATATCTTCCTACGCACAGTAACAAGCTACATCATATATGCTACGATGTGTTGGTGAACTCTACGACACAGGGCATAGCCTCCTATGTTATCCATGCCCGGTCACGAACGCCGAGGTCAAAGGATACCGACCGTCGCCGCTGTTCAAGGTCGCGGTGAAAGAAAAATGGCAGTAGTTTAGCTCAGGTTTACCCTGGCAAGTTGCGCAAGCAATACTGCAATGGTTGCGCTTATGTTTCGGCGTGTAGTGTAGCTGCGGGTGTAGCTTGACTTGTTTAGCCCTATTAAAGACTCGTCCTGTTGATGCCGAGTCAGCACTGTCCAAGGCATTCTGAAGACTCCATGCAGGATCATCACTAGACGTCAAAATGTCTAGAGGTGCACGACGCGCTCGTCTAGCAGCGGCTTGCGCTCGCTGTTTTGCTAGCCGTTGCTCACGTTATTAATGCGTAATTCCTTTCCCTGGGCGACGGCCGTCCGCCCTATGGACCATGAGTGGTGCGTCCCGACCACCGCTTTGGCGCACGTGCCTGGATTTTGACGCACGCATACAACATTGGACCTTGCTCGCATCGCATGCGGTGAGAGAATGCGATCCGGGGAATTCCAGGAGTGCGGCGTGCGTGAGGACGGCAGTGAGTGGTGCGTGAGCACGGAGAGCGGACGCTTGAAAACAGTGCGTGAACGTGCGTGAGTACTCCCCCCTTCCTCCCTTCCCTTACTGCGCGGTTCAAGTGTCGACACAGCTGCGGCTCAAGGTCAAGCACGGCGTCCGCCGGGGATACGCGGCGGCACGAAACCTGGCGCAATAAAAGTGTTATCCGTCAGCGCGCCCGCGTTGCGGTCAGATAACGGCCACAAGTGTGCGCTACTAGTGGCCGCACATTTTTAGTGCACTATGCTTTCAGCCAATTCTGCCGGAGTTCCTATAGAGCAGTCGCACACGGCATGAGATTTGGCGGCCTCTGTCAGCAGTAACTCTATGCACTATACAGGTATGCCTGTTCTATATTTATTTAAATGCCTATCGAGACGCAGTTAGGAACTTTCATGTCACTTACTGTCCAAATCATTTTTGAACGCAGAGACACGCGTTGCCTGCTCGAACAGCAACGGAAACGGCCTGTGGTAGGTAGCCTCGTTTGACAAAGAAGCGTTGAATAAATTGTCGCCAACACCGATTCCTGGTTGTATATCGGCAGCTCAGCTAACTGAAGAATGACGATGTGCAGGGAACAACTTCCGCATACCTTTTTACTTTAAATCCATACTAATGTCTAAATCAGCTGTACTGAATATAGGCATAGCAAAAAGAGTAACTATACGCTGACCGGAAATAATTGTTTTCTAGGTTGCTGCAGCCATGGATAAGCGCCTTGCAGGGAGAAGGTGTCACTCTCCGGGGCTCCTAAATACGGAATTCGAAGCGCAGGTCTATAAATGAATGCTCCTCCACCCAAAAGTAGTTTCAAGTGCGCGATCATCAAATAAGCATCGAAATAAAATGCGTGTGCGAGGAGAGCCCTACAAACGCCTGCGAACAGGGCGACAAAAATGTCCCTAGTAATGGTGCTGCTGCCTGTGGTGGTCACGATTCGTGAATGCTACACTAAACCACTGCGCATCACAGCTCTGTCGAATCGCCTTCACTGTAACTAAAAGAGACTTCGTGGGTGTGCGGGAGGCCGAAAGTAGGAAGCGCTGCTCCACGCGCGAGCTACAAAACTGGGTACTTTGCTGCGTTGACACACACACACACACACACACACACACACACACACACACACACACACACACACACACACACACACACACACACACACACACACACACACACACACACACACACACACACACACACACACACACACACACACACACACACACACACACACACACACACACACACACACACACACACACACACACACACACACACACACACACACACACACACACACACACACACACACACACACACACACACACACACACACACACACACACACACACACACACACACACACACACACACACACACACACACACACACACACACACACACACACACACACACACACACACACACACACACACACACACACACACACACACACACACACACACACACACACACACACACACACACACACACACACACACACACACACACACACACACACACACACACACACACACATTACATAGGTTTGCTAACTTGTCAGGAGCGGAGAAAACCAACTCTACTTGCACACGGCTCATTATATATATATCCTCTTAAGATTATGGGAAAGTGTGTGGCAATAAGGAATAACTGTCAATTTTTGTTGGTCTATGTAATCGCGTGAACCCTCGTCCTAATCAAGCCACAAAGTGTAAAAAGAAACACAAAGACCGACATGTCACATGCAAAAAGAATGTTATCTTTTCTATACCACTAAAATGCGGTCGGAAATACATAGGGCAGACAGGCGGATGCCTCAATGATAGGTAACTGGAACATAACAATGATGTCAGGAATGGTGTGAGAGGGCATCTAGCTGGTCACATCAATGAAAAAGAAAAAGATGGTAAAACAAAAAAGTGTCCTGATTGTTATCCTGATTTTCAAAGCTCTTCTGTCATTGATCGCCACAAAGACCAGCTCACCAGGAAAATCGTAGAAGTGTTCAATATACTATCCCAAAAAGAAGATACGTGTGTAAGCACCGCCTCAGTGGTTTTATCTGACAAGGAAATGCAATTCCTCTCTGCCAATCTGTGAATGTCTCTCGACGATAACACTGTTTGATTGCTTCCTTGTATGTTCAATCGTTTCATGCGTCCTCTTCATTGTTTATATAGTGCTTATATTGCCTTCTTTCATGCAATAAAAGTTCAGTTGTAAGTTAGCGCCCGTCCCGTGTGTCTCGCTGTGTCCCTGTCTGTTTAGCGCTACGTTGCAAGAACACAATCACTGGTTTCAAATAGCGCCATTGCGTCCGACCCGGCCACACAATGAAGAAAAGTGGCCGGGAATTCGAAGTGCCACCTCCAGGTCCCTCTGTGGTTTTATCGCATTGCTCTGATATGAGCCTGCGTCCCACGAAATGTTGGTTTGAAAGCAGTAACCGTGTTATCTAAAAGCGGATACCCAGCTGTACCTACTGCTCTTCAAACGTTATCTGTTTTTCGTTTTCTCGGCCCGCATTTTTGCCCCCCGTTTCCACAGCTGTACCTAATTTTGCACGTTGCTGTGGTCGCAACCTTTTTTTTTTTTTGCACGTATCCAAACATTCCGCATGCATTTGCTTGTGGTCGTGCGATAATGTTCCACCGACTTAAGACGCAAACGCTAGGACAAAACAGGCTGCCGTGGTTGCGGCACGCAGAAGAACGCGCGGTGCATTCAGCGAGAGCCTTGTGGTGCGAACGCCTTATTGCGGAAATGCGAACGGCCGTGCCGGTGTGGTTTACCGAACATGTATAATATAGGATGCTGTGCAGAGGGATAGAGGGCACGTATACTCACATCGAACTTGCGAAGACTTGCGCCGTGTCATGTCGGTTTGAATCCCGTCCGAAATCTGCATAGGCAAGGTCAAGTTGCAATCACGCTATTAAATAAGAAACAATGCATGCGCAAAGAAAAAGCATGCGGGGTATGGGTGAAGTTGTGCACAATATTGAACAGTTGTGTGAAAGTGGAAAGTGACGCGTCCTTTTCATACACAACTTCAACAACTTCGCTTACATAAAGCGTCGCTTTTTGTGCACCCTTGTATGCGAAGACGCGTACCTGCCTCTGTAATGGACGCCTAAAGTTATTCATAAAAGCAGACTGACAACGTTTAGGTAAAATTTGCCGTAAACTTGCAAAAGCTGTACGGCAACATGGATACATATGCTGGTTTATTCTACTTAGCTCATACACGGCCATTCGAAATTTCGTGCCAACTGTCTTATGACTCCCACATGAGTCAAACGATATGGACAAGAAGTGTTTTGGGGGCACTTTGAGTCTTTAAGGTGATGACACGACATAGTCAATAGCTCTGATCTGCGGCTCCCCTTGAGGCTAGCCGTTCAAGGACATAAACATTGCTATTCGGGTATTCACTAACATCCCTCAGTGTTTCCCTGTTATCTCCGACGTGTACCATGTACTCGTAAACTATCACATATGTAAGAGAGCACCCAACAGCTCCACGTTAACATAGCTGTGCGAACGTCCATGCCTGGCCTAAGGGTTGCCTCCCTGACTCGGCAGCCAAAAGTGCCGGGTTACAATCCCATCTCGGCCTCTAATCGTTAATGAGCTACATAAGTTAATTGCCCCTACCAACTCGACCATGCACATGACCTCTTGAAGACTTAGAATCCGCTGACCAATCGTATTTCGGGCGTGTAGCCGGTCAACTATAACCTGTCTAGAGGCACGCTTGGGATTTTTCTCTCATAGTGTCGACGCCGGATTTTTCGCAGAGTGGTAGACTTAATGCCACCGCATTAGTAGGGCTGAAAGGTGAAGTCTGATAATAAATGCATTGAGCCAAGAAAGGTGAAGCAAAATGAGTGAGCCGCCAAAGCAAACTTTTAATAAGGGAGTATAATTACTCACTGACATCAACCCAAGTGCAGCCATGCGGCTACAGGGGAAAGCTATACAGCTTTCTTAGAAACTTCGTAGTTAAAGTTGAAGGTAAATTTGTCACGGTCCGGGGATCGAACCCAGGACCATCGCCTTTCCGGAGCAGTCGCTGCACCAGCTGAGCTAACTAGGATGGTCAGCAGAACAGATGGTAGGGCGAGAGCGAATGTGGGAAGGGTTTTTTTTTTTCTTTTAGAAAGTTTGTGAGAAAGCTGTACATCTTTCCTCTGTAGCTGTATGGCTGCGCTTGGACGGGTGTCAATGCGTATTTACTTTATTATTACAAATCTACTCCACTTGGGTGTTTCCGCTAAATATTTGACAAGGCAAACCCCTGAAGCTTGGCAAATATGAACACGTTTGTGAGAGGGAGGAAGGAGGACCGCTGGAGAGAGGTTTATGGATTAACGTGGTAACGTTAAAGGCCCCGTTCTACTTTGCATCAGAACACCGACGATGTCGGTGTTCTGATGCATCTTACAAACAATAGTTGACAGGTGAGATAACAGGGCGCAGACTGTTCGGCGGGTTGTATAACAGAGCGGGGCCACATGACTCATGACTTGGCAGGAGCTGGCAATTCAACTGCTCCGTTCAAATCAGAGCGGATGGGAAACGAACCCTTCGAAACCCCTGAATGGCGAGTTAGACATCGTCGTCGTCATCATCATCAGCCTGACTATACCCACTGCAGGGCGAAGGCCTCTCCCATATCTCTCCACTTAACCCGGTTCTGTGCTAGCTGCATCCACTTGACCCCCTGCGAACTTCTTAAACTCATCCGCCCACCCAACTTTCTGTCGCCACCTGCTACGCGTTCCTTCCCTTGGAATCTAGTTTGTTACCCTATGCGACCATCGGTTATCCTCTCTTCGCACTACATGTCCTGCCCATGTCCATTTCTTCTTCTTAATTTCCACTAGAATATCGGTAACTTGAGTTATTTCTCTGACCCACTCTGCACGCTTCTGATCTCTTAATGTGACCCCTACCATTTTTCGTTCCATAGCCCTCTGGGTTGTCCTCAACTTAAGTAGAACTCTCTTGGTTAGCCTCCACGTTTCAGCCCCATAGGTGTGTACAGGTAAAATGCAACTCTTATAAACTTTCCTCTTTAGCGATACCGGTAAGCTGCTAGTCATAATATGAGTGCTTGCCAAATGCGCTCCATCCCTGTCTTATTCTTCTTGTTATTTCCTTTTCATGGTCCTGATCTGCGGTTACTACCTGTCCTAAGTAGACATATTCGCCTACTACTTCCAGTACTTCGTTACCTAATGTACGCGAGTTAGACAAGTTATATTTAATTAATCGCCGAAGGTGTGGCAGTAAGGCTTCGTTAAAGCAGGACTCTATACAAATGTCGAGTGGCCTTGCACATAATCAGGTAGCTGATGACTGTAGCTGAGAGCCACAAATTAAGGAATTATTGGGAGAGCAAGTACCAAAGTACATCTATGCGACCTAAGATCCATATGGGGAGCAGTGGGTGGTGCCATTAATCTGTCACGTCATTGGGTGAAGTGCGGAGTGTCACCGCTCCAAGTTCAAGAGATGCAGCGCCCCATTGTTTTTCGGCTTGAGGCAATCAAAAGAACCACCCGAGCATCGAGGTGCACTCATCTAGCACACTTTTGATGGTGAAGCGCACTTACATAAAAACACGAGCCTTCAACCTGTCAGGCTTTGAAATCATATTTAATAGTTTAGAGAAGTACGACGTGAAAGAAGCGGCATCGATATACTCTTATATGAATGTTGTTAATATTTTTTTTAAATACAGTACTTTCAGTATATATAGCGTTCGTCCCAAAGCTGTTACGCCCTCGGCATGTAGTACACCAAAGCGCCGCCGCAGCTCACCGCGGGTGAGTCCGTAGCCACTGGCGGTGACGCAATTTGCTCCGCGGGTGAGAGGGCGACGGTGATTTTAGAGTGTTCCTCCTGGGAGTTCGTCAGAGAAGCCACTGCTGCGAGATCGGCATTCTGAAGCTCCGACTTCAGCACAGCCGAAGTGGAGGCTGCCGAAGTGGTGGCCGCTGAATGGCACGGGCTCAAGCTGGCCGGCGAACAAGCTTCAGCGCCCGGTATCTCAGCCTGCTTGACCAACTCGGACGTCTCTCCGTGATCCGATGGAGGCTGCTGGGGCAGCGAAGTTTGCTGCAGCTGTGGCAATGGTGGCAATGGTGGCAGCGGTGGCAGCGGTGGCAGCGGTGGCAGCGGTGACAGCGGCGTTGCCGGCGATTTATCACCTTCTGAGGCTACAGGCTTTCCGGCCGCTGTGGCAGCGGCAGTGAGCGCTGGCGACATGGATTTCACGGCCCAGCTCGGACGGCCGCCTTGTTTGCGGCTGCTCCTGGAGCTGCTCCGCTTGATAGAGAGACGCTTGCTGCCGCCACTCCGCAGGTTTAGGTCGGCCGGCTTGCCGCTGGTGGACGTTGGCGTGGGTGTCACGTCGCCTACGGCGGCTGTAGTTGAAAGCGACAATGCATTTGATGCGATCTCATGCATACAAATACGCGGGCTATGGAATAGGTGCCACTGTGGGCCCGATGAGAGCTGCCCGTGCAGTGCAGACTGTAAGAAACCACAGTCAACGAAAAACACCACACAGAAAGGAACGCACACGCACAGAAGAAACGCGTTCCTTTCTGTGTGCTGTTTTTCTTTGGCTGTGGTTTCTAAAAATCATGTTCCACCAACTAGCCCAGGAACAAATCCTTCCGCGGTGTCGAAATCGGTTCTGCACTTCTGGCTATCATCAAGCCAGCGGGGGCACTTATGTAAGCCAAACGTAGGCTTTCCCTTTCGGTCGAGTCTTCAA